>NC_088715.1:41505518-42168018 GCF_963576615.1 Watersipora subatra | reverse complement strand
AAGACACTAACTTTATTGGTGTTCAGATCGGAAATCTTGCATTAGCATACTTTTTACGCATTGCTCCACCTTATTTCCTTGGCATCTATTACCTGCTTATATCCTCATTAATCTGATTACATTATACATTATTCTTTTACACACAGTAGAATTTCATATTGTATTAATGAATGTACCAAATATTTATTTAATTGAGATAGTTGTTATTTAAAAAAACTGCTGAGATTAATCTGTCTTTAATCGCCCAACTATTCTTCTGTTCATCCTTTTCCACAAATTTAACTTTAGAGTCTGTCAACACGCTCAGAAGTCATTTAGCCAGTCACTATTTTCTTTTTCACTTCCTTCCTTGAATGCTTGGAAAAACTGGCAAGTTACTTATCAGTGTGGCAAGAGTCTGAGATTCCTTACTGCCTAATTTATGACATCATAGAAGTACCAACTTTTTCAACCCCTTTGAAGCGATGCATTCTTGAGTCACTAGCATACCGCTGTTGATGAGTCATTATACTACCTTTGGCTCATGTATCATGTATTAGGACCCTCAGTAGTAGCTCTCAAATTAATGTATATTCTTGTTCTGATTGCAGTATGAAAACAAATACATACATATGAGTTTAGCTTTATACATTTTAATAAATTTGCTTTTTGGTATATTTATACAAATAGTAAAGCTGATTTATATCATATATAACTTTCAAAAGTACGCATATCAATAGTTTGCAGCATTAATTTTTTTTACAATGCCTTTATTCTGATTGATACTATGTAGATAAACCCATCTAGCGATAGAACTTCTCTTTTCTATCTAGAATGATGAGATCAGGTTCATGGTTATAAATTGGCAACTGAATATTACTTTTTGCTAATTCTAAAACTTAAATGAAAAGATAATTTGAATTTCAGGAGTATAATTGTACACAGTGACTCACAGGTGCTCGAATGCACTTGCACTTCCAATCATACACAAAAATAATTGCAGGAAATTCCCTACACCACTATTTAATAAAGTTGTTATTAAAGTTCAAGCCAATGGCTGTCTATGTAATATCTTCCCATCTTTTCTGAAGTCTGTCCTTTGTTAAAATAGTCGCATGTAAAAAAGATTCATAGTGCGTGTTAAAATGCAAAATATAGTATATGATGTGGTACATGGCAGCATTAACCTGCAACTGAGTATATATCACAAAGGTCTTTGAGGTGTTGATCACTCCTCGTTGTCTCAAACTACAGGTTGTGTGTGCCATCGGGATCTGTGACAAGAGTAATTCGATCAAATATCTCAAGTGACTCTAGGGTAACATGGCATCAGACCAGTTGATTTCTATGCTTTGGAATGGATCATTTCTCCATAAGCTTTCTGTGATGCTGTTTAGTCTTCTTGCAACAAGCTGCAGAAGTTAGTAAAATATGGATATATCTTAGACACCTATGTCAGAAAAAGCCTTCACTCTTCATACTCAAATAAAATCTCAACAAACATAGATCAGTGTGAACCGCAATTTAGCCTATTGAGTCTGCATTATAATGACATTGAATTATTATCATAATTGTAAAGAAACAAAGAAAAGGAAATCATTATTTCCACAAGTGAATGAGAAATTACAATAATAAGGAATTGTCTTTTCATCTCACACAAAGAGCAAACTCTTCTCCCAGCTACTGTGAATTTTGACGATCGAAACCATAAAACTATTTCTTTTCGAGGTAAGATAACTCTAAAGTTTTAACAATCAGAGAAGGGATAACTCTAAAGTTTCAAAAATCAGAGACAAGATTGTCGACAATTCAGCCGAGAACGTGACTTTTCGAACAGTTTTGAACAAACATGCTGATACAAAAACAAGTTTTGGTGTTTTAATTGAATAAGCTAAATGCATTTTTAGAAAAAAACCTTAATATTTTGTTAATTGTCTGGGCTAGCATAATCAGAGAAATCCCAATCCCACCAATGGCGTTTAAAAATACATGTTGCAATTTCGATTTATAAAAAAGTCTGTAAAAAACAACAACACTTTCAAGGCTACGTTTCAAAAATATACGTAAGCATAGCACACAACGACAGCATCTCATAGTTTGTCAGTACATTACCTTGCCTTCAACCAAACGGCAAACCAATTTGTTGCCTTTTAGTCTAGAATTGTCGCCGGTTTGTCTGCCGTGTCGCCTTTCCGTCTGAAGTTGTCGCCTTTTGAACCGAAAGTGTCACCTAAGTGTCTGTCGCCCTAGTGACTGTCGCCCAAAAGTCCAGTTACCCATCATATCTATTGAGCACTTGTTTCTCATCATTTCATGACTTGAAATATATTAAAAAGTTATAGTTAGTACCATCTAAATCTATGTTTGCATCAAAATCATTTATTATCCACCAACAAACAAAATCACTCTAGTATAGAAGTTGTTATTAAAACGAGGGAGTTGGAAGTAAAGATATTTGGAAAGGATACAAATGGAAGTGAAATTTATAGTCTAACATCCTGGGCAAGAATTAATATGATTGGTTTAGCATCCCCTAAAACTTGTTACTTAATAGTTCTGCACGCAGGCCAGACGTTATTGATTTTGTGATGGACGCTGCGGGCTGGGTGAAAATTTCCCACAGACTGCATTTTACCCTCCCATTTCCACCCCCACCGCTTTGTTTGCAGCAGTTATATTCGAGCACATAAACATATAATGCCCTAATGTTCAAGCTTATATAGTTAGTAGGCTCTGCCTCCGTTCTACTTGGCTGGACCTGGCATGGCTTGGCTTGGCTTGGCTCGGCTCGGCCTGGCTCGGTCTTGACTTGGCACGGCTCTGGCTTGGCTGGGCTTGGCTGGGCTTGGCTAAATGTAAGGGAACGCCATCTACCACAGAATATGTATAAATATGTATATATACATATATCTATATACATATATATATAAGTACATATATATATATATATATATATATATATATATATATATATACAGTCAAACATGGATAACTCGAACTTCAAGGGACCGAGCAAAAGTGTTCGAATTATCAGAGCGTTCAAGTTATCAGAGCACTGTCACAAGTCCATATATTTACTTATTTATTAGTAGATACATGTACATATACAAACTATAATATAAATCAAAAGCACAAATGGCTTGTTTCAAATTAAATGCTTCTAATGTAAAGTTTAAAACGTTTTCATGAAAAAAAATAGAGATTTTTCTATCACTTGAGATTGGTTTGTTGTTTGAGGTGATGTTATTGCCAGGACGTTTTTCAGATTGACATTGGCAAATCTTGATCGTTGTTGAAATGCTCAAAGGAAAAGACATTTTTTTCTTTTGGGGTTTTACCCACGATCAATTTTGCCGTTTTTTCTTGAAGTTTATGCAGATTACCTTACTTTACCTGGGATTCGTTAAGAGCAACACTCCGAGGCAGTTCAATTAGAAGTTTTACGAGGTTTTACGGTACATTCTATATCACTCACGCTTTTTTAATAGATACTTATTGAATGTACACACGTATTCTGTGTTTAGGTCAAACGATGAATAGTTTTTTTGTAGCTCAGACAACGTATACGTTTAATTACAAGAATTTTTAAGACGATTTAAACATTCAACATTCCGACGTTGATTCAACACAGAATCAACGTCGGAAAACTATTCATCACGGGCTAGCTGGGTTACGCCACGCACTCAAGGATTTTCGCCACGCACATACAAAACAAAAACAACATGCGATTTTTGTTTTGTATGTGCGTGGCGAAAATCCTTGCACGCGTGCCCTGGCTAGCCCGTGCTATTCATCGTATCGCAATATAAATCAAATTTCACCAAACTTTTAGAAAAGTCGTTGACAAAAATATTTTGCCGATGGTGGTAATAACGACGCTTATGAATTACGAAAAGATGAAGTTTACCTCTATGGCTTTGAATAAAGTGATTTTCTAAAGCGATAACAACCGTTTCGGTAGCCGTTGGGCAAAAAAACAGTTCGAATTAACAGTGTTGAGTTCGAGTTATCTATAGCAATTTATCATTACGTGGGAACGGACCAAAGGAAATGTTCGAATTAACCATGTGTTCGAGCTATCCGTGGACGAGTTATCCATGTTTGACTGTATATACATATTGTGTGGTGGATGGCGTCCCCTTACATTTAGTCAAGCCAGAGCTGTGCCGAGTCAAGACCGAGTCGGGCCGAGTCCAGGTATGTATATATATATACAAGTATATGTATATATATATATATATATATATACAGTCAAACATGGATAACTCGAACTTCAAGAGACCGAGCAAAAGTGTTCGAATTATCAGAGCGTTCAAGTTATCAGAGCACTGTCACAAGTCCATATATTTACTTATTTATTAGTAGATACATGTACATATACAAACTATAATATAAATCAAAAGCACAAATGGCTTGTTTCAAATTAAATGCTTCTAATGTAAAGTTTAAAACGTTTTCATGAAAAAGTATAGAGATTTTTCTATCACTTGAGATTGGTTTGTTGTTTGAGGTGATGTTATTGCCAGGACGTTTTTCAGATTGACATTGGCAAAACTTGATCGTTGTTGAAATGCTCAAAAGAAAAGACATTTTTTTCTTTTGGGGTTTTACCCACGATCAATTTTGCCGTTTTTTCTTGAAGTTTATGCAGATTACCTTACTTTACCTGGGATTCGTTAAGAGCAACACTCCGAGGCAGTTCAATTAGAAGTTTTACGAGGTTTTACGGTACATTCTATATCACTCACGCTTTTTTAATAGATACTTATTGAATGTACACACGTATTCTGTGTTTAGGTCAAACGATGAATAGTTTTTTGTAGCTCAGACAACGTATACGTTTAATTACAAAAATTTTTAAGACGTTTTAAACATTCAACATTCCGACGTTGATTCAACACGGAATCAACGTCGGAAAACTATTCATCACGGGCTAGCCGAGTCACGCACTCAAGGATTTTCGCCACGCACATACAAAACAAAAACAACATGCGATTTTTGTTTTGTATGTACGTGGCGAAAATTCTTGCGCGCGTGACCCGGCTAGCCCGTGCTATTCATCGTATCGCAGTATAAATCAAATTTCACCAAACTTTTAGAAAAGTCGTTGACAAAAATATTTTGCCGATGGTGGTAATAACAACGCTTATGAATTACGAAAAGATGAAGTTTACCTCTATGGCTTTGAATAAAGTGATTTTCTAAAGCGAAAACAACCGTTTCGGTAGCTGTTGGGCAAAAAAACAGTTCGAATTAACAGTGTTGAGTTCGAGTTATCTATAGCAATTTATCATTACGTGGGAACGGACCAAAGGAAATGTTCGAACTAACCATGTGTTCGAGCTATCCGTGGACGAGTTATCCATGTTTGACTGTATATATATATATATATATATACTAGCTGTACCACCCGGCATTGCGTGGGTAATAAAAAGTCTTTGGATCGAAAATGGATTTGTCTTTGATATATAACAGCATTTACCATTCTAACTTTCAAACTACATATCATGAGAGAAGGGTTTTCTTTAGTTGAAATAAATTAAGAGAGAAAATAAAATCAGCTGTAAAAGTTTTCAAACTTATTCAAAACTGTAACTTTCAAACTTTATATCATGAGGGAATAATTTTGAGCAGAACAGGTTATTTTCTTGGGAGGTATTAGACAATGTGTAACGTTTGAAAATACATGTATTTAACAGATTAATAAAAAAATATGACAGAATATGGTAGTATTTTGCGGTTGAAATTTTATTAGAACAATGTCTGCCAAAAATGGTTGAATGAAAAATTAATATTAATAATAAAAGTTGGAAACTAACTAAGTAATAATAGGTAACAGTGATAGGACAATGAATGATGGTTAAACTTCAAATAGATATTAAACTCGGATTATGTTTAAAAAATGCAAGTTGTAATAAAACGATAACGTAATAAACTGTAAAAACTTATATTATAAACTTCAAAAGTTATACAAAGTTTATAAATGTAATAAGATAATGTAAATGTACATATATATTTTTCAAAGTATGTAAATGTATGTAAATATAAGAGAGTGAAGAATAACTGATACTAACGATAAATCTTACAGATAATCTTACAGATGATTGTGATAAAATGGGAAAATAATTACAAATTACTAATTGGTTAGGTTTAGAAAGAAAGATGCGTAAGCTAATACACAAAGTGAGCACTGATAGAAAAGTTTTTGAAACACGAAACATTCGGTTGTGGAGGAAAGGAAATAGCGCTTGTTACTATACTATATTGCTATTAAAATAAACCCTTATTAACAGAATGAATAACATTTAACAAAATAAAAACAACTGTAAAGGTTTTCGAAATTTTTCAAACAACTGTAACTTTGAAACTTCATATCATGAGGAAAAGGTTTTCAAACCACTGTAAATTTAAAAGTTCATAGCTTTCAGCGACGTATAGCTTTTAATAACGTACAGTTCAACCTATTCTAGCGGAACTGTTCTAGCGTTGCTAACCGAGTTTTTTGAGATCCGAAACAATTTTTCCCATTCAAATAAATTTAAGTAGATTTTAATTTGTTCCAAGATGAGAAAACTTAGGTAAATTTGGAGATATACTTCGGTAAATTATTTTTTGCAACATTTTACACCATAAGCTGTATACAGTATACTGCATACTATAAATAGAAACGGGTATACATAAATCGTGTTTAATTTTAATAAAATGTTTTATATTCATGATGGTGGAAACAAAACAAAAGTAAACATTTTGTATGTTTGGCTTTTAAAACATCCAAAGCATTAAAGTTTAAATTACAATACTAAAAGTTGCAAAAATAGATAATAAAACAGCAAAAACAACAGATAGTTCCATCAAAGATCGTAGAAAAAAGAAAATATAAACAGCAATGGCCTGTTTACTTTACAACTTTACTTAACAACTGTAACTTTCACCATCATATCATGAGGAAAAGGTTTTGTGCAGGACAACTAAATTAAAAATAAAACAACTGTAAATGTTTTCACACCACTGCAAGTTTAAAAGTTCAAAACTTTTAGCGATGTATAGCTTTTAGTAACGTACAGTGGAACCTTGGTTATCGAACATAATCGTTCCAAAAGGTTGTTATGTGTTACCTGCTAGGTTACATTATGTGTTAGGTTGTTCTAGCGTTGCTAACAAAGTTTCTCGAGATCCGAAACAACTTTTCCCCTTAAAATAAAATTATGTAGATTTTAATCCTTCCAAGATGAGGAAAAACTTGGGTAAATTCGGAGATATACTTCCGTAAATGTTTTCAACATTTTACACCATAAGATGTACTGTATACTGCATACTATAAATAGAAACGGGTATATATAGATAGTGTTTAATAAAATGTTTTATATTTATGATGATGGAAAAAGAAAGCAAAGGTAAACACTTCGTACGTTTGGCTTTGAAAACATCAAAAGCATTAAACGTTAAAATACAATACTAAAAATAAGCAAAAGATAGTTACATCATAGAAAGAAGAAAATATAAACAGCAATGGCCTGTTTACTTTGCATCTTTAAAGGAGACTCATCCTCCAAAACAAATTAGGGTAACTCGACTGGAGGGGTTAACCCCCTAGCAAGTTTCTTCGGTAAAGGAGGCGTCGTCCCACATGGTTTCTCTCTTTTTGTTAAGAATTTACCAAGCGTAAAATGCTTATCCGTTTCCAAGCGTTTCAGGAGCTTTGCTAATTGCAATGTGCATGCTCCAGTTTAGTCAAGAATCGAATTTATGTTCAAGCTCCGAGGCAAACAAACCTCAAAATCTTCTTTGAATGCTTGGAAAAACTGGCAAGTTGCTTATCAGTGTGGCAAGAGTCTGAGATTCTTTACCGCCTAATTTATAACATCATAGAGGTACCAACTTTTTTAACCCCTTTGAAGCGATGCATTCTTGAGTCACTAGCATACCGCTGTTGATGAGTCATTATACTACCTTTGGCTCATGTATCATGTATTAGGATCCTCAGTAGTAGCTCTCAAATTAATGTATATTCTTGTTCTGATTGCAGTATGAAAATAAATACATACATATGAGTTTAGCTTTATACATTTTGATAAATTTGCTTTTTGGTATATTTATACAAATAGTAAAGCTGATTTTTATCATATATAACTTTCAAAAGTACGTATATCAATAGTTTGCAGCATTAATTTTTTTACAATGACTTTATACTGATTGATACTATGTGGATAAACCCATCTAGCGATAGAACTTCTCTTTCCTATCTAGAATGACGAGATCAGGTTCACAGTTATAAATTGGCAACTGAATATTACTTTCTACTAATTCTAAAACTTACATGAAAAGATAATTTGAATTGCAGGAGTATAATTGTACACAGTGACTCGCAGGTGCTCGAATGCACTTGCACTTCCAATCATACACAAAAATAATTGCAGGAAATTCCCTACACCACTATTTAATAAAGTTGTTATTAAAGTTCAAGCTGATGGCTGTCTATGTAATATCTTCCCATCTTTTCTGAAGTCTGTCCTTTGTTTAAATAGTCGTGTATAAAAAAAATTCACAGTGCGTGTTAAAATGCAAAATATAGTATATGATGTGGCACGTGGCAGCATTAACCTGCAACTGAGTATATATCACAAAGGTCTTTGAGGTGTTGATCACTCCTCATTATCTCACACTACAGGTTGTGTGTGCCCTCGAGATCTGTGACAAGAGTAATTCGGTCAAATATCTCAAGTTTGACCAAAATATCTCAAGTTCGGTCAAATATCTCAAGTATAAAGGTAACATGGCATCAGGACCGGTTGATTTCTGTGCTTTGGAATGGATCATTTCTCCATAAGCTATCTGTGATGCTGTTTAGTCTTCTTGCAACCAGCTGCAGAAGTTGGTAAAATATGGATATATCTTAGACACCTATGTCAGAAAAATCCTTCATTCTTCATACTCAAATAAAATCGCGACAAACATACATCAGTGTGAACCGCCTATTGAGTCTGCATTATAATGACATTGAATTATTATCATAATTGTAAAGAAACAAGGATAAGGAAATCATTATTTCCACAAGTGAATGAGAAATCACAATAATAGGGAATTGTCTTTTCATCTCACACAAAGAGCAAACTTCTCCCAGCTACTGTGAATTTCGACGATGGAAACCATCAAACTAAATCTTCTCGAGGTAAGATAACTCTAAAGTTTCAACAATCAGAGACAAGATTGTTGACATTTCAGCCGAGAACGTGACTTTTCGAACAGTTTTGAACAAACATTCTGATACAAAAACAAGTTTTGGTGTTTTAATTGAATAAGCTAAATGCATTTTTAGAAACAAAACCTTCATGTTTTGTTAACTGTCTGGGCTAGCATAATCAGAGAAATCTCACCAATGGCGTTTAAAAATACATGTTGTTATTTCGATTTATAAAAACGTTTGTGAAAAAACAATAACACTGTCAAGGCTACATTTAAAAAATATACGTAAGCATTGCACACGATGACAGCTTCTCATAGTGTGTCAGTACATTACCTTGCCTTCAACCAAACAGCAAATTTGTCGCCTTTCAGCGTGGAATTGTCGCCGGTTTGTCTGCCGTGTCGCCTTTCCGTCTGAAGTTGTCGCCTTTCTAACCGAAAGTGTCGCCTAAGTGTCTGTCGCCCTAGTGACTGTCGCCCTAGTGTCTGTCGCCCTAGTGTCTGTCGCCCTAGTGACTGTCGCCCTAGTGACTGTCACCCTAGTGTCTGTCGCCCTAGTGACTGTCGCCCTAGTGACTGTCGCCCTAGTGACTGTCGCCCTAGTGACTGTCGCCCAAAAGTCCAGTTACCCTTCTGCTAACCTTATTTTTTGTGACACCACAAACAGGGTCAGTTATCAAAACAACCAAATCTTGTTGACTCATTTCTTTTATTTTTCTTATACATAAAATAGTTTACCGCCTCGGCATCTCAAGCAAAGGCTTACAACAGATTAAAATTAGGTAACGCAACACTTTTCTTATTTAGCTATTCAATATATGCAATATTTTTGGGGCTGTTGCAAATGCTACATTTGGCTGAAGATATCCAAAAAACCATATTAGTTAGGGATGTCATTGCAAACCTTTTTACCAAGCAGCGTAAACATAAATCTAATAAAAGTTCATTTCATCTGTAACAATAAACTGAATTTGAACGAACTGACCATTTTTTGATGACATACATTTAATCATGATGTGATATCGTTTGAGTTTCCCACTATTTTTGCCGCAGAGGTTTGCTGCCTTTTCTAAGCTGCTGAATACATCTTTTGCATTATCAGCAACTATCACAGTGACATTACCTGAATGCCAGTAAATTGTAAAGCCTAAAATTAGATAAAAATCAGAAGATGTGAAATTTTTTAGAGGTAACTTGGTTGTTGAACTGCTTACAAAGTCAGAGATGGTAAATGGGTCCTTCTTTCTAATAAACTGTCATGTCTACAAAACCTTCATTTTGGACAAAATTAACCAAAAGTTTTTTTCTATTTCTCAGGTGCTTTTTAACATTTTTGGTACTGCTTCATTTATTCAACGTTCATAGTAGGGCTAATCGTAGTATCATTTAGTTTTTTTGGCTTCACACTATAAAAATGTGAATTGAACTTGGAAACTGTATAGCTAACAGTATAACTACATACTGAGCAGCAGTGCTTATCACTTATATTACCAAAGCACTGGCCTGCGGAGAATGTGCTCCGATTTCCTAAATCAATTAAAGTTTGCCTTAAAAAATTTTTTCCCAAAATTAATCAGAATGTATTGACAATTTCTTATAATTTCCCATTGTTTGTACCATTTGAGCAGATCTGACTGCCAAAATGTTTAAAAAGAAAAAAGAGAAAAAAGACTTAAAATGCTGCTGGCCATCTCAATAGAAAATTAATAGATAATGTACCTTGTCACACTAAACTCCATGTCTATATTAAATTGGCTGATAGTAATTTGTTATCAGTAACTAATCAATAGTTAATATGTAATAAAATTCAAAAATACTATTTCCCATCAGCTAAATATGAATGTCATATGGCTCCTAGACGAAATATCTTAAAACACACACTTTCTAGTACAATAACCGCTTAAACATGTTAGTCTTACACTTCAACAAATAAAACGCTTTATCTTTCTTCAATACTATCTATACAGTTTCATTGAGTCTGAGCGCTGCTGCTTTCACAAGGAAGTAGATATTTGTTACCAGGATACGAGAAGTTGTCTGACCTTTTGTTTGAAGAAATTGCAATTCCAACTTTGCCACTAGTTGCAAAAGTATAATGTTACCCATTTTACACATAATAATTTCTGAACTGAGAAAAATCAGTAATCGTGCTCTTACAGGCATTGTGAAAAATATTTTCGGCCAACAGCATTTTGGCGTCTTGGTTATTTTGACAGATATGCGCTTAATCAGAACACTGACTGCAAATTTAAACTTGAACTCAAATTTTGTTGAATTTGTATGATGAAATAAGATTTGTATGGAAAGGTGAAAAATTATCACCTTTCATTATGTAAGGAGAAAAAATTTTATACTAGGATAATTGTTTCCTATAGGTGTACTCCATGTATTTTTTCTTTTAGGCATTTTTTAAACTGCAGTTGTAATCACTGTTGCAATTTGCTTTGAAGATATCCTTGTTTTCTCTATTTATTAAATACTTTAAATTGTGTTGTATTGGGTATAGAACTGTAGCACACTTTAATGATCAGCAAAAAAATGCAACATTGCAATTAACTATGTGCAGTGGGTACAGCAGAGAGCACTTACCTTTGAGACAGGCATATAACATAAATGTCGAATTTGAGTTAAACCAGTTTAGCTTACCAACAAATGCTTAAAGCTAAGTTTTAGTAGGTATTTTACTAAAATTCAACTTTGCCATAAGCTAAAAGGTTTTTCCCTACATGTGTATTTGTTTTCAAATTAGGTTTTAATACAGCATACAATCTAAAATAAATCCACCAGCTCAAATGATTATCAAAGTCACATATGAAACCGCTCGAAGCAGTTTCTTTGTTTAGACATAAACGAACATCACATTTTTCCCACCGAATATTGCTTTGCCCTTCAGTACACGGGTTGCACTGTCCTCTTTTCTTAGCCGTTATAGGCCAGTGGTGATAGCCGTCCTGCTTTATGTCTTTGCATGGTGTCTTGTTGGCACGCTTACATAAAATCAATAATATACAATCCCCCACAAGGATAGGCGACGGGCATCATGTGGGCGAGGCTTAATGATCGAGCGCTGTTGGAATGAACCCGAACACGGCAGCCGAACAAAGAATTATGCTGAATAAAGCCCCTTGTAAATTTACAAAGATCATGAACAATAGCGGTTATTTTACTGGTCTGTTGATTTCATTTTGTTGTCAAATAAATATAGTTGCCAAATATTGTCACCGTTATGGTCAGTCAGTTGCCATTCACAAGCATTTGTCATATTAATAGTCGCCATTGTGAAATGGCCCAACTTTGGTTTTAGATTCAGATTTTGAGTATGAAAACTACAGTGCACAGCTTTGCCTGCTTTCCCATCTTATTGGCCAGGTCAAACAATGTGACATCGATAAAATACTTTGTCATTTTATATTAGGGGTGAAAAAATATTAATAAAAAACTAGGAAAAAGTAGACGTTTTTTCGATGATTTCGGGTAGATTATATTTAACTTTGAGCATATACTACGACTCCTAACAATCTCAAAATGGGTAAAAATAGGTAATTTTAAATGTTTTATCTTCCATAGATCCACTTTTTTGTTAGGTACTATCCCTACACTGTAGAAACTCGAGTTTTTTATTGGGAACCGTGAGGTCTGCTGACTAAACTAGCTAATGACATGATAACAGCGAGTCATGTTTTCCAAAACCTAATAAGGCAACGCGACCGATCCGCTAGAACTGTGTTAGCCACAAAACCCAGGCTATCGCAATCCCAACAGAGATTGATCATTAAACCCGACTCACATGATGCCTGTAAAGGCCAGTTCACCCTATATCGCCGTATCTCGGCGTTGTCATGTCGGCCTTGGTTGTCAATTATGTGAAACATGAATTGATGTCATCGACAAAGCATTGCGGACACGTCGGAAAATTTTGCAGCTGTCAAAATTTCCCAATGCTTCACCGAGCATCGACGAGCACCTTTCAAATGTGAACCATTTCGGCGATGGTAATTCACAGTCATGGATGGTGTAATCTATTAATATCCGCTTATGCTAGTCGCTTTGGGACTAGTTTTTGATTCCTGCATGCGATGACAAAGAGGCTTTTTAGCGACATCTTAAACAGATAAATGTCACAGAGTATTTTTTGAAAGAAACGCGGATGAGTATGTGAGAGTGTGAACATGGTTATCAACGACAATCGCCAAAGTATTGTGGCAACAACGCCGAAATACGGAGATATAGTGTGAACCAGCCGTAACCTATCCTGTGGGGGTGGTATACCATTGGTGAAACTGCTACAAATGGCTCATCATCTGCGGCACCTCCAGTAGCTTTCATGAGGCTGCTGGAGACAATTGACTGGAAACGATGTCTGCTCATAACCTCTGTTGTTGGTATTGCCAGTAATGGGCAATCACAATGATAGAATAGACAGGCATTGACGATAGCAACTGTTATAAATTCCAAAAGATGAATGTGTATCACCTCAGTGGTCTCATGAGAAATCTATGTCTTCCCAACAGAAATCAAGCTAATCCACACCTCCCATATTATTGTTTTAGTTTTTGGTGATTGCTGGCATTGATACAGGCTCCACATGTTCTTTTTTTTTTTGTCCCAGCATATTCCTTCAGTAAGTGACTCAATTCTAGTCCTGGTAGAAAACATAAAAACAGCCCGGTTGTTAAAAATGCGTACTTTCACTATGTTGTGGGTACAAATATTTGAGGATCTTTTGTGGTTTCGCAAATTTTTTTTTTAGAAAGAAACATTATTACATTTCTAAAAAAATCCTGTTCGCAGCTCAATTAAAATGACATTCCACTGAGACCCATTGTGTTATTTATAGCACACAAACATACTGAATTGAATAACTGTGTTGTTCAAGTATTTGCCACCAATCTGTTGGTAATAATGCAAAAGTTGTATGTTCTGTTTGTGTAATTCCATAATTTTTTCAAATTTTCCTGACCTTATAACCTTCCAAAAAATGGCACATCTCAAGCTATTTTACATCATGCATGCCCTACAGTTTGAAGCCATGTGGGAATCTACAGAAAACCACAATTAGCCACCAACCAATAAAACTTTTTGGCTTTTTTGGTAAAGATAACACATATAATAAATAATTAGCAAGAAGTTAGCAATTAGGATAATAAAGGATTTGCAAGTTGGTGCATATGTAAGCCATTTATGATTTCAAAAAGTTTGATGTGTTAAATTTAATACGAGGGGCTTTGCAGGAATTAGAAGGTATTAGCGTTAGCGAATCAAAGATGATCTCTCAAAATAAAAATAATGTCGTGTTTTAATAAATTGTTCAAGCAAAACTTGAGGAACCAAAGTAGTGAGACTGTGTAACCCCCACAAAAAATTAACAATAAATGGGTGTTTTGTTAGCCATTTTATTATACCATGATAAAAAATATTAGTTTATTAACTACCCTACTATCTCTTGCTATAATACTTTTTTCAACTTGTTTTATTAGATTTTTAAAAAATAGCCATGTTGGAACGGAAATAGCGAGACTGTGGAACCACAACAGATATACGGTGATAAATATGTGTTTACTAGCAACTTTATTAACTGATGATATAATAAACATGCATGTAATAACAATCCTATTTTATCAGACTGCAATGCTATTCAACCTGTTCTATTAGGTTATGAAAAAGTAGCCTTGTTGTCTTTGAGCCTTTAGAGATGTCCAAACTCGATACGTGGAAAAGTCCTGTTCTCTGCATCATATACCTATAAATTATCAAACATATGCAATAGATATTACTAAGATCAGTTAAACTTTAAAGAATTCAAAATGAAGAAAAGTTTAGAATGTATATTTGGTGGGGCTGCTTGTTGAAGCAACAATGATATCTACAAACGTAAGTGAAGGAGAATAAACATTACTTGTTAATTTAGAATTTTACTTGTTCATGTTTTTTGTTTTTTTTTTGCCTTGTTGGACTATTGTGTTGCCTGAAAGCATTTTAGAAGCGCCAACATTAAAATTTAGCGAGCAAAAGTTTTTTATTTCAATACGTATGTATAGCTCATCAGTGTAAAATATCAAATTTAGCCAGTCGTAAGTGCTACTTTAATATTGTACTAGATCTACTAAAAGGTTTTTAATAGAATAGCACAATTTGGCTAGTCTCAAGAATTACCATAGTAAGCAACACTGGCAAAAAGAGAGCACAACTTCAACATTTTCAATTTGAAGAGTAGTACCTCATTAACATGCAATGGAGTGTCAATTATATTCAAGGGGAGCAGTTTTCAAATTAATATTACTAGTAAAGATAACTCTAAGAAGTTTGTTTTTCACCGCCACTTCCTCAGTTCTCACCTACACGTATATAGTTTGCCTACTTGCAGAGAACATCATGACATTTGATAAAAGTTTATAAGGAATATTTTTATTCACTTGAAATGTGCAGAGAAATTTTACCTGTTCCATTTAGCTAGCTTTTACAACAGACTAAATTATTGGCCTTACCCTCAAGGTACATTCAAGCTCCACAAATTTATGGGAATATTTTAAAATCGGACTGATGAGCAAAGGCTATTGTGCCCCGTGGAGATATATGACTACAATAAATAAAATATGATTCTATTTTAAAAGAACCTCAGAACCTTATTCATTACAAGACTTTATAAAACAATAAACTGTGTTGTGAAAACATAGCACATGGTTTTAGTGTTTTTGCCTAGTTTGTTAAACAATAATCCTTTGAACAAGGTTTTTTATTTAAATCTCTTAAACAAACCATTATTCCTTGTCTTTGAAGTTTGAAAGACTAATGACATATCAACAATTGAATCATTGCATATTAGCTAAAGAGCTAAAGAAAAAGCCTTTTTAACATTAGGAATTTTGATGAGTGCCAATTTGCTTTTAGCTGCAAGTTTAGCAAGTTGGAATAAATCATTAATGTCAGTAAGAGACTTGTTCTACTAAATCACATGTTTCTAGTCACTATTGCAAAAGCTTGCAGTTTTTGCTAATGCAATGGCAAAACTTGCAGACGTAGAGGTCAGGTGGGTAATGGGCTTTCATGAGACTGGGAATTTCAGCGATGTAAGCCATGAAACACGAGGCTGTTCTTGGTTGATGCTGACACAGTTTCTTTACGCTGCCGACAAACCAGTCACACAGTTTTCTATCGATACAAGTTGAACCGCTATTCGGAGAGTACCCACCTAGCTTGACTATCTCAGGTCAAATTTTGTGTATAAGCATCAAAGTGTTTTACCATTTTTCTACATCTATTTTGTAATGAGTTCCCAACTAACAACAACATTGTTTGGATGTACAAAGTAATGTTTCAATCAAGCGTTTTCATAATGTTCAACACAAATTATCGGATGATCATTATTGTATTATGTTACAACATTGTTCCAAAAATGTTTCGCAAATTTTTGTGCAAACATATTTTGGTTAGTTTCTGTAGAATGCTATAGAAACCAACTCTGCTAGCGTTATCATTACGTTGTTAGAGAACATTAACATAAAGATCTCCCAGCGGTTTTCTACATAGGCTAATTTAGTGTGTTTGAGCATGAATGTCCATATAACATTTACCTGCAATGTACCTTGAGCGTTAGGATACAACATAATTTAATTTTCAAATGAATGTCCACACAATGTTACGAGTAAGTTAATTTACAATATTGGAGTGTAAACATCTGTATAACAGTGACTTACAATATAAAAGGAACAGTATAGCGCAAAATGATTTTTAACTTTAGCTGAATGTTGAAAAAAATTGATTTTCTGATATTTGAACAAAGTCAATCTTATATCGATGTAAACACCCATATAAGATAGACTTGAATTGTAAAAGGAACATTATGGTGCAAGATAATTTCTACTCTCAAATGGATATCACAACAATGTTCTGACAATGTTTTTTTATAATGCTGCCTAATTGCCTTTTCATTGTAATGTTTTACCTGTGCTATTTAGCTGACACTTTTAAATTGTTTATCAGTAGTTTAGGAAATACATAGTCTAAGAAATCTTTAAAAAGTAAATTAATTTTAGTTTTTACTACCTTGGTCAAAAAGGCAAGATGTCTTTTTGAAGTTTTTGCCTTTTGACATTCAAAAGTTAATGAAACTTAGACAAAAGAAATAAAATGATAGGTTTGTTTTTCTTTTATATTACAAATATAGAAACTAGCAAAATGGTTTAAACAAAATATGCTATTTTTAAAGGATGTAAAAAAAAAAGTTAAAAAAGATTTTTAATTTTCAAATTTTGTTACAAATATCATGAAGATGATTATGTTCTAATAGAGGGCATTTGGCAATAGAGTGAGTTTGTATTAGAGTATGATTGTGATGGATATTAGATTAACATTTACCAACAGCATAACGGAACGGAGAAATGTTGTGGGAAGGTTTTGTTTGGTAGATTAAAGCAATGTTGTACTTCCTTTGATGGACTAACATACTGTGGAATATAATTCAAAGATTTGAAAGTGTCTATACATATATACATGCCAATAATGATCTGCATTTATTGATCTTGGGATGTTAGCTAATGTTTAAAGGGCAACATTATGGAAGGAAATTTTGTGGCATATTACGACACATTCTCCTAATATTTAAAGAACTTTGTGTGAGATCATTTGCTGATAGCTTCAAAAATGTATTCCCCACAACATTGGTGAAAAGTTAAAACGGTGTTTTTACATCATTTTGTAAAAATGTTGTCACTAGACATTTCTGGAGTTTTTCTAAATACCTCTAGAATCTTTTTGGAAAATAAAGTTGTTGGTTACGTTATTCTTTGCAACGTTTGATCAGACATTCAGATATACACTGCGATGTTTAAACAAGATTAGAATAGTTTAAAACTGTTTTTGAGAGAGCATATGCAAGCTTATAGTTATGAGAACTTAGCACCACTATCCATATTATGTAGTTAAAAGTAGCAAAAAAATCTGGCTTGCAGCGCCTCAAAACAGATCTTACCATGATCTTACCAGCCAAATCTTCTAAAGACATTCCAGTTAAATGCGTCGAACTGTTATGTTCAACTTTTTTAGGATGATAAAAGGAAAACCTTCGTCATAGTGCTAACTATTGTGGCCTCTTACTCTATCTATGTGCTTCTATGTCTATGTGTTTGTTCTCATCTATGTTTGAGCAAGTGGACTTTGTATTTTACCAATCACCCATATGCATGTCATGTCAAAAATGGTAATTGTTGAGCTCTTGATTAAAGTACATAATTAAACATGCTTGCGCTTGATTAATGCAAACCAATAAACAGGACCGATTGCATTGATCTGTTACAGAGTACATAGCGCAATCCTATGTAGTTTCATTATGGTATTTGTTTAAAAGTAAACTTGCACTAAACTTAAGTAGGTTTTATCTGAAGATATTGGTATTTTTTAGCATTTGTTTTTGATGTTTGAAATGATCTGACTGCCAGAATGTTTCAAGATTAAAATCAACAAAATATGAACGCAGGTAAAACTCTCAGATGAAGTAAGTGCAATTATGACACATATGCGTAGTTGCAAAGAGACAAACAGAAGGGAGATGTGTAACGCATGCAACTTAAAGCGACAGCTCATATACACTACAGCAACAATAGCTACTAGTAATGTTATTTTACACGTGTTTTTCTTCTGAGCGTTTTCATAGCGGTAAAGTATTGTTGATTTTAATCTAGAAACGTCCCAGCAACACAACGTCTCAAACATTAAAAACAATTGCGAATGATAGAAAATAGCAATAGTGTCTCTTATAATATACAAATATTTTATGCCTATCAACTATAAAAAACAAATAAGCGAGTTGCATGTTTACTTCTATCAACAGCTAATCAGATGACATGACAGTAGACAGCTGGGAAAGTACAATGGGTAAGAACTTGTTGACAACCTGTTGACAACCTGTTGACAACCTGTTGACACCTTGTTGCAGGTTGTAGAATGGCTGAGTAGTTTATTTGCTGAGATAAAGTAGAAAGCGATACTCCGTAGAGAATACTAGTACTCGCTTATGACCACTAATTCCAGAGTAGCGTGTACAAACCACTACCGACCTCATTTCAAAGTAATAGGTATATGTTTACCAGCTACCAGAAAAGACAGGGAGCATGAGTTTCTTGTTCAATGAGTTAAAATACAAAGCCATATGTATAAAAAAGTTTACATTATGTGTTTGATAATTTTAATGTAGTCTAACTGTCATTCCACGATAGTTTAACTGTGGTTCTGTTATACTTTAACTGTGCTTCCCCTATAATTTAACTGTAGCTCTACTGTAATTTGACTGTGGTTCTGCTGCAGTTTAACTGTGGTTCTACTAGGTTTAAATACAGCTCCACTGTAATTTGACTGTAGTTTAACTGTGAATTGACAGTAGTTTATTTTATGGTAGTTTGGTAGACTTGTGGTAGATTTTATTAACTTTGAGTTTTTAGGAGAATTATGGTCTAGATAATGTCCATAAACCTCATTGATACATTTATATTACCTTAGAAATGTTGGTACTTTTTATGCATGTCTGTCAAATCTTGGCATTAAACTACATAATTTGTTTATATAAGTTTTTGTTTTTTAACCTTGGTGTTACAACTAGTTATAGAAAAACAGTGTGCAAAGCTTGAATTTATATATATATATATATATAATATATATATATATGAAGTGGGTCTTTGAAGACCCCGTAAACTCAATTATGCACGTCCAGAATTTGCTAGGGAACAATCAGAAATAAAAAAGCAAAATTATTTTATGTTTCCATACCTTAACATATGCTCTAAAAATAGCAAGTAATTTGCATACCCAGCCACCCTGTTCTTTAATCCAGTCTTTTGCTGTTTCGTCTGATTCGTTGAGGGGCGCAATGTCTACAGCTCGTATCATCCAGTCACACTGAGACCAGGCCATACCAATATTGTTTTGATCAAGGAAATTTCTTGCGCTTTCAGCAACAAATTCAGTTAACTGTAAATTACCATTGTTACCTGAGTGCAAAAGGAGTAACACAGAATAGTTATGTCTATGTTTGATATTCAATGTCATCCTAACTTAATTTCTCTCGACAATTTTTACTACAATAAGATTGGTGTTTGTTCATTTGCCCGTTTATCTGTCCGAAGCCATGCTAAGAGCTTTATAAAAGAAATGGTATTGAATGAGAATTGAACCAAAATCCTCAAAACTATTGATTCTAAGACAACCACACTACAACTAAGCCATGCCACCATCTTGCATTTTCGGAAAATATCTTTGCATATAACCATCAGAGATCATGATCTCTTACAGCGCATGACACTGCTAAACTGAAAGCAAATCACTGTTGACGCCTGTAATATAGGCAGGAGCATAGGTCATAGATCATATCAGTCAATGGTTATTTAAACTTTGTCATCAATTGTAGAAAAGTTATTTTATTCAAATTGTTGCATCGAACTAAAGGTTATAAAGGTCATACATACGGCAGCAATTTTACTCCATGATGCAGTTCCTTGAAATATCAGTTCAAAAGCAACAACTCGGTTGTACCAAACATCTTTCATATCATTAAGTATATGGGCAGACAATCCACCTATTATTTCCGAAGCTTCATCATCGATCGTGCTGGCTCCTAAAATAATTTAGTTAGTACTAAAGCGCAAACGCTGTCCAGACTTTGCGCAAAAAATGGTTAGTCAAATTTTCATAGTTGCATAGAAACAGATAGTTAAATTTATGCGACCAGTTTTGCAGAATTTTTTGCAGAAAACATCAAATAGATAGAAAAAACTTTCATATTCATGTACATGTATTAGTCACTTTTGAAAAAGAGTCTCAGAAAACTGGATGATTAATTAGGCTTGAAGGCGTATATACAAAAGAAATGCTGCTGGTAAGCCACCATGGTAAATTCTCTGCAGACCTAGTTTAACTAACCAATGTTTGGTTTTGGCACTAATCAACAATGAGTACTATGAGTCTGAAAAACTAAAAACAAATTTGTTTAATGGATAAATTAATTTTTTATAGAGAGAGCAGTTGAGAGCAAAAGGTTATAAATATATAGGCTTTAGTAGACCACCGATTATGGGAGATGTAGCTAAGTTAGTGCCATTACTGAGAGCTAATGGACAGAGTGGTAGAGAAGTGTTGAGTGGTGAGGGCTTTAATATAAACAGTGAATGTTTTACGTATGATGGCGCAATAGATTATTTGCTAAAATATAATAGAAAAGCGTTTATTTGTGAAAATTTTTTTTTCCAAGAACCAAAACAGCTAAAGGTTAAAGTCGACATGCTGAAGTTACTAACAATGGTGATAGAGAAAAAGCTGCTCTACTTGTAGCGGATGATAGTTTGAGAGATTTGGAAGAAAGTAGGCACTGGATAGAAAATGGGAATTCAACATGGAATATGTTGTATGACACGCCGAGTGCTTGTAAAGATGGCAAAAGGGCTGACAAATTTTTGAGATTATAAGTAGTGGAGATGTGTTAGAAAAAGAAATTAAGACAGAGGTAACTGGGGTTTTACATTACAGTCCCAAAACTGATAGGTATGAACAGTACCCTAAAGATAGTGATAGATGGTATAATTTTTAGAATTGTACCTGTATAATTTCAAAAACATTGTATTTTTAAACATGCAGAGAAAAATACAGGGAAAGGAGTTATGAAGAGAGTACTGATGAGATAAATGTTTTTTTTTTAGTGTAGAACTAGCAGTTATAGTGGGGGTATAATGTTAAAAAAGACAGTAAAAAGAGGGATATAGATAATAGCAAAGGGAGAACTGTATTTAGATATATCTAGAGTATGATTTCATTGCAGGCTTAGCGGTCATGAGATGAGAAATTGTCTTGCTATTAAATAGTTCTCTTGTGAAATGAGAGGTCATATATCTTGAGATTCCATGAATAGGACTGGTATAAAGACGCAAATTACAATAGAAGGGATAGTAGTGGTAACGATAGGCAAGATGCAGCTAAAATAGCTGTTATGATAGATATAGCACTCGAGTACCAGTGACCAATGACTGGGCTTGAAGAATAGTGTGGCACTTGGAAGTAAACCGGGAGAATGTTAAGTTCACTCTTTAGACTAGAGTTGAAGTTTTGATAGTACCAAAAGGACATCGATAAAATGGAGTTACATGTACAAAAGTGGTCAACAGTTTTACAAAATGCTACAGAAGCTCGATTGGGAACTAAGTGCAGGACTACAAAAGCTTAGTTTTATGTGGTAAATGATTAAGACCAAACATTGAAAAACTAACATTATTGGTCATTAGTACGCTTACAGTCCTGTGCATCCCGAAATATGCGTATGTATGTGTCCAGTTACTCTGTGCTGTGGCAAGGTGGTTGAGTGTCCCCGTTAGTAAAGTGCCTGGCTGCTAAGCAAATATCTGAATTTGATCCCCAGTAGATTCGAGATTAGAGAAGAGAATAAACGGAAGAGGTAGTAGCGATGATGATACTGGTGACGGTGGTTATGATGGTGGTGTGGGTAGTACAAGTGATGTAGCTACAGTAACAGCAGTAATAAAGAGAGAAGACTTTATTGGTAGCACAGGGTCTGGCAGGCAAAAGGAGTAGCTCGACCCTAGTAGACTCTAATGAAGTAAAGTAACAATGGACAAGTAAGACCGATCAGTACATGCAGTTATGTACTCTAATTGTGTACAGCTGCTTGAGTTCTTTGGCTGATCTGTGTTGGCCAAAATCTTTTTATATATTTCATTTTGAAAAAAAGGTGAAGAAATGCTTGAGTTATGGTTGTTTGTAAATAACTCAAGCATATATATGAAAAAGGATAAAATATATAAAATTTTTCTGTGTTACAGATTGCAATAGAGCATCAGGTATATTTTATTATACAATAACCAAAAGCTAAAGAAAAATGTAAATAAAAATAATTACGTATTTTATTAAGCGAAGCTCCTCCTTTAGCTACTTGTAGAGTATGTTCTCTGTCCTTAATAAGAATGTTTCTGTATTTTCCTGTATAGAACTTGACAAACTCTGTAAATACTTCACCGCTAGCTTCAATTTCAAGTATTTTTCGAATTCTACAAAATTAGTCTTAAAGCCCTGTATACTTTTGAAATATTTATAAACTAGTAAATTGGGTTACTAGACAAAAACTACGATAGCAAGAACAAAATATTTGTGCTATTTAAATTTTTCAACTATTGGCTAATAAAAGTTGCAGTCAAAACATATTTTATTTGTACCTAAAACATATAAAAAACAATTTAGAGGTCTATTTTTATAGCCTATCTAAAAGAATTTTGCTCACTTAGACTGCTGAATATATTTTTTAACAGCCAGTTTTTATAGAAAAACGGCCAAGGATTTGCTACATTTTAATCCTTACTTAGTCTTATTGGCTCAATGAGTTATAGCAAAGGTCCAAAATTGCTAAAAATTGTCAGTGATCTGCTAAGTTGTTAAAACTTTAATTTGTTGTTACAATTTTATATCTAGTGTGTTATTGTAATTTTATGAATATATTTTTCCAAATAGTGTTACAACTTTTTCAATAAAAAAGAATGTTCCATGTTTGCAATCTGCAAATAAGTGACTAACAGTTTGTCTCTTTTAGCACAAATAGAAGTAAAATATTGATAATTTAAAAAAAAGTTGTTGCTTTGCCTTTTAAATTATTGAACTCTTTTTTTATGTTTTTGTTAATTACTCAGCTCTTAGTTGAAAAAAGATCCTTTCCAATTATCTTTAGTTTGAATGCCTTTGTATAACAGCTAGCACCCTGGCAGTTCAGTGTACCGTTTAAAATCTTTACGTGTAATAAATGTGTGTATAGTAATTGCATCACATGGCAAACTGAAATATTGGGAGTGTAAGTAGTGGGCTTAACGGTTAAAGAGCTAGCTTTTGCAAACTAAGCTTAGTGGCTTAGCTGTTTGTTTACCTGTTGAAGAGGCGGAAAAACACAGTAATACAAAATCTTTGTTTAAAAAAACAGTTTGCCCGCAAGATTTCAACTCGTACAAAGGTTTGGCAGTCAGGCCACACTACCTGGCAAGCCATTTACACACCTTTCTGCATTTTTGAATGATTATAAAGATACGTAATTTACCTGACAATCTTTCACAGCACACCGAACTGCCAAGGTACAGGTACATATTAATTTAGGTGAGAACACAAAAAACAATTAGAGAAATACTTATGATAAGGGCGCACTAAAATGTGCTTCTATTCATTCACAATAATAATATATTGTTATTTTTTTATAGCAGAGAATATACAGATAATAATTCACCAAACAAGCAAGCGATGATTCAAACCGAAAAGGTACCTGAAGAGCAGATATGATGCGAGGATTTCTCGAGGTGAGATGAGTGCCCGAATCTCTGCCACAGTTCTTTTACTTCTCTCAGACGTCATCCTCTCTTCTTTTGTTGACACTTTATACCTTACTAGTCTACTAGCTGTCTGACGGGTTTTATATCACTTCAGCTCTTCAACTAGCTATTCACCCAGCTCCTTCAGCTAATTTACTTCCAGCTATTCAGCTCGCCTTCTATTTGATGACATCACCCATTTTGTATCACATAAGTGCCAAAAATTTAAATATTGTTAAAAATTAAACAGAAGTCATAGAGATAATCAAAAACATCTTACATAACTTTTTACATGAACAGTTAATGACTGCCTTCGTTTTTGTGTTCATTGATCCCAACAACAACAAAAAAGCTTTTTGTATATTAATAAATTGATTTATTTGCATTTCAAATTTTTATTATTGTATTTGGTTCAAAATGTTCAATTTGATTAGCCATTGGTACTACCATTGTTATCTTTCATCATAATCTCACTGTTTGACGCGGGTGTCAACGCTTCTTTTAATATGGTTCATATTGAGACATTAGTTTTTGGCTCCAACCCATTGCATTTTGCTGGGTAACCTGACACTTTAAACTAGTGCTCTAATCAGCCACCTCCATGAGGCAAAAACATTATATTCTGATACTTAATCTTTGGTGTTTATGACCCAAAAAAGCAGACAGATAAACAACAGCCAATAGTAATCTAGATGAAGTGCAAAAAGATAATTTTTTGTGTGCTTCCAAAGGCACACCTGACAATTTCTCACCACATCCTGGTTAAAAATTCCTGCTATAAAAAACTTTAACATGCACTCACACGCTCAAACACATGCATAAACACATGCAAACACACACACGCACGCACGCACGCACACACACACACAGTCTTGTAAACGCATGCAATTGGGGACGCGATATTTTTACCATCACTTTGAGGACAATTTTCATCTATCATTAAGAGCTTTAAAAAATGACATATTAAAACATTTTTTGTTGGGTTTACAAATGCACTGATTTTTGGAGCTGTCATCTTATCCGTTTTTCAGTTATAGCTCATGAGAATTTAACATTAACTTTGGGGACATCACATCACACACATGTATGAATTTTTTATCTAATAAACGGGGACTTTTGCGTAGAGAAGATAACTCTGGCTTATTTTTGTTTTTTTCAACCATTTTGGAGTTGTCGGTACGTGATACTTTTACCACACTTTCGTAAATGTGCTTGAAAAGTTATCCATCACTTAATTTTTCCCCAAATGTCAACATAGAAGTTTAATAGTTCTTTATTAAACCTATTTAAAGTACTAATTCTACACATGTATGGTGCGCAAAGGTTGAATCGACCTTAGACTTTTGAGTTTAGTAATAAATTCAGTGTAATCAATTGCTTCACAGAATTTACGGTGATCTGTTTAAGTTAAGGTTTTGAACTGCAAACAGCCAGGCCTGGATTGCAGGCTGATGTCTATCTAGATTTAAGACTTTTCAACATTTAACGCGAGTATGTTCAAGGTAAACATTTTAACATAGTTTTCATAGAACTCTTAAGCCCTGAATAGGCAACAAATTTAATTACTATAATCGATAAAGTATTTTGCTACATCTCATTTTATCACTACCAAAAGCAGCTATCAGAAAATTTACATTGCGTGATCATGAGTTAACTTTTTTAAACAAAAGTAAAAATAACAAGGCAAGCAAATGTGAGTAATTTTTTTTAAATCAGGAGGCCAAATAAATTTTGATACAGTTAATTTTAGTCATACTTTTCTGTTTGGTTGCACACGATGATTGCCACTTTTAATTTAAACTTCTGTGCAATTCCTTTGTTTGTAAGCCATGCATGAAAAGCCAAGCATAGGCGGAGACATATTAGAATCAAGCTTTGGAAATGAAGCATTGGTATCTCCAATATGCCTAATGTAAGCCCAATAACTTTTACCTTATAAAAATATCATTATGTTTAATAAAACGTGTAATCCGTACCAAAAATTTGCCTTCTATTACATTTTCTTAAAAATATATTGAGTTGCCCATCTTTGCAAAAACCATACATTTAATTGTAATCTATTCAAATATTTAATAACAAGATTGACTCAACTTTTAGTGCAGATATGACCAAAAATATGCAAAATATTTTAACCATTAGCTTGGGAGTGTTAAATAAATACTATCACTGCACACACTGATTTGAGCTATCTCGGTACTATTGAAATAAACTTTGTTCCATTTGAAGGCGTGTACGTCATCCAAATTATGTATGATACTACAGTCAATGTTTTTTGAAGTAATTGGCCAGTTATTGTAACTGCAAACCGTCAAAAATAGTCTCAAATATGTTGTCATACAACTTTTCTGATGTATGATGTA
This sequence comes from Watersipora subatra, assembly GCF_963576615.1. Lineage (NCBI taxonomy): Eukaryota > Metazoa > Bryozoa > Gymnolaemata > Cheilostomatida > Watersiporidae > Watersipora > Watersipora subatra. The sequence goes on along the minus strand of NC_088715.1, from coordinate 42,141,161 downwards.
AACATAAAAGAAAAGTGTGTTTGTATTAGTATACAGGTATATTAGTTATTTAGGTACAATTGACAAACTATTACAAGTGCGCACGGTATCATAAATTTGCTCAATGCTAGTCTAATAGGGAGTCTGTACTTTTCACCATCAACTATTTAGAGGTCAATATGAACACAAGGGAATGTTTGGTATTTTAATCAACAAGTTTGTAACCATTAGTTTAACAAATTAGTAGAAATATTATCATGAAAATAAATCCCGATATTGGTGGTAGAAAAATTATCGCAGGAGTGTATGATATTTTTACCATTGATTTGGGGACACTTACTGATTATTTTATTTGATATCACAGTCATCATCATTCCTAATACCATTGCTGCTCGATGTTCCAAATTTAATGCCAAAATATTAACCCTAATGAATATACAACTTCTTAAGCAGTTTCCTGAGCACATTGACCAATTATAACAAAAGAGCACAGTCATTCATAGAGTATGTCAACACCATTGCAACAATATGTCCCCAATTTGATTGTAAAATTATTCTCACAAGTGTGTATGATATTTTTACCATTGATTTGGGGACATTGACTGATTATCTTATTTGAGATCACAGTCATGATTATTCCTAATACCATTGCTGCAAGATGTTCCAAATTTAATGCCAAAATATCAACCTCGATGAATATGCTTCCTAAGCAGTTTCCTGAGCACGTTGAACAATTATAACAAAATAACTCAGTCAGTCATGGAATATGTCAACTCCATTGCAACAATATGTCCCCAATTTGATGGTAAAATTATTCTCACAGATGTGCATGATATTTTAACCATTGATTTGGGGACATTGACTGATTATCTTATTTGATATCACAGTCATGAATATTCCTAAAACCATTGCTGCTAGATGTTCCAAATTTAATGCTAAAATATCAATCCCAATAAATATGCTTCTTAAGCAGTTTCCTGAGCGCATTGACCAATTAGAACAAAAGAACACAGTCAGTCATAGACAATGTCAACACCATTGCAACAATATGTCCCCAATTTGATGGTAAAATTATTCTCACAGGTGTGTATGATATTTTAACCATTGATTTGGGGACATTGACTGATTATTTTATTTGATATCACAGTCATGAATATTCCTAATACCATTGCTGCTAGATGTTCCAAATTTAATGCCAAAATACCAACTCGAATAAATATGCTTCTTAAGCAGTTTCCTGAGCGCATTGACCAATTATAACAAAAGAACACAGTCAGTCATAGAATATGTCAACACCATTGCAACCATATGTCCCCAATTTGATGGTAAAATTATTCTCACAGGTGTGTATGATATTTTAACCATTGATTTGGGGACAGTGACTGATTATTTTATTTGAAATCACAGTCATCATCATTTCTAATACCATTGCTGCTCGATGTTCCAAATTTAATGCTAAAATATCAATCCCAATAAATATGCTTCTTAAGCAGTTTTCTGAGCACATTGATCAATTAGAACAAAAGAACACAGTCAGTCATAGACAATGTCAACACCATTGCAACAATATGTCCCCAATTTGATGGTAAAATTATTCTCACAGGTGTGTATGATATTTTAACCATTGATTTGGGGACATTGACTGATTATCTTATTTGATATCACAGTCATGAATATTCCTAATACCATTGCTGCTAGATGTTCCAAATTTAATGCCAAAATACCAACTCGAATAAATATGCTTCTTAAGCAGTTTCCTGAGCGCATTGACCAATTATAACAAAAGAACACAGTCAGTCATAGAATATGTCAACTCCATTGCAACAATATGTCCCCAATTTGATGGTAAAATTATTCTCACAGATGTGCATGATATTTTAACCATTGATTTGGGGACATTGACTGATTATCTTATATGATATCACAGTCATGAATATTCCTAATACCATTGCTGCTAGATGTTCCAAATTTAATGCCAAAATACCAACTCGAATAAATATGCTTCTTAAGCAGTTTCCTGAGCGCATTGACCAATTATAACAAAAGAACACAGTCAGTCATAGAATATGTCAACACCATTGCAACCATATGTCCCCAATTTGATGGTAAAATTATTCTCACAGGTGTGTATGATATTTTAACCATTGATTTGGGGACATTGACTGATTATTTTATTTGAAATCACAGTCATCATCATTTCTAATACCATCGCTGCTCGATGTTCCAAATTTAATGCTAAAATATCAATCCCAATAAATATGCTTCTTAAGCAGTTTTCTGAGCACATTGACCAATTAGAACAAAAGAGCACAGTCAGTCATAGACAATGTCAACACCATTGCAACAATATGTCCCCAATTTGATGGTAAAATTATTCTCACAGGTGTGTATGATATTTTAACCATTGATTTGGGGACATTAACTGATTATTTTATTTGAAATCACAGTCATCATCATTCCTAATACCATTGCTGCTTGATGTTCCAAATTTAATGCCAAAATATCAATCCCAATAAATATGCTTCTTAAGCAGTTTCCTGAGCACATTGATCGATTATAACAAAAGAACACAGTCAGTCATAGAATATGTCAACACCATTGCAACCATATGTCCCCAATTTGATGGTAAAATTATTCTCACAGGTGTGTATGACATTTTAACCATTGATTTGGGGACATTGACTGATTATTTTATTTGAAATCACAGTCATCATCATTCCTAATACCATCGCTGCTCGATGTTCCAAATTTAATGCCAAAATATCAACTCTAATGAATATGCTTTTTAAGCAGTTTTCTAAGCACATTGACCAATTAGAACAAAAGAACACAGTCAGTCATAGACAATGTCAACACCATTGCAACAATATGTCCCCAATTTGATGGTAAAATTATTCTCACAGGTGTGTATGATATTTTAACCATATATTTTGGGACATAGAACAATTATTATGTGTGAAATCACAGACATGAACAATCTAAAAACTGTTGCTGTAAGATGGCCGTTATTTGACAGCCAAATATCTCAGACATGTTTACGCTGTTTTAAACATTTGTATGGTCGCATTAACCAATTATGATAAAATAATGTGCAGTTTTAAGCCATGTAAATTCATCATGCCAAGATGTCTCAATTTGATCACAGAACTATTATCACATATGCATATGACTTTACAAATTTTTGTAAGTTCACTTACAGTCACTAATCATTTCAAAGCATCTGGGCTGTGGGAAAATCTCTCTAATTTAATGGCACAAATATCACAGGAAGTTTTAGTTATATTTGAACCATTAGCTTGAAAAAATTGATCTATAATTGTAAGTGTACACTTATTCGCCAACCATCTTAAAGCGAATGTGTGAGAAGACTTCACCAATTTTGTGCTAAAACTAATATTGCAACTGTGAATGATTTTGCTTCCATTAGACTGAAACATTGATCAATTATTACCAATCTACACACAGTGATCAAGCATCTCATAGCTATTGTGACAAGATGTCCCCAAATAGATGCTAAAATACCATCACCAGTGTTTATAATTATGTAACTATTCTGGGAAGTTGGCCAATATGCAACTCCGCTCACAGTTGTACAACAGCTCAAAGTATCTGTAATAAAATGTCCCTAATGCTCGCTTCATTATCTCCACAAAGCTTGTATGATTTTTTAACCATTTGCTCGGGGATATTGAGCAATTATTACAAAAGCAGTTTGAGTGATATAGCATCTCAACGCCATTGTGCTATGTTGTTGCTAATTTGAGGCTTCAAATATAACCACGAGTTTGCATGATCTTTTAACCATTGGTTTGAAATAATTGTCAAAATTTACTGGTGCATACATAGTATTAATTCATATCAAGGATGTTACAAAAAGTTTTCTTCAGTTTGTTGTTACATTTGATGACAAAGAATAAAATATCTCTAATTTGGAAAGATGAATACCGCAACAAATACTTATTATATTGCAACCATTAGTTTGGAACATTACACAATGATTATAAGAGCACAATTAGTCGCCACCAATCTCAAAACATTTGTAATAAGATGTTCCCAAATTGATGGCAAAAATATCAGTGCATGAACATTTGCTTGTATGGCCATTGGTTTAAAAACATAAAGCAAATATCATAACTGTACATACAGTCATAAAATTTCTCAATGCTGTTTCAATAACTACGAATATTATCAAAACCGTTAATTAAAATACAACCATTACTTTTAGAATATTAATGAATAAATTAAGTATACTTTCATCCATAAAAAATTCATGAAACATTGAGAAATTGGAGGTGTGTTTGTTGTTTCAACGATTAATTTTGCAAACATTAGTTTAACCAAATAATAGAAATAGCATTGCGATAATATATCCTCATTTCGGTTTTGGAATTATTATCATGGGTGTGTATGACATTGAACCTATTAGTTTGGGATTTTTACCAATTCTTGTACGGAAATTATTAGGTGTATTAAAAAATATTTATTTTCTTTCAAATATTTGCATGATAGAAACTATTGAGCCTATAATTGGCACACATACACAAGAAAACAACACTAATGCAATACAAATATAATATAATTTGTGTACAGCTAAAACACAATATTGCAACTAAAGGTGATTTGCTGTCCGCTAAGTAGGTATTTGCCGGAATTATTTATCTTCAGAATCTGTAAAACAAAATACAACCTGTCAAACACATTTCACTTGCTATGCCTGTTTGGCTTTTAATTCATATTGAAGTTTTTGTAAATAAAAATAGACAGTAACTATCAAATTCTTTAAGTATTTAATAAATTTTTAAGTATAACATTTCAACGTGAAACCTTCGGCAATATTTAACTAAGTCAGTATTGTTTATGATAATAATCATCTATGTGAGCAACATCCAATAATATGAAATATTTTGAAAAGGTGATTCGCCTTTACCGTTAACTGTTGTTCACTTTACTTTTTCGATTCAAAACACATGGCATAACTCTTTGGCAACTGTGCAGTAAGTTGATGGATTGTGAAAGCTGTTTAGATTGGCAAATATGTACGCATGTCTTTAAAAAAATGGGCATAGTGGAAACCATGTGATATAAAATAAAAGTGAGCATGACTATCTGATGTTGCAAATAAAGTTTAAAATCTTGTGCCTAGGTAGATTTTCGACAAATTATTTGCAGTGTCTGTGAGATTTACAAGCTACCATTTCATTAACAACATGTCTCACACACTGAATCTGTTTGGTTTTTAGCTAACCATAAAGCCGCGCACAAAATAGAATATTATAGAACTGCGTAGACATAAAATGCTAAGTTCATTTAATATTTGTAAAGCGTCTATGCTATTGAGCACAAACTTTATAAGAGTTTAGGATCTTATTTGTCTTTGATTTAGTGTACAAGCAGAAAATGTTATAATCTTGTCATTGTGCATGAGCAGCGCTGAACTTTACTGATTGCAGTATTGAATAAGTCTCTTTGTTCCCTAAGTTTAATTGATCCTTCTTCAATATTACATAATCATAAGCAGAACAAGACATGTTCAATGTATGACAGGCAAAGTTTCAACAGTCATAAACATGTCGGCTCAGAAAACTCTTAAACAGAGCAGAAAGTTTATCAATGCTGTGAGACTTTCTCAAAGCAATTATTAATAAAAAGGGGTGGCTATATACATGTATGAGCTACGCAAAGTAAAGTGAGATGAGTTTTTCAATCTTTAAAACTATAGGTAAGCTTTTCAACAAAAGTAGTGAATGGCCAGCTATAGAATAATTCTAAAAAAAATGTTTAGTTCAAATTTCAATCACAATAGAACAATAAATAGGTTATTGCACTATTGCTATTGATATCTAAAATTATTTTGTTACAATGCAATTTCTAAAAAGACTTTAGTTTTTCAAACAAAATTACAAATTGACAAAACAGGAGTTTTGGCTTGTGACCTTCCTTGAGTAAAAGACCAAAAGTAATAACTTTGTCAGCAGTAATAACAAACAGTTGACAAGGATCTTCAGGCAATTTTGCAAGTGTGCTTTTGCGAATTTTCAACAAGGGATCTACCAGTTGGTAATTATTGGTGCTCAACACAAGTTTTTGTTTAACTTCGTGTCTAAATTATCAGAAATACTTTTGCAAATTGGTATCATTCCTGCAGACTTTTTATTATTGTGAATTTTATAAGCAATTATCAGCCTCTCTTGCTTCATATAAAATTAGCATTGTAATTAAAACCGTTAAATATTTTTAAGTGTAGTATGTTATGGAGAGCATATCTTTAAAGAAAAAATTTCTTCTCTGGATGAGAGACTGTGTAAAAGTCGCAAACCATATGATCTTATTATTGCCTGCAAGTAACTGTACTGCATAATTTCCTTTGTTCTATTAATAGATCTTGTTGCTGTTTGATGTTGCATCATGATTACCTGGACCCTTGCTGCTTAATGTTTAGCAGAAAATAAGTGGAAAGTAATAATATTTACTTGGTTCAGGAGATTCTCTACCAACACTGAAAGTATACCAAAACGACGGATATTAAACAAAAATTATTACAAAAACAACGACACTAGAAAACAACTTTGCAATAATCACTCACTATTTAAGTTCTTGCTGTGCAAGCCGGTACATCAACCGAACTATCTAATGTGATGCAAAAGAAAAAAACTTTGGAAGTGTGATATTCCAACAATCAACTTTGAGAATCATGCATTTTGGGTTTAAAAGATTTTTTCCAATTACAATTTAAATTAAAAACTAAAGCAAATCAGTAAATACATGACTTCAAACCTTCCATAGTTAGGGTGATATAATTCTATTGTCTATCATAATTTTCTTCTGGTATAAGTTGCTCATGGTTAAATTGCATTAAAATTGTCAAAATACTAAATTTCTCTTGAGAAATTGAAAAAGGTTTTATAAGAAATACCCTTCATATTTGTTTTAAAATGTAACTGTTCAACTCTTTGTAAATTCGATAGTCCAATTAAAGAATTAATTTGTGTTCCATATTACGTTTTGTTTTTCATAATGTTATCAAATAAATCATTTGACAATATTGCCCTATGTCAGTATAGCGTATGATAATAGTAGTCTATGGGAACAACATCAGTTTAGATGAAATATTTTAAAAATATGATTTGTCTTGATTGTTAGCTTTTGTTCATTTTATTTTTTCTATTTAAGATGCATGTGATAACTCTTCGGAAACTATGCAGTGATTTGATGCACTGCGAAAGCTGTTTAGATAGGCAAATATGTACGCATTTCCTTAAAAAATGGGCTTAGTGAAAATCATGTGATCTGAAATGAACGTGAGCATGACTATCATTAATCCAAAACAAATGTAATATTTCCTGTTTGAGGCTAGCTAGGTGATGTTGCAAATAAAGTTTAAAACCTGGCACCTGGGTAGATTCTTAAAAACTATTTGCAGTGTCTGGGGATTTTGAAGCCACCATAGCATTTACAACATCTCTCACTTGCTGAGTCTGCTTGCATTTTAGCTAACCATAAAGCTTTGCGCAGAATAGAATACTGTAGAGCAAAGTAGACAGAAAATACTAAATTCATCAAATATTTGTAAATTGTATATGCTAGCAAGAGCAAACTTTATGAGAGTAAACATTTGATTTGTCTTTGATTGGTGTATAAAGCATCAAATGTTATAATCTTGTTATTGTATATGACCAGCAGTACTGAATAAGTTTCTTTGTTCTCCAGATTTAACTCCTGATTCTTCGATATTACATAATCATAAGCAAGACACTACAGGCTCAAGGTATGACAGGCAAAGATTGAGAAGCGATAACATGTTGGGTCAGACAAATCGCAAACAGCATCAAATATTCACTAATGCCGTGAGACTTTTTCAAAGTAATTATGGAAAAAAGAGCAACTATCAGTAACACAAAGTACAATTAGATGGGTTTTCCAAACATTGAAACTGTAGATAAAATTTACAACCGAAGTTGTCAATGACCAGTTATAAAATAATTCTCATAAAACTGATTAGTTCAAATTAGCAATCACAATAGCAATAGAACAATAAGTAAATTATTGCACTATTGATATCTAAAATTAGTTTGCTACACTGCAATCTATAAAATATTCTTGCGAATGTCAAATAGGATGTTTCCATGGGAAATATTTGACAACATTGATCTATGTCTGTATAGTTTATGATAACAGTGATCTTTGTGTGCAACATCAATTCAGATGTAATATTTTGAAAATATGATCCGGCTTGATTATTACAGGTGGTTCACTTTATTTTCTCTATTTAAAACATATAACATTACTCTTTGGCGCCTGAGCAGTAATTTGATGCATTTTTAAAACTATTTATATTGGCAAATAAGTACGCATTTTCTTAAAAAGATTGGCATAGTAAAAACAATGTGATTTAAAGTGAATGTGAACATGAGTATCATTAATACAAAACAAATACAATTTGTTCTGTTTGAGGCTAACTGGGTGATATTGCAAATGAAGTTCAAAATCTCGCGCCTAGGTAAATTATTGACAAATTATTTGCAGTGTCTGTGAAATTTACAAGCTACTATTTTATTAAAAACATGTCTCACTCACTGCATCTGCTTGGTTTTTAATTAACAATAAAGCCTTGTGCCAATAGAATATTATAGAATGGAGTAAATGGAAAATAATAAACTCATTGAATATTTGTAAATTGTATAGCACAAATTTTATGGAAGTAAACATCTTATTTGTCTTTGATTTGGTGTGTAAAGCATCCAATGTTATAATCTTGTTATTACAGATGACCAGCAGTACTGAATAAGTTTCTTTGTTCTCTATATTTAACTTGTGGTTCTGCGATGTTACATAATCATAAGCAAGACACTACAGGCTAAATGTATGACAGGCAAAGGTTGAGAAGCGATAACATGTTGGCTCAAACAAATCTCAAATAGCACGAAAATTTTAACAATGCTGTGAGAGTTTTTTAAAGTAACTATTAGAAAAACAAGCAACTATGACCAACAAAAAGTTAAATGAGTCGGTTTTTCAAACATTAAAACTGTAGGTAAGCTTTCCAACAGAAGTAGTCAATGGCCCGCTATAGAATAATTCTCATAAAACTGTTTACTTCAAATTAGGAATCACAATAACAACAGCACCATAATTAATTTATTGCCCTATTGCTATTGATATCTAAAATTAGTTTGTTACAATGCAATCTATAAAAATTAATTGCAAAGTTTTTGGAACAAAATTAAAAATAGCAAAATAACAAACGTTTACCTGTAAACTTTTTTAATTAAAACAGCGCAAGTAATAACTTTGTCAAGAATAATTAAAAAAACAGTTAACAAGAAATTGCTAGCAGTTTTGCCAGTGTGATTTTGAAAATCTTTGACCAGGGATCTACTAGTTGGTATTTTTTGGTGATCAACAGAAGTTTTACTTTCATTTTGTGTTTTAATTATAAAAAATGTTTTTCTTTATATTGGTCTAACTTCTTTAGATTTTTTATTGTTGTGAATTTTTACAAATAGGTAGCAGCCTCTCTTGCTTTATATAAAACAAGCAGATTGCCCGATTTTGCACGGGTAATAAAAATGACGGTTTCAAATGAAGGTGTTTTTTTTATTTCTGCGTACTGCATTTATTTCTGTGTACTTTTTATATATTTGTGTAATTTATACTGTGCCTGTTTCAGTTCTACTACAGCTCTCTACTGATTGCAATATTCTTGCTTATCATATCAATCAAGCTTATGAGAGAGTCATGTAAGTTATGCATTGTTATGTTAAAACAATGCATACTTATTTTAAATGAACATACAATAAAAGACAAAAAGACACTGATATTTATATATAGATTTTCAGTATGCATTGCTTATTTGCTGAGACGTTAGCTAAGCGCATTTGGCTTTGTATCGTATAACAAACAAAGTTTCATGCATTCACTGAACCGTATTAGGCTCTTACATATATACACTACTGAAATCCAGCTAAAATTATATATGATGAATACTACAATAAAATAAAAAAATTTTAATCTGTTGCATTCCCATGAACGAAGTAAAAATAAACATTAAAAAAATCATTCATGTTGACGATTATTTGCGGTCAGTATTTCACACCCATTTAACACCCCAAAAAAAATCTTTTTATTGTTTGCGAGTATGCAAAAACACTTTGCTTTTTTGTATACTTAATTTTTTGCCAATTTCATGTGCTTGGTGGACAATTTCATGTGCAATCTCATGTGCACACTTTCACAATTATGCTATTAAAAGTTATGCATGACTTCATTTCTACTTCAAACTCAGTTCAAAAGTTCTATGGTTGTCTATGAAATCTTTGTTGAGTAATAAATATACATATTATGACACTTTTTTAATTTACTTTTAGGAACTATTAATGATGATACACATGTATGATGTACAAAGGATAACTCAGTGTTAGGCCATTAGAGATTGACATAAACAGACAACAAATTTAATTACGTTACTGAATTAATTTTGTTGCCGTATCTCATTTTATACTGCTAGCAATGCCAGTCATCAACATATTTACATTGCGTCAGCATGAGTTAACTATTATAAAAAAAGTAAAAAGAACAAGTGAGGTGATGACAAGCACTTTTTCAAAAATCCAAAAGCCAAAAAGAATTAAATATATTCATTAAATGTTGACACTGCTGCTTAGTTTTACACATTGATAACCGCAATTGATTAAACTAGAAACTTGTATAATTCCATTGTTTTCAAGCCATACATGAAAAGCAAGCATAGGGACATAAGAGTTAAATTACAATCAAGCTTTAGATAAAAAGATTGGTATTGTTAACATACTAAATATAAACTTGATGAAATATATATATTTTCTAAAACAACTATAAGTATTTTCAATGAGGAGCGATAAATGTATGGCAGAATTTTCCATCTAGCTGTTTCATTCTCTAAAGATATACTACCTTGTCAAACAGCAACAAAAGTTTTTTAGTGGAGCTGATGAAAGAATACTACATAGTAAAAAAGTTCAATGATGGACCGTTGGTCTGAGAAAGAAAAAACAGAAAATTTCATTGAATTCTAACAACATACAGATCTCAGATTACAAATTTGCAGAGACACTTGAAATTGGTTTAATAATGTTTGTTTTAAATGTTTTGAACCAAAATTATCAGACATTCAAGTTAACTTTTAAAATATATTTTAAATAAGAATTTTGACCATTATTATTCATAGATATAGGAAAAATGTAAACGAGTTAGAGAAAGCATTGGAGGCTACATGTTTTATTTTAATATTTTATTCAGTCTAAAAATATCAAGGAAGGATGATGTAGTAAAGTTCTTGCAAAGACATACAGTGGATCAAGATTTGAAGTCAATAAAGTACATGTACAGAGATCTTATGCTTAAGACTATGTGAAATTAACCTGAGATTTTATGCAGCTATAACTTATGTAAGAAATGTACGTAATGAATTCAAACAAATCTTTTGAATAATAAAACGCAATTTTTTTTAATTGCGTATAAACTACAACCATACTAAAAATAAAAGCTAGTAAGTAAAGAAGGATGCATATGTGAGAATATTTGAAAAAGTACAAGAGCTCTCAAGGATTATTAAAGGCCTGAACTATTGAAGGAAGCAAACGAGACACACTTTCAAATGTCTGCTGAGCGTGTATAACTGCTGACCAAATACATTATATTGTAAAAAAACTCTACAAATGCTAAACTACTAAATACATTTGTAACGCAGAAGAGCAAATATAGCCTTTAGCTAAACATAAGTTCAAAAATAGTGTAAACGCTCAATTTGCTTCCGAAGCTACATTTAAAAAAAACTCACAAATATTGTGACTTTTCACTCACAAATATTGTGAGTTTTCATCTCTTGTAATTTCATTCTTGTAGCAACTCGCAAATATTGTGAGTTTTTACAAGGTAGAAACTAGCTCCCCAATAAGATATAATGTCCCCAATTGTTAGGTAAAAAGTTTCTATGAGAAGAAAACTCCGAAAATATTTGCCTACTCACAAATGGGAGCAGGTCAAATGTGTGTAAGAATTTAACAAACTTTATGGGGACTTACATATTTTTTCACACACCCACACTCACAGATGTTCTCGTACAAATGCAGGCAATTGAGGACAGTGCTCAGATTTTGTCGGGAGTCGGATTAAACTATATATTTTTTAGTTTTTTATAAGAAAAAAGGGTTTAAAAGATTGGGGACGTCCCCAATTTCCGAACGTCCCCAATTTGTCTGTTAAATTCTGGTGTGAGTCCCCAATTGCATGCATTTACAAGTTCACGCGTACACACACACGCCTTCAAAAATGCAAGAACACACACGCACACACACTCGCACACACATACACACTCACACACATGCATGCACACACGCATGCACACACGCACACACGCACACGCATGCACACACGCACACACACACACATGCACACACGCACGCATGCACACACGCGCACACGCACACACGCACACACACACACACACACGCACGCACGCACACACACGTACACGTACACGCACACGAACACATGGACACGCACGCACACACACACACAGACCAGTATGCAGGCAGGCATGCATGCACACACACAGACAGGCATGCAGGCAGGCATGCAATCAGACACACAAGCAGGCATGCAGGCAGGCATGCAGCCAGGCATGCACACACACGATTTATCATGAATTTCAGGGTCACATGAAACTGAACAGAGTTGCAAACAGCTCAGAAGCCACGGGTCGACTCTCCCTGGTATAGCCAGACATCAGGCCGGCATTGCAACACATTCACATGTATTTATGTGGTTGGTTTAATTAAAGTTTAACTTGTACCAAACTTTAATAAGTTGCACCAAAAGTGTCAGTATTTTTCAATCATTTGAGCTTGTATTTTATGTTTGAGGTAATCAGACTGCCAGGCTGTTTCCAAGTTAAAATTGATTAGACTTGATCAGGTTTAAAACACTCAGAAAAAATACATGAAAAATGAAGTCACTAGTTACTATCATTATTATAGTTGATATTGGCTATCGCATTAAAGGTGCAGTGACGCGCAGCCTTTGTTCTGTACATGTAGGTCTCTTTGTGACTATAGACGCTATAATCAGACTTTTGATTAATCTGAGCATTTCAATTTTCATCAAGTTTCATCCACTTCAGTCTTGAAACATCCTGGCAGTCAGGTCACGTCAAAGAATCTAAGGGAAACATCCTGGCAGTCAGGTCACATCAAGTATCAAAGGGAAACATCCTAGCAGTCAGGTCATGTCAAGTATTAAAGGAAAACAGCTTGGCAGTCAGGTCACATCAAGTAGCAAAGGGAAACATCCTAGCAGTCAGGTCACATCAAGTATCAAAGAGAAACATCCTGGCAGTCAGGTCACATCAAGTATCAAAGGGAAACATCCTGGCAGTCAGGTCACCTCAAGTAGCAAAGGGAAACATCCTGGCAGTCAGGTCACATCAAGCGTCAACGGGAAACATCCTGGCGGTCAGATCACGTCAAGTACCAAAGGGAAACATCCTGACAGTCAGGTCACATCAAGTATCAAAGAGAAACATCGTGGCAGTCAGGTCACGTCAAGTATCGAAGGGAAACATCCTGGCAGTGCCGTCACATCAAGTATAGAAAAGAAACATCCTGGCAGAGTATATATTTATATACATAAATATTCCTAAAATAGATATTTATCTTATTGCCTTGCATTTGTTGGGTTTGATTTTTGTGCAGCAGTATAGGGAATACAACAGTTTTCTTTACATAATTATGTATATTTTATTTGCAACTAAAGCTTGAGTTCAGGCTTCGCATCCATAACGATATTTACTATGTATAAAAAAGTTCTGTTTACCTATCAGCAGCCACTGGCATGAAGAAAGTTTGCTTCATACAAGAAGTAAAACCGCAACACACAAGTTAGCTACCTAGCACTCTGCCATCTGCGCTATTCTTCTACTTTCAACCGTTATATATTAATTTTATTATACACATATTTATTCTTGGTGTTTTAAACTGTCTCACTGCACATCAACGGCTAGTGGGCTAGTCATTACTATAATCTATACATGACAAAACTCCACATTTGGGTGTCTTTTTGTGTGTCCAGTTATAGGGTGAACGTTTATAAAATTTTACGAGTGAATTGTCTGCCTCACACTGGGTTTTAACTCTGAACCTTTAGATCTAAATAAAAAAACTAAAAACTGAGCACACTACTTGGAGCTAGTCCAAGAAAGTTTTTTCAATTAAACTATACAGGAAAAAAAAGAAGCATTCTTTGCAAGGATAGAGAATATACTTGACAAGTATCTATAGGAGGAGCCGCTCTTGATAAAATACATGATTATTATTTACACTTTTTTTTAGCTTTTGGTGTAAAATAATGAAATAGACAGATATTTCATATCTTTTTTCCATTTCTTTTATTTTCTTTCTTCATGTTTAAAAAAAAATTTAAATATCTTCTGGTCAACACATATTAACCAAGGGACTCAAGCAACTGTACAAACTTACAGTACGTGACTGAATATACTGTTCAATCTTACTTGCCCATTGTTACCTTAATTTTTTAGGATCTTTTTCACGAGTTACCAATTTCGCTTGCCAAACCCTGTGCCACCAATAAAATTACTTTTTTTTACTGCTACTACTGTGGCCACATCACCTGTACTACCTCTAACATACCTAGTTGTATCTTATTCTCCGATCTGTTAGTTTTGGCTTCTTTCTTCTTTTGTTACTCATATCCAAAATGTCTTCATTTACCTTACCCTTGTGGCCGTAATCCTCTTCCTGACGTCATAAACCAGACATTCGGTTTTCCGCATCAGGTTACCCACATCATCAACGTAGTCACCATTGCCAGTATCATCGTCACTTTCATCTCTACTGTTTAATCTCAGCTCCATACTGGTCAAGTTTGGCTCTACTAGGAATCGAACCTGGATATTCAGCTTAGATGGACTACCAACTGCGATCCTCAAATCCTCATCACGATGCAGAGTAATTAGACACATACTTATAACGCACTATGATCTTTTAGGACGCACAAGACTGCTAGCGTCCTCACAGCCAATTTTTTTTGGTCAAAGTTTGCTCTCAATCATTTAGCACTCCCAACTCGGCATTTTTAGCTTCTAGTACTATCAAAACTTCAACCCTAGTCTAAAAAGTAAAATTAACAGTATCCTGATTGACTTCTAAGCACTACACAATTCTTCCAGTCTAGTCACTGGTCCTTGGTACATTTATTCTGATATGTTTGCCCATACTACCAACTAAACTACCATTTTGGTGACTAAAAATGTATTCATATTATTTACATGGTAATGACACATCTCCTCATGCCTATTCACGTCTTGTTTTTTTTGTATTGATGGCTTCTTGTTACTAAAACTTTTTTTACTTTTACAACAGTTCATACTGTATTGTTTTTATCAATCAAGCTGCCCTGCCCATATATCTCTCTAAGCTGTTAGCTTTTTCCCTACTAAACCTCATTCAACTGCATTCTCGAATGCTATACCTCTCATAATTGCTATTGTAGCCACTCCTTGTTTATTGTTGCCAGTACCACAACTTCCATTATAACTGCGTCCTTATACCTATTCGTGCAATCTCAAGATACCTGTCCTTTCATTCCACAAGAGGAACATTTAATAGACAGAGAACTACTCATCTCATTACCATTAGGCTTGCAATCTAACTAAACTCTCTTTTCACTATGTTCCCTTTTTTATACAATATCAAAAACAAATTTTCCTTTTCTATCATCTATGTACCTTGTTTTAATGTTTTTTTTTCTACATCATACCCCAACAGCTAGTTCAATAATGATAAAAAAGATTTTCTCATCAACACTATCGCTATCATTCCTTTTCTGGTCTTTAGGTCTTTCACTTGAGAAATACATTGTTCTTAAGATTATATCCTATATAATTTCAAGGAGTACGTTTTTTTGTATTCTACAGATACAATTTTTAAAATTATACCCTGTCACTACCTGTAGAATACTACGCATACCCTCAGTTTTAAACTTTTCTCTGACACGCAGCTACCTTTAAGTTAGTTCTCTTTTTTAGGTCATTTCCCCTACTTTCTGGTCTCAAAAATTTGTCAGACGTTTTGTGGTCATCACAAGCACTCAGCAACTCATACAACATAATCAATGTTGAATTACCATTCTTCATCCAGTGCCTACTTTCTTCTCAATACCTTAAACTAATATATGTTACAAGTAAATCAAATCTTACTCTATCACCATTGTTAGTAACCTCAGCATGTCTACTTTAACTTTCAACCTTTTTTCCTCTTAGACATTTAGTTATTTTCATAAACAGACTCTCTTCTCCATTTTATTCCTTCTGCAATTAATCCATTGCACCCTCATACATCAAATGTTCACCGTCTATATTAAAGCCTGCATCACCTCTCTGCCACTGTGTCCACTACCTCTCGGTAATGGCATTATCTTCGTCGATCTACTGATTATTACATGTTTATAATCTTTTGCTCTCAACTGCTCTCTCTATAAAAAAAAATCCTTTGTCCAACACACAAATTTTGTTTTAAATCTTTTAGACACTTTAGTGTTTATTGTTAAATAATACCAAAACCAAACATCTGTTGGCTACAACAGTCATGCATATAACTTATCAAGGTAATTACCAGTAGCATTCCTTTTGTATAACATTCCTGTTTTCAAGCCTGTTCACTCATGAAGCTTTCTGAGACACTCTTTTAAAGAGGACCAATAAATGCAAGTCTCTTATCTATTTGATTTTTTCCGAAAAAAACATTTAAGTTATGGTTTCAAAAATTCAGTTGTCTATTTTTATACAACTATGAACATTAGACAAACTATTTCTGTGCAAAGTCTTGACAGTGTTTGCTCTTACTTACTGGAAAAACTAATTTTAGAAGCCAACACAATTGACGGTGAAGTTTCAGAAATATTAGCTGTAATATCTTTGCAAACACTATGGTATGAATCAAGTTTGGTACAACCGAACCGAAACGTTTGAACTGATATTTCAAGGAAGCGTGTCATGGAGTAAAGTTGCTGCCGTAAGTATGACTTTTATGACCTTAAGTTCAATGTTACCGTTTCAATAAAATAATTGTTTTACTAGTGATGACAAAACTGAAATAACCATTGACTCGTATGATCTATGACCTATGCTACTGCCTATATTACAAATGCCCACAGTGATTTGCTTCTATTCTGACAGTGTCTTGCGCTGTAAGAGATCGTGATGTCTAATGACTATTGCACAGATATTCCACAAAGATTCAAAATGGTGGCATGGCTTTGTGGTAATGCTGTTGTCTTAGAATCAATGGTTCTGATGACTTGGGCTCAATTCCCAAGCAATACCTTATTTTTCCTAATGTTCTTAGCAAGGCTTCAGACAAACGGAAGGGCAGACGAACAGACACAAATCTTATTATAGTAAAAATTATCTGGCAAAATAAAGTTAAGAATACACCGTGTATCAAACTTGGACATAAATTTACCTGTGCTGCGGTACTAAATTTGTCTTTTCTACTTAGGTAAAAATGGTAATTTACAATTGGCTGACTATGCTGCCAAAAGCGTGATACACTTCCTTGATCAAAACAATATTGGAATGGCCTTGTCTCAGTGTGACTGGATGATACGCGCTAATAATAGACATTGCACCATTCAACAAAACAAACCAAACACCAATAGACTGGATTAAAGAACAGAGTGGCTGGGTATGTGAACTTTTTGTTACTTTTAGAGCATATATTAAGTTATGGAGACATACGCTATCTTTATTTCAATTAGCTGTGCTTCCCTGCATTGCACAGGTATTTAAAATCAGCTTATAAAACATGTGAAGTTATGAGAGTTGCTTGCTATTTGCTACTAGTCTAGCACACTGTGAATGGAATATTTAACCACTAATAATAGCCATGGCCTACTAATAATAGCTAAGGCCTCTAAGAATGCTACACCATGACGCAAATACCATGACTGCGTCACCATATTTTTATCACCACATTTTTATCATTGGGTGCAAATACCATGAAATATACATATATTTGTATATTTATATACATATATATATTTATTTATTTATGTATATATATATATTTATGTATGTATATAGATATATATATATATATATATATATATATATATATATATATATATATATATATATATATATATATATACTAGTATATATATATACTAGTATATATATATACATATATATACTAGTATATATAGATATATTGAGCTGTTGCAAATTCTGTATACGCATAGTTAAGTTGAAGTTTATGGTTTAAGTTTATTGTTTCTTACATATAAAATTTAAAGCTTTGCTCACTTTTTTCCTAGAACTACATGTAGCTGTAACACGAAGGCTAGAAAACAAGAAGTTATGTAACAAAAGCCAGGTTGTTTTATGCCGAGACTCGACAGACATAGTACATAACCAGTACAAAACTTTCAATTTGATATTACTGTAGCAATAAAGATTAAGAATATTTTCTAGAACACAACTATTTTGAAAAATTCGAACTTTTTGACATCCAGCAAAGTTAACCCACCATCAATCTGAAAGTTACACCACAGTGGAACCACAGTCAAACTACAGTGAAACCACTGTCAAACTAAAGTAAAACCTCAGTTGAACCAAAGTAGAACCACTGTTAAACTACAGTGTAGCCACAGTAAAACTACAGCGGAACCACAGTTTAACTGTATAGTGGAATCACAGTCAAACCACATTTGAAGTATCAAATACATGTACATGAAATTATAATAGCATGTAGCTTGGCATTTTAAATTATTGTATCAGAAGTTCAAGTGCCCTGCTGCCTTTGCTAGCTGCTAAACATATACACATTACTATGAGATGATGTCGCTAGTTATCTTTAACACTCTGTTCCGAAATTAGTGGTCATAAGCGAGTACTAGTATTCGCTACGAAGTATCACTTTCTACTTTATCTCAACAAATGAACTACTCAGTCATTCTACAACCTGCAAGAAGGTGTCAACAAGTTGTCAACAAGTTCTTACTATTTTTACTTCCCCAGCTGTTTACTGTCATGTCATCTGATTAGCTTTCAAAAGGAGTAAACATGCAACTTGCTTATTGGTTGTGTTCTGTTTAGGTTAAATTTGCATAAAATGCTAGTAGATTTTAGCAAAAATTAATGGTATTTTTTATCATTTGCACTATTCTTTAATGTTTGAAGTGTTCAGACAGGCAGAAAATAATGTGTGAAATGGTGTCACTAGTATCTACTGTTGCTATAATGTATATGGGCTATTGTCTGCATCCATTCAAAGTTTGCTGATTTAAATCTTAAAACATCTTGGCAGTCAGATCACCGCAAACAATTAGCATTATTTGTTAAAACTAATTTGCTTGTTTCTAAATTTGTAATAAAAATTAAATAGACTTTTAACTTACTTTAGCTCATCTAAGTTTAAATAACTTTTGAATAACAAAGGGAGACAACTTGAAAAAAAGTCTTGCCTTTTTGGCAAAAGTAATTAAACTAAAGTTAGCTTACTTTTTAAAGATTTGTTGTCAGTTTATTTGTTAAGCTACCAAAAAAAGTTCTAAAAGAGCCAGCAAAATAGCAAAAGTGAAAGGTTACCATAAAAGTGTTATTAAACAACATTATAAAGGAAAAATTGTCTGAGCTTTGCAGTAAAATTCATTACAGTGTAGAATTTATGCTGAACCATAATGTTCCCTTTACATTGCAAGTCCATCTTATGTGAGAGTTTACATCGATATAACATTGAATTTTTTCAAATATCAGCCAAAACCTTTATGCAACATTACTGTGACACTCAGTTAAAGGTGAAAATTATGTCGCACCATGATTTTTTATATTGTATGTCAATATTATATAGATGTTTCCATCATTGCAAATTAACTTTCCTGTAACATTATGTAGACAATCATTCAAAAGTTAAAATATGGTGCACCACAACATTCAAGACTCATTGCATTTAAATGTTATATGAACATTTGTGTTCAAACATTCCAAAGAAGCTTTTATGGAACATTGCTGAGCCATTTAATAACAATTTTCTTTAAGAAAATTATAAAAATGCTAGCAAAGTCTATTTCTGTAGCATTCTATAGAACTTAACAACAAAATTTGAGCTGCAAATACATTAATAGAACTACAAAAACATTTTTGTACACAATTTTGCAAAATGGTTTTTCTATATCGTTGGAACATAATCCCATGACCAAACACGAGCGAAGCGAGAGTTTGAGAGCTTTACGATAAATACATATGTGCATACAACTCCCGAAAGGTATCCATCGACGGCTATACCCAAACCCTTGTACCAAAATCCCATAAAAAAATTTAACCATTTTTTGTGTGGAGTTGTTTAAGTATAATAATGATACAAAACACATATAAACCTATTTAAATATGTTACCAAGTCTTTGAAAAGTTTTGACAATATCCTAAAACTTACCCATATGATTGGTTTATACATAACTAGAAAGATTAATCTGGCCCAAAATTGCTATTAAAACCTGACAAACTTTTTTAATCAAAATTGGGAGCATCCAACAAAACGCCCATCCAGCCGCCTGACAGATAGTAGAACCATAAAGCCGTGCGCATTTCACAAAAAAAACGTGCACATTTCACCAATCTATGGCCAAAATTAACGCTGGAATATTGTTTGTTTCTCTCTCTCTCAGAAGAGTATAGTTTATTTTGGAAAAAGTTGGTTTCCTGTTATAACGGTAAAATATTGAGAATAGTAACTTTAAGATCTTGAAATTAGATTTTACTGAACTTTACTTTTCCCTATTATTGAGGAAACTGAAAAAGATTTGTGCGCCTTCAGTAAAATGCAATTTCAAGACCTTAAAGTTACTATTCATTGGCTCACACAAACCAACTCCCAATATTTTATTGTTGCAACAGGTAACAAACGTTTTCCAATAAGAACTATATGAGTAATTATTTGTTTATGTAATTTAAAAAAAACAAACACTTAATCTTTAACAAGCAAGCTGAAAACACTGAAACTATCAGCGATGTTTTTACAACACAGGTTATTGTTTTATAAAGTTTTGTAACGAATAATTTCCTGAGGTTTTTCAAAATAGAATCAGATCTAATTCATCTATTCATATCTCCAAATAGGGTACAATATGTTTTTTTATCAATCTAATTTCAATAAACTGATATGAGTTTATTGAACTTGTATTAATAAAACTAAGAATTTAGTCTATTGCAAAGGTTAGCTAAGTGGAGCAGATAAAACTTCCTAGCAAATTATAACTACACAAATATAGCACTAATAAATGGAAGCTTTTACTAAATTTCACATGTTCTCTGCTAGTAGGCAAACTATAATATAAGTATAAACATGAGCAGTGGTTGTGAAAAATCAACTCCTTAGAGTTATTTTCACTTGTATTATTAATTTGAAATTAATACTTGAATGGCATTGAGTGGCCTTCGCTTAAATGGCATAGACTGCATGTTGATGAGACTACCACTTTTCGAATTGAAAGTGTCAAAGTTGTGCTCTCTTTTTGCCAGTGTTGCTAACAATGGTAATTTCTGATATTAGCCAAATTGTGCTTGTCTAATAAAACCTTTTAGTAGATTTAGTACAATAGTAAAGCAGCCCTTACGACTGACTCCCTTTGCATTTTACACCAATGCGCTGAACATATGTATTGAAATAAAAAGAACTTTTACCTTCAAAAATTTTCAAAAATGTTAGTTTTTAAGGTTCTAAAATGTTTTAAAAAACTCCCTAGTCCAACAAGGCAAAGTAAAAAAAACAACACAAAAAATAAAATTCTAAATCAGCAAGTAATGTCTACTTTCTGACATTTAGGTTTGTAGAAATCATTGTTGCTGCAACAAGTAAGCAGTCACTAAACACACATTCTAAACTTCTCTGCGATTAAACTCGTTTAACATTTCACTCATCCTAATAAATTCCTTTGCATACTTCGGATTATTTAAAGATATATGACATTAAGAACAGAACTTTTCCACCTTTTGTGTTTGGAGATCTTTAAAGGTTCAAAGACTACGAGGCTACTTTGCAAAACCTAATAAAACAACTTGAAATTTATGCTATGATAGTATGATATAGTAAAATAATAAAATAAAATAGTATTTATTTTACTCTGATATAATATAATTGCTACTAAAACACACATTATTTGCTGATTTTTTGTGGAGGTTGTGTAGTCTGACTAAATCCATTTATCAAGTTTTGCTTGAAGAATTTATTAAAACGTGTCATCCTTTTTATCGTGAGAGATTATCTCTAATTCGCTAACAGTAATACCTAACTTAACAAAGAGTGACTGCCAATTCCTTCTCCATGTGCAATGAAGCATTCCTCTGCTTATCTTGAGTGGTCTATAATATTCTGCTATTGCTATATTAACAGGTGCTCCATCTTCCATCCTACTGACATGCCTACAAAATCGAAAACTCTGAATTACTTCACTCCTTGGTTGTTCTCTGGTTAGCTTATGCATCATGAGTTTGCAGATTTTTCTCAACTGCTACACATTTAAAACCTTCTTAAGCTGTTTTTGATGGAAACCGTCTATTGCTTTAGCTGTATCTTTGCTATTGTCTATATTATGATGTTGTAAAAAAATAGGCTTGCTGAAAAACTAGCTAAAATGTCTATTTTAGCTAAAATGTCTATTTTAGCTAACATATGCTTGGTTTTGGCACTATATACAATGATATCTAAAATTCTCAAAAATTAAAAAAAATTGTATAAAGTTAGCCACATTTTTCAGATGATACCCTATTTGTAATCAAACAATTACCAATATTAATATATCTAAAACCTTTCAAACAAAACAATAGTTTTCATCATAATGCTCTTTACGTTAAATATTGAAGTTTACCGAATGAGCCAAGTTACGCTTGGCTTACGACCAAGTTATCATCTTTCAGATGATAACTTGGTACCAAGTTATCAACTTTCAGATGATAACTTGGTCGTAAGCCGGCAACTACCAATAATAATAAATCTAGAAATTTTCAAACCAAAACAATAATGTCATCATTCTGCTCTCTACTTTAAATATTGAAGTTTACTGAATGAGCCAACCAAGTGTTTTATGATCAATCAACGTTAGGAGACTAACACTACATTAAAATTTGGAGGTCACAGTAGTTGTGAGTGCTGGTAACATTTGTGAAACGGGGATAACGTACTGGTATTAAATGCTAATATGGATTCTTTAGTGAGTTGAGAGAGATATATGACCAATTAGTTCCTTTTCTGTAAATTACAGTAACTGACTGAGCTTTGTCTTTTTTCCTGAAAGTTTTTTCATTTCTTATTCAAATAAAAAGTGCAGCTGTTGGTAATGAATTAAAAATAACTTTTAATGGTGCCTATTAACATCATGTCCAGATGAGTGATGTGAAGCGTAGGAGAGAGCTGTCAGTGTCGATGTTGTGAAAGGGTCAATGAGTTATTTATAATCATGTATAATAGGGGAAAATATGAGAAAATGAGAATTTAAAACAAAAACAAAGGAGTAAGGTATATGATAGATTATATTTTGCAGGTGAAGTTAGTGATGACAGAGTTTGGTTATCAGAAGATTGTTTTGAGTGAGCATAGCAATGATATGTAGAAGATTTGTTAAATAAATGAATTTATTGTAAGAGAGCGGTTTAAGGTAATATGTTATAAAGATAAAGGCATCAGTCGACCAACCATTATGAGAGATAGAGCTGAGATAGTGGCATTACTGAGCGCAATTGAATGCATCAGTCGACCAACCATTATGAGAGATAGAGCTGAGATAGTGGCATTACTGAGCGCAATTGAATGCATCAGTCGACCAACCATTATGAGAGATAGAGCTGAGATAGTGGCATTACTGAGCGCAATTGAATGCATCAGTCGACCAACCATTATGAGAGATAGAGCTGAGATAGTGGCATTACTGAGCGCAATTGAATGCATCAGTCGACCAACCATTATGAGAGATAGAGCTGAGATAGTGGCATTACTGAGCGCAATTGAATGCATCAGTCGACCAACCATTATGAGAGATAGAGCTGAGATAGTGGCATTACTGAGCGCAATTGAATGCATCAGTCGACCAACCATTATGAGAGATAGAGCTGAGATAGTGGCATTACTGAGCGCAATTGAAGGCATCAGTCGACCAACCATTATGAGAGATAGAGCTGAGATAGTGGCATTACTGAGCGCAATTGAATGCATCAGTCGACCAACCATTATGAGAGATAGAGCTGAGATAGTGGCATTACTGAGCGCAATTGAATGCATCAGTCGACCAACCATTATGAGAGATAGAGCTGAGATAGTGGCATTACTGAGCGCAATTGAATGCATCAGTCGACCAACCATTATGAGAGATAGAGCTGAGATAGTGGCATTACTGAGCGCAATTGAATGCATCAGTCGACCAACCATTATGAGAGATAGAGCTGAGATAGTGGCATTACTGAGCGCAATTGAATGCATCAGTCGACCAACCATTATGAGAGATAGAGCTGAGATAGTGGCATTACTGAGCGCAATTGAAGGCATCAGTCGACCAACCATTATGAGAGATAGAGCTGAGATAGTGGCATTACTGAGCGCAATTGAATGCATCAGTCGACCAACCATTATGAGAGATAGAGCTGAGATAGTGGCATTACTGAGCGCAATTGAATGCATCAGTCGACCAACCATTATGAGAGATAGAGCTGAGATAGTGGCATTACTGAGCGCAATTGAATGCATCAGTCGACCAACCATTATGAGAGATAGAGCTGAGATAGTGGCATTACTGAGCGCAATTGAAGGCATCAGTCGACCAACCATTATGAGAGATAGAGCTGAGATAGTGGCATTACTGAGCGCAATTGAATGCATCAGTCGACCAACCATTATGAGAGATAGAGCTGAGATAGTGGCATTACTGAGCGCAATTGAATGCATCAGTCGACCAACCATTATGAGAGATAGAGCTGAGATAGTGGCATTACTGAGCGCAATTGAATGCATCAGTCGACCAACCATTATGAGAGATAGAGCTGAGATAGTGGCATTACTGAGCGCAATTGAATGCATCAGTCGACCAACCATTATGAGAGATAGAGCTGAGATAGTGGCATTACTGAGCGCAATTGAATGCATCAGTCGACCAACCATTATGAGAGATAGAGCTGAGATAGTGGCATTACTGAGCGCAATTGAATGCATCAGTCGACCAACCATTATGAGAGATAGAGCTGAGATAGTGGCATTACTGAGCGCAATTGAATGCATCAGTCGACCAACCATTATGAGAGATAGAGCTGAGATAGTGGCATTACTGAGCGCAATTGAATGCATCAGTCGACCAACCATTATGAGAGATAGAGCTGAGATAGTGGCATTACTGAGCGCAATTGAATGCATCAGTCGACCAACCATTATGAGAGATAGAGCTGAGATAGTGGCATTACTGAGCGCAATTGAATGCATCAGTCGACCAACCATTATGAGAGATAGAGCTGAGATAGTGGCATTACTGAGCGCAATTGAATACAGTTGTAAAGAAAGGTTGGGTGGTACAGACTTTAATATAGGCGGTGAATGTTATATGTGTGCAATAGATTATTTGCAGAAGTAATATAATAAATAAGAGAATCAGTTTATTAAAAGAACAAAATGTCTAAGAGCCAAAAAGGCTGAAAGTTAAAATGGACATGCTGAAGTTACTAACAACGGTGATAGAAAAGAGTTACTCTACTTGTAGCAGATATTTGTTTGAGAAAATTCGAAGAAAGTAGGCAGAGGATGAGAAATGCTGATTCAACGTGGAATACTTGGTATGAGTTGCTGAGAGCTTGTGAGAATGGCAAAAGGTCTGACAAATTATTGAGATCAGAAATAGTGTAATTTCTCAGAGAAGGGCATTGATACAAAGGTAGCTGGAGTATTGTATTTATATAGTTTCAAGAACATACATATGTTCCTAAAATTTTAAGAGATAATTAATGTAATTTCAAAGGTATAACTTTAAGAACACTGTACAGACGGTTCCTAACCTACGAATGAGTTACGTTCCGAACGATTGTTCGTAAGGTGAATTTGTTCGTAAGTTGCTTCAGTGCTATATTTTGTATTATAATTTATGTTTAAGGCCTATATACATAAGTATATTGAAGGTTTATATAAGTATGTTTAAGGCTTGTATAAGTAACCTGTATTGGTTTGTACTGAAAAGAAAAATTCAATAAAATGGAGATAATACTTTGGTGGACGCCGGGCCATGACACTGGGTTTCTTATTTATTGTATGTTTTGTCCTTTTTATTATATTGTTGTTTTAATCGTTATGCTATCACTTGTGGTTGTTGTCTTATTTTTTGTATGTGTTGTCCATTTATTATATCTTTGTTTCACTCGTTATGCTATTGTTATATCTGATATACCGTCATAACACTATCACTTATCGTCACTTATATTGTTGTCATACCAATGCGCTAGCGGTCCTATTTATTCACCTTGTTAGCCGTTGTTCTTACCGTTTGCCGTTAGCCGGAATGGTTGATATTATTGTATATACATGAGTGCACTCATTTAGTTGAGCAGAGCAGATAGCTGTACGCTCCTCGGCTAGTGAAATTTCCTTCCCTAATTACAAACTGAATAAAACTACACGCACTCTCTTCTCTTTATTTATTAGTATAGATCGTGCCAAGTGAAATCCGGCAAATCCCTTTACAATACGTATGTAAAGTTCAAACAAAGTTCAAACAAATAACTCGAAAGTTGTTCGAGTTACGAACAATGGTACATACGTTCGTTTGTACCGTTGTTCGTAACTCAAATGTTCGTAAGTAGGGAACTGTCTGTATATCTCCAGGGGCAGACCAAAAGACAGAGACAGAAGTTGTAGATATAGTACAGATAAATGTTGATATGAAAAATGTTCCTCAGTCTAGAACTAGCAGTCAGGGGTATACTGTGGAAAAAGACAGTAAAATGAGGTATATAGATAATAGAAAAAGTAAAAATGTTTCTAGATATTAGACAGGAAGTAAAGAGCACAGCAGGAGAAGAATTTGGTTCAATTGCAAGCCTAATGATCATGACATGAGAAGTTGTCTGGCTAATTAATGTTTTTTTGTAGAATGTGAATTCATTTATGTTGAAATTGCTCAGATAGGTATATAAATGCATGTCATGATAGAAGTTGTAGTAGTGGTAACTATAGGCAACGGGTTGCTACAATAGCAGTTTTGAGAGGTATAGCATTCGAGTACCAAGAACTATTGACTAGGCTGAAAGAGCTAGGTAGTTCTTGGAAGTCCATCAGTTGTCTTATAACCCTTTCACTGCTACCATGTACAAGTTAAGCAATCAGCCTAGTCCAAGTCATTTTACCGAAAATTGCCGATATTGCTTCATGATATGTATACAATTATTTTTCAATTTCAAATTCTATCTAGAACATTATTGTTGTCACATATTTTGTTTTTCCAAGATTTTAACCAGCGCTGCTATGCAAAAAATTCAATTTATATATACTTTGAGCAATGATAAAGCTATGTAAAGCTGCGGTCACTTCAAAGCTAAATCGATCCTCCACAATGTTCTTTACCCTTACAAAACTACTACTTTTGCCACTATCAGAGTTGGTGCTGCTACTTTAATTATCTGTATAATCACAAAAATTTGACATGGCTGTAATGACCTCAACATAAGAATTACCTCTTTTTTGACTCACATAGTACGTAACAAAACTTACGCAAAAAATGTTTGTTTTTACGTTGGAAATTCTCAAACAAAGATTTTGAATTGCTTTACTATTTTAGGTTAATTTTATAAATGAATCTTTGGACAACACTGTCAATAACATAAAAGTCCTAAAGACCATGGCTTATGTTGTCAACGAATAATAAAATTAACTTACTACGCAATTGCTAAGGAAAGTCGCAAAAATGCATCTGCGGCACTCGACCATAAAAGAAGCATAAATGCATCTACGGCATCGAAAGGGTTAAGTTTATTTTTAAACTAGAGCTGAAACCTTGCTGGTACCAAATAGACACCAAATAAGATCCAGTCACAGGTAAAAAAGTGGTCAACAGTTTTACAAAATGCTGCAGTAGTTCAATTGGGAACTAACTGCAGACTACAAAACCCGAGTTTTATGTGGTAAATGATTAAGACCAAACATTAACAAACTAACAGTATTGGCTGTTAGTATGCTGGCAGATCTGTGCATCACGAAAGATTAACATGTGTAATTAGTATGTGCCCAATTACTCTGCAATGTGGCAAGGTGGTTGAGTGTTGGAGTTGGCGGTGCGTCTAGCTGCTAAGCTGAATATTCTAGTTGGTTCCCAAGTAGAGTCCAGAATTGAGCAGAGATTAAACAGTAAAAGAGGGAGTAATGATGGTACTGTTTGTGATGGTCACTGTGGTGGTCTGAGAATTACAAGTTATGTGGCCACAGTAGCCGCAGAAAAGAGAAAGGTAACTTTATTGGTGGCAAAGGGTCTGGCAGGCAAAATGAGTAGCTCGAACCTGATAGACCCTCTTGGAGCAAGGTAACTTGGGCAAATAAGACCGATCAGTACATGCAGTTATGTACAGTTGCGTACAGTTGCGAACAGTTGTTCAAGTTTCTTGGTGGATCTGTGCTGATCAAAAATAGTTATATATATTTTTTGAAAATTAAAAAGGGAAAGAAAAGCCTTTGTTTTATTTTGGTATTTGTAACATGAGCATATAAGCAAAAAGAAAAAAATATATGACATTTTTCTGTCTACAGGTTGCAATAGAATATGACGTATATTTTATTAAACAATAGCAAAAGCTGAAGAAAAAAGGGTAGATAATATTTACTTATTTTACTAATCAAAGCTCCTCCTTTAGCTAATTGTAGAGTATGTTCTCGGTCCTTAATAAGAATGTTTTTTTGTGTACAGAACTTGACAAACTCTGTAAATACTTTACTTTTAGCTTTATTTCCAAGTATTTGTTTAATTCTGCAAAAATAGGATTAAAGCACTGTATACTTTTGAAACTATTTATCAACTCGTGAATTGGGTGACTAGTCAAAAACTATAATACTACCAACAAAAATCTTTGCTATTGAACTTTTTCAACGACGAGCTAATACAAGTTGCAGTCAAACCTTATTTTACAAAAAACTACACGTTAGAGAACGTGCAGAAACAAAGTGTAGTCCAAAGAAGGCCAACCAGTGAGAGGTGAAAGTGAGAGCCGCAGTTTTTACTGTGTTACTACAAACAGCCATGCCATACATCTAGCCACACATGGACTAGTCCGGTTCCTCTCCCTCACACTAATTTACATGCAGAGACCTCTGCTCCTTCCGATATACTTTATATATTACACGTAGACAAGATAATGAAACAAACCTAGTCCTACAGAGGTAGACCACACCGTCTCAAATACAAACTTTTATTTTAATGTTCAGTTTATTTCCGCAAAAGAGAATGAGTGAAAATACGCAGGAAGCTTTTGGCGACCCTGCACAGCTCTCGGTAATGTATATAATACAAGGTAATTTGTTATATATATAATGCACTGTACTATTGTGTACTATGTATTGTGAACTATGTACTTGTGCAATATTTTGTACTATTTTATATAGTACAGAATATTTCTACCAATTGGAAAAAAAATTATTAGTTTTTGGCTCAAAACCATAACATTTTGCTGGGTAACCTGACACTCTAATTAAGTGCTCTAACCAGCCACTTTCATTAACTTGAAAAGCTTTTTTTTTAATACTTTTTCTGGTGTTTTAACCCAAAAAAGCAAATAAATGAACAACAGCTAATAATAATCTAGATCAAGTTAAAAAATATATTTTTATTAATTTCTGCAGCAATCTATCATTGCATCACTTCCATGCACATACCTCGACCTTTCAAATAATTGTCAAATTGTTAATCTCTTTTTAAAAGTTCATATAGTTGATCTAAATGTTATCAGACAGGAGCAACTTTGATAGCTACAATAAATTTGGATACCAATGTTCTACTTACGCGATCTTTACTGCACAACACAATATATATTCATCAAGTAACTTTAAAATAGAAATAAAATAACGCACAAGACACTGGCGTAATGATCACTCAATGATTTTGTTTGTAAAAAGCTTTGTTATATATTGTTTTAAAGTGTATGTACTACAGTAAAATAGTGTGAAACGATGTACTACGTCCTAATATGCTATGAGATAACTGCTATTTTGTTTATAAATTATTTACACACAGAAATATTGTTGTCATGTAAAAAACAGGCAAGTTATCAGATAATTAATTGCTGCCATCTGTTCCTCTTTTTCTTGGATAACGATTTTACATTTTTAATATTATTTAAGCCAGTTTTTGTACTGCTTAGAAATTTTTATAGGACAAAGTCAGGCGATGAAATAGTAAATCATACCTAAACAGCCTGTAGGCCGTGAGCAGGTCACAATATTCACAAAATGTTATAGTTGCTTTCTTGACAGGTTCTTGTTGGATATCCTTACCAGCCATTTATATATCATTTGGATAGCATTACACGCCATTGGGTCTACACTTTATGTCACTTCATATGACACTGCGCAAACATAATGACTATACACTGCAGTTATATTCCATTACAACTCATATCTCTTCATATTGTAATGAATTTAGAAAACTCATAAAGAATAAAAAATTGGCTTGATATCACAATTAAACAAAGCTAGTGCATCAAAAGCTTGCCAAAGCTTTACAAAAAAATTCTTTAATAGATTTATCAGTTTATTGGGCAAAGCATTTGGCTGCTTTCAGTAACTTAAAGGTTACCTTGGACAAATTTTTTACAGATTTTATCAGAAAGTATTGATATTTGTTATTGCTTGGGTTTCCTTTTTATAATTCACCCGACCGCCAGGATATTTTCACACTAAAATTGATAAAACTTGATAAAGATTAAAATGGTACGATTAATCAAAATCGTGATTATGACGTCTGTAATAAAAATAGCTACAGAACAAAGGCTGAGTAGCACTACAACTTGAACGCAATAGTTGGTATCAACTAGAACGATGATAGCAACAAGTGACCTCATTTTCCATGTATTTTTCTCGTGAGTGTTTTACCTGTTATCAAATTTTATCGATTTTATTTCAGAAATGACCTGGCAGTCAGATCGCCCAAACATCAAAAACAAGCGTAAATGATAAAAAAGTACTGAGACTTTTCTGATAAAATCTACTAAACTTTGCATGAGTTAAGCTTTGAATAAACCGCTCATAAGTAAACCGCTCATAAGTAAACCGCTCATAAGTAAACCGCTCATAAGTAAACCGCTCATAAGTAAACCGCTCATAAGTAAACCGCTCATAAGTAAACCGCTCATAAGTAAACCGCTCATAAGTAAACCGCTCATAAGTAAACCGCTCATAAGTAAACCGCTCATAAGTAAACCGCTCATAAGTAAACCGCTCATAAGTAAACCGCTCATAAGTAAACCGCTCATAAGTAAACCGCTCATAAGTAAACCGCTCATAAGTAAACCGCTCATAAGTAAACCGCTCATAAGTAAACCGCTCATAAGTAAACCGCTCATAAGTAAACCGCTCATAAGTAAACCGCTCATAAGTAAACCGCTCATAAGTAAACCGCTCATAAGTAAACCGCTCATAAGTAAACCGCTCATAAGTAAACCGCTCATAAGTAAACCGCTCATAAGTAAACCGCTCATAAGTAAACCGCTCATAAGTAAACCGCTCATAAGTAAACCGCTCATAAGTAAACCGCTCATAAGTAAACCGCTCATAAGTAAACCGCTCATAAGTAAACCGCTCATAAGTAAACCGCTCATAAGTAAACCGCTCATAAGTAAACCGCTCATAAGTAAACCGCTCATAAGTAAACCGCTCATAAGTAAACCGCTCATAAGTAAACCGCTCATAAGTAAACCGCTCATAAGTAAACCGCTCATAAGTAAACCGCTCATAAGTAAACCGCTCATAAGTAAACCGCTCATAAGTAAACCGCTCATAAGTAAACCGCTCATAAGTAAACCGCTCATAAGTAAACCGCTCATAAGTAAACCGCTCATAAGTAAACCGCTCATAAGTAAACCGCTCATAAGTAAACCGCTCATAAGTAAACCGCTCATAAGTAAACCGCTCATAAGTAAACCGCTCATAAGTAAACCGCTCATAAGTAAACCGCTCATAAGTAAACCGCTCATAAGTAAACCGCTCATAAGTAAACCGCTCATAAGTAAACCGCTCATAAGTAAACCGCTCATAAGTAAACCGCTCATAAGTAAACCGCTCATAAGTAAACCGCTCATAAGTAAACCGCTCATAAGTAAACCGCTCATAAGTAAACCGCTCATAAGTAAACCGCTCATAAGTAAACCGCTCATAAGTAAACCGCTCATAAGTAAACCGCTCATAAGTAAACCGCTCATAAGTAAACCGCTCATAAGTAAACCGCTCATAAGTAAACCGCTCATAAGTAAACCGCTCATAAGTAAACCGCTCATAAGTAAACCGCTCATAAGTAAACCGCTCATAAGTAAACCGCTCAAAAGTAAACCGCTCATAAGTAAACCGCTCATAAGTAAACCGCTCATAAGTAAACCGCTCATAAGTAAACCGCTCATAAGTAAATAAGCTCACAAGTAAACCGCTCATAAGTAAACCGCTCATAAGTAAACCGCTCATAAGTAAACCGCTCATAAGTAAATCGCTCATAAGTAAATAAGCTCATAAGTAAACCGCTCATAAGTAAACCGCTCATAAGTAAACCGCTCATAAGTAGACCGCTCATAAGTAAACCGCTCATAAGTAAACCGCTCATAAGTAAACCGCTCATAAGTAAACCGCTCATAAGTAAATAAGCTCACAAGTAAACCGCTCATAAGTAAACCGCTCATAAGTAAACCGCTCATAAGTAAACCGCTCATAAGTAAACCGCTCATAAGTAAACCGCTCATAAGTAAACCGCTCATAAGTAAACCGCTCATAAGTAAACCGCTCATAAGTAAACCGCTCATAAGTAAACCGCTCATAAGTAAACCGCTCATAAGTAAACCGCTCATAAGTAAACCGCTCATAAGTAAACCGCTCATAAGTAAACCGCTCATAAGTAAACCGCTCATAAGTAAACCGCTCATAAGTAAACCGCTCATAAGTAAACCGCTCATAAGTAAACCGCTCATAAGTAAACCGCTCATAAGTAAACCGCTCATAAGTAAACCGCTCATAAGTAAACCGCTCATAAGTAAACCGCTCATAAGTAAACCGCTCATAAGTAAACCGCTCATAAGTAAACCGCTCATAAGTAAACCGCTCATAAGTAAACCGCTCATAAGTAAACCGCTCATAAGTAAACCGCTCATAAGTAAACCGCTCATAAGTAAACCGCTCATAAGTAAACCGCTCATAAGTAAACCGCTCATAAGTAAACCGCTCATAAGTAAACCGCTCAAAAGTAAACCGCTCATAAGTAAACCGCTCATAAGTAAACCGCTCATAAGTAAACCGCTCATAAGTAAACCGCTCATAAGTAAATAAGCTCACAAGTAAACCGCTCATAAGTAAACCGCTCATAAGTAAACCGCTCATAAGTAAACCGCTCATAAGTAAATCGCTCATAAGTAAATAAGCTCATAAGTAAACCGCTCATAAGTAAACCGCTCATAAGTAAACCGCTCATAAGTAGACCGCTCATAAGTAAACCGCTCATAAGTAAACCGCTCATAAGTAAACCGCTCATAAGTAAACCGCTCATAAGTAAATAAGCTCACAAGTAAACCGCTCATAAGTAAACCGCTCATAAGTAAACCGCTCATAAGTAAACCGCTCATAAGTAAACCGCTCATAAGTAAACCGCTCATAAGTAAACCGCTCATAAGTAAACCGCTCATAAGTAAACCGCTCATATAAATAAATGTATTGCAATGTCAGCTTGATGTCTGGCTATACCAGGAAGAGTCTACCAGTAGCTTCTGCGCTGTTTGCCTGTCTGTCTAGCTTCATGTCATTCTAAAGTTCACAATAAGTTGTGGGTGTGCGCAGGTGTGTGTGTGGTGTGTGGTGTGTGGTGTGTGGTGTGTGGTGTGTGGTGTGTGGTGTGTGGTGTGTGGTGTGTGGTGTGTGGTGTGTGGTGTGTGGTGTGTGGTGTGTGGTGTGTGGTGTGTGGTGTGTGGTGTGTGGTGTGTGGTGTGTGGTGTGTGTGTTTGTGTGTTTGTGTGTGTGTGTTTGCTTGTGTGTGTTTGCTTGTGTGTGTTTGTGTGTATGCGTGTGTGTATGTGTGTGTTGTGTGTGGGTGCATGCATGCGTGTGTATGTGTGTATGCATGTGTGCGTGTGGCGGCATGTGTGTGCATCCATATTGATCTGTGTGTGTGTACACACGCGCGTGCATATCTGTATGTGAGTATGTGTGCATGCATGTGTTTGAGCACGTGTGCATGAGTAAGTTTTTACAGCTGAAATTTTTAACCAGAATGTGTTGAGAGATTGTCAGGCATGCCATGGAAAATACAAAAACATTCTCTTTGCCAACCTTCATCTAGATCACTCTTGGCTGTTTGTCATCTGTTTGTTTTTTGAGACACGAAAACCAAACATTTTCACCTTATTGAAGAGGCTGGTCGGAGCATGTGGCTGGAATGTCAGGATGCCCAGCAGAATGCAATAGTTTTGATACCCTAAAAGTAATTTGTTATGATCAATACTATTATACTGTACTATATACATTAGAAATTCCCCTGTCATACAGCCCATGACGAAATTGATATTGGAAAAAAGAAAGGGTACTGATAGTTGAGAAATGCAATATTAGCAGTCAAATGGCACTGCAGTGCAATAGGATAATTGCAATGGTAGCTGCAATAGTAGTTGTAATGTACTGGGTGTTATTATGTACAACAAACAGGAATAATGAAAAGAACAGATTATATGTTTATATCTCCTCCTGCAATAGGAGAAATGCAATATTAGAAGTAAAATGCACTGATATTATTAGAACAACCAATATTATTAATATAGTAACACGGTAATAATAGCAAATCAATGCACCATTTTGTTTACATTTAAAACGTCGTAGCAATCAATATCAAGAAGTTGTGATACCCTACAGGATGAATTTATTCGCGGAATTATATTTCGCAAAAATGGTCTTTTCATGCATATTCGCGGATGAATTTATTCGCGGCTGAAAAATGCCACTTTCTAGAAAAAATTAACTTTATTATGTCTAGCAATAGAGTTAACCCTATGCATGCGCGGCTGCGCGTATTGCACGTTTCGTTTTCTATTTAGCTTACAACTACGGGTGGATCGTGCTAAGCTATAAATTTTTTAATGGGTTCAGAGGTTTTCACGAGTATTTATAGATTTGGAGGCCTTTGATGAACGGTAAACCAACAATTTGTGGTAAGTAATGAGTTTTTAACATTTACTAAATTAGTTAACTTTTACTTTGGTTCTTCGGTAAAACGCAATATTTATTTTTTCCATCCTTACCGCTTCATTATTTGTTTTAGTGTGAGAGAGCGATTTTTCCTCATACACGGAAGAACAACGATTGCAAGGATGGTAGATGTCATTCCTAGAAGATCATCAATCATTCAGGGAGGTCTTGAAGTTGAGATAGCAATGGCCGCAGCTGCTAACGAGGAGAAAATAACTAGTCAGAAAGCACCATTACACGCTAGCATTCACTTATCAAGAGTACCAGTTTAATTTTATTGCTAAATAATCGCCATAATGATTAAACTGTTTATATTTACTCCATTCATCGTTTGTAAAATTTTATATTTTATTTGTACACTCAAGTTTGTAATAAATTATAATGTATTTATACCTGAAATAAAATATATAATTTAATCATGTTTGCTGCAGCGATATCAAGGAGTTGTCGATGAAGGGGTCTAAGTTGACTGGTTGTTTCTCTGCCAATATTCCTGCCTTGATGAATATTACTACTCGTCTCTAGTTTTCGTAATCGGAGTAGGTTGTTTCATTCTCAATCAGCAGTAAACACAAAAAAGAAAAAAATATTAACAAGTGTCAAGGAAGTACAAAGACAATAGTTGAAGTATTTAATGAAAGCGATCAGTTTTTAAACAAAAGAATTAACTAATGTAGTTAATTATGGAAAAACGTATCTGCACTGCAAATCAGATACCTACTGTAATGTCCAGATCAGAATCATGATCGTCTTCAACTTCGGTATTAGAGATTGATGGAGTTGATTTCAATGTAAAAAAAACTAGGAGAGCTTTTTTGCGACGATGAAGCAATGCCGAACAACATGTAAAAACCTTGAATAGTTTTGTAAAGTTTGCTGCAATGGCAATAAAACTCGAAGCCCGGCGACGATTTTTAAAAAGTTTTGGAACTCGGCTACGTTTAGTACTTCAGCCTAGTGGCTAATTTCGCTACGACGTCGTTCCGCATATCTTGTGACAACCTTGAATAATTTTGAAAATAAATGTGATGCATTGGCAATGGTGTTAGCTCAAAGCCCAAGCAATGATTTTAAAAATGTTTTGAAACTCAACTACGTTTAATATTTATATTAAAAACTATCCTAGCGACTAGTTTTCAATTTGATGCAGTAGTTATTCTCCCTTGTAATTAAAAATATAACTAACTATTTACGGAATTTAATAATTCACGGAATTGACTGTTCGCGAAATCGCGAATTTTTATGACCAACAAATATTTTCATCCTGTAGGGTAGTTATCTAGATTTTTAGAAAACCTATTTAACAATATTTTTTAGAAAAAATAATAACAGTAACATATTGCCCAACATCAGTCACTATATACTTTGGTCTTGTAATCTCGAATGACTATTTTCATAATTAAATCTTATAAAATCGAACAATTATTCTAATTATTAATTGTATTATTCTTATTATATAATTCTTATTATTAATTATATAATTAACCATTGTAATAATCTTACAAGAATTGTTAGAAAGATATCATCATCATTCCCTTTACCTTCACTGCTTTGGACATCAGTTGGAATACCAAAGTACTCATTATAAGTGTCCAAAATGTCAGTTAAAAAAGAAAAACGGCAAAAAGAAATGATTACTTTTCAGTACTTCTACGTTTGTTACAGAAACCTTCGGCAATTGGACAATGCCACAGACTGGTGAAATGTGGGCGTTCTTTGCATGAAATGAGCGTGACTTAATGGCTCTACTTTCTGTCATTTCTACATTCTTTATCGGCGTTTCGTTGGCCGGTCCTAATTTTGATTAAATCAGGCTTGTCAAAGTTTTAATAGCGATTTTAGGCCAAATTATTCTGTCTATTTATGCATAATCCGATCAGATTGGTAAAGTTTAGGATACCGTCTACAAATTTAAAAGACTTGGTAACATATTTAAATAGGTTTATATGCGTTTTTATCATTATTATACATGTATTTAAATGACTCTATTGCACAATGGTTAAACTTGTTGATGAGATTTCGGTACAAGGGTTTGTGGCGGCCGTTGATGAATAATTTCTTTGAGTTGCTTGCCCATATGCATTTATCATAAAAATTCCAGACCATCGCAGCGCTCGTGTTTGGTAGTGGGAATAGTACCGATTATAACACAAGAACACAGTACATAGTACACAATAGTGCAGTACACAATATAGAAAATAATATCACTTTGTATTTCGCGCAATACAAAAAACTGTGGAAGGTCATCAAAAGGTTTATGCGTCTTCTCACTCATTTTCTTTTGTGGACACGAGCTGAACATTGAAATGTATGTGCGACAGTGTGGTCTACCTCTGTGAGACTCAGTTTTTGTCATTACCATTTCGATGTGTAGTATTTACAGTAGATCGGTAGAAGCAGAGGTCTCTGCGTGTGAGCAAGTGTAAGGA
The DNA here is from genome assembly GCF_963576615.1 of Watersipora subatra. NCBI lineage: Eukaryota > Metazoa > Bryozoa > Gymnolaemata > Cheilostomatida > Watersiporidae > Watersipora > Watersipora subatra. Next base: position 42,103,276 of record NC_088715.1, on the reverse strand, counting down.
GAAGGAACCGGGCTATTCCATGTGTGTCTATCTATATGACATAGCTCTTTGTAGTACCACAATAAAATCTGTGGCTCTCACCTCAGTCTGTCACTGGTTGGCCACATTTAGGCTACACTATATTTGTTCTCCTATTTTGTCTAACAAAATTGGTTTTCTGATTTCTTTTATTTTGAAAATTGTGTCTCTGGTGTGAATGCAACTTTGTCAAGTATGTTTACCACAAAAGAAAAACGAATGATAGTTTTCGCAAGTTAATATGTGTGTAACAAATTTAACTTGCTTTCAATTTTGACAGTTCCACATTAAAGTTAGTTAGCTGAAGTAAATAATAATAAATAATGTTAAACTTGAATAAAACGCTAGCGGTCGTAATAAATAATAATAATTCACTAATTGTAATTTTTTTGCAACAAGCTAGCTTTTGGGGAGGTTGCACTCCTGCAGCTTCTTAGGTGTTTATTTCTATTTATATTTTATTTTATTTATTTCCACACTGACTGTGATGAGGCTACTAAACAGATTTCGTAGGTTAAGCGAGTTTTCAACCTGCAATGATGAAAGCCTGATTGACAGTTGAGATTTTGAGTATATTGGCAATTTAAGACCAAGATCTTTTTTCAGCATCAATTAGTGAGGTTTGAATCACTGACTTGCTGTACGGCATTTCATTGTTAACCCCCCCAATCCAGCTACTCCTACAGAAATGTAATAAAGATATAGTACTTTTGGGAATAAAATAAAAAAATATTTTTGTTGGTTTTGACTAACTTTGACTACAATATACAAAAAGCCCAATAAAAAGTGATATAGAAATATTATCATGTAGTTAATATGTAATTATTATTATTACACATTTATCAACAAACAATATACTTCAGTGATAGTCAACCATTGAACAGAGAAAGATACTTTACATCATTAAAAAAATTCTAAAATGTCAAATTTTCGTTTCACAAACATTAAATTGGGCAAAGTGCAAAGGTAGTGAGTGGACAACCAATGCCAGTAATAAAATAAAATATTCAGATTTTGGTAAATAACATTTTCAATGCTTAAAAAATTACAATTGTTTAGGCATCATCCATATTTTCTCAATTTGAGCCATATTGAGAAAAACGTGTTAAAACCAGCTTCATGCAGTTAGATACTGTTAAAAGATAACAATGGTAATACCAGTGGTCAATTGAAGCAAACATTTTGAACCAAATACAATAAAAACTGATTGAAATGCAAATAAATATATTAGTATGCAAAACATTTTAGTTTTTTGTTGGAATGAATAAACGTGAGAAAGAAGACGGTCTTTTCCTTTTCTTTTAACAAGTCATCTAAGATTTATTCGAATATTTTTGTGACTGTAGTTTCATTTTTAACAATATCTAAATTTTGTTATCCTAAAGTGAGACAAAAAGTGTGATGTCACTAATAAAGGGTAAATTTAATAGCCTGAAGTAAAATAGCTTGGTAAAGAGCTGAAGTGAAATAAAACTCATCAGACAACTAGTAAACTAGTAACCTATAAAGTGTAAACAGCAGAAGAGAAGATGGCAAGTAAGGAAAGTAAAAAAACTGTTGAAGAGATGCGAGCACTACTCTCACCTCGAGAAATCCTCGCACCCTATATTCTCTTCAGGTGCCTTTTTCTGTTTCAATGTATTGCTTGCTTGATTGGTGAACTATTTTCTGTATGTCATCTGCTATGAAAGAAAACCAATGGACTATTGCGCATGAATGAAGGCACATTTTAGTGTCTTCTTATCTTAAACACTTTTCCAATTGTCTTATGCTTTCCTAACTAAAATAGCATATATACTGGTATTCTGACAGTCTAGTGTGCTGTGAGAGATTGTCAGATGTAATAAGTATCTTTCTAATCATTCTAAAATGCAGAAAGTTAGTTAAATGGTTTAGCTGGTAGTGTGCCTGACTGTCAAGCCAGATGTAGGAGTTGAAATATTGCGAGTGAAATTGTTTGTTTTAAACAAGGACCTCTGAGTGCTTTGTCTGTCCGCTGTTCTTCATTCAGACTCTATTTTGTCTGCTTGCTTTCTAGACACAAAAACTTAGCACTCGTTGTATTAAAATTTTTATATTTTCTTAATGAAATAGAAGCAGACAAGCACCTGTGACAAACTGTATTTGAGACAACCAAAGCAAATGAACCTGCATAGTTAATTTGGTGCAGGAACAAGTTGGATAAAATAGTCCTTTATATCAGCTGACAGTCTACCACATGTACTATTGCAAAGAAAATAAATTTAAATAATTTCAAATCCTTAATATGTTCTAAGGTATTAATTGTGGAGGAGGTTTGCAGAAGCTAGGGTTTGCTGCCTAGCTGACTTCACTGCTGACGCCTTGACTGGGGCCGAGCCCGACTTGGCAAAAGACAAGGCCGTCGAAGAGACTTTCGGTTGGCCAAAAGTCAGCAGCTAAGATGAACATGATTACCGAGATACTGATGAGGCAGAGACAGCCTAGGACAAAAGCATATATAAGAAGCCTAGATGAGGCAAGAAAGGCAGAAATCACTAGCAGTCTCTTGCATGCTGGTCATTGTGGTGAATACATTGAATTACTTGTATGCTTATATATATTCACAAAATATTTCTTTATCTTATTGACTTCTCGTCTACATACGACTACATGCGATCAAGGAGCTGGATTCCTATCCCCTTTTCAGATCACTAGCAGGCTTGATGCCCTTTCCGGCATCAATATTTTAGCACGCTGGATTTGGTCAGTGGCTATTGGCAATTGTCATTGGACATCAATGAACAGGAAAATCGGTGTTTGCCACCCACTTCTGCCTGTAGAAATAAGAAGTCTTGCTCTTTAGACTTACTTCTATACTGGCAACTGTCTAATAATTAATGAAGTGTGTACGACAAGGCTTGCATTGGAAAATGTGGTTGCTTTACTTGAATTGTATAATCACCATTGTTCCTGACTTTATTACTCACTTGCAATGTTTTGAGGAAGTGTTCCAGCAAATGAAGAAAGCCAGGCTAAAACTGAAACCGTTCAAGTGTGGGCTACACCAGTTAAAAGTGCATTATTCAAGCTAAGTGCTTAGCATTGAAGGCGTATCTACTGAACTAGAGAAAATGTCCGAAACAACACAGAGAACAGTCGACTCGCAGAAGGCTGCGAGGCTTTTTGGGCACAGTAGGCTACTAGTGGCAATATATCCTGAGCTTCGTTACCACAGTATGGCCTCTGCACTGGCTGACAAAAAAAGGGGATGAATGAATGTCAGGAAAAGAGCAGATGGTTTTTGAGCAGCTTAAATAGCATCTGTTTTCAGCAGCTGGGCAGAGTAATCCTGATTTGAGCCAGCCGTACATCCTTGACATGGATGCCAGTAGCTGTGGAGTGAGTGAAGTGCTGCCAAAAATACAAGTTGAGTCCGAGATGGTTATTGCTTTCTTTAAAAAAATCATGGCATCAGCATAAAGAAACTACTATGTGATCGGGCAAGAAATACTGGCTATTAGTAAGGTCATAAAGCACTTTTGGCCAAGCCTCTACAGATCGCAGGTTTTTTTCGCACAGACCACACTTCTATCTGCACTGTTAAGCAAAAAGAAAGAACCTTTGCACCAAGCAGAGAAGTGGCTAGATATGCTAGCTGAATTCTAGTACACGCTGCAACATCGAGCTGGACTTTGCCACAGCTAAATCACACCGAATGCTTATGGGATCAGCAAACACACGTTTAAAAAAATTGTTGCCAATGTGAGCTCGTCGAGCTAGAGATGGAAGACCGACTCAATAAAAGCTTGATATGGAAAACCAAGTCTTGTCAAGTAGGCTCAATAGACTCCCAACAGTCGAGCTAGTGGTTGCCAAAACTGTGTGAGGCAGTATATTCTATAGATCAGCATGCTGCCAACCCAACAGTCAATGAAGGTTGACCCAGAACCAATTGAGGCTACATTAAGACTCTGCGAAACAGCTTGGGTGATGTTTCAAAGTGGCGCCAAAAAGGAGCTGGCTCGGATGCGGACTGCTAGCAGGGGACAGGTCGCAACAATGTGAGAGTTGACTCAACTGATGATCAGCTGAAGTCCGGAGATCAGGAACTCTGACTGCTACACCGAATCAGGCAATCCCAACGTATGTGACCAAATAGGGTACTGGAGGTTCAGACCCCTCTCTATGACAAACCTTGATGACGCAAAGTCAGCCCATTGGCCACAAAAAACAACGTTTTGGCAGACTCAAACCCTTGCTTTCTCTGGAGTCAGTTGGATGGTCAGCAAACGGCGACTGACCCGGTAATGGCCGTTAATCACAGCACTGGTAAATGATTAAAACTTGTGAGAACTGCCAAAATTCAAACCTTGAAGGCACAAAAATGGCTAGCTGAAAACAGAGGCGGTGTGCCAGACACCAATCCTGGCAAAAAGTGGTCGTCAACTTGGTGGAACTAGTGCCAACAAAGCCAAAAGGTAATGAGTAGATTCCAGTATTAACATACCCCTTCCCAAGATAGCAAATTGTTATGGCTTCCACAGAGGCGCCGACCACAGTAGTGGCTAATGCCCTAGATGAGCGAGTATTCCGCTACATAGGCCTACTGAAGCAATTTAACAGCAACCAGCAGGCCCAGTTTGAGAGTAAGCTAATGACTGAGCTGTGCCAGCTCTGGGAAATAGAAAAAAGGTATATCACTCCCTACCACTCTCAATTGGCTTTCTCAGCTGATAAAAGCGTACTGAATCAAACATCAGTCGGCGGCTTAAAAATGACCAATCTGATTTGAGCAACCAGCTGAAGCCTGCTTTGAGCGTTCTTTTCAAGAAGATGCCAAGCAGTCATCTAAATGAGGAACCGAGTGAAGCATTCTTTAAGATAATTGAGCAACTTGACTTGGGGGAAAGGTTGAGAGAGCTATGTTTCCTGAGTCGATCCAAATAACTTGTTTTTTTGAGCCATGCTGGCTGGAAGGTCAACCCCAATGCAAACACCAACTCAGAGAATATGAGAGAAGATTCAAAAGTTGGCTACCTAGTCAACCAAGAAAAATATAGCTCAAACAGAATGATGCATCAGTTGCCTCGCCTGGTCAAATGTGACAAAGGCAATGCCTGAACTTGGCACTTGTGGCTTGTGCTGCACTATTACCAAGTTTCAAAGGAGCAGATGACACATACTGCAGCATTTTGCAATATACTATAGTGAATGGTGTCCACCTGCTAGCCAAAGCCGAGTCAAACCGAGCTGGGCCAAACCAAGCCAAGCCGAGTCGAGCTGGGTCAAGTCTAACCAAGTAAAACGAGAGGTGGGGCCTACCCACTATATAAGCCTGAACATTTGTGGTAGAGGACAGAGCTGTTCTGGGCCTGTTCATTGCATGTGCTTGACTATTCTTGTACTTTTATGAACAAAGCAGAAAATATATGTATAAACTTATGCATTGAGTCTTATACTGGTAGAGCAAGTAAGGGTGGCAGAAAGCCTTTACAATACATGTGTCTTTGCCTTTAAAAGGACGCTTCTGTAATCAGTTGGAGTCTCACTGGAGGGTGCAAAGAAATGGCGAATGTCGAGGTGTTGTCTACCTAGTAGATGAAGTCAAGTGAATTTTATTTATACAGGCGAGATGATGGTTTACCAAACTCTCAATGGAGCTGTGTACTCTCCACTGACATTGGTTGACCACACTTTCAAAGAACCAAGAGTTAAGTAACTCATTATGGACAGGCATGGGCCTAAGAGACACAGACATAATCAATGACCTGAGCCGCCAGAGCAAAATCCCTGAATGGCGATCATGTTTTGCATTTTTACAGCCAAGCTATTATGAATCACTTGAGCTATGAGCTGATAGTTTATTTGCTAGAAGGATAATACTGACGAAGTAGCAGTTTAATAACGTGCCTGCTCGACGCAAAGAACAAGCCAAGGCGACCTCAAAACAAGCTAATTCCCAAGCTGAGCATTTAGCCTGTCGGTTGAAAGGGAGGGCCTGCAGCCACTGAAAATTAAACTGCTGGCAGAAAAAGCGAGCTTACCAGCTGCTTGAAGACAGCCACTGTTAGCAAAAAGTAGCTCTGATATCAGCTTGAAGGCTCACTTGAGACAGACTAAACATTTGTAGAACAGGGATCCAGCACATAATGTTTGGAGTGCGACAGCACTAACTCTGGTCTCAGCTGATATCTCTTCTCGATTCTTTGTGGATGGCCCCAAGAGCCAAAGCCAAAGCTGGCTGCCTAGTCAGCCTCAAAACCGACATTAGGACCAGGCCAAGCCCAAGCTTGGAAAAAATACATGGTTGCTGATAAGACTTCCGGCAGGCTAAAAATTGAATGCTGAGGCCGATATGACTACCTAAATACCGATGATGCAAAACCAGCCAAGGATGAAAGCATATTAAAGGAGCCCAGGTAAGCCAAGAAAAGCATAAATCGCTGAAAGTCTCCTGTATCTTGATTATTTTTGGGCACATGTTGAATAACTTGTATATTTATATACATTCATGTTATTGTCTTACATTTGGTGGCTGCAATTTTTGTGAGGCAGTAAAAATAATACAACACTTTCTTTTGCGTAATGACGTATGTTGTTATTTGCAGCAAATAGTTTGAATTTAAGCTTTACATCCATACTGATCTTTACTATAATAAGGGCTCTGCCTATCCATTGGCAGCCACAGGCAAATACTAGAAAAAAGGCTTGCTTCATATGGGAATTGAACCCCCAACATGCAGGTTGGCTACCTCTTGCTCTCCCGCCTGTGCTTTTCTTCCACCTACAACTGATTTGTATTCATAGTACATATATTTATTATTGATGTCTTATTGACACACCTGACAATCTTTCAGTGCACACAAAAATGCTAGTAGTCATTATTGTAATCGATTCATGAATTATCCACGCTTGTATATCTATTGTGTGTCCAGTTATAGGAAAAAGTTTGATTACATTTTACAACCGAAATAATAGCTTCACACTCGGTTTGAACTCTGGACCTCTATTTCTTCAAAAATACAATGGACAAACTATATTACTTTAAGTTAGTTTAAAGAAATTCCTTCAATTCATTAAACCCTGCATCCAAAGGACCACACTACTGAGTAATTGCGCGCATACGTATGCACCTACCAGTCTGCAATGCTGATTGGTTACAGTGGCATGCTGCACGGTTCAGATAGCGCTTGAAAACAATGATTGTATGGGTTCGTGACGTTCTGAGCTCATAAGTTCATGAGATGAGAGCTCTTTCTAACTTTTGCTCACATTATAATAGTAGGCTTTATTATGAAAATGATTTAGAATACCTTGTCAGCCGTCAGCTAGGCAAAGCGTGTCTGTTTTTTTCTGTCCGAACCATGCTAAGAGCGTTAGGAAACAGGTTTGCTGCTTCACATAAACATTAAATCATAATATTCAAATTAAAAGCTAAGCACACTACCAACTGGGCCACTTAATCAGTTTGTTGTGTAATGGATCAATTGTACACATAGTTATTGCACATGATGATATTTAACGGTGAACTGAGCTGCTAGTGTACTAGCTGTTATAGGAAAAAAAGCAAATCCAAAGACATATATTTTTTTAAGACAATTAAAGTAAAGACAATTATTTTAAGGCATATTTTTTCAATTAAAGGTTGTTTAATTGACACGTACATAAATATAGAGTTTAATATAAAGAGTTTAATATATTAAAAGCCAAAGCAATCACTATTTTCTTTAAAAATATCCACTTTTCATTTCTACTATTACCACAAGAGACTGTTAGCCACCCATTTGCAGATTGCAAACATGCGACTTTCTCTATTTAATGAACAAGTGGTAAAATTGTTTGGAGAAATATTTTTGTAAAATAACAATAACACACTAGATAACAAATTGTAACAATAAATCAAAATTTCAAAAACTTGGCAGATTATTGACAGTCTTTACTAAACTTGAACCTTTGATATAACTCATTTAGCCAATGTAATGCGAGCATACTTAGCAATAGTAAGACTTAAAATGATCACAATACAGCAAAAGCCTGGCTTTTTTTTCCAAGAAGAAAATTTTGCTAAACAAAAATATTCAGCAAGGCAAATGAGCAAAATTCTCTTAGATAGGCTATAAAATTGGAACTCTAAATAATTTTTTATATGTTTTAGGAACAAATAAAATAAGTTGCTGACTGCAACTTTTATTAGCTCATAGTTGAAAAGGTTAAATAGCAAAAATATTTTGTTCGTGCTATCAAGGTTTTTGACTAGTAACCCAACTTACTGGTGGATAAATATTTTTGAAAGTATACAGTGCTTTAATCCTGTGATCTTTCAGGATTCGACAAATACTTGGAACTAAAGCTGAAGATGAAATCTTTACAGAGTTTCTCAAGTTTTATACAGGAAAATACCGAAAAATTCTTATCAAGGACAGAGAAAATAGTCTACAAGTAGCTAAAGGAGGATTTTCGCTCAGTAAAATACGTAAGTATTATTTGAATTTTTCTTTAACTTTTTGGTATCATATAATGAAGTATACGCCACACTCTATGCTTTCATACTCAATGCTTTCTGTGAGACAGAAAAGTGTCATATATTTTTCCTTTCGCTTACGGGTATATGTTCGTGTTATTTCCAAATACAACCATACGGAAAGCCTTTTCTTTTTTAAATGTTCCAAAATAAAATACACAAATACAAATACATATTTTTGGTCAACACATGTCAACCAAAAACTCAAGCAACTGTACACAATTACACTATATGACTGCCTGTACTGATCTATCTTACTTGCCCGTGTTACCTTAATTTATTAGGGTCTTTTTCACAAGCTACTTCTTTTGCTTGCCAAATACTTTGCCATCAAAAAAGTCACCTTTCAATAAAGTAGCTACTGTGGCACATTACCTGTATTACCCACACCACCATCATGACCACAATCACTAGTATCATCCTGACTTCCACCTCTACTGTTTAATCGCAGCTCTAATCCAGACTCTACTCGAGATTGAACTCATATATTTGCTTAGCAGCCAGATGCACTACTAACGGCAACACTCAACTATCTTGCTATAGAGCAGAGTAATTGGACACATACTTGTTACATACATACAGTTATCTTGTGACGTGCAGGACTTTTTTTGCACTGAACTATGAAAACACTAAGGGAGTCACTAACACAAAGCTTGTTTATACAGTAAAATTACACTAGCACCGAGTCGATCTTGCCTTAAGCCGCCATGTTGTTAGTTGTTATAAAATGTTTCTCGGTAATAGCAATTAAAACAATTTTGGTATTATTTAATATCTTACAGTCTATTTTTTGTTTATATTCTAAAACATTTTTTGACCAATTTTACAAGGATTTTAATTTTTCAAAAAACCACAATCATATTTCAGCTTCGGAATATTAATATAAGATTGACACTTTATTGGAATATAAAATCAGAAATATGTTCTCCGTAGTTGGTGGCGCATTATCATATGTTGTTGGAAGCATAAACAAGAAAGTGAAGTGCAATATATGCTACTGTACAAAGAATTTGCCTACCACCACAGGACAACATCACTAAAGTATCATTTAACTAATTCTTATCCTACTGCTCAGAAATCATTACCAGCTGGTGCAAACGATAAGCAACAGCAACTGACCCTCGAGTCATTTACTAGCCCTGTTACCCAAGACAGGTCAAACAAGATCACTAATGCTACTGCAAGATGGGTTGCTATGAATGCCAGGCTCATGAACATTGTTGAAGATAATGGACTTATCAAGTTACTACTGACAGGTGTAGCTAACTCACAGTACAAATCAACAAGTCGAACCACCATTACTAGAAAGGTTGAAGGCCTACACAAAGAGAAAGAAGATTGCATCAAAACTGAATTACAAAATGTTGAGTTCATCGCACTGACAACTCATTATTGGACAAGCTGTGCTAATGAAAACTTTGTTGGGGTAACCTCTCATTATATAGACAATTATTGGAAGATGCAGACACTAACTCTGGCTGTGAAAAAATTAGATGGGCACCATACAGCTGACAATGTCTCAAAACCAATCCAATCTATTGTTGATGAGTGGTGCATTAGCAACAAAGTAGTAAGCTTAGGGACTGACTCTGCTAAAACATGCTGTGTGCTGCGGCCAAATCTGAGTGGATTCACATTCCTTGTGTTGCTCATTCTCTTCAACTCTCTGTCAACAAGGAAATTAAAGTTGCAGAAATAAATGGAGAGTTGGCTAAAGCTCGAAACTCGAACTTGTTGGTCATTTCAAGCACTCTCCAATAAACACTGCTTCTTTACATGCTGAGAAAGTCAAACAAGACCTTCCAAAGGAGTCACTGGCTAGTGTTCATTATAAATTATTATGTCCAGCTTTCACTGGTATATTATTAACTGGTATATTATCCAACATGCGTGTTAAAACTGCCTCTGCCCTAGACCCAAGATTTAAGACATTGAAGTTTCAACCAAAGGAAGATCGAAAAACTGTCTGGAATTTCATACTTAACAAGTTTAACGAAGGAGATACGAGTCAGTCTTCAATTAGCTTTGATGAGTGTCCTATGAAAAGAAGTCAATACCAATACAGTTCCAGTGAAGAGGAAGACAGTGAGAATGAAGTTACAAGCACTTCAATGCATAAAGAACTACAAAACTACAAACATGATACAGTAGCTGATGATGCTGTTGACCCCCTAATCTGGTGGAAAGACCGATCATCTGCATATCCTAGGCTTAGTAGGTTGGAGAGGAAATACCTAGGTACCACTGCAACTACTGTCCCCTGTAAGCAGGTATTCTCTAAAGTTAGCAATATTGTATGTAGGAACAGGGCATCTCTTCATTCAGAAAATATAATTAAACTGTGATGCCTCAACTCTTGGCTGGCTTAATAGAAGACTTTCATAGAAAATTTTAATACACATAAAAAAATATACATTGTAACTTATATATATTGTACATAACATTTATTCCTGTTAACAATAAACGCTTTAAATATAATTAGTTTACATGCAGCTGTGTTATTTGTTTTAAAATATGCAGATTTTTGCTAAATTAATTCTAAGGTTAATCGAAGATTAACTGCCTCAGACCAGTTATTAATCACGATTAATCTTTATAATTGTTGTGTAGCTTTATAAATAACCCATCGACCATTTCCCAGTATCTGCACTTACAACTCTCTTTTACGCTTTACATCGCTCATCTGCACGCGATGTTAATAGGTACCATTAAAAATTATTTTCAATTCACTACCAACAGCTGCACCCTTTAGTTAAAAAATAAATAAAAAGACTTGCAGGAAAAAAGACAAAGCTCAGTCAGTTACTGTAATTGGCAGGAAAGGAAATAATTGGTCAAATATTTCTCCCCACTCACTAAAGAACCCATATTAGTATTTAATACCAGTATGTAATCACTGTTTGCTATGACTCACAATTGCTATGACTCGCAACTACTGTGACCTCCAAATGTCAATGTAGTGTTAGTCTCCTAGCGTTGATCATAAAACACTTGGTTGGCTCATTTCGTTAACTTCAATATTTAAAGTAAAGAGCAGAATGATGAAAACTCTTGTTTCGGTTTAAAAATTTCTAGATTTATTATTATTTGTTATTGTTCGCTTACGACCAAGTTATCATCTGAAAGATGCCCAAATCTTACAGAATTTTGTTTAATTTCTCAGACTTGTAGTTGTCATTGTTGAATAGTGCCTAAACACAAAATCTGTTTGCTAAAATAAACAAACAGAAATTTTATCATGGTAGCATTATTTTTGTATATATGCTTTTAGTCTAATTACTCATGAAACATTCTGAGACTGGGAGACTTTCCAAGATATCTTCCAAGGGTGAATAATATAAGAAAGTTTTTTATCCATGGAACATTTTATGAAAATAAATATTAGTTAGGGTTTTATAAATTCAATTGTTCATTTTTATATGACTATGAACATTAGGCCATCTATTTTTGTGCAAAGTCTTGACAGCGTTTGCTCTTAAGTACAGAAAAATAATTTTAGGTGAAAACACAATTGACGATGAAGTTTCAGAAATATTATCTGATATATCTTCTAACAACCTTGATGATATGGCCCATGTTTGGTACAGCCGAGTTGATATTTTTCAAGAGATATTTCAAGGAAGCGCGTCGTGGAGTAAAATTGCTGCCGTAAGTATGACCTTTATGACCTTTAGTTCAATGCTACCATTTCAATATAATAACTTTTTTACAAGTAGTGATGACAAAATCAAGATAACGTGTAACTCCAATATGACCTATGTGTCAATATAATCTGCATCAGACCGCTAACTTTGTATATGCTTGTTGCGCAATAGCTAAATGGCTGTTAAAAGACTGTTAAAGGGCTGTTAAAGGACCCATGTCAATCCTATAACAGCTATGGTCAGGAGAAAATCAAGACGAAGAAACTATGACTACATACAAATATGTGCTAGAGCTAAGACAGAAGCTAGATGACCTGATGAATTTAGCACAATACTTGTTAAAAAAGTCTCAGCAACGAAATAAGTTAGACTTTGACAAACATGCAAAGGACAGAAAATTCAAAAATATAGATAAGGTCCTCGTTCTGTTACCTACTCACTCTAGCAAGCTGTTGAGGCAGTGGAAAGGACCCTAATCCATCATAAAATTTAATAACGGTTCAAACAGCTATTTGATTCGTATTATGGAAAGGAAAAAGAAAACCTTTCACTCTAACCTGCTGAAAAAATACTATGATCGGGCTGAGGATAAGGCGGATCATGTGTTGTGCGTCAGGATTACAAGTGCCAACCTTTTTAGCAAAAATACCTCTTCAGACGAATATGAAGACGTCATTCCTACTTTAAATCGTGAAGGTGTAAACACAGTCAATAATGGGGATCAACTCAGCACGTCTGAGAAAGAAGAAACATATAAAATTGTGAGTCAATTTAAAGAAGTTTTTAATGATATACCCGGAAGTACAAGTTTAATTATTAGAACATAAATTAAATCTTACGAGTGAGGAACCAATTAAACAGAAACAATATCCGGTACCATATGCCTTAAGGGAGCAGCTACAAAAAGACCTCGATGAAATGAAAAATCTAGGCATCATCCAGAAATCACAGTCTTCTTATTTCGTGCCGATCGTACTCGTTCGTAAGCCTGATGGATCTAAACGCCTCCGTGTTGATTATCAAAAAATAAATAAAGTAACAGTGTTTGATCCTTAGCCGATGGCAACAGCAAAGGGTCTATTTCAAAAACTCGGGAAAGCAAAATACTTTAGCAAAAATGACCTCTCAAAAGGTTATTGGCAGATTCCGGTGAGGAAACAAGATGTGCCAAAAACAGCATTCACTACTCATCCTGGAATGTATGAGTTCCTCAAAATGCGTTTCGGCATGACGAATTCAGGTGCGACATTTGTAAGGGCAATGAGAAAGCTGTTAGACAGGCTCAAGAATGTGGAGAAATACATTGACAATATCTTAGTTTACACTGAAACATGGGAAGAGCGTCAACTTGCTTTGATACAGCTATTCTCAAAATTGAAAGAGGAGAAATTCACAGTAAAGCCATCTAGATACGTCATTGCTTCTTCCAATTTGGACTTCATAGGTCATCATATATCTTCTGGGAAACTAACTCCACTCAGCAGAACATGGAAAAAATCAGAAGGCAGCATCGACCTAAAACAAAAAAGCAAATTCGTTCGTTTCTCGGACTGACCGGCTATTATAGATCTTTCATTCCTAATTACTCGACGATAGCAGCTCCTCTTACTGACACTACTCGCAAGAGAATGCTAAACGCTGTAATTTGGAAAATGCCGCAAGAAAAATCTTTCTACTCTCTCATGCATGCCGTTCTGACTGCACCAGTATTAAAGCTGCCAGAACCAGATAAGATATTTATCTTGAGAACAGATGCATCGGAATTAGGCCTGCGCTGCCCTCATGCAGGAGTATGAGGGAATTTGTCACCCGGTTAGCTACGCCAGTAGAAAGCTTTAACCACAAGAAACACGGTACGCCACTATTGAGGAAGAATGTATGGCAATAGTTTGGGCTATCAAAAAGTTTGAAATTTATCTGAGCGGACGTGAGGTGCTGTGAGTTACGTGAGTAGTTGTGCTACAGACTGATCATCATCCTCTAGCCTACATGAGTAGCGCAAAGTTTAACAATAAACGTATCATGAGATGGGGAGATGGCAATACAGGAACATCAGATGCGGATTCAATATATCAAAGGAAAGGATGACATTGAAGCCGATTTCATGAGCCATGTGTGTGCAGATTAGGATTAAGAAGGATTTCCAATTTTAGAGAAATCCTCTTAAAAATGGGGTGTCAATATAATCTGCATCAAACTGCTAACTTTGTACATGCATGTTGCGCAATAGCTAAATGGTTGATGTAGTATTGCGCAATCCATGGTTGAGTCATACTATTTCTTTATTAACACAGTTCACTTACTTAGCTATTACGCAATATTCTATTTTTAGCAACTGACTAATAATGCTGTTTTTATAGAAATTACTGGAATAATGTTTTTAGGATATAAAAACTGACATGTTGCTTGCTTGAGACATTCATTATTCCCTTGCAATAAAGGCGACATCTAGTGAAAAGTTTGAATCTTCTCTTGATAGACCCGCACAAGGGGTCGTATATAAGAACTCGGAGTGTGACCACATTTACTGTGTGACCTATGCTCCTGTCAATATTAAATACGTCGATAATGACTTGGTTTAATTCTGACAGTCTTGCCCTGTAAGAGATCATGATGTGTAATGACTATACACGTAAATATTCGTAGTAGTATTATATTACTACACGTCTATTCATAATAGTAAAGTAGTAGTAGTAGTGTTGTCGTCTTATAATCCATTGTCCTGAGGATCTGGGATCAATTCCCATACAATACCAATTTTTCCCTAATGCTCTTAGCATGGCTTCGCACAGATCAAAAGGCGAATGAACAAACACAAATCTTATTATAGTAAAAATTGCCTGGCCAAAACAGAGTTGAGATCAAATCAATTATCAAACTTAAACATACATGTATCTATTCTGTTTCTTTACATTTCCCTTATGTACTTAAATAACAACGGTAATTTACAGTTGGCTGACTATGCTGCCAATAGCGCGATACACTTCCTTGATCAAAAAAATATTGGTATGGCCTGGTCTCAATGTGACTGGATGCTACAAGCTGTAGACATTGCGCCACTCAACAATACAGACAAAACAACAAAAGACTGGATTAAAGAACAGGGCGGCTGGGTATGCCAATTCTTTGTTATTTTTAGAGCATATATGGAGACGGTATAGACGGTACGGAGACATATGGCATTCTGCTATCTTTGCTTTTCTTAGTTTGGTAGCAAATTATATTTATGCATAGTTAGGTTTATTGTGCTTTCAAGTGCTTACATATTAAAATTAAATCTTTGCTCACTGCTGTTATAGAACTAGTAAAGACACGAAGGCTAGAAAACAAAACATTATATAACAATAGCTAAATAGTTCAATGCCAAAACTTGACAGATATACAAAGCAAGTAAAAAGTTTTAAGTTAATATAAATGAAGCAATGAGGTTTATGAAAATTCTATAGAAAATAATTACCTTAAAAAATTCAAATTTATTATCATCTAGCACAGTTAACTTACAGTGGTACCACAATCAATGTACAGTGGAACCAGGAGTTAGCCCACAGTAGAACCATAGTTCAACTACGGTAGAACCACAGTCAAATTATAGTGGAACTACAAGTAAACTACAGTGGGACCACAGTTGAACTATCGTGAAACTACAATTAAACTATGGTGGAACCACCGTTGAACTACAATGAAATCACAGTCAAAACACCTTTAAAGCATCAAATACAAGAACTTTTGTATACATGTGGCTTCGCTTTTTAATTTATTGTACCAAAAACACATGCTCCCTGTCTCCTTTGCTAGCTGGTTAGCATATACACATTACTTTGAAATGATGCCGCTAGTTGTTTTAACTAGCTATTCCGGAATTAGTGTTCACAAGCGTTTGTACTAATATTTGATACAGAGTATCACTTCGTATTTCCTTAGCTCAACACGTAAACTACTCAGCCATTCTAATACCTGCAACAAGTTGTCAACAGGTTGTAACAAGTGCTTGCCCATTTTAATTCAGTAGCTTTTCACTGTAATGTTTTCTGATTAGCTGTTGAAAGGAGTAAACATGCAACTTGCTTATTGGTGGTTTCCAGTTAAAGATTAGTTTGCATAACACTTTAGTAGATGTTAGCAGAAAGTATTGATATTTTCTATTATTTGTGATTGTTTTTATTGTTTGAGGTGTTCTGATAGCCGGGATGTTTCAATGATAAAATCAACAACACTTGATCGCAGTGCAAAGGCTTCGAATAAAATATATGTGAAACGACATACACTGTAACTAGTAGCTAGTAGCTAGTAGCTATTGTTGCTTAGTGTGGCTATTGCTTTCAAGCTGCATCAATACATGTCTCTTTTCTGTTTTTCTGTTCATAACTGTAATGATCATAATCGAATTTCTTTGATCTGAGAGTTTTAACTACAATCAAATATTGTCGATTTTAATCTTGAAACCTACCAGTAGCCAGATTACCTCGAACATTGCCAACAATAATAAAAAAATTCAATATTTTCAGATAAAGTTTACTAGAACTTTTCGGGAGTTCATTTTTAAGAAAATATTAAATTGGAATTTTCTAAGAATGTACTAAGTGCTTGGTAACAGGCCAGTTCAATCGGTCTGAATTTTTGGTTTGCATTAATAGTGCACAACCGGTGTTTAATTTTGTGTTCGAATCAAAACTACCATTTTTGGCACAAAATGCAAAGATGCAATTGGTAAAATATAAAGTCAACTATCTTGCTCAAACGTAGATGAGCACAAACACATAGACAGAGCAGCACATAGATAGAGTGAGACGGCACAGTCATGAGCACTAAAGCGAAGGTTTTCGTTCCATAATCCTGAACAAGTTGAACATTACTGCTTTATACAATTAACCGCAATGGCTTTAGAAAATTTGACTGGTAAAATCATGTTTGTAAGATCTGTTTTGATGCGCTATAAAACAGAAGATTTGGTTGCTTGTAAATAGCTTATCTGATAGCGGTACTAAAATATTTTAAAGATATGCATTTGCAAAAACGTTTTTATACTATTCTGCTCTTTTTTATACAGCGCACTGTATATCTGAACGTCTGATCAAACGTTCCTAAGAATAATCCAACGAAAAAATTTTACTATCTAAGAACATTCTAAAGATGTTTACAAAAAAATTCCAGAGATGTTTCTAGAAAAATTTTCCCAAAAATTCGTTTCTGGAACTTTTAGCAAAATTATGACCTTGCATAACATCTCCAAAATATTGGGAGAATGTTACATAATATTACCGAAAAATTCCTTTCATGATGTTACCTTAAAAACATTAGCTAATATTCCAGGAGCGTTACACAAAGAACACTATTGGGATGTTAATGCGTAGACACTTTCAAACTTTTTGATTACATTTCACAGTATGTTCCTCTACCAAAGTGAGTCCAACATTGGTATAATCTACCAAGCAAAACCTTCCCTCAACATTTTTTTATGCAACAAAATATTTATTAATAACATACTATATTTCTAACAAGCATCTTCTAATGCTAAATAATCTTTAATGGAACCTAGTCACCCTCGTGATATTTGTAATAAAATGCAAAATTTGAAATTTGTATTGAGTTTTTGTTTTTTCCATAAATCATATAAAATTAACATAATTTGTTTACATTATTTTGCTAACTTCTATATTTGTATTAAAAATAAATAAACCTTCAATTTGATTCCTTTTATTTAATTTTAAGTAACCCTTGATTATCAGAGTGTGGTAACTCCAAAAAGACATCATGCCTTTTTAGCAAAAGTAATGAAACTAAGCATATTCTTTACAGATTTGTTGTCAGTGTGCTTATTAAACTACCAAAAAAAGTTTTAAAAGAGTCAGTTATATGTAAACAACAAGAGGAAAATGTTACAGTAAAATTTTTTATTAAAGATCATTATAAAAACATTGTAATAACATCCTTGTAACATTCATTTGAGAGTAGAGTTTATATTGCACCATATTATTCCCTTTAAATTGCAAGTCTATCTTATACGGGTGTTTACAATGATATAACATCGACTTCTCTCAAATATTAGAAAATAATTTTTCTGTAACACTGAGTTAGAGGTAAAAAGTATGTTGCGCCATAATGTTGGTAATAAACTATTGTAAGTCAATGTTATATCATTGATGTTCACACTCAAACATTGTAAATCATTTTTTTTAATAACATTGTGTGCACATTCATTTGAAAGGAAAATGATGTTGCACCGTAATGCTCAAGGTACATTGCATGTAAATATTACATGTATATGTAATACTTTATTGGCAATAATTTCATTTCACAAATAGAAAAGTTTTTCAAATTAGGCTATACAACAACAGTAAAATAAAAAAAGGAGAAAAGAAGCAACAGTTAGTCATTCAAATTGAATAAATAGTCTGACAAATAGTGTTTAAAATGCCTTTCTCTGCTAAGAGAACGGACATTAGGTAGAAGATTGTTAAATCAGCTGACAATGATATTTTCACAATAATTGTTAGTGGGTGTATGCAATTTGTTCATCACGTAAGTTGAAATGAGTTGAAAAACTGTAAATGTCATGTAAAAAACAAAGACAAAAACCATTAAAAATCTTGAAACATTGAATTGAAGTAAAGTAAATATTTAGCATAGGCAGAGTAAGAAGACGCAGAGATTTGGAAAGTTCATTCGTTGGAATAATGTATGCAGGAACATGATGTAGATTTGCAATGAGTCGAAATGCTCTTTTTTGCAACAAAAATAAATGTACATGGCATAACATGTACATGTATATGGCAAACATATCAAACATCATGTACAAGTATTTTAAAATAGAATCAGATCTTATCCATCTAGTCATATATCTAAATATGGTACAGTAGCCTTTTCTTATCAATCTAACTTCAATAAACTGCTGTGAGTTTATTGAAGTTTCGGTAGTAAGGCTTAGAATTCAGTAGCTTTCATGGAACATTGCTGGAACATTCAATAACAATGTACTCTAATTAAGTTGATACAATGCTAGCAAAGGTTATTCATGTAGCATTCTATAGAACTTAATAAAAATATTTTGAACTAATAATACAATAATGATCATCAGATAACATTTGTAGAACATTATGAAACCCTTTGCTTGAAAAGCTATTTTGAATGTTGTTGTTAGGTGGAAACTCACTAAAAGCAGGTTTACCAAAATTTTAAAAAACTTTGTTGCTTATACACC
Organism: Watersipora subatra; assembly: GCF_963576615.1. Classification (NCBI taxonomy): domain Eukaryota; kingdom Metazoa; phylum Bryozoa; class Gymnolaemata; order Cheilostomatida; family Watersiporidae; genus Watersipora; species Watersipora subatra. The sequence goes on along the minus strand of NC_088715.1, from coordinate 42,083,934 downwards.
CAGCAGCATAGCTCAAAATTTGACTTAAAATAGTTCTTTTTATGCTACATGTAGCTGCATACTTTTCGATCAGCGGCTCCATTTGAATCAATAGGAAACGGTGTGACTGGTTTGTCGGCAGAGTAAAGAAACAGTGTGTCAGCATAAACCAAGAACCTTGGTTTATGCTGACACACTTTTTCTGACACACAACGATTTTCTTGGATTACATCGCTGCAATTCCCACAGTCTCCTAAAAGCAAGTGCTGCCAATGCAATGGCGAAACTGCAAGCTATTAAATTAGTGAACATAAGTAGAACAAGTCTCTTACTGATATTTTTGAGGCGTTCCAACATGCTAAACTTGCAGCAAAAAGCAAATCGGCATTCTTCATAAGTCCTAATGTTAAAAAATTGTTTTTAGTTAATATGCAATAATAGCTAAGATTCAATTGGTGATATGTCAGTGGTTTTTTAAACTTCACAGACAAGCGATAATTGTTTATTTATAAGATTTAAAAAACCTTGTTCAAACGACTCTTGCTTAATAAGAAAGGTTAAAAACACTGAAACTATATAACTTTTTACAATTTTTCGTAATGAATAATTTTTTGAAGTTTTTTTAAAGTAGAATCAGGTCTTATCCATTTAATCATATATCTAATTAGGGCATAATAGCCTTTGCTTATTAGCCTAATTTCAATAAACTTTTGAAAGGGTAAAGTTGCGGTAGGAAAGCTTAAAATTTAATATATTGCAAAGATTAGCTAAATGGAACAGTTAAACTTCCTTTCCACATTTTAAGTGAACAAAAAAATTGCTTGTGACCTTTTACCGAATGTCACATTGTTCTCTGCAAGTAGGCAAACTACAATTTATATACATGTAGGAAAACCTAAAGAAATGGCGGTGACAAACAAACTTCTTAGAGTTATTTTTACTAATAAAATTATTTTAAAAACCATTCCACTTGAATGGCATTGACACACCACTGCTTGTTGATGAGGCCACAACTTTTCAGATAGAAAGTGTAGGAGTTGTGCTCTTTTTTGCCAATGCTGACAACTGTAGCAATTCCTAAATTACCCAAATTGCGCTAATCGTTTGAAAACCTCTTAGTAGATCTAATACAATATTGAAGCAGCACTTACAACTGACTATATTTCCATTTTACACCAATGAGCTGTATATATGTATTGAAATAAAAATAACTTTTGCTTGAAAAATTTTAATGCTTATGCTTCTAAATTGCTTTTAACAAACTCAATAGTCCAATAAAGCAACAGAAAAAAACACAAATCAGTAAAGCTCTAAATTAGAAAATATTGTCTTTTTTTCTGTCACTAAGTTTGTAGAAATCATTGTTGCTGCAAAAAGTAAGCAGTCACTTCCAAGTACACATTCTAAACTTCTCTGCGATTAAACTTGTTTAAAATTTCACTCATCTTAATAAATTCCTTTGCATAATTTGGATTATTTACAGATATATGACATGAAGAACAGAACTTTTCCACCTTTTGTGTTTGGAGATATCTGAAGGCTCAAAGACAACAATGCTAATTTTAAAAACCTAATACAACAAGTTGAAAACAGTAATATTGTTTGATATAATTGAATTGTTAATGAAATAGTATTTATTATATTTTAAATATCTTATAATAAAATTGCTAGTATGCACGCATTTATCCCTAATTTTATTTGGAGATTCCACAGCCTCACTACTTCCGTTCCTCAACTTTTGCCTAAAGAACTGTTTGAAACATGCCATCATTTTTATTTTGAGACATCATCTTTGATTTGCTAACGCTAATACCTAACTTATCAAAGTCTGACTGCAGATTCTACTTCCATGTGCAATAAAGCGTTCCTCTGCTCATCGTGAGTGATATATAGTATTCTGCTAATGAAATATTAACAGGTGCTTTCTCTTCCATCCTACTGACATGCCCATAGAATCTAAACCTTAGCATCTGTATTACTTCACTCCTTTGTTGTTATTTGGTGAACTTACACACCATGTCTTTGCTGATTTTTCTCAACTGCTATACATTTAAAACCTTTCTAATTTGTTTTTGATGGCAACTGTCTATTGCTTCTGCTGTATCCTTGCTATGGTCAGTACTCCACTGCTGTAAAAAAGGCTTGCTATTTAATCATTAAATACTTCCGTAGCGAGCCATAAAGTATCCTAAAGATATATACATTAATTACCCACAACTTTATTTCTAGACTGGATAGATTTTTTGTTTACAACGACAACTTATTTTTTGCCTTGCTTCATTCACTAACGTTCTATTTCTCTTTATATAACCCATTGTGTCAAGTAGTGTTCTTGCATCTCTCCAAGCTTGTATCTCTATGTTTGTCAATCTTATATTCCTCTGTATCTTATTTATCATCAGGTTCATTTTTCCTAACATGGCTGACTTTTTATTCTATAGTTTCCCTATTTCTCGACTACAATCAATGCCAAGCCAAAGTATCACATTGGCAAGTTAGAGCGAATAAAGCTGACCAGTTATCTTGAATTTTAGTAACAATAGTGTTCTATATAGATGTTAGTGTTTGTTTGTCCTTAATCGGTCTGTTTGTCTAGTCATTGCAAGAAAGTTTTTTGAATTGAAAATCCACTTTGCTTCGGATTGGAATTTGGAAACCTTTAGTTTTGATAACAGACATTTATCCAACACACTACACGATACAACTGACTATACTATGAAATAAATTGCGCATATGTTTAGTACACATAGAAATCTTTCACACTTTAAAGCTAACAATTTCAGTTAGCATTAAGCTAGAACTGTTGGTCAGAAGAAAAATGTCTAAACTCACATCGGCAGTAAAACTATTGCAATCAGTATAGAGCAGTAGTAGGCACTGTACAGCTGGTACAGTATGAACTACACAGAAACGAACCCAGTACACGAGAATAGACATACATCGTCATTTAAAAATTAGAATAGCAGCTGTTGCGTATGTTGGTTAAAAGTGAATTTTGAGTACAAAAAACTAGCTATAGTTATGATCTAAGTGCTGTGGTAGGAAGCTGGTAGACATACAATGATGGTATCTATGTATCTAGTTTATTGATTCCATGCTTATTAATTACATTTGTACAAAACTAACAAAATAGAATCAAAGGTTATTTGCTGAGGGGCAATTACCATTACAGCAGTTAATAGCACACACTATTGTAGTAAAAATTGTGTAGGCATTTCAGTATTGCAAGCATTATCATCAGACTTGCCCATAATACAAGTTTTGTCCTACCAGAATAGTAAAAACAATACTTTGACATTTCTGCTAATTAATCTACACTATAATTAAGTCCTACTTTTTCAGTCTGTGTCTCAGTTAGTCAGGTTAAGCCTTTCACTTTTCTTCATTTTTTGGCCAATTTCAAACCAACGTTATACACCCACCCTCTTTCTTTTGCCAGGTTGCTAAAAATATTTAGCTTTACATCTCTGCCTGTTTCCTGAAAACCAGTTTCATAACTCACCTGTAGGCTATTTGATTATTAAGTAAAAAAATACAGTGCAACACCAGGGTTACCATTAGTTTTTAATAAGTAATGCTAGGAACACAGGCTTTTGCTGCGGCTTTTGCTTCTTCATCAACACTGTTTAGGAAAAAACGGATGAATGAACTTGACCATAGTTTTCAGGTAAAGCAGCCCCAATCTGTATTGCTATACTTAAACAATTATTAAATCATTAACCATTGATCAAATTATTCAACATGTACAACATTTACAATTCTACCTTTTAAATGTAAAATTTTGTTTACTTCTGTGTACTGTGTTTATTTCTGTGTAATTCATGCTGTACTAGCTGCAGTGCCTACTACTGCTTTATCCTGATAGCAATAGTTTTGTTGACCATGTGTGTCTAAGCATTTTTCTTCACATATGGTACAAATCTTTTGCTTTTTCTAGCATGGCACCACGCATAATGTTAGCTGAAGTTTAAAGCATGAAGCCATGAACTATTGGCAGGCGCAATAAGTATTTGCACAATTTATTTTATATTATAGCCAGAGCATAGTTCAGTACTGTAGTGTATAGGATTAATCCTGTTTCCAGAACTGGAGGTTCCAATTTCATATCCAGGGCCAAATGAATTTACATTCCGAGAATTTTATTGCTATAGCTGGCCATGCAGAGAGGAGAAATACAGACAAGCACTGAGATCTACATGTATATATATGGCATTTGTTTCTTACATGTACACATACAGGTGTTTCCATGTTTGTTATGCCAGTATATCCAATTAAATAAATCTCTCAGAATAAACATTTAGTAATGATGATGTTGGCTACAACCAACAGCTCTCAAGTGTTAATGAATTCTGTCAGCTGCCTATCTACCTGATGACTAGTGCATCAAGAACACCAAAATGGCAATTATTGCTATCGTAAAGATGATAACTCCTGATAAAACTCTTTGTGACAACCATAGTGATAATAACTCATAATATGAAACTTCGAATAAAAGACTGTAAGAGGAATGAACATCAATTAAAAAATTACACTTACATATATAAGGAAAAGCCAAAAACCATCCACTGCATTATTACTGGATTAAATCAACTAGTAACATTAGTACTAAGGGACTTGTTTAACAATCACTCAAAGCTCATAGCTGTGTAATATGAGCATGCTCGCAGATTCGAGTATCATAATAGATATCAAGTATGTCAAAAAAGTACAGAGAATAAGTATATCTAGAGTAATTCAACTTTGTAAGACGAGTGAATGGCGCAGGTAGTACTGTGATGAGTGCTGAAGACCATGTCTTCAAATCCCACATGATGTAATAATTTTTGCCACCACCTACTATGGCTGGAAGACAAACAGACTGTTACCCAAACAACCTGGTGCACCATGAAGGATCTTTAGATGTAATGACTTGTAAATAATTATCCAAAGATGCTCATGATTGGTGCAATGGTTGTCAAATACTATTAAATGCAATATTTTTTCCACCCTAAAACCATGGCTCTAGATTCAGCTCTCACAATAGTCAATATAGTTTGACAAACAGCAACCAGACCAATTCAAATGAAAAATACAAAGTACCACATGACGAGTTATGAGCTTTTTCAGTGACCATAGTTATCGAGTCAACATCTGTGTATATTAATTTTATGCCAAATAATTAAAAATAACGCGAGTTAGTAATCCAAATGAAGTCAATGCATGAAATTACTTTTATGGTTTCTAAAATAATGTACATGACGAGAATTGATTGGATAAGTTCACATTTAAATTTTTGGTACTTTAAAAACATAAATTTTACTGAATATCATGGTTTCATTTAGTCTCTCTAGCCCAATTACATGATAAAATGCAAAAAAAACTAGGCTTTTGCAGCAGCGAACACTGTGTAAAATCTTTACTATAGTATGAACATGTTTGTACCCCTGTCTGAAGTCACCGTTGGTTGTTGGGAAAAAAGCTTATGTTACAAAAGATTTAAACTCAGCACTTTGGCTTAGCTCTACTATTTGCAACATTCTACAACCTTGCTGTGAAATGATTTTGCAGATATTTATTACGCATGACCATCTCTCAAAGCACACCAGCCTATTTAGGTGCTGGTTAAGACGATTGCAAATAAAGTTGGAGATTAAAATATAAACAGAAACTATTTTGTACAGTTACACTTTTCTTATGAACCCATGTGATTACATGTAAAAACTGTATACATTGACATGCTCAACAGATATGTATCTTTCAGTTGAACTAGACTGGTAATACCTCGGATCATAACTATCAAAACCATGGCCGGTACAGAAGGAGTACAAAATATTGAGATTGTTCTACAGAGTTTTTTGTACAGGGGCATGTTATAAACAAAATTTATTTTAACATTTAATTAGAAATGTTTTCTCTGTAAAAGTAGTAACATGTTGTAAAACCTTTATCATTTAAAACATAGCAACTCAATAACATAGTAATATTTAAAATTGCTACAAACCATCAAAACCTGTCTTTTAAAATGCTTCACTAGTTGATAATAAGGGCCAGCTATTTTGAAACACATTTTGACAACACACAACAAACTTGACCTTCATAAAAAATTATTATTCAGAAAATTATGATGCATAGCATGCAAAAATATAAATATAAAGTTTTACATATAGTTCAGGAAATAACATCAAACAAAATTTTAAACAGAGCAACAAAAAATAATACAACTGTTAAAAAACCAGGCTCCATAGTTTAGACACGAAGCATGGTTTTGATGTTGTCATTTATTTTGCTGCTTCCTGTATAAAATAGCACTGACAGAAGCAGCAACTGCATGCATGTGTAGTTACTGTGCACACAAATCATCGCAACAATTTTTGAAATAAGTCAATCAATCCAAGCATTTAAAGATTAGAATGGGTTTTCAAACAAACTTAGCAAAATGTAATATTGGAAAAAGGGGGTAATTTACCAGTCAAATGATTCCAGCAACAATATTATTTACTTAAAAATAGCAGGCAGACTTGGTTGCTAGTTGCACTAAGTTTATTCATATTTTTAGTGCTGGTACTCTGTGTTATGATGCATTTTATATAACTTAACAGCTATATCTAGTGTTTCTTTCATCTGCCAATAAATCTCTCATAAGTGTCACTTGTGATATCGATCAACAAACTTTAATATCGTTGTCCTTAAAGTAGAACATATTTCTATAAATTGAGTAGTATGAAAGTAACACTGTAGCAGAAAAAGTGAAAAGAAACTGTCAAATGATAACTGTAGTCTAAAAACCTAGTAGCCTTGTATTGAAACCTGATACTACAAACAAACACTAGTAAACAAACGATTACTGAGTGACCTGGTTAATTTTATAACTGACCTATAGAGTGAATTCGTGAGATATAGAGTTAAATTTATTTACTTAGTCTGAAAACTGATACTGCAGGTACTGCAGTATCTGCAGTATCAGCATGGGTCTGTTGAACATAGCAAAAACATATGTGGACTCCAAATGAGCAGAGTATGTCAGAGAATAGTATTATATCCAGCATGTTAGAACTATACTATATATTTTCAAAATATTATAGACTATTACTATTATTAATTAAAAATCATCAAATTCTATTTACAAACATAAAAATATAAACAGCAGATAAAATAAATAAAAATATGCAACAAATCAACAAGCTCTAAAGACTAAAGATTATGGTTTAGACAAGCAATAATTTAATGGATGGAAAAATATACAAAAATACAGTTAAAAACGTTTATAAAAGTTTCTCTATAGTGTGGTATAACATAAATAGCTAATCTCCATGATGTGCACGAAAGCGTAATATGTCATAGAACTCTATTTGAAGTCACGACGCTTTATTTTCAAACCCTTTTCCTATTATAGTAAAGCTAATTTATTACAGGTTGCGTTAAATAAAAGGTGGGACTATATTTTTCGACTATCTCATCAGAATTTTCAGAAGAATTTTACAGGAAAGCAATCCTAACGTTGCCTATATTTTGCACTCAATCTCTGACACAGCGATATAACTGCCATAGGCCTAGGCATTTTTGATAAATCATTTTTCATATATAGGACATTGCAGTGTCGACCAAGTTAAACAAGGAACTACTTCGATTTTAACATATTAGCAGGATACAGTTATTGATGATTATGATGGTGTCGTTTTCAGAGTTTCAGAGAATGGCTCTGGAAGAAAATGGTTTTGGAGTTTGAAAAAGAACATTAAAACAAATGTCTCTGCCTATTCTTATTTTTCTCTCTTTCTTTGTGTCACATAGTCTTTCTTGTCTCTGTCTGTCTCTCTATGTCTCCCTCTGTCTTCTCCAACTTTTTTATGTTTCTCTCTATCTATCTCTCTGTCTGTCTATCTCTCTCTATCTGTTTCTATTTCTTTCTTTCTTTCTTTCTTTCTTTCTCTCTCTCTCTCTCTCTCTCTCTCTCTTTCTCTCGCTCTTTCTCTCGCTCTTTCTCTCTCTCTTTCTCTCTCTTTCTCTCTCTTTCCTATCTGGTCTCTTTTGTATTCAGTGAGAGCTTTAAGATATACATGTATATGCTTATGCTGTTGTTAGAGAGAATAATTTATAAATCTGTTGTAGTTTAAAAAACTTCTAGATTGTTTTTACCCATCTTGTGATAGGTCAGTCTCACGCATACAGAACAAGGTTACGTAATGCAGCATTTCAATTGCTGGTTCAAAAAATATACATCATTGAGTTTACTAAAGATAAACAACAATTTTCATATTTAACCCTTTTGCGGGCAGAGCGACGTTTTTGTCGCTTTGCGATAGGGCTGCTAATGGGCAGTGCGACGTTTTTGTCGTTTCAGTAACGTATTTTATTATTGCAGTTTCTGGTTAGCTAAATGCCTTTTTTGTTTACTTTTTTTACCAATAGCAAGCTACGATATAGTAGTTTCGGTTAGCTTCAAAAATTGACTTTAAGGTTGAAAAAACGATCGTTTTTAGCAGTAATGAATAAATAAACTTTCGAAAAAAATTAGAAAATTGTTCTAAATAATTTATCAACTTTTATTTTTCTTGCTTCGGTTTTAGCTTTTATTACCAAATTTTTTGAGAGTTTGACTTTAGTTTATCGTCATGGCGACTTCTAAAAGAACCTCCCGAGATTATTCTAATAAAGCAAGTACTAATACCGAAATTACTAAAAGATTCAGAGCTGACAGTGACTTTTTAGATTTATTAGCAAGAGATGACATTGAATCAGGTTTGAATTGTGATTGGAATGACTTTACATCTGGAAGTGACAGTGATGAGAAGGCTGGTAGCAGTAATGATGAGGATGTGAGTAGGAGTGATGCCAGTGCCTGGAAGAATATAACCAACATAAACAGAGATAAATCTCCTACAATTCAGCAGTTTATAGCAGTGACAGGTCCAGTATTTACTCCAGTAGATGCTCAACCAGTAGAGTATTTTGAAAAGTTTTTTGAGCCTGTCAATCCAGGAAGTACATTTTTGTGGGATCTCTTTGTTACACAAATAAGTACATGGTGCAAAGACTGTGATGTGGGAATTTGTAAAGAAGAACGCTTTTGAAAATATCATTCGTAAATAGACAATTATTATGAAAAACATATATTTTATGTTATACATTTTTATTTGTTTATAATATATATATATATACATATATATATATATATATATATATATATATATATATATATATATATATATATATATATATATATATATATATATATATATATATATATATATATATATATATGCCTACGGGCATATACATGTATACATATGCACCTTTAAACATAGATATATGCACATAATAACGCACAGAAAAGTGTATGAACCTTTTAAAAAAAATTCATTTTTTGGAAAATTAATTCGCCCATGGGAGTCTGATTTAGTTTTGAAAATTTGCCCGTGAAAGGGTTAATAGCACATATTTGCTACATTAGATTTACAATCAATTAAATGAAACACAATTAAAAGACGAGTGCTAGATAAACTGCTGCTGACATTATGATTGGTGGAACCATAAATGGGGTCAGCTAGCAAGACATGCAAAAATTGCTGACTCACCTCTGAAGTTTCATTATATATATATGCAAAAGAGTTTACCATCTTGGTATTTTAAACAAATGTTCACAACATACAAACACTAAATAACACAACACTTTTGTGACTTGGTCAATTGAAGAAATGTAAGAAGGTTTTGGCGCTGTTTAAAATGCTACCCTTAATTAAAGATATCGGATAAGCAAATAAGTTAAAAAAGTCATTGGTGAATTTTTTACAGAACAGCATACACTTCAATATCATATAAGTTCATAATAATTGTAGTCATGAGCTGTATCTGAATGAGTTGACCATTAATTGGTGAAATATATTTAATTACGGTGTAATATCGGTCCAGTTGCCCATTGTGGCTTCCGCAGAAGTTTGTTGCTTTTTCTGAGATGTAAAATATATTTTTAGTGTTATCAGCAACCGTGACCGTGGCATTAGCTGAATGCTTGTATGACCCAATCAAACCTAAAACTTAACAAAAAGGTGACAGGTTACAAAAACTGATTGTCAAAGAGAGTTTGATAATCGAAATCCTTACAAAACCAGAGCCCTACAAATCATAAATGGCTGCATCATTTTATAAATAATGCCATGTTTACTGAAGCTTTATTTTGGCAGAACTAAGCCATCATTTTCTTCTATTTCATGACTACTTATTTACATTGTTACTGATGCTCTATTTATTCAATATTCTTAGCGGGGCTGATGACAGGATCAGCTGCCTTTTTGGTTCAACAGTATAAAAATGCAAAGTAAACTTAAAAACCAGCAGTATAACTACTGCTAATCTGAATGCTACGTTTCAAAATTAAAATTGACAAAGCTTGATCAAGGTTAAAAGTATCAGAAGAAAAATAGTGACACATTGTTACACTGAAATGCACTATTTGCCTGGCTACCCTTCTCTCTTGTTATTGATATTGGCTATTACCTTAACATTGCAGCCTTACCCATCTCTACTATGTCGCTCTCATTGCTGAAGTTCAGCTATTAATAGAAGTCATAAACACAATTTTGCTTGAATATGAACATTTTAACAGTTTTCAAAATTTGATTTCAAAACATCCTGCCAGTAAGGTTGCCTCGAACAACAACAAATTTGCAGATGATACAAAAAACATATATATGCAAATTTGTACAGTTATTTTTCACATGGCAGTGGTAATGACAGTGGCTGCTGTAGTTCATCTTGAACATTTTCTTGTTTTCTCCTTTTATTACATACAATATATTGTGTTATAATGTGTATGCAATTGAAGCTCAGTCTACCAATGTTTTTGCTGAAGATTTTTAACAAAACATGTTTGGTGGGAAAGTATTGTAGTATGAGCTTTCAAAACTTGTGCGAAATGTTTTCAATTTTTATATCTTGTGCAACTGAGTAAATATTAACTGATTAAATACTAGCCATTTCTTAGAAATTGCTATAATTTTAATTACTACTACACACGACTAAATTGAAATATAATCAAACCTCTAATTGAACTCTATGACACTTTACTTTTTACCACTTTCTCTATAATGGCTGTCAATTGGAGGCTTCACTCTAAAAAAGGCTGGCGTTGTATTTTCAAATGAGGCTGTCAGATTGAGCAGCTAACGCTAGCATTTGCCACGAATGGAGAGATAAGTTATCCTTCATTACAACAGTTGACTTTGATAAATTTGGACTTTATCAAAGTCTTAAAAGACAAACTTAGAAGCAAACCTAAAAGCAAACTTTCATTTTTATCTTCAATCTTTAATTAAAATTTCTTCGGCGTTCATAGTTCCTTCTCCCTAGTTAGCTAATTTTTCCTTTGTTTCGCTCTCACGACCAGCCGGCCGTTTTAAGAGACACCTATCTAAGGACGTCTGCCTTTGTCGCCTTTTCAACATGTTGCGACTAAGACGAACACAGGTTAACGGGCTAATGATTAGGAAGAACACACGTCACAAAGGGTTAGTACACTACCACTAGCCAACTTGTCTGAATGTCTATTTTTTAGTCTTGATAGATAGCGCCGGCCTTTTCACATAGCATTGTTTCAGTTACGCTGTCACCGGCCAATTGTTTGTATTTTATCCAAAGCCTGATATGAGCAGTCTCTCCTTCAGGGGTCGTGAAGATCGCTACGCCGTTTAGAAACTATGGTTAATCCTTTTGTAAACTAAATGCCCTGAATATAATCCTTCTGTTTGATAATTGTGGATGTATTTCTGTCATATTGCCGAGCTAGTTCAATCACGCATACACATTTCGCATATTTTTTAATAATTTTCCGTTTAATAGGTATCAATTGTTATCATTCGCTTTTTCTTTGCATTATCTTTCATGTTACTGGCAAACTTTCGGTCTACGCACAGTACTTTTAATTCACATAATTCTGCTCTGAAAGTCGCGCACAAAAAACACGGTACAAAAGTATAACCTAAGTAGTTGAAAAATACAGAGCAATGCTGTTCTCATAAAACACCTCCGACATACTTGGCAACTGACTCACATGCTCGTATCTCAAACATGGCTCGTATGTTAGTGCTAAAACTTGCTTAAAACTGGCTCGTATCTCAAGTTTCTCGTACGTTGGGGCACTCGTAAGCTGAAGTATTACTGTATTTTCAAATGTGTAAAGGTTTGTGAGTAGCATGGATGTCAGTGTGCTTAAATGGGAATCCAAATATCCCGTTAATATTCCCACATGTTATGATATTTCTTCCTAAAGCTTTTAGTGTTTATCTTATTTTTCTTCCAAGCACTTTTGGTGTTGCTTCTGATGTACAAATAGATGGGCAGTCCCGCTCATTGTGAGAGATATTCATGTGTAATAACTATGCGCACAATCATTGTTAGTCATATAAAAGTGGTTAACGAGGATATAGTAGCAGGCTTGGCAGGGATTGTTAATGTTTGTTTTCTAGTATCGAACGTCACAATATCTCCCAACAAATGGACAGACAAGCATGGCTTTTATTATCATAAAACTATAGTTAATATAGTTATAACAGTTATAATAATTATTGTAATTAATTTTATTGCTATAGCTGTAAATGTATAGCAAAGGACATCTTTATGATTCTATGATCATCAGTTTAGTAACAAGCAAACTCATGTCAGTGCTCTTTAAAGTTTCAATTATTGCAAGTGCTTTTTTAGGTGACTTCAATCCAAGACTGTTCAATAACTGATGTCAAGTTTACCACAGAAAATACTTTACAAATTTTTAAGAGTTTTATCTTAACAGAGAAAAGTGACATCCAATCGTTAACGGCAGCCTGTTGGAATCTTTCGTCATTTGAAAAGTAAAACTAATGTGTTGAACCTAAGAGATGGCTGTATCTCATTAATTCAGTATTATCAGTACTGTGCTCACCTCATTATAATGCAGGCATCCAAGACAGGTTCGACTGGCGTGACTGAAACCCTTGGGTTTCTTCAGTTTAAAGCCTAAATAAATACAGTAGGAGAATTTTTGAGTTAACCATGATAGATAAGTTGACAATAAATTATAGCTTACTTTATATAAACACTTGGAAAAATCATCTTTTAATTTGTGGATGTTTACTTATAGCAAAGGACATTGGTCCCCATTAGTGACGAAAGTGGAGGAGGACTATGAAAAATAGCTATGACAAGCAGAACGTAATTTTGATCAAAAAAGTATCGTTGTCATACACAGATGGTAACCAGAAAAAAAAACTCAGCCGGGCTAGTAATCGAGACGAATGTCACTCAAAATTCAAAAATAATTGCTTTAAGCAAACTACCCAACAAATTTTCTGAAAACCATGTTTTTGAATTTTAAAGACTGGTTCTAATTTTTTGCCTCAAAATTTATCAAATATCACAAAGATAGTTTTGTTTTTCACCAAGTCCTATTTTACTATTTTATAAAATAGGAGGAAGGAATTTGAGGAAAGATCATTTTCTAATCTACTTTGACCTAGATTTATAGCTCATCTTTTACAAACTCAATGACTGTTGCATCAAAGACTAAAATTAACAATCTGAAATGAATTTAATATTTGCGCCTAACTCTTATTAAAATTGCGCAAATACAATATTTGTGTTTATTCATTAGAGCTATCCAGTTTTCATATTAAATAACAAAAATATCATTTTAAGCTTATATAGCCATCAATAGTTTAAACTGTTGGCAAGAGAAGAGCATTGGTTGATCTGAAATATCAATAATAATAGTAATGTTCAGAAATAATCTGAATAAAATATTCATTTATTACTCATGAAAAGGAAAGATTTAAAAATGAAGCTTAAACTTATATTTAAATAATGAAGCGGTAATTTGTTAGCAACCGATAATTCATGAAACCGATTGCTACTGGTTTGACCCTGACTTGTCTTTGATTTTTATTTACGGACGTGATGTCAAGTTTAGAACTGACCACTCTGAGTGGTAATTGTAAGTTTCTGTTTCTGCCCTAGGCAACAAAGCTAACTTATAGTTTTTACAAGTGTCGTCATTGGTCGACAGACCAAAAGAATGCAAGAACACAACAACTATAAATGTGTGAGGTTGAATAGGTGCTGTAAACACAATAAAGATTTTACATTTATTCGTGGGCATAGTTTATTCGGTAATGTAAATTATGCACAAGCTTCAGCTAACAATGGTATATAATGATTGCATACAAAAGCCACCCACTAAAAATCAACAATTCTTAGTGAATACTTTTCAAGGCTACAAGAGTTGTATGTATTGAATTATAAAGTAACGTACAGTAGCACTGATGCACTATTGCTGTTTGGGTGATATGTTTATGTAATATATGATATGAAAACTTCAGAATTTGCCCAAGAAAGTGTGGCATAAATAGGGTTAATACAAACTAACTCATAGTAATAGCTCAACATCTAATGCGACTGGTAGTGGTAGCATTATTACCATAACATTTTTATATTGAACTAGCTGCATTACCCATGTTCGGGAACATATTTACGTAAAGCAATTGTTTTATTGAGAGCTGTCTTTCATACTGTAAAACAACTCCAAATATGCAATCTACTGAAATTTTTGTGCCGATCAGACTGCATACACATATGCAGTCATACATGTCAATAATGTTGGAAATATGCAATGTGTTTTACAGCTAGTGTACAGTGCATCAATCTAGAACAACTCAAATCGGAAATGTCCTAGTTTTGTACACAAAACTAATAATGAAATTGACATTGCTAGGCAAACTGAAGTTCTTCAAACTGGCAGTATTGAAAAGCTTTAAATATTTAAAGAAATTCTAAAAAAATATTTTGCTATTGCACTGCTTAGCTATTACCAGCATTTATTGAATTGAGACTTCTACACGCTTGAAACACTAATCATGACTCACCAGTTCTTCGTCTATAGCCTGTGTTTTGACATGGTATATACAAACTGTGCAGCAGTAATGTGGTTGTTGTTAAAATTTATTATCAATAAAATCTACTATATAAACTACATATATGGCCTCTCGTCTTTCCAACGTAAGGCATTACCTCTGGGGCATTTTTGGACATTCGTCCCATAGAAAAATTCAGCCCTATACTGTGTTGCAGGACTGTAGTCAAGTGCAAAGTTTTCTGCCCATACACAGCGCCTGGTAGCAGCAGCTGTAGTTAGTGCATCTTGCTCTTGTCGCCGTTTCATCTGCTCTGAAAATTCAGCTTGCCGAGCAGCTGTTTTAGCTAGTGCGTCATGTTCATGTCGCCGCTGCATCTGCTCGAAGGTTTTTGCATTCCTGGCCACTGTAGCGGCTGCTCTGAGCCATTTGAGTCTCTGCTGGGTCGTCTCAGCAGTCTCTGCACTCCTAGCAGCTGCAGCATTTATTCTGGCCTGCTCTTGATGTACCTGTGTTTGTTCAGCGGTTTCTGCTCTTCTAGCAGCTGCTATTCTGTTTTGTTGTATAGGTGTAGCTGTGTTTGCTCTGCAGTTTCTGCACTTCTAGTAGATGCAGTCGCAGTTCTGTTTTGTTGTGGGCGTAGCTGTGTATGCTCTGCAGTTTCTGCTTGTCTAGCTGCTGCTTTGCAAATTCGGCCTTTTTCTCTACGGGAATCAATCTGTTCTTTCATTTGGGCAATAGGCTTTTTGGGAGGCATTTTACTGCTTCAAGTGTGAAGCAGTACAATGCCGAAGTGTAAAACCGAATGAGATGGTGTGCTTTTTTGTAATATACGCTTCTCACTTTCTTCTCACCGTCGCCTATCGCAACGCTCGGAGTGCCCATACAAGTTCTGTAGTAGCTGTAGTTTTGTAGTTCTCGTGGCTGGAAAAAAGTAAAAGTACGTCAGTATGGAAGGAAATAAACATGCTTACTATCACGAACAGTTACAAATCTAACGTTTTCAACCCTTTCACTGAAGTAGACTCATTTATGTGTTTTCTATGGTCGACCGCTGTAGACACAATTTTGCAACCTTCCCAGCAGTTGCTAGTAACTGAATTTTATTATTCGTTGATAACATAATCAACGATCTTTAAGACTTTTATGGTAGTGATAGTGTTGTCCTAAGATTTCTCTATAAAACTAGGCTTAAATTAAACTATTTATATCTTTGTTTGGGGATTTCCAACTTAAAAACAAACATTTTTGTGTAAGTTCATCAAAGGCGTCCGAGTTAGAAAAAAAAAACTACTTATGTTGATGACATTATAGCCAATTCAGACTTTTGTGATAACACAGATAATTAAAATAGCAATAGCAGCACTGACTCTGATGGCGATGAAAGTAATGGTTTTGTAAGAATAAGGAACATTGTAGAGGATCATTTTGCTTTGTAGTTTCACATCGCTTTATCAATGAACAAAGTATAGATACAATGAATTTTTGCATAGCAGTGCTTGTTAACATGTTGGCAAAATGAAATATATAACCAAAGCAAACGTTCTAAATGGAGTTTGAAATAGAAAAAATATTGTATACATATGAAGCAATATTAGCAAAACGGCTGGCAGTAGGCCGGTAGCTAAATTTGTACATGGACGCAAGTGAAAGGGTTATTTATTGAAAGTGTGGCAATTTATAGACAATACAACATTGATAAAGAAGTACTAACTTTTTTATGTAGAAATTTAGTAGGTGAGAACTGAGTTTTTTCCAGTGACTGCAAAAAACCAACGTTCGCGTGACCTTCTTGGTACATGTTGACAGTAAATATTAATCGCATGTAAATTACTACTCATTAATTTATTTTATTTAATGAGTAGTACATTTGTATAGCGGTATAGACACCTATGTATATGCCACAGAACTCAAGACGGTGCTTTTAACACTGCAGCAACTTTGCTGTTTAAAACGCAACAGTGCTGTTGGGCACTGTAAAGAGGCGCGCTAACCATAGATGACGTGATTTTGTGTACAAACAATGAATAGGTTATGTATAGAGGCGCACTAACCGGAGACCCTCGTTAACGCGCCCTAGCGGTGAAAGAAAAACCTCCAGAATAGTACGGTACTCTATAAGGGGGACACACACATACACACATAAACACACACTCACAAACCACGATTGCCATTTATATAGTAGATAAAGAAGTACAATTTTGATTAAGGTAGAACAGATTTGAAATATAAAACATGTTTTATCTTAGATGTAATGGCTTCTGTTAAAAACCCAACTTTTTGGATAAAATGCGCAAACGGTTTATGATTACTCCGTTATACTGTGCATCCTTGGGTTACGATGACTCTGTAATACAGCGTGCCTTTGGGTTACGATGACTGCATTATGCAGTGCACCCTCAAGTTACTATGCCTATTTTACAGAGTAGACCCTTGGTTTATGGTAACTCTGTTATATAGTTCACCCTCAGGTTATGATGAATCGGCTATACAGCCCGCCCTCGAGTTGTAATGACTCTGTTAAACAGTGTGCCTTTGGTTTATGATGACTATCTTATCCAGTGCACCATCAGGTTACGACGGCTCTCTTATACAGTGTACCTTCCGATTATGATGACTCTGTTATTATACAGTGCGTCATCGGGTTAAAATGACTCTGTTATACAAGGTTTTTGCTCCAGGATGTGGAACACGATGAAATTGTGCCCACTTGGTATAAAAAGGTTTTAGCCTTATGAAATCAGCAAAAATTTTTCTCCAAATTCACGTTGGAATCACGCTGATTACGTTGGAATAGCAAATTTGCCAATATATTCCATCTGCCAAAATCCATCTAACAAAAAAGAAAGAGATAAATGGACAGTGTCTCTCAGCTTTGTGTTAATCAGTTATTGTGAAAACCAAACCGGAAACAGTTAGGAGATAAAATTTTAACAACGAGTACATTAAAGTTCAGTACAATAAATAAAAGTACACACTAAAACTTAGTTTTATGCAAGTTTTTAGTGAGCTAAATATATTTAGGTTAATTAAATGTTTATGTTATAGGTCTGCCTCAAAAGAAAGAACTCTCTGCTAGGTATGTATGTACGGCACATAGCACATTGTAATGTTATACTTTATTGCACATCATAACCACTAACTACACTAAACTTACTGTAGGTAACTATTGTTACTAAAGTTAACACATTTTTGTTACTAATTTTCAATATGTATAGTATAGTATGTGTATAAAATTTTGATAATTTTTACCAAGATGTGGTTGCATTAAATACTTGCTATAAATTTCTATTCCCTATTTATAAATTTTTTGACACCCGATACCCAAACTGGAATGGACTAAAATTAGATGATAAGGATCTACAGTACAACAAAATTATTCGAAGATGCGTATTTTTGTAAACTAACTTGTATAGCCTAATTTGATGGCCAGAACAGTTTAGAAAAGCATTTTTTTCACCC
Organism: Watersipora subatra; assembly: GCF_963576615.1. Lineage (NCBI taxonomy): Eukaryota > Metazoa > Bryozoa > Gymnolaemata > Cheilostomatida > Watersiporidae > Watersipora > Watersipora subatra. The sequence continues at coordinate 42,065,638 of NC_088715.1, read as the reverse complement.
TGATTACCAATGCTTGATTCACATAAAAACATTACAAATAGAATATGGAAAAAAAGAAATGATTTTTGTAGTACTGGCAATACATGTAAACATCAATCTTTAAACAGGTTCACATAGTCTAAAAAAGCAATGAATATGTTATAGGATTGTTCATTTTAATGATTGTTGAACTACATCGTCTATGAGAACATTTTTATTTCAAATCATTCAGTAGAAAATGTTACATCTGATAGCGCCACAAAAGAGCCACAAATGTTTTGCAGTGTAAGCTCGGACATGTTCTTAGCCCTTTCTGTTACTACAATGGGTAACAACCAGTAGTCAGCAGTCTGTTTACTTACAATTTGTAAAACCTTTGTAGCCACACGATGTAGTTCTTGACTATATGCATACATTATGACGAGCTAAACTGCACAGCTCGTGGTACACAATGAGTTAGTAGACTAAGACAAAATCTACTTGTTTGACTTAAAATGATTTCATTCTGAGAAGCAAAGCTGAATTCAGTAATCAATTCATTCAATATTTGTGTAAATGGTTAATATTTCAATAAATTTAATACTGTGTTTGTACGTAGTTTGAATTGCATATTTGTGGAGAATTCCTTAAATTGATACTTTTCTTCATAACTACTATTTTGCTAACTTTGCAGATGGTCAGTGCTAGTCTTTGAGTGTTCTCAGCTTCTCGATGTACATGTATGATTGCAAATTCCAAAACCTACTTTGGTCATTTGTAGAAGCTCACAACTCAATAAAAGTAGGGGAACAAACGGCTTGCTCTTTAGTTTATTGCATATCATTTAGATCAAGATTTTTAGTTTTAAAGGAGCATTTTGTAGAAGCTGCAGCACTGCATGGAAGCTCATCTTTGTAATAAAGATCAAAAACTTCTACAAAATTAGTCTGTTCATAACTTAATATAAAAAACTAATTGTTAACCACTTTATGCACAGAACTGCTGACCACCCTCTGTTTAATATTTGGAAACGTTTTGAAAGCAAAAATAGTGAAAGGGTTAAAAAATAAAGCACCACAACATTCAAGTAGAGGTGTTATGGTGCAGGCCAAGTTATTATGCTTGCGTTTATCACAAGATCAAAATAAGCTTTTAGGAATCAAGTCTAAAATAAATTTTGACCGCACTGAAATAAGTTTTGACAAAAATTGAAGAAATTTAAAGCTTTTGGACAAACAGCAGCAAAACATACAGTCATAAAAATCAATTGCATTTTTTTTCTTGATGGAACAAACAAGTTTCATTCAGTCAAATCAATGAAAAATTTAAAGGCAGGTATATTTGCCTTTTGCCATAAATAAAGTGCATAAAAAAGGTATCAGCAATAAAACTGGTTGTAATGAGCCAAACAAGCAAAAAGGCAAAAAATATCCTATGTTTATATTTGTGGCTTACCAAAGCACCATAATAAGCTTTGCAAGTGTCCTAATCACCAGAACATCAGCTGCCACAATTAAAACATTGTCTCAAAAACAACCAGTAAAACAACACATAACATCATACTACCCAAACATACCATGCTAAGAGAAAAAAAAATGTGACACAAGTTTCCAAAAGTTATTCACCACAGCTTTGACAATAACACACTCTCAAACTTACCTCGTGAACGATTCCGCCAAATTATTTACAGATAGCTCAGCCTGCACTTTTATCCCAACAACACCAAAGTCACATCTAAGAGTCACATCTAAGAATCACATCTAAGAGTCACATATAAAGCCTGGTTCCCATATACATCGCAAAGTACCGGCAACAGCACCACAGGCTATTAGCGGTGAAATGAGAACCTACAAGCTGGGTATTGACGACGATCGCTGGTAGTTGCCGGCAGCAACACAATAGTTTAGCGCTGTTCAAATTTCACAAAAGGCCGCAGGCAAAATCTTCTCAAAATGCACTGCACAGGTGAAGGTCACCATTATAGAAACGGCACGGCGAGCAAACATTTTATTTGATTACGCGATTATGTTTAGCAATGCAGCTTATATGTGAACAAATGCCGCTGAGCCAAGCATCGCAAACGTTTTGCTTCCCAAAAGTTACTGCCGTAGTCTTGCAATCGATATGGAAACCAGGCTTAAGAGCCACATCTAATAGTAATAGATCAGCATTCTGCTAGATAATAAGCCATGCCAAAATGTGATACAAATGATATAATGCACATAGAATTTCATGGGATAGAATTTCAAGAACAAATGGATATTATGGATCCTGAAACCTTGAAACAAAATCTGGTAACTTGATCAAAAATTAAAACTGAGTGCCGTAAGGATAAACAGAGCATTAGTGTTTGCATGTAGTGTACTTCAGTTCACTTCACTAGTGCACTATTCAAAATTGACATTGTACTCAATAAACTCACATGGTCTGTTAGAGTACAGTCATACATGACATGCTAAACAAAATAAATGCATTCTGGGAGAAAGCTCTCATGTCAATTCAACGATGTACTTTGCATTAACTTTTTTATAATCTTATCTCAAAGCAATATTTTCTATATAAAATAGTTGAACAATAAACATCTCATTGCCATCGCATAAAAACGCCTAAAATAGAATATTTCTATGAAAAGGCATGTATTTACTAGTTTAAATTAACTACATACGCTCACAAATACCTATCTAATGTTTATGATTCAAAATATAATATAACAGTACTACGGAAATCATAATATGAAGCAGTAGCAATGCATAGCAGTCCATACAATAACATACTGTATGGAGTTCTAACTTTTGAGACAGACCAAGCAGCTAATGAAAGTGTGCGAGAGACTTGATGTAACACACTTGGCACACAATACTTTTTTGGCGTTGCATAATAAAACACATAATTTTAAATTATTATAAATAAATGTAGCTTACCAAACACACACTTGAAGATAAGTTTGGATTATGCACTAAGCTACTTCTTTTTCTGTTTCAATTTTACGTCATCTTTTTTCTAGCGAGGCAGTTTTTGCTTTATTTTTACTCAAAATTGTAGCTAGTTTTTTAAAGATTTCTCATGCAGAACTGAAGAGAAAACCAAGCTATGATGTTTACACAATGTGCCTCTGGCATCCTTAAGCATCTAGCTGACACATTAAGAACCGTCTCGCATGCTCATATCTAAAATTTTCTATTAACTCAAAGCAAAATCTTGCTCAAAGTTTTGCTCCCATTTAAAATTTCTCGTATGGCGGATGCACTTGTATTTCAAGGTATGAATCCACGACCCTTAACTTCTAGCAAATATGCATGAATAGCAAGGCAATAAACGACACATAATTCACCTTAGCATAAATACTTTGAATTCTTAATTCTCTTTTTTGATTGTTGTATTATATTTAGACAGTTTGGGGTTGACTTACTCAATATTGTAAAGAATCAGTTGATTAAATGCATCCAGTTTTTGTATTGGCTCAGTGTTTACTTCAAATTCTGCACCATTAACAATCTTGCTACCTATAGTACTTCATTACAAGTTATGACTAATGCCTTGAAAGTACATTGAGTACTAGGTTCATAAAGTGAACAAATTAAGGGCGACTTACCGTCTGTTGAAAATTAATTTTGGCACATATCCAATGATGGGAAGGCAGCTTTTAGTTGCTGTAAGAGATCTGCTCATTGCTAAAAAATTTGAAAATTTTATCAAGCAAGAGGTACTGGATGACAACTCAGGCCAAAGCAATTACTAATCTACTGAGCCACTACTGGTTGATGTGTCAATGAATTTGGTACAGGAGTACTTGAAGCGCTCATCAAATGGTCAAATTGAAAGCAAGACATGAGCTGTATGGATGAGCAGCTTGTGAATGTCAGCAGCTGTGCAAATGGCTTAGTTCTAGCCCTGGTTATGAGTACCTTTTGACCAGCAAGTTTAGACTTGTCTCCTCCTGCTTGAATTTTCTGATTACTTGGTAGCTAGTGCATATCTGTTGACACAGGCTTCAAGTCTTTTTTTTAATATGCTAAAGTTTTTAAATAATTTGAACCACTCTATGACAAACCAAATAATCTTATGTTTTTAGATATAAATATAAGCTTGTAGCAAAACCTATGCAAAGTTCATGTGACTGGACTAAATGTTGCGTTTTAAAATTGATGAGATTCTGTGAATTTAATTTTTTGGTTAATGTAACATATCTCCCTATAAAGATGTAGTGAAGGAGTAAAGGTGTCAACTGATGTTAGACTGGTACTGTGGATTAATATTTCTTTCATTGACTGATAGTTGGTCATTGTGAACCTTCAGATAGCTACATTGTGAAACTACAATACCAAAAAGGCAAGTAAATAATAATGCAAAGCTATGAAACAAATTGAATTAATACAATGTTTTGAAGTAACAAAAAGAGAACTAGCGGAGACAAATTATATTAATGTTTGATTAAAGCGTACCAGGAGAGTGATAACAATATTATTTTAGTCCAGGTTAGACAGAAAAAAATGTCACAGACTTAAAAAGTCAGACCAGTGATTTTGGAAAGATGCTAACCTCTCTACAAGAGAGCTTGAATGAAACTGAATCATTGTCTAACTTTGTAAAAACTGTTATATAATTACATGTACATGTAAGTAGAGATGAAACATTAGCTGTGCTAATCTAAATTGGCACAGCAATTGAACTGCAATAGCGCTGGCACACAGGCAGAATTGGATGATCTCAGATAGACTTCAGTAAAGACCAATGGATGGATTGGTTAATGTTGTATTTCTTTATTAGTTATAATACACCGAGCTGTAAAACACGTTAGTACAATATATATTGACAAAATATTTAAATTTATATAAATTGTAAAACTTAATAAAATTACAAAAATCAGTTTTAACTGAGGAAAATACTGGTCCTTTTAAAGTTGGTTTGTGCAATTGTAATTTACTTCAGAAAAACTGACAGAGCCATTCAGAGAATCTTGACAATTTTAATGACTACATACATGTAACGTTAGTTCGTATTGGGTGTTTCTACACAGAGACTCTTTGTATGGTTTAGCTGATGATAGGTGCCTCCTATTCAAATTCCTGGCTTGCGCATGCAATTGCGATCTAATCCAATCAGAAAGCTTGTTAGCCTTTTAATTAATCGTGCCGCCAGGGGATGAAAATCTTGTCAATTCTAGACATTGCTAAAGATAGATGTAGTCAAGATTATACAATTTTTGATGAATTAGGATGCGGTTTGCTAAGTAATCATTATTGCGAAAAACAAAAGCATGAAATACTATAGATGCTTGATATCAATGATTATTAGCTAAGGCAAAAACCAGCAGTGTAACACACTAAGCAAGTCTGGCAAAAAGCAGTAAAAGCCCAAGTTTGACCTAATAGAAATACTCCTCCTTATATATGGCAGCATCTATTGTATTTAAAATGACCATTGCGTGTTGAGATACAAGCCTGCAGAAGCAAATGAAACTCAGCAAATGTAAACAGCCAATGTATCATCAGGTTTTCCTGGTATTTACAACCTATAATTATAATATAGATTCACACTCAATTTGTATTCAATTTTTATTAAAGGTCCTAATTAACACTATACAAAATGTTTATTCGGGAAAAAATGAAAAATAACTACGTAACTTGCAACTATACTTTCAAGCAACCAACAAAAGAGTTTTTATTGCCATTGTGCTTCCTTGTTGATAACTCTCCTGCCACTGAGTTGATAATTGCATCATCTTTCATCATAGATCCCAAACAAACAAGCAATTCTACCAGCAAAATTCATACAGTTGCTATTAAGCAAAATTAGGTCAACAAATTAATCAATGGAGATGGGAACTATTATAATTTTCCTTGAAATTGGGTATTCTGTCAACACTCACTAGCCCAAGCTAAAATTACAATATGTTCAGATAGTTAGCCCTATCAGTCATGTCCTTTCTAGGTTCAATGGGTACAGGTCTACTAGTCGTGTGGCTTCTTCTGTTGGCAGGTGGCTGATTAACTCTTGTTTCAGGGTTTTTGTTTCCTGACTTGCCACCTCCTTGGGTACCTTGTGTGTGCTGTGTGTTTCCTTCTTGATGAGTTAATCCTTTGCAGGCTGTTTGCTGCAAGCTCCTTTGGCTATCTTCAGATTGTATTAGTCTCTGTTTGTTTTGTCTCCTCCCTTTCTGCGCCCTTCTTTTGCTAGCTTCTTGCTTCTTTGGCTTGGTACCAACGTCTCCTTATATGCTCATTATTGGATCATTGCCAAGTGTCATTGGGTTGCTCACGATTGTTGGGAGCAACCATTTGGTTGCTCATCAATTACACCATTCTCATAATGTATATTGTTTAGTGTCAGCTACGTTAGCCAACATTCTTTTCTGACATCTGACATCTGACATCTGACATCTGACATCTGACATCTGACGTATTATGGGATTCCATGACGATCTGATGCATTTGTGAATTAAATTAAGTCAATAATTTGTACAAGATTGGCCATAAATTGAAAACCCTCAATAGCTGATTTGTAAAAATAATCCTCATACCATACCAATATCATACCATAAAAGGTTCCCACAGACCATCTTATGAACAGCGTTAATAAAAAGGTGTATGAGCAGTTTTAGAGAAATTTTGAAGATTTGTCAAAAACACACCTCATTGAATAGATTTTTATCAAGAGAGAAGTGTCAAAGACGGCGAATCTGGCCAAAACCTTGAAGACGGAAGCGCACCTGAAGAAGTGCTATTAGATCGAGTTTTTTTTAAAGATAATAATTAATTGTATGTGTTTAATTCACTGATATGGACTGGTATATAAAACAATACTGTACAATCCATGTACATATAATGTATGAACCGAAAATACCTATAATGGAATCATCTCTATAATAGTGGCGGTCAATTAAAGGAAGCATTCAAATTGAGGCTGGCGGTCTACCTTTCAAATGACTAGTCCGAAATTTTAGAAGATACATTTAGCCCTACTACAGGCCAAGCAAATGTTGCCTATATTTTGCTCTCTTTTTGAGTGGGTAGCTATGAATCCATTTGGATGCAATAAATCTGTAAAATTACTTCTAACTTGTCAAATATCTCTTAATAAGTATGGTCCAAGAACTCGATAAATATCTTTACCAGTTGATATATATTTTGTGCAATTAAACTGCAATGGTACTATAGCATCTGTCCTTTTTGCAAATTGTTGGCCCTTTTAATTTTTATTTCATTCTAAATTTGAACACATATTTTTATTATATATCAGTATTTAAGATTGTTGAATAAACACCCATTGCACTCTTTTGTATGTTTGCTACAGTTTGTAGCCAAAACTAGCTATTTATGTGCAATAGAAGTGGAGTTATGAGCATCGGTCCATTGTAAGCTGTATTAAGTTAGCCACCAAGATGCTATTAAATGGCATGCTATAAATCTGCATATTTATAGGTTACGCAATAACAATCTACCAAATAATACAAATATACAATATATTATATTCATGAACAAGTGACATAAACGAAGCAAACTTATATTACATGCAAAAACAAAATTAACTTTTTTGTAACAAAAATATTTATATCGTTTGCTCGGATGGTTGCGTTCTAGTTGTTGCTTTCAATTGAACAACTCTATTGAAGTTGTCCAATACCTTCCTTAATTTCTTCTAGTTTCAACCCCTTTTCAGCACTGCTGAACTAGTCAATATTAGTGTTCAAACAGTTTTTTACCGGAGCAAAATTTTCATGCACTTCAATTAGCAGTAATGCAACGCATAAAAGTTTGTCTAGTAAACGTAACTTTTGGCCTAAAACTGGCGAACCGGTTTTCATATGCAAGTCTTTCGAAGTATTAGGACCACTTTAAACAAGGAACCGCTATTAGCCTGTGATAGCAATTATGTCTATAGCGTTGCTTTGAAAACTCATTTATCATTGAAAATTTAAGACATTTTTTATATGTAGGCTACTTCAATGTAAAAACACCGCATTAAAAAGAGAAATAGTACTAGCTTGATACCATTAATGGTTAATGCTATTGTGTAGTTTTTAAATTTTTACCAGAAAAAAATATGAAAAGCTTTGGAATTAGACAATGAGATAGTTGATTGTTATTAATATACATGATTCATAACTAATACAATTTTGTGGACACTTTTCTACTGATCACTTGCTATTATGAGATCGTAAAGTTCAAAAGTGGCAATCAAATGGAAGTGGAGTTCAAATAGAGGTGGCGTTCAATTGGAGATTTTACAGTATATATAACTATTTATCTTTTTTTGCATGTCATGTTTATCATGTTTTACTTATTTCATTTTTTGTATTATTTTATTCCATACTTAATCTTGTTTTATTTATTTTAATTTATTTTCCTTTTTTCCTATTTCATATATAAACATGTATTTTCATTTATTTTTATGTTTTATTTTATTCAATGTTCACTCATGTTTCTACTATGTAAATACAATTCATCATATGTGGTTAACTCATATATAACCAGCTACTCAAAATAGTTGATGTATCCACATTACCTTTTAGTACTTGCTAAAGTACTAAATAAATGATTACAAAATGATTATTAAATGAATTAAATACTTCAATAAAATATCACATAAACACTTTTATAAACTGCACCAAATTAACTTGGTGCATTCAGGACCCAGAAGTTGTAAAATTTATCTCTCCTAAAACCAGTAGAAAAATTGGGGATGCAATCCTCTCATCTGGAATAAACAACCATTTTACCGTCCTAAAAACTCAATTTCATAACATATTGAACTTATTTCTAAGTGTACAGTAACATAATTAGCATTGATACGTTTTTGGCTTTTTTTCTGATCTCTTTGCTAGACGCATTAGTTCAATTCATGTTACTCCAAAGATGTGTAGGTACTGCGTAATAAATAAAACTTCATTTTTCTTTTTTATGGCCATTAAATGGTGAAGCGTGCAAAAGGCTATTTTTGAAAACTGCATTGCTCAGTATGTTTTATCAAATTAGGTTGATAAAGGTTTTAACAAGAAACGCTAAAAGTTGTAGTGAAAGCAAAGACGGACACTGATGAGTGATAAAACTTTATAATAAAAAATTAAAATTCAATAACATACTTGAAAGTACATACTAAAACTTTGTGTGTGTTTAATAAGCAAAACCTATTTGAAGTGAATTCAAAGTTTATGTTCTACATATAATATGTATGCTGCATTTGGTACGGACAAGATAATGATGCATTTTATTGCAAACCATAACCACTAAATACATCAAATACACTAAATGCAGTATATTGACTGAATGTAAGTTTAGTTACTAAAGTCTACATACTATTTTGTTACTGATTATTAATGTGTACAACAGTTTTTCAAAAAATGACAGTTTTTATCAGAGATGTTTGCGTTGAATAACTGCAACGGTTTCTATATCCCTTCATACAATTTTTTTCACCATGCGATGTCAACCCTGAAATGGATCAGCATTATGTCTTGAGCACTGTTTGTATTGAGCATTATTGTGCACTGCACTCAAACAAACCCCTTGCGTTCGTTTTTGTTTTATTTTCAAAGCTAAATTTTATTATTACTTATCCTTTTTTATAATTTTTCAATGTACCTTCTCAATTTAAAGTTTGCAATAGTCTCTTCTATTTCCAGTTTCTTCCAAGGCTCAAATGCTACTTCTGTAAAGATTGGTACAGGCTTACTTGAGGCACTCAACAGATGGTCAAACTGAGAGCAATACATGAGCTGTATGGATAAGCAGTTTTGAATGTAAGCAGCTGTGCAAATGGCTTTGTACTAGCCTTGGGTATGAGTACTTTTTGACCAGCAAGTTTTGACTTGTCACCTCCTGCCTGAATTTTTTGATTAATTGGTAGCTAGCGCATATCTGTTGACACAGGTTTTAAGTATTTTGGTTAAAATGCTAAAGTTTTTAAATAACTGGAACAATTCTTTGACAAACAGAATAATCTTATATTTTTAGATATAAATATAAACTTGCAGCAAAATCTATGCAAAATTCATGTGATTGGACTATTAATATAATATGCTGCATTTTAAAATTGATGAGATGCTGGGAATTTCACTTTTTGCTTAGTGTAACATATCTCCCTATATTAATGATGAAGTTAAGGTTTCAAATTATGTTAGGATGGTACAGTAAATTATAATTTATTTCATTGACTGATAGTTGGTCCCTGTAAACCTTCAGTTAATTAAACTGTGGAACTATTATACTAAAAAGATGAGAATAAAATAACACAAAGCTAAGAAACAAGTTAATTAAATTAATAGAATCTCTTAAAGCAACAAAAAGAGAACTATCGAACGCCAATTATGTTAATGGTTGATTAAAATGTACCAGGAAAGTGATAACAATATTACTTCTTGTCCATGTTGGACAGAAAAATGTCACAGACTTAAATATAGTCAGACCAGTGATTTTGGAAAGATGCTAACCTCTCTACAAGAGAGCTTGAATGAAACTGAATCATTGTCTAACTTTGTAAAAACTGTTATATAATAACATGTACATGTAAGTAGAGATGAAACATTAGCTGTGCTAATCTAAATTGGCACAGCAATTGAACTGCAATAGCGCTGGCACACAGGCAGAATTGGATGATCTCAGATAGACTTCAGTAAAGATCAATAGATGGATTGGTTAATGTTGTATTTCTTTATTAGTTATAATACACCAAGCTGTAAAACACGTTAGTACAATATATTGACAAAATATTTAAATTTATATGAATTGTAAAACTTAATAAAATTACAAAAATCAGTTTCAACTTAGAAAAATTACCGGACTGTTTAAAACATAACTGTTAAATACAACTTTTATCCTAAATACTAGGTAAATCCGACACGCTGATTCTAATTTTGTAATCGAAATAAAGATTGGTCCACTAACCCTTAAACTAATGAAGGCTTTTTTACAGTGTTTTAATACCGGTCTCGAAAACAACACGATCGGCACAACAAGTTCCGCCCATAAATATGTGATGTAGCCTAGCCTTTTAGGAACAGAAATTGGGGATGTTTAGTCCGATTTAGAATGATAAAGATGGGTGTCTTAAAACCCATTATTATCTAAATTTAGCCTTCAAAATAATCTCAGTATTTTCTAAAAGGTAGACAAGCTATTTAACATTGCATACTTTAAAATGAGCTCAAAAACCCGCGGCGAAGACGCTAGCTTGTGAAAAAATTGCACTTTTTGAGCTCAGTTTTCTTAGCATTCAGCCTATTAATTATCATGTAACAAGCTACGAGTAATGTTAAATAGCTTATCTAACTTTCAATAAAAACTGAGATTATTTTTAAGGCTGAATTTAGATAATAATGGGTTTTAAGACACCAATCTCTATTATTCTAAACCGGACTAAACATCCCTAACATCCGTTCCTAACAAAGCTGGGCTGCGTCAAATTTTTATGGGCGGAGCCTGTTGTGCCGATTGTTTTGTTTTTGAGACGGGTATCGAAACGCTTTAAAAAGCCTTTATGTCTGTGAAGGTGGGTGGAACAGTTTTTATTTTGAGTACAAAATTGGAATCAGTGTGTCTGATTTACTTACAAAATACTATACAAGTTGTACGTGACAGTTATGGTTTAAAGTTGGTTTGTGCAATTGTAATTTGTTTCAGAAGAACTGAAAGAGCTCTTGACAAAGTCTTGACTATTTCAAAATATGCATAATGCTAGTTCATAATAGGTGTTCTACACAAAGAGTCTTTGTTTGTTCTAGCTGATCATGGCTTCCTCCTATTCAAGTTCCTTGCTCACCTGATGCAAATGCCTCCAAATCCAATCAGAATGTTTGCTAGCCTCCAAATTAATTGTGCTGCTAGGGGATGAAAACCCTGTCAACTGTAGACATTGCTGAATATAGATGTAGTAATGATTATATGCTTTTTAATAGATTAGGATTTAGTTTGCTAAGTATTATTTAATTTAAATCCAAAAGTATGAAATAGATGCTTAATATCAATGATTTTTAGCTAAGGCAACAAACAGCGGTGTAACACACTAAGCAAGTCTGGCAATGAGCAGTCAAAGCCCAAGTTTGACCTAATAAGAATAATCCTCCCTATACATGTCAGCGTCTACTGTATTTAAAATGACCTTTGCATGTTGAGATACAAGCTTGCAGAAGCATAAGAAGCTCAGTCAAAATAAACAGCAAATGTATCATTAGATTTTTCGGATATTTACAACTTACAATTGTAATATGGATACACACTCAACTTATTTTAAATTTTTATTAAAGGTCCTAATTACCGCTATAAAAAAAGTTTATTCTAAAAGAAAGTGAGAAATACCTAAGTAACTTGCAACTATACTTTCAAGCAACCAACAAAAGATTTTTCATTGCCATTGTGGCTCCTGGCTGATAACTCTCCTGCCATTGAGTTAATAACTGCATCATCTTTCAAAGTTTAATGTAAAGTTCCTTTGATATTCTTTCGGCAGCTACGTAAGGATAATTCCCATCTTGCAACTTCATTGTTTAATAATTTTGTTCATGAATTATTTTCTATCAAACTATTTGATCCATATCTATAGTCATAGTAAGGGTTATAGTTAAAATTATGGTTATGGTTAAATTGTAATTACAGGTAAAATTAATTTTGTTTCATTTTGGTATGTAAACTGCAAAATATTGATGGCGAACATAGTAATCTTAAATCAGAAGAATGAAGACTGAAATTGTAAATATGTTACCTTGCTTTAGGTCATATTCAATTGAATAATTGTCATTGACTAAAAAACGGCAGACATCTGGTGTTTTATTTGTACAACCAAACTTAATACACGACGCCAGCATAATCATCATGATAGTAAAAATTTTAATTATATTTAATTCCATTCTCTTTATTTTTCTTTTTTTTAAATATTATACTCTCATAAATGCCTGTAGCAAGCATAGTTGCTGAACATTGCACAACATTCAAGCAGAGTCGAATGAGCATTTATCTTTTCTGGTCGACGGATTCATGCGTCAAATTTTGAACTCATCATTCAGAACTCAAGCAAACAAGATACAGATACTCAAAACTTCTAGTGCCAAAATTTGAGAGAAGATAAACCAATGTTTCCAGTGGTTTCTACTGATATCCAACACTATTTGTAGTAACGGTAGAAATCAACCGGAAAACAATAAAGAACAGCAATGGATAAGGACTGTTGGCTAGGTTATCAAAAGTTTGATAAAATCATGGTTGTTATAAACGTAGTTGGCTTTACTGAGGGGGCAGTATATGCCAAAGCTCAAAACTTTCAAGTTTTAAAAACTCGAAGACATAGGCTAATCATGACAATAAACTGTAAATATATTTGTTTAAATGTTATGAACAGAATTACATTGATTGCCAACAGTAAATTTTTAATTAAAAACAACAATTTTAAATAGTTTTATTCATGTTATTATTATATATACATGTTTAAAACAATATAAGTTCTAAACTTTTAGTAAAAATTTAGAAATTATATAAATTTTAATATAAATAGACTCTAAATTTTTAGTAAAAATTTATAACGTAGCAAAAGAACAAAAAAGGTGTATCGTCAAATGGTAAGCTGGTCACAGCTTGTTTTCTATATTAGAGACCTCATAAATGATAGCAACCAGAGACAAAAATTACAAAATAATCACATAATTTTATCTTGTCGGTACATATCTGCAACCAAGAGCAAGTCAGGCTTTGGAGTATCATCACGGAACAAATTTTCAGCATCTACAAGAAAAAACCAATTGATGATTAACAACATTAAGGTATGGGCCAAAGACACGGTATACCAAAACCCATGAGTAATGCATGTAAGCCATGCCAGTGTGTTGACAGTGGTAGATGAGATTAGCTTTATCTTTCACCTGAAAAACCAACATGTATGAGCTTAATATCTGACCAAACACTCAGCTCTATGAAAAGGGGTACTCAATCAATGGTTTTGCTAGTTTATGACCTTTAGTTCTAGAGCCTAGATTTTATGTTTGGCACTATAAGCTAAAGCACACATATGACAAAGCGTGTCCTAGAAACACACTAGAGAGAAATCATGCAAATTTTGGTCATTGAATTTGCTGATGCTACTGGTAAACTCTTTGAACACTAGTGCGTTTATGTGTATAGGAAAACTTAATTATTTTGCATAGACTTTTATGATTTTTGGTTAGCCATCTTCAAAAAAAATGTTCAGAAACGCAGCAAAGACTTACGTGTATGACAAAGTAGTTGGTTTTACTTAAAGAAGCAAATGCTACTGTGAACACTTATAAAATGATAATAAGAGTATTATTTAATAATATAAGCATCTGCAGCAAAATATACTTCTCGTGTCTTACTTTTTTATTGATTGCAAAACTGATCCTAGCACTAGTGTTACAAAACATCTCTGATTTTGTCTCCCCTTTTCTTCTGCCATAAATTGCTATGAAAACAAATAAACTACTACTAAAATCTTTCGTGCAATGGAAGTTTTCTTTGCATCCTGTAGAAAAATAGTTTAGTTTGAGTTTAACAATAAAAATTATATACTCTTTAAAAATCAATATTAAAAACTTTTTCTATAAATACATTGTATTTACAATATCGTTAAATTGTCTTAAAGTTACAGCATGCAAAGTTTTTCATAAATTACAAAACTTACGATTCATGCTTTAACATAAAGCATGGACTTAACAATCACTTAGCATATAGAAAGTATATACATGTAGCAATCAGTATCTAACAAAACACAATGAAAGATAGAGTCAGCGGCTGTTTCTTGACTTCTGCAAATCACTTGACATTTCTCCAGTTTGGTTCACCTTTTATGACTAAAAATATCTCTTTCAATTTTGTGGTCTTGTGAGTTGTTGTTCTTACTTGTCTGTTCTGGTTGCTATTGCTTCTTCTCCAAGTATTTATAACAGCTTTTTAGAGGTAAAGGATACTAATATAACTGCCTGGAAGCTGTATTTTTTCCTGATACTACACCACTTACACTATGCTAATTCATGATGATAGTTTTATCTCAAGGTTCCTAAAAGGCCATGTAATCAAAAACTTTGGAATAAAGACAACCTTTCTAATCTCAGATTATTGTTAATAAACTCTGTCCTTGCTGTCAAGAGCATCAATAGCAGCCAATCCTATAGTTAGGGTGGTTTTAAAAAATTATTAACTCTACGTATTACAAGCCAAAACTATAATCAAGGAGTTTACATGTATGCACACCTTTTTTCAGATGTGACAGAGATACCAAAAGTTAAAGGTAATAAATACGCGCTGTTTGTTTGGAAGAAAAAAGTGAAATATCTATATAGGCGCATATTTAAAATTTGTTTACGGATATAGGCTACTTGTGTTTATGCTGCAAAATGTGCAAAATATAAACACGATAGCTGGTGACTGATGCATAAACCAGATTGCAAGCAGCTGTTAGTAGCAAACACATAATTAACAAAGCACCTAACTTATGATTTTGTTTGAGGAACTTTCCAGTTTTAACAGTTTTTTTTTGTTGACCATTAGCATGAAAGAGTGGAAGAAGAGTGGAGAAGAAGAGTGAGCAGGATAAAAAAGGTGATACTTCATTTTATTACAACGAACTAATTTTTCGTCCAATCAATGACCAGTCAAAAATGCTGAGCCGCGGTGGTAGCTGAGAAACTTTGCTTTTATTAGCAAATTGTCTATATATATTTTCTCTATGATATGGCAATGATGCACAACATCACTGCATAATTTTTATGAACATGATAATATCCCTTGCTCATAAACACAAACCAAACTAGAAAAAATCTGACTTTAAATTACTTGTTGTGGTTTTTTAAAGTTGCATGTCATTAAGTCAGCAAGTAATACTAATAATTTCTCTTTACTCATGCTTATTTAAATACAAAGAAAAATGCAGTAATTGAGGTGTGTTTACTTATCGCAACTTGTATTTCTAAAGCCTCATTCGGAAATTCCTGCTTTTCATGATTGTAGTTCTTAGACAGAGACAACATACATGTATATAGAGTAAGCTTGACTTTGTCTAAAAACAAAAACATGAAACTTATGTTAGGCTAAAATCAAGCTTTCATCGAATACATTAAATTTTCCTTTATTTTGAATGAGCTACAACAACAACAATAAACTCTGTGGCTAACTGTAGTCTTAAAATTTCATTGCAAAGTCATATTTAAAGCACATGCAAAATACCTGCATCCTTCACCGTTTGTTCCATTTTTCAACTAGAGTTTCATCGTATCCATATTGATCTCCATCAGAAACCTGCAGCCACATATATTTTTTGCAAACCTGTGCGTCATTATCATTAGTAATTGCACTATGGCATGTGTCTAACACAAGTGGAAATGAATTACATTTAACGCCGCAAGCATAGGCCTGGTTCAGACCGATGTAAGGCGTGGAAGATGCTTCGGCGTGGAAGATGCCTTCATCCTGCAAGCTATGATGAAAGCATCATAGCTATGCAAGCTAAGATAACTTAATTCATCTATCAGGCACTCAACTATTATATGCCAGAGAAAGAAATGTAGAAACGTCGTCACTGGCCTACAGTAATTGATAGGAACAAAATGTTTGTTCTCTTTTGACTGGCAGAACCCATGAGTCAGATACATATACTGCTGCACACTCGGTTCTCATAAGTCCTATTGTCAAGGGAAAAATTTCATATTTCATTATTCTTATGTAATAGTAATAATATATTTAATTATTTAATTTTTTCATGTTAATATTAATTTAAAAATGTATTTTTTGTTTTTTGAATGAAATACGACAATGGTTTTATTGTTCAACGTTTAATGGTTACCGTTTGAACTTTGAGTTCAAAATTCTGCAAGAAAATTTTAGATTCTAAACAAAGTGGCACTTCTGCCCTGCAAAAATCAGACAGTTGCTATTAAGCAAGATTAAGTCAACAAATTAATCAATGGAGATAAAAACTACTATAATTTTCTTTGAAATTGGGTATTAGGATATTATGTCAACATTCACTAGCCCAAGCTAAAATTACAATAAGTTCAGATACTTAGCCCTATCAGTCATGGCTTTTCTAGGTTCAATGGGTACAGGTCCACTAGTCTTGTGGTGGTAGCTTTTTCTGTTGGCAGGTGGCTGATTAACTCTAGTTTCAGGGTTTTTTGTTTCCTGGCTTGCCACCTCTTTGGGTACAATATGTGTGCTGTATGTTTCCTTCTAGATGAGTTGATCTTTTTCAGGCTGTTTGCTGCAGGCTTCTTTGGCTATCTTCAGATTGTATTAGTCTCTGTTTGTTTTGTCTCCTCCCTTTCTGCGCCCTTCTTTTGTTAGCTTCTTGCTTCTTTGGCTTGGTACCAGCGTCTCCTTATATGCTCATTATCGGATCATTGCCAAGTGTCATTGGGTTGCTCACGATTGTTACACCATTCTCATAATGTATATTGTTTAGTGTCAGCTACGTTAGCCAGCATTCTCTTCTGACATCTGACATCTGACATCTGACGTATTATGGGATTCCATGACGATCTGATGCATTTGTAAATTAAATTAGGTCAATAATTAGTACAAGATTGGCCGTAGCTTGAAAACCATCAATCGCTGTTGTGTAAAAACGCATTTCGTGATAATCCTCATACCGTGCCAATGCCATACCATAAAAGATTTCCATAGGCCGTCTTATACACAACGTTAATGAAAGGTGTATGAGCAGTTTTAGAGAAATTTTGAAGATTTGTCAGAAACAAACCTCAGCGAATAGATTTTTTTCAAAAGAAAAGCCTCGAAAAGGCGAATCTGGTAAAAAACTTCAAGACGAAAGCGCACCTGAAGAAATGCTATTAGATCGAGTTATTTTAAAAATAATGTTTAATTGTATGTGTTTAATTTACTGATGTGGACTGGTGTATAAAACAATACTGTGCAATGCATGTACATATAATGCAGGTACCGAAATATCTTATAATGGAATGATCTCTATAATGTTGGTCAATTAAAGGCAGCGTTCAAATTGAAGGTGGCGGTTTACTTTTCAAATGGCTTGTCTGAAATTTCAGAAGATACATTTAGCCCTGCTACAGGCCAAGCAAATGTCGCCTATATTTTGCTCTCTTTTTGAGCGGGTAGATATGAATCCATTTGGATGCAATAGATCTGTAAAATTACCTCTAACTTGTCAAAAATCTCTTAATAAGTATGGATCGAGAACTCGATAAATATCTTTACCAGTTGATATATATTTCGTGCAATTAAACTGCAATGATACTATAGCATCTGTCCTTCTTTTGCAAATTGTTGACCCTTTCAATTTTTATTTCATTCTAAATTTGAAGAAATATTTTTATTATATATCAGTATTTAAGATTGTTGAATAAACACTCATTGCAATCTTTTATATGTTTGCTACAATTTGTAGTCAAAACTAGCTATTTATGTGCAATAGCAGTGGAGTTATGAGCATCGGTTTCTTTTAAGCTGTATTAAAGCACATAAATTACATAATTTTTTATTATATATTTCAATACATCAGAGTCTTGGCTTTCGAATGAGTCTATGTTCAATACACAAATACTAATATAACTATGAAAAACGGGGTGTCAAAAGTACGTCCGGCAAAAAAAACACTTGGTTCAGGTACTCAAAATGTGGCGTCATAATTCTCATTTAGCCTTAGGTCGTCAATCCCTTTCGCTGCCATTGAGGCTGAGTTTTTCTGTGACAATCGGTGCTGTTAAACCCGGAGAGCGCTAATAATAAACTAAGATTCTAAATAATCAACAATGCCCGCGACCGTGCTAACGACCGACCAGTACAAACACATTTTCTGGGATAATTAATTATGCTTCAATAAATTTACTGTCGTTGATAAAGGTTATGAAATCACATCGTTTAAATTATGACCTGCGGTTGTGTGGCCTCAGGACTAAATGTCAATCGCACTTTCGGCGAGATCGCGCAATGCTTGAAATTAATTAGTCTCAGTCGTCACCCTTAACATCACATTAAAAATAAAGAGCTAGTGCATAATATCATCGGGAAAATATAGTATGGTTCTTGGAGTCTGAGGTACTTATCATAGAAATAATATGTACATGGAGAACTAATGACACTGATTCCTTTGCCACCTTCATTTGTTCTCTGGAGTTGTCCTATCTTCGCCTGCCACTAGCGTCATTATCGTCACTTTCGTAGTTGATAAGTAAGCGGTAAGAGCACACAACAACGAATATGGGAATTGTGACGTCACAATTTTTGAGACTATGCCAGGAAACTTCTTTGCGGTAAAGCTCTGGAGAAATCCTATAAATACCAACCAATGTCTGTCTCACCATGGCAAACAATAGCTCATTCGAAAGCCAAGACTCTGATGTATTGAAATATACAATAAAAAATGGTGTAATTTACGTGCTTTAATTAATGTAAGTTAGCCACCAAGATGCTATTAAATGGCATGCTATAAATCTGCATATTTATAGGTTACACAATAACAATCTACTAAATAGTACAAATATACAATATATTATATTCATGAACAAGTGACATAAACGAAGCAAACTTATATTACATGCAAAAAACAAAATTAACTTTTTTGTAACGAAAATACTTCTATCGTTTGCTCGGATGGTTGCATTCTAGTTGTTGCTTTCGATGGAACAACTCTATTGAAGTTGTCCAATACCTTCCTTCATTTCTTCTAGTCTCAACCCTTTTTCAGCACTGCTGAACTAGTCAATATTAGTGTTCAAACATTTCTTTACCAGAGCAAAATTTTCATGCACTTCAATTAGCACTAATGAAACTCGTAAATGTTTGCCTAGTAAATGTAACTTTTGGCTCACAACTGGCGAACCGGTTTTCATATGCAAGTCTTTCGAAGTATTAGGACCACTTTAAACAAGGAACCGCTATTAGCCTGTGATAGCAATTATGTCTAAAGCTTTGCTTTGAAAGCTCATTTATCATCGTAAATTTGGGTCATTTTTTATATGTAAGCTTATTCAAAGTAAAAATACCGCGTTAAAAAAAGAACTACTGCTAGCCCAAGACCGTTACTGAGTATTGCTATTGTTTAGTTTTTAATATTTTAACAGAAAAACATACGAAAAGCTTTGGAATTAAACAATGAGATAGTTGATTGTTATTAATATACATGATTCCTTACTAATACACTTTGTGGACACTTTTCTACTGATCCCTTGATATTATGGGCTGTAAAGTTAAAAAGTGGCAGTCAAATAGAAGTGGCGTTTAAATAGGGGTGGCGTTTAATTAGAGGTTTTACAGTATATATAACTATTTATCTTTTTTGCGTGTCATGTTTGTCATGTTTTACTTATTTCAATTTTTGTTTTATTTTATTCCATTTCTAATGTTGCTTTATTTATTTATTTTTGTTTCTTTTTTATCCTATTTTATATATAATCATGTTTTTTTATTGATTTTTATGTTTTATTTTATTCAATGTTCACTCATGTTTTGCAGATGGGTTGGTTTTTACTATGTAAATACAGTTCATCGTATATGTTTAACTCATATATAACTAGCTACTCAAAATAGTTGATGTATCCACATTACCTTTTAGTAATTGCTAAATTACTAAATAAATGATTACAAACTGATTACTAAATAAATCAAATACTTCAATAAATTATTAACTAAACAATCATTTAAATTGCACCAAGTTAACTTGGTGCATTCTTTGAGTTTTTGAGAGTTCTCTGCATCAGCAGGAAAGCTGTGTCTTCTTACACATTTCAGCTTTTCAGGACTCAAAAGTTGTAAAATTTTTCTTTCTTATAACCAATAAAAAAAAATTGGAGATGCGATCCTCTCAACAGGAAATAACAACTATTTCAGCCTGCTAAGAACTCAATTTTATAACATATTTAATTTACGTTTAAGTGTACAGTAACATAATTAGCATTGATACAATTTTAGCGTTTTTCTGATTTTTTTGCTAGACGCATTAGTTCAATTCATGTTACTCCAAAGATGTGTAGGTACTGCGTAATAAATAAAACTTCATTTTTCATTTTGATGGCCATTAAATGGTCGAGCGTGCAAAAGGCTGTTTTTGAGAACTGCATTGCTCAGTCTGTCTTATCAAATTAGGTTGATAAAGGTATTAACAAGAAACGCTAAAAGTTGTAGTGAAAGCAAAGACGGACACTGATGAGTGATAAAACTTTATAATAAAAAATTAAAATTCAATAACATACTTGAAAGTACATACTAAAAAATGAAAGTGTTTAGTAAGCAAAACCTATTTTGAAGTAAGTTCAAAGTTTATTTTCTACATATACACTGCAGTTGGTACGGAAAATAAAATGATGCATTTTATTGCAAACCATAGGCCCTAACTACTAAATACACCAAGTACACTAAATGCAGTATATTGACTGAAGGTAACTTTGGTTACTAAAGTCAACATACTATTTTGTTACTGATTTTTAATGTGTACAACAGTTTTAAGAAAATTGACAATTTTTACCAGAGATGTTTGTATTGAATAACTGCAACGATTTCTATATTCCTCCGTACATTATTTTTTCACCATACGATGCCAACCCTGAAATGGATCAGCATTATGTCTTGAGAGTGCACTGCACTCAAACAAAGCTCTTGCGTTCGTTTTTGTTTTATTTTGAAAGCTAAATTTTACCATTACTTATCTTTTTTATTATTTTCCAATTTACCTTCTTAGTTTCAAGTTTGCCATGGTCTCTTCTACTTCCAATTCCTCCTAAGGCTAAATTGCTAACTCTGTAAATACAGAATACTTTTCAGGTAGGCAAATTTATAATTTTGAGTGAGAATTAATAGCCTCTACAATCTCTTACTGTTATGTAAGAAAAGGAATAGCAAAAAGGTTTGATACGTCATTTTTATGCTTTTACCAGTACCAAAGAGGTACAAGTATAATAGCTGTATTAACAACTGTTATAGATAGTTTATACTCCAATAGTAACATTGTATACACCAAGGGTGTCCAGACCTTTTGCAAATGGGGCCAGATATAGCCTGTGAAAAATTTAGGGGGCCAACCTTATCGGGCATTTTTTACATATAACAGATAATAATTTAAATAAATTTTACAGAACCAATCTGTGTTTCATATTTGCTTTTATATTTTAATTTCAGCTATCTTAAGCATGTGTTTTGGTTAGTTTGAAACATGCATATCAAAATTGCATTGACATTATACTTGAAATTTGATAATCCCTTAACTTCACTTTTTTAATACTAACTTTTTTGTAACAGCTGAACAGAAGTAATTGTACTCTTGGGTACAAATAACATTTGAAATGTGAAACAATATCTTACTATGGCAGTTTATTATTTATAGAATTTTTAAACACAATTACAGAAAAATTAACAAGTAATATCAATGATATACAACCCTCACATAGGGAATTGTATATCATAGGTAATAGGCATATCAACAAGTGCAGGCCTCATTTAAAATATGACAGAAACTATAAATGTTGATTAGATTTTTAAATGTTTAACACACAGGTAAAAGCACTTTTGCCCAATTTATTAACCCTTTGAACCCTGATCATTATTGTCAATGGTGTCAGTAACCCTAAGCAATCTGTCCAACGATCCTGAGTTTTTAAACCTTTATTTAATATAACTAAACATGCTCATAATACAATGATATTTGGTAAAACATTAGAAAAAACGTCGAGCAGCCTACAGCAAATGTCATCAAAAAAGAAAAAAAAACGCATCACCATTATTCGGGCAAAAACTATAAAAGTTTGTATGATTTTAAAAACTTGTAAAAACATTTACAGGAGCATCATATCCATTTAGCACACGTTCATAATTATTTCATCACTCAAAAAATAGTAGAAAATTATAACTAGTATTATAAAATTCTTTATTTGCATCACAACCATTTATGACCTACCAACAAACGAGTCATATCAATTTTTTCACTATACCGTTCTAACAAAATTTGTTATTAAATCAAAGGAAGTGAAAATATTAGAAAATTGTTACAAATAGATGAGACATTTCTGGTCAAACATCCTGTGCAGGAATTAATCTGATTGGTTTACGCTGCTACTTAGAAACTGCTTTTGTAAACAAAGCCATGTGAGTGCCAGAATTCCAGCTGTTAGGGATTTTGACACACCTTACGAAATTCTGGAAAACCAACCGTTAGGGTTCAAAGGGTTAATTCTACAGGCGGGCCAGACATTATTGATTTTATGACCAAGACTGCGGGCCGGATGAAAATTGACCCAGGGCTGCATTTGGCCCGCGGGCCGGACTTTGGACATGCCTGGTATACACACACACATGCACGCGCCCATGCACGCGCGTGTGCACACATGCACACGCACGCACGCACACACGCACGCACGTACACACACACGCACGCACACACACGCACGCGCATGCGCACGCGCACGCACACGCACACACACACACAATCCTATGCAAGGAATGTTGTTGTTAACTCAACGTATTCACAATTTTTATTTTTTTTGTTCATATGAATCGTATCATTAACGAATAATTTTTCATTGTAATCGTAGCAATACAGACCTAATTTAACTATTACTTGCTAATTACATTACAGTTACATTAAACACTTTTACAGTTGTGCTTTTACTACAGAATATGAACTGCACAAGACACTTTTCTTGTGGTATGAAATTTCAAACTAGAATGGTAACTGTTGATATATGTTAAATAAAAATTGATTATCTTTGCATTTACTTCTTTATTGTCCAAGTAACGCCAGGCATTCGCCTAGTAGACCCACATGTATGAGCATGATTATAGACCATATATGGGAATTCAATGACCATAGAAAGAAATCCGTTACATTCTTTAATGACAGTAAGTTAGTTTCCACATGATGGTGTATTACAAACAGATTAAATTATTTCAAAAGCCATTTTTTAGAAATAATAATTTCCTGCATGTTTTACACTGCTCAATTACAGTCAAAACCTAATTAGTTACATAGTGAACAATAAAAACATTGTCATTCATTACCCTGGTGCAAACTATTATCATGTTAAAATAGCATTTACCCTCATGCTTGGAACTGTTTGAGTGACTGTTTTACAGAACCTCAGGCTATGTGAAAAGGTTGAGACGCCATTAAATGAATCATTGGCAATCTATGACTTATCCAGGGATGCCGCAACGATGGCAAACCAAAAACAACTCGATAACATTAAATGTTTACAATATCAGTAAACAAAGATGACATGTATCGTATGCTTTAATTTAACCAGCAGAGCCTATCAATCTTAGCTTATGACAAGACAGACAATTTTTCCATAGCCGGCATTCTTAGTAAAGAAGCTGTTTTCAAGTGAATTACTCTCCTTCACAATGACATAACTTTTATAGTTTATTGGAAACAAAGCATTTCACTTATGTGTAATCGTTACTTTAACTTTTCAACTGCATATATATATAACAATTTCTAACACATGTATATATATATACATATATATGTATATATATCCATATATATACATATATATATACTATATGTACATACATATACATATAGTACATATATGCGTATATATATGTATGTATATATACACACTGTACGCAAAAACGTGTTTTTGCGTACAGTCATATGAGCTTCAGATCATTTTAATTTTACCTGATCAATGGTAACAACCATGAAACTTTAAGTAGTAAAATGTTTTAAAAGTTTTTAGTTCTTAATATATTCTATATATATATATACATATATATATATATGTATGTATATATAGGCTACATATATATATGTATGTATATATATACTTATATATATATATATATATATATATATATATATATATATATATATATATATAAACAAAGTGGATGCTGCACAGTTCGTTACAGAGTGCTCAATGATAAATCAGAGCTAAATTATAAAATATGTATAAGTGGAACTTCATTCTATAAGTTAAACATTTTATTACTAATAGTTTCATGTGGTACAATAAGTATAACACTCTTCAGATCAAATGTCTAAAATTTTTAGTTTTTTTGAAGTTCCACTTACACATATTATATATATATATATATATTTATGTATATATATATGTATATATATATATATATATATGTTTAACTACATACTCTACCAACAAATTGAAATAGGTAAAGTACGTAGTATGTGATAGAGTTGACCTCTGCTGAATTCTGTTTGTCAGCGTAGGTCAACTCTAGCTCTAGTTAACGCCTAAGAATCTGGTGATCACTATGCTATAAATAATATTGATTAGAGTTGTCTGGACTATGTCAGAGCCATACTAGTTTTTGTGCACTCAGTCGTGAGTAGCTGTTGGGGTAACATCAATAATGGTAACATCAATAGTGGTAATATCAATAGTGGTAATATCAGTAGTGGTAATATCAATAGTGGTAATATCAATAGTGGTAATATCAATAGTGGTAATATCAATAGTGGTAATATCAGTAGTGGTAATATCAATAGTGGTAATATCAATAGTGGTAATATCAATAGTGGTAAAATCAATAGTGGTAACATAAATAGTGGTAATATCAATAGTGGTAATATCAATAGTGGTAATATCAATAGTGGTAATATCAATAGTGGTAATATCAATAGTGGTAATATCAATAGTGGTAATATCAATAGTGGTAATATCATTAATATCAATAGTGGTAATATCAATAGTGGTAATATCAATAGTGGTAATATCAATAGTGGTAATATCAATAATGGTAATATCAATAGTGGTAACATCAATGTTCATATCAAACCACTTTGATTAGCTATATGCACACACAACACTTCCACCTTGCAAACATTAAAATATATTGCGTATAATATTTATTATATATTAATATATACATATTTAAATAGTATTAAAATGAAGCTGTGCTCTATTAACAGCAAGCTAACCGTTAACTGTGAGCTAACCGTAGTCACGTTTTACCGCATTATCCTATAATTTATATACAAATTTTGTAAGTAAAAATAAACTGAGTAAGCGGTATATTTAAAAAGATTGCATATATACTCATGTTTCTACTATCTGTGCAGGTAGGCCTATGTGCATATGCGCATGTGTGCATGTGTGCATGTGTTTATGTACGCATGTGTGCATGTGCCCATGGGTGCCCCAGTATGGTATTTCAAAGATGTAAAGACAATAAGTAGATACCATTTATCATATTTTAAGGTTTTTGATAAGCACCTTTCTGCTGCATTAGCAAGTGGCTGACCTAAAACTTTTACAAAAACTTATATTTAGTTTGAAAGTAAGCTAATTTCGCTGCACTGACTTGGTCATGAGCGAGTCATCCATCTTTAGAGCAGGGAAACATTTGCTAAAGTTTTTCTATTCTAACATAATTGCCTTTGTTCTGTAGTATTGACACCTTAAAAAGTTAGTATACTCTGCTCTTTGATATCGTAAATAATAAACATTTGTCTGCATCATGAGAAACGAAAAATTCATTATTGTCTTCTTGTCACTGTTTGCATCTCATTAGCAATTGTTCTACTGACCATACCTGCATGCAAACATTGTTATTCTTTCAGTACTTTCCACGCTAATGTGACCTATTACAAAGTATCACCAGTTCTTTTTTGGATAATTACTGCTTAGGTAGTAAAAAAATAGATTATAATATTTTGCAATTATGCACTCTAACAGTTTAGGTTTCAAGGAAACTCATATAATCTCTGAAAAGGACCAAATTAAATCAACTATTAAAAGTCACCGGACAGAGAAATTATATCCTTTTATCTACTTAGATTTTACTTAATTAAATATTAATCGAGAGTCATTTCTTTGAGCATCTAAATCATCTCTTAGTGCCTTTAAAAGTGCAGATAGGTGACAATCATAACCTTTTGCGGTGATGGCTTTAATGCTAAAGATAAATATAGGTCAGTTATAACGGTTTATTTAATGAACAATATTCTTTAACCCATCATTCCCTTTTGGTCAAGGATGTTGTAGAGTTCTGTTTTTGCTACTGTAATATCATTATTAGACCGATTGATGCAGCTAAGATAGTTTCAGATAGATCTTTATCAAGCCAAATGGTTAAGAAATTAACTAGTAAAGAATAAGAGCTACTATTGTTATGATAAATATTTTATTGCTAGCAAACATCTTAAATGACCAGCAGCGTGTCTTATCTCTGCAATTATATTTCTTTTTTAGTGCTTATTATAGTTAATATTGTTATTCTGCTCACCGTGGCTGATTATCCTAATCAGTAAGATGTTGGCGTACCAAATCGAATGCAAATTATTTGAGACCTGGGACAATCAGAATGAAGTAAAATACTACCATTTGCTGAATGTAAGAATTTCATAGCATGACACATAAATATTGCCAAAATCAAGTAAAAATCAGCTAAAAAAATTTTTTTTCAACTGAGCTGGCAATGTCCTTTACGTATAGCTCTAGTTTTCCCTTACCCAAGATATTCTGAGATTCTATTGAATTGCGTGTTTCATCATGCAACCGATACACATATAAAAGTAGGTGGATCTGATATGTGTGTTTACTGGACTCCTTATGAGGAAATGTTTACAGGCATGTCAAAATATTTATAATAAGACACAAACAACCAACATTTAATTGCATCCAATCATCCATGACTCAACAGGTTTAGTAGATGTATAGCTTCAAGCGCAACAGCGACGACAATCAACAAAAGCGTGATGATATATAAAAGCAACAGTTGTTTAACTGAACAAACATTGCGATTGTGAAAGGCTAGGTACAAAGGCTAGGTACAGAGTAGTAAAGATGTTTAAAGTAAAACAACTGGTTAAGCTGATGCTCCTCTGCGCATTGGTCAGACAGATGGTTTCCAAGAATGCAGAAACAAACTTGACTGATATTTATGAGAGCTATGACAAAGGTAAATATAACAAGGGTTATTTTATTAGCACAGTGTGAAAGAGTTGTATAGCACTAAATATTTTATCGCAATATAGTGCAAGGAGTTTAGAGTTTTTCAGCAGAGACTTTAATGGTACTATAGCACTATTCTAGTAATCAGCATATTATGACTACTATGTATATTGGAACTACATCAGTAAAAGAGTCATCAGTATATTATAATTACCATGTTTATTAGTACTATACCAGTATGCTAGTCATCAGTATATTATAACTACCATGTTTATTAGTACTATATCAGTATACTAGTCATCAGTATATTATAACTACCATGTATGTTAGTACTACATGTATATCAGTATACTATGTAGTACTCAGTATATTATAACTACCATGTTTATTGGTACTATATCGTTGTACTAGTGATCGGTATATTATAGAGCTGCACAATGATCGCGTTAATTAAACGATTAACGCAACTAATACAAATAAACGATTAACTGAGTTGGGCCAATTAATCTTCAATTAATATGCAACCGAGGTGATGATCTTGATGTGGTTCCTTTCCTTTGTACTGTTTAGTACCATACGTTATACTAACGTAGCAGGTTACTACCATTTAATTTACTAACAAATATTATGACAAGCAACACTTTCTTACCAATAAATTAAACCGCAATTATTTTGCACTCAACTATGAAAACACAGAGAGTCGCTAACATTAAACTTGTTTATACAATACAATGCACAAGCGCTGTGCCGATTTAGCTGTAAGCAGCCACGTTGTTTGAACATGTTTCTAGGTAATAGCAACAAAAGCGATTTCAGTATTATTTAATATCTTACAGATTATTTTTGTTTATTTTAAAAAACTTCCATAAGTAAATTATACATGTATTTTTATTTTTCAAAAAAATCACAATCATATTTCAGCTTCAGAATATTAGTAATATAAGATTGACACTTTATTGGAACATTAAAGCAGAAATATGTCTTCCACCCTAGGTAGCGCATTTCTGTAAGTTGTTGGAAGCGTAAACAAGAAAGCGAAGTGCAGTATATGCCAGAAAGAATTTGCTTACTACTACAGCACATCATCATTAAGATATATTGTAACTAATTCTCATCCTACTGCGCAGAAATCATCACCAGCTGTCGCAGACAATAACTAATAGTACTGACTACCGGCACTGCTGTCCCCTGTGAGCGGCTATTCTCTAAAGCTGGCAATACTGTATGTAGGAAGAGGGCATCTCTTTAATCAGATAATGTGAATAAACTGTACTGCCTCAACTCTTGGCTGACTTAATTATAGACTTGCATAGACAGTTTTCATACTCATAATAATTATTACATTTTAACTTATGTACATTGTACATAACATGTACTACTACTAACAATTGTTTAAAATATAATTAATCTATATGTAGCTGTATTATTTGTTTTTGAATATGCAGGTTTTTGCTAGATTATTTCTAAGATTAATCGAAGATTAACTGGTTCAGCCCAGTTATTAATCGCAATCAATTTTTATAATCGTTGTGCAGCTCTAGTATATTATAACTACCATGTTTATTAGTCCTATATTAGTATACTAGTCATCAGTATACATGTATTATAACTACCATGTTTATTAGTCCTATATCAGTATACTAGTCATCAGTAAATTATAACTACCATATTTATTGGTACTCTGTCAGTATACTAGTAATCAGTATATTATAACTACCATGTTTATTGGTACTATATCAGTATATCAGTGATCAGTATATTATAACTACCATGTGTATTGGTATTCTATTAGAGTATATATTTATCAAATATTTCGTTGGAAATACGCGTCCATGTTTGCAGTCGTATCAATATGCATGTACATCTGCTTTCCTAGGTCAACCCACTCTATATCTACAAACCTTTTCATGCTTGTAGTTTAAACTATGTAAAAATTAGGTAATATTTATTAAAGATGTGATTGCGCCAAATTTTACCTGATTTTAACACTAAGCATCAACTTTTTATTATTTGAGATGGTGTATGTTGTTTTGGGCAATTTAATTGTCAATATATTTAAAAATCAAACTCGACAAAAACTGATTGCTGTAAAAACTCCAAGAAAAAATAAATGTTGCTAGACTTGCCCCAAATGATGTTTATAGTGAAACAACCTGTCACTATTTCTCATATTCACATTGGCTATTGCAATAAAAGTCTAGTCCTATGTGACTCTATTGGCATATAAGCTATTTTGTACTTGCTCCTGATTGCTAGATAAAACTTTTAAATCTGGTTACAAATACATTATTATAAATGTCTCAAACAATTCAATTTAGGATAATTAAAATTTTGTCCAATTAGTTTCCTTTCAATACTGTGTAAACATCTGAGTACCGGCCATGATTCTGCCAGTCTAGGTTACTTAGGTCATCAAATTAACTTATTCCACTGGGTCCTTGGTGTTAGCAAAGTTTTTAGTTACTACCCACACCAGAAACTAGTTACTAGATAAAATAAACATGCCACATCGCTGAAAAGAATATGTTTGAATATATGGCAAAACCAACTGCATTCCTAAAAGTTCATGCATAGTCAATGTTATCTAGTCATTATTAGTATCAGTTTGTAGAATAAATTTTACTGGTTACATTTGATTAGCTGATCAAAATGACAAGCGCAAAAAATGCTGTTTTGTTGAGTTGACCAAAACAGTGAACGCAAAACGATGTCAATTCCTTAGAAGCAAATTAACACACCAACTCGGCATAAGGAATAATAAAGCTATTCTTGCACCTGGTTGGCGGTTTAAAGCGTGGATTCACCTGGTTTTACTTAGTATTGTGGAACCTGAAACTTTTTGAGTAGCTGTTGATATTTAGTCTGTTAAAACTGTTGAGCTACCAAAAAATACCTGTCAACACAGCGCTGATTACATTTTATAAATCCATCTATCAGACAAGGTTTTGTTAAAGATGGCAACAAGACTGTGATGTATTCAATCTGTTTTGCAAATCATGTTTTGCATTATCTTCAACAATATTATTTTATTTTATGATTTTTACAAGCCAAAAAC
The DNA here is from genome assembly GCF_963576615.1 of Watersipora subatra. NCBI lineage: Eukaryota > Metazoa > Bryozoa > Gymnolaemata > Cheilostomatida > Watersiporidae > Watersipora > Watersipora subatra. Next base: position 42,034,802 of record NC_088715.1, on the reverse strand, counting down.
CTTTTACCTCAGCAAACCTTTTTAATAAAAACATTTATCCAATTGGTGGCCTCTCACATAGTTTCAGTTCATATAATAAGAAAAATTACTCCGCTGCAGTAAGCTCAAAGTCTGTTTGTACGTGAGAAACAGAAGGCAACGTATAGTGGTTTATGCAGCCCACATTCATGTCTCTTTTTCCCGTGTATCGCAGTTTCTACACTGACAGCACTGCCCACTGGTGGTGTCTTATAAGCATTCTGTAATCAATAAAACAAATATAATAAATAAATGTCATTTATCGATGTGCCGTTCTAACGTGTATTGACTGAAGGCTTTCAGTAGATTGAGAAGATGGATTGATAGTGTAAAATTTTAAAATGAATATAGGATTAACAATAGCATAAGTACACCAAGCTAACAGATCCAATCTTTGTTTCTGAGAGTTAAAGATTACCATGGATCAATCAATTTTCCTCACTTTCTACATTTGAGAAGTGAACATAAATTCTAATCATAACTCTAATTTACTAGCTAAAACTGCCAAAGAAAATTTGAAGCAAATATTACAGCTAGATAGCTGTAATAGCTACAAAACGCTATGAAACAATGATTGGTGATAGTTAAAATTTATTATTTTAATACAAATTATACCTTATTATTACCATCTAATTATTATACAAATAAAACACCAGCTTAAATCTGAGCGTTTCAAAAATGGTCTCATTCAAACGCTCAATCTCTGGACAGGGTTAGACTTAAAAGACAAAAATTACATCAATTTGTAGCTGATATTTTAGCCTTTTATTGGTCCTAATTTTATTTGATCAATTTTGTTGACGCAATCACATCCTTAATTTAGTACCAGCTGAATGTCTTTTTGCAAAACTATACAATTGCTAATTTTGGAAGCACATTGTTGCAATGCATGACCATTCTTCAAGTTTGATCTAAATGTATTATTCAGTATTTAACACCAGTTTAACAATTTTTAGTTAATTTTATCTCTTTTTACTCCATTTAGTTGTTGAGCCAGCTTTTTTTCTGTTTCTAGATCTCATGGTAGATTTGATTAACTCAGAGGATACGCCATATGTCATGCACAGTGCAAGAATTCAAATTCTACATCGACTTTTGCAGAAAGATTGCAAAACAGAACAACTTCAACGAGTGAAAAGAGCATTATTCGCTGAAGTGAAAGAAACGAAGCTTTTTGTTGAGAAGGTTCTTTATGAGCAGATGGTTCGTATGCTCATCGATTGCAGACAAAGTACTACTTACCCAACTTCAGTTCACGGTACTACGCAGCAACCCTCAACTACTACACAGCTTTCAACATCTACCATAGAAGCTGTACCACAACCTCTGGCATGCCAGTCTGCCAGAAATCTTACTGAAGCTTGGAGAATGGACCACGAAGGCCGGGAAATGTACCCCAATAATAGTCCAAACTGTGATCAAGGTTCACTTAATCGAATCTGGTTTAGATTCATAGAAGAAGCAGGCACCAGAATGCTAAACAAATGTCCACCACTTAAGAGCTGTGGTAGCCATGTCGCTATGTGGACTGACAGCGAACATCCAACTGAGGTAGGAGTTGAGTCTTCAGGAATGGCATATGGCTCCTGGAATACTGGTTGCAAAACTTCCAGCTGGACCACTTCACTAAAAATAATGAAATGTTCAAGCGAGCCATCAGATTTTATATACAAAAGTATGAACAACTATGGTTGTAGTATGTCATTCTGTGGAATGTAGTTCTTTATTTACAAGTTTGTCTAATTTTAGTAGCTATTCATGAATCATTGAGCATATGTTTTTCTAATAGCTTATCTCAAACTTTTGCTAACATGGTAATTCTAGTTGCTTTGCTTACTGGCTTGTTAACTTTTAGTTTGAGCTCATTGGTTTTTCATACATATTTGTGCAATTTCACAGTTTTACTCAAAGTTAGCTATATGTGAAAAAATATGTTCGTACTTCAGTGGTTAAAATAATAAGTGTGGTGTTTTCTGTCTGTTTTAACATTATTGATCTTGCATATAGCCATCTCTTATTACAAAGGTTATAACTATAAAAATTATTTTATTCAGTCCTGAAGTGAGAAATACATGTATAATGTTGAAGCACCCAATTTATGGAGCTAGTATGTAAAATTAACAAAACAGGATATGCATAGATGTTTTTTTTTGATATAAACGGCTCCATTCTCTAACTTAACTACCACTTTGTAGATTATAGACTTTAATATGTTTCTGTTAGAAGATAACTTAGATAAAGTTTGAAGTGAGCTTCCTTAGGAAAATTCCAAGGGCACATTATGGGATGATGTTGCTATTGATTAAGCATTTCTAAGCCTTAACTAACTATAATAAAACGTGTCTTGTTATAGCAGGCAGTATTGAAAAAACTCACATATTTTATTATTAGCTTTCTATAGCTCAAATGTTGCTTTGCTTAACTCATTCACGGACAATGTGACATTTTTGTCGCTCTGCGATACTGCCGCCAATGGGCAGAGCAACATTTTTGTCGTTGCAGTAACATATTTTCTTATTGCTGTTTGTAGTTAGATAAATGTCATTTTTGTTTTACCTTTTTGACCAACCGCAAGCTACGATACACTGGTTTCAGTTAGCCTCTAAAATCAACTTTCCATTTGTACAAAAAAATTGTTTTAAGCAGTGATAAATAAATAAAATTGGTAGAAAAAATTAGAACAATGTTTTAAACAATTTTTCAACTTTTTTTTCCGTTCTGCTTTAGCCTCTATTTACTGAAAGCTTCAAAAGTTTGATATTAGTTTATTGCTATGGTGACTCCTAAGAGAACTCCACAAGAGTATTTTAATACAGCAAGTATTAATAAAAGGGTTATTAAGAGAATCCGGCTGACAGTGACTTTTTAGATTTAGTAGATATATTTAGTTTATCCATATATACATATGGACATATACATGTACATACATACTAATGCTCATTTAGACACAGACATATGTGCATAATAACATACAAAAGAGTGTATAAACCTTTTAAAAGAAATTGATTTTCCAGTAAATTATTTCGCCTGCAAAACAGTTGAAATATTAGGCAAATTTGTTTTTAAAATTAAAACTTACTAAACTACTAGCTCAAACGCAAACCTTTGTCAAACATTAAAATTTTACAAACACATGTTTTAATAAAACATGTAAAAATTAGTCATGTTAGAGCAGCCATAATTTTACTTAAGGTGCTATGAGATGTAAGCAGCTCTGCAGAAAACCAACACAATCACTAAATCTTTTTTTAGATTGGAAGTGTTTTGAAAATGAATATCAATGCAGTAACTTACACAAAATAAATAAATCATTTGGGTGGTAAAATTATAATGAGTTTTTTAATTTATGTAAGTGCACAGAAAATATTAGACATTAAGTTATGGGTAATTTATGTAATAACATGCCATTTTTATACAGCTTAGTTGTGCATAATATATTATCAAGTGAAGCTAGTGAGTTTTCAAGAATGAACTTGAACTTAAGCTCCAACAATCAAGACAAACTGAGAAGCTGTGCCGCGGTCGAGTTAGCAGGTTACAGTGCTTGTTAGCAGTTTATGTATACTTAAGACCAGTTTCTTGGCAAAAAGAAAGCTTTATGTCTATATTTTCACATTTTTGGTATATATTGCTAATAATTCTAAATTTACTCGGTCTATGATGGCAAAAAGAAAGTTTTGAACCATAGCCCGTCGCAACTTGATAAGAGTAATTAACTAACTTTTAAGAGAATTTGGCACAATCCTCTCTTGCAAATTTATAAACCACCAGCATTACCCTAAGTAAGGCAATGAGCAATACTAAACCAAGGGATGTATTTTATTTTTAAACATACTTAAATCGTCGACAGCGTATCCAACATTTAGACTGATAAAATCAATGCAATAAATTGTATTTTGCCGGCAGAATTTTTTCCAGAAACTCTTTACCAATAGTTAAAATTGTATTCTTTGCTAGTATACTTTGCGGTGATGACCTTAACTCTTTGGCAGTATACATTTACTTCACAGTCCTTATAATTTCTTTTACAAGCCTATATTCAGGCATTAACTCTACATGCTGTAACACAAGCTGAAACTAAAATCATCAGGTAGATCATCTCTAAACAAATACTGATACAGTTCATAGGTTCATTTTCGGTATAACACAACATTTTGCTTTCATTTTTTTGTTTTGCATTGTCTCATATGAGTAGCCATTCCGGAGGTTGATCTGGATTCAAAGCTACAGCCATTACAACGTAAAGCCTGCCAAAATGGGCAAATTGCTTGGATAGATACTCGTGGACTTCCACAGTGAACGCAATTTTGACCATCTCATAGATAAATATGCTTTTTCCTAACATGATTGCTTAGCTTTGTTTAACTTTGATGGTATTGAAACTTTCTTTACTGCTTTCCATTAAACACCACATCTGCTCTGGTCAAACCTTACATTGGCCAATAATATAGCCAAATTCTTTGAATTTCTCTCTTCCACATCTTCTACATTCCTGAACAATTTTGGAAAGACGAGCTTGAGTTATGAAAGGCTGTTTTTACTTTTTTTATCAACCCTTTTTACCACATCTTCAGTAAAATCAATGTTTTTCTTTTCTTAGATGGCTCTTCTGTAGAACCTGAAATTGCAGAGTTTTGGGACTCTCTGCATGGAGCAGTGGATGATGAATTGGAAGAAGAAGATTTGCTTGATCTATTGCAAACTTCCCGCACTTGTGGACAGGCCGTCTGCAATACAATTTTTGACTGTATAAGACATGAGACCAACAACTGCACACAAACTGCAAAAATCACTCATAAACAAATTTCAGATGAGCCTTAGTTGATATCTTCAATCTTTGGTCAAGTTTTTTGCTACCAAAAAAGATGAAAATAATTTTTGATATTCAAAATGACTAATGTTTAGAACTTAGTCTATTACAAAACACATTATGTAGTATTTTCATTGGCAAACCAATATGTATTTAGAATGTTATATTATACGAGTTTGTTTATATTATATTTGATCTGCTAATCTGCAGTTTTATTTAGTGTATATTTTATTTATTTATTTGCTCATGAAGTTTAACATTTTTAATAAAAAAGTTTGAAGCAGGTAATAATAAACATTTTAAAGTTATAAATGCTTTGGAATGTGTTCTAAAGTACGAATAATGTATCGAATAGTGTACCAAACGAATTGCTTGCAGACAACCAACAGTCACTATGTCAAACTGAAAGGTAAAAACTAACAGAACTGTACATAGTAGTGTTGCATTGCATATTCTAACAATTACATGTAAATAGGCATTGATTACCTTTTTAGCATAGGTACTAAATTAAAACAATTAAAACTATGTTTCTAAATTTTTGTAGCTCTGTAAGCTGAAAGTGTGGACAAACAAGGTAAAACTATGCAGCCAAGTTTATTGAGGCATAAAATTGGATGGAAAACAATTCCCCAAATAATCCCATACCTAGGTTTTGAAGTTTTGCACAATTTGGCCCTGCAATTTCTAAATGTTTACATTAATAAATAAATTAATACAAAGTCTGACAGGTCATATCATTTTCTATACAAAAGGGGTATTACATATAATGCACGATGGGCTTCCAAAGTGAAATTGTTAATGTAGCTTAGAGTTTTGTGGAACCAATTAATTCTCAACATTCATGAAAATATAATTTTTGTAGCATGCAGTTACTACATATATTACCTTACCAACCGTCAACAAATATTACTGTTTGAAATACTCTCCGTCACCTTGGAAAACAAATTTTTCAGTTTGTTGTGTTGATCATATTGACAAACATCAACTTTTGATGAAAAGTTGTATCTCAAGTTAACTTGCTTTGGTTTTAATTCAAAAGAAATTTTTAAAAAGCTGAGAAATTTTTGTATTGCATAGGGTTAAAAAACGATTTGGTGATCTGACCTCATTGATATTGAAAATGATATGACCTATCACCATATTATATGCGAGCAGGCATTCAATTTATCTGTTTGTTTGTGTAATAAAGATAAAGTAAGGCTGCATCATTAATTTAACATAAAATCTGTTAATGAGTTTATTAGATTAGAGCTGCAATGATATAAATTCATTAATTTTTTACTAATACACTGTAAGTGTGCACTAAAATATTAAAAAAAAGTTAATTATATTCATACAACTTAGCATACCACGAATAAAAAAACAAAAAATTCAATACTCTGACTTGAAGTCTCTTAGCCTTTTTAAAGCCAAAATGTTTCTGCTATTTCTTTTTATCCTAAAAAGTGTGTACAGCAGCACCTTATGTTATATGACACACTGATATTGTAGTTGTTACTTTACTGCAGGAACAGTCCTAAAGGTCATTTCTGACCAGTTGAAGCAACTTACATAATTATATTGCCAATACAAATACCTAGATCCAATATTTTGTTAGCTAATATATATTAAGTAAAAATAGTTAAACATGCTATTTCACTATTTTAGTTGTTTCTCAATGCTTAAAATTTTTTCAAAAATATCAAAACCAGAATCATAATTTTAATAAATCGAAGTTTGCTTTAGAAATGAACTTGCACAAAATCGTAGTACATTTCACAAGAAAGCATCGGTAATTTTCTATCAGTGGCGATTGTTTTTGATGCTTGTTGTGACCTGACGGCTAAAATATTTATAGATTGAATTCAACAAAACTCGATTTTAGTAAAGTTCTTAGACTAAGCAAAAGTTCTAATGGGATGTATTTACTTGTGAAGAGACTGACAAAACAGAGATATGCAACCCTGTAATAAACACAATAGCCAGTATAAACCGCAGCAAAAAATAATTATTTTAGCTGTTGTTTTACCTGCAATCAAAGCTTCTCGGCTAGACCACTGAAACATTCTGACAGTCGGATCACCTTGAACATCAACAAAAATCACAAATTACAAATAAATGCCGATACTTTCTGATATGATCTACTCAGATTTGTGCGTGTTCAACTTTAAGATTAGCTGTAACCACTGCTAAACCTTGAACACGGTTTCAGTCCAAAGTTTATCATGAGATTAATTTTTTAAGTTCTGAAATTTGAAAATAAAAAGTTTTGAGTAGTCCAAAAGAAACAATATTTATGTTCCTTCTTTGGCTAAATACTGCTACAATAGAGTCTTAGCTGCCAGGACCTATTTGAAAATGACAAATACATTTTTAAACAAAAATTTCATAGAAAATGCTATTTTAGTAACTTTCAATATACGTAGATGTTTTTGATGTTTTACAAAATCATTTATGGTAGAATGACTCTGTTGAAACTACAAAAAACATATCAAATCAATATGCTGACATATTTCCTGTTAGAGCAAGTTAATGCTGGCTATACCCATTGTAGTGTAACACTCAAACATCCAACTATCGAATAATCTAACTTGCCCATTTACCTTGCTTACTAATACATTGTTCCACAGATTTTTTGAAATGCCCAAGTAAGCCTCCATGCCTGCGGCTTTGCCATTGGAACGTATTTGCAACTTAAAAAGTGTTGAATTTAGTTTAATACACACTCTATGATATGTCAAATACATAGGCCTGATGAAAAAATCCTAAGAGAGTAGGCGATCTGTTTGAGCCTTTCAGAGACAAACAATGAAACTTGTATGTTATCATAACATGCAACAAACATACATGTATATGTTTGTAATATATAGACTTTCAACAGCACTTAATGTTTGATAACAGATTCAAATGGAACCAATCTGTATACCATACACTCAGAGTTGTTTAGAAATACCATATAATTTGAAGAAAAAAATGTAAATGGTTGTTAACTTTACTAAGATTTTTTATCATTGAATTTAGATTACTTTAAAATTTCAAAATCTCTAATAAGAACTTTGATTAATTGTTCAGGCAAAACATTTAATCATTGTGGTAAATGCCTTCACTGTTGGTAGCAGATTTGGGCGTCACCTAGCAGGTCAATTTTAGATATAATTTGAAATAATAAAAATTGGTGCCGTGTTATGCTTCATACTAATTTCATTTTCAAAACAAACAGTTTCAAGTTGGGTAATCCCACGACCAAACACGAGCGAAACAATTGTTTGGGAGTTTTATGATAAACACATAATTATGTGCACACAACTCACGAAAATTATTCATCAACACCGTCGCAAACTCTTGTACCGAAGTCTTATCAACAAATGTTATAATTTTTCAATAGAGTCGTTTAAGTATAATAACGATACAAAACGCGTATAAACCTATTTAAATATTTTACCAAGTCTTTGAAATTTGTAGACAATATCCCAAACCTCACATATCTGATCGAATTATACATAAAATGACAGATTAATTCGGCCTAAAATTGTTATTAAAACTTGAGAAGCCTTATGTTTATTAAAATTAAGACCGGCCAACAAAACGCCGAGTGACAGAGAATAGAACCATTAAGTCGTGCGCGTCTCACAAAAAAATGTGCACATTTCACCAGTCTACGGCATTGACCAATTGCCAAAGGTTTTTGTAATTAACGTAGAAGGACTGAAAAGTAATCGTTTCCTTTTTGCCGATTTTAAAGTAACTGACATTTTGGACATTTATGAGTACTTTGGTATTCCAACTGATGTCCAAAGCTGTGAAAATAAAGGAAATGACGATGATATTTTTTTAACGATTCTTATGAGATTAGTACAGTATTTAATTATTAGAATAATTATTTGATTTTATAAGATTTACTTATAAGAATAAACATTCGAATTTACAAGATCGAAGTATATAGTGACCGATGTTGGGCAATATGTTACTGTTATTATTTTTTCTAAATAGTTTTGTTAAATAGATTTTCTAAATATCTATATACATGTAAGTATCACAACTTCTTGATATTGTTAGCTATGACGTTTTGAAATGTAAACAAAATTGTGCATTGATTTTCTATTATTACTGTATTACTATATTAATAATATTGGTTATTCTAATAATATCAGTGCATTTTACTTCTAATATTGCATTTCTCCTATTGCGGGAGAGAGATATAAACATATAATATTTTCCTTTTATTATTGCTGTTTGTTGTACATAATAACACCCAGTACATTACAGCTACCACTGCAGTTTTCCTATTGCATTGCAGTGCCATTTGACTGCTCATATTGCATTTCTCAACCATAAATACCCTTTCTTTTTCTAATATCACTTTGGTCATGGGCTGTATGACAGCGGACTTTCTAGTAATATGTACAAGCGTTTTTTGTAATATACTAAAGGGGCAAAGTAAAAAAGCTGAGATTTTTTATACAGATGTATTCATTTTCGGCCCAAGCCCAGAGTAAATTTTGCATTAAATAAGTAAAAATCCCTCATTTCAAACCTTGACAGTTTTAATTTACTTTGTTCAATATACAATTGTCAAAACTGACAATTTAGTGAGCGTTGGACTAGATATTGTTGGCAAAGCTCATTCTACTAAATGATTTGCTACCAGTAGTCTAGTCCAACGCAACCAGAATCATCATCACGTTTTGTTCGAAGCCATAAATTAACCAAATTTATATGGATAAATTTAGCTCTACAGGATGAAAGAAATACAAAAAATTATTTTCACTTGTCTTTAGTTTAGGACAAACAAACCTTTTTTGAACTTGAAGTCAATAAGTATCTGACAGGAGAGATCCAATAGTATTTGGAATCCTTCAAAGTTTGAACTGGCAGACATAAGTTGATAGACAGAAGTTGACTCGTTTCATCTAGGGGCTCACAAGAATCAAGCTGTGTTGTGCTTAGTAGTTTCTGTTGCTAAAAATTTACCTTAATTAACCTTTCTCACATGTGATTCCATTTTGAATAATGGTATAAACACTGATTCCTGTACTTTTGTGATCTCTTATATTATTGGAGTTACACTGATCAAAAAGTTCCTTTCAATGTTTTCATTAAGACCTTTACACATCTGAGCTACAAATATTGTTTATAAGTGTCTCTCAAGCTAAATTATGCTATTTGGTTATTGACACTTTTATGAACTGCTGGTTCCTATTTGTGCTTTAAAGTGCTGGCATTGTTTTAGAATACAAGCAATCCATAAAATAAGTAGCTGCTGCCAAAGGTGCAGCACACAAAGCCTCTTTTTTATATTATGTATAATTATGAGGGTCAGCCAATAAGTAGTTAAAAGTTCCTCAAAATATTTTATTACAATAAAATGGCTTTACATTTTGTTCCATTTTAACTTTATCTGTTACATATATTTTGAAAAATACAACATAATACTGTAACACAATTATGAAGCTGTACTGCATCTATTAGTCAACATTTTGCTTGATCAGCAAACCCAGCAATATATATTTACTGCCGAAATCAGGTTATTTCCTATGATTATAGTTGCTAGTACCCAGGCAGTCTCATGTGTCATGATGTGAGAGATCATCAGGTGCTGTAAAAGTGCAAACACACTAGGCTGTAATTAGTGCGGAGTTTTCTATCGGAAGGATGTGCTAGGCATACCAGTTTTAGATCAATTGTGCGCTTGATTGTGATTGGCTAAAGCTTGTAACACAACAATTGCACGTGGCTACTGCATTAGTGTATGGTTTTTCACAGAGTCCCGCATTCAACACCGGAAACAAAAACGCTTGTTTCCAAACAAACCCGATCGACATACTGATCTATAATGGAATATTCTTACCTCGCTCTCAATATCTCACTTTTTCCCATTTACTTTACTTTTGTCAAAAAAATGATTGGTAGCTTCTTGTAGGGGATTTTGTCCTCTTTCAAATGGTGTATAATGCAACAATCAATTTTAAAGCGACTGCCAATGGGAGAAGTTTTTGTTGATTAATGTTGCAGCCTTTCCATTATAACTTATATAAAATAGTAGGTGTGGCCTGTTTGTTTGGAATCGAGCGAGCTCCTATATACGCTTCTGTTGGTTGCGGGATTTTGTGAAACTATACTGCTCTGGTTCTTCAATCAAGGTACAGGCAAACAGTATTATATTATAAGGTTTCTTTGGTAGTTGTATTATCATGATGATGGTGACTGATAATGGTTGAATTCTATGTTTTATTGAGCTCTGAAATTAGATGAGATACAATTAACAATTGACAAAATCAAGGTCAGTTAGTTACTTAATTATTCTAATAAGATGCACCACACATAACCCCCATAGGCTTTAGGGAAGCTATTCAGAAATTCAAAACACATCAGTACAATGCAGGAATTATCGGCACCATCAATTGCATCATTGGTACTACTTGGTACAAAACTATTAGTTAGGTATCACTTTCAAAAAAGATGATATTATTGTATACAAATATGTGAGTGTGAGACACAGGTTACTGGCTTGAAAACATTGAACAAGAAGTAGTATTCATAGCACACAGAATAAACAGTATGATGTAATAAGAATGACCTAAACGATTGAGGAAGTATTTATGAGTAAAATTATTCAAACTGAATGGGTTTGCGTGCATTTCACACAGTTATACCGGTAGATGTCACCAGTCACAGGGCAGAATGCTGATGCTGGGACGGCATGACAACTACATTGGTACCATTCCTTGCAGTGATGACATTCGATCATGTCTCCGTCCTTTTTATATAAGGTTGGCGACAGGTGCAGTAAACCTACGACCAGTTGAGAAAAAAAAATTAAATGACATTCAAGAAGCTAACATTAGTTTAAGCTAAGATGAGATTGAGTAAAAGCACAACAACAAGTATGCTATCAATAGTGTTACCCGGTAACTGTAATTTGATGGAGCTGTAGTTCTCTTATTACTACCGTCTTTTTTGGAAATGACGAAATAAAGATTTGCCAATCTCATGAACAATCATCACCCATGTCTGTTTAATTGTCTGAGGAAAAACCCAAACCTCCAGACACTAGCCACCGATAGGATAAACTATAATATGTGTCTACTAGTAGATTCTCCCTGCATGCTACAAGTTATACCTAATATATCATATTTTAATCAAAATGCCATTCTATTCACCTTAAAGTGATCAAAGACCAGGCGTCTTTCGATTGTTACTTGGGCTTTGCAGTGAAGCTTGTAAGTACCTTGAATCAATACCCTTGAATCAGTACTCTTCTCTTAATGTGAGGTAGGTGGTCTTTGTTATCTTCTTCCTAAACGGATCATGTAAAACAATGATACAATCATGTAATAACAACATAGCATTGCGATGATATAGTGGCTGAATTCAAAATTTGAATCTGAATGAAATTATTAAGCTGCGATGATATAGTGGCTGAATTCAAAATTTGAATCTGAATGAAGTTATTAAGCTAAATTGAGCTAAAAGGCATCAATGAGTGTGTGTGGCCCTAATGTGAAAACAGAAACTTACTGCTATCTTGGCTTGATACTTTCTCTTGGCAGATAGATGATTGTCAGGACCATGCTGACACTGCAATGTCATGTATCCTAGAGTTTTGTATGGCAGATTGTGGTCAAACTTGAGCTTTTTATGTATGATTTCTAAAGCAATTATAAAACCTTAATGATTTTCATGATAATCGAAATCTCATCACATTGACAATGTAGATGATTATTAATTCACTTTACTCAGAAACTGTTTACCACTAGGAACCTATATGGTTTCTCTACCACCCTAATTTGGCCCATATGGTGAATTCCGGTGGGGGAAGGAGGTGGTAGGTTGATAATTAAACCCGGTATCTCACTCCATTATTTGAACTAAAGGTGGTAGAGCAACTATAAAATGTCCCTGTGTTGTGTAAACTAAACCAAACAAAACTAAAAACAAAACCGCACATGGATGGTATAGGCCGAATTGGCTGCTTGTGTATGGATTTGGAATGAAGCTGCACTGGACCAAACATAATACTCTTAGTCACCCTAGTTACTCTAGTTATATAATTAATACCAGTATTACACATGCCTATGTTATTCCTCACAAAAATCACATGAGTGGATGGATGTGATTGCTTATTCAATGATTGCTTACTCTCAGTGAAACTCCAAGTCTTTGCTACAGCCCTGCTACAGGCTCCAAGATAAGACTCACCTTTTTCTGTCAAGGCTTTGGCGAAGCTAACACTATTACCACGGTGCTTGATAACCTTTACTCTGTTATCCACTTCATTGGTCCTCAGATGCTAGTTTAGAGCAAAAAAATCCTTAAAGACTGATGTCTCAAATTCATCGGGTGCTGCAATGGTGGCCATGTTGGCTTTACGGCACTGAGAGGTAGCAAATACACCCACAAAACATAAGGCATGCTAAAACGCACGTGCATATTTACCTGCGAAAGTTCTTTTAACCACACGGTCCAATAACAGCAATGCACGAAAGAAGTAGTAAAACGGTATGCCTAGCGCTTCTTTCCGATAGAAAATTCCAATTAGTGCGATATCATGGTGCATAGTGCTAATTTGCACTAAAAATCGCCCATGCAGATTGATACTGCTAGACATGTTCTATCACAACTTTATTTTGATAGTTGGTTTTTACCAGAATGAAATTTCATGGCAAGTAATTTTTTTGTGTCGATGCTTATCAATGTACAGCAGCCACATTTTGCTATTTTGTTACAATTGCAAAATGAACAGTAAACTGTTCATGAACTTAATAACAACACTCTCAATCATGTACGACATCACACACAACAATTAACAAAAAAGCCGGTTGAAAACCAACATTTAGAGTCAATTGTTGCGCAGGTTGAACACCTTGAAAATGGTAAGTACTTATTATATTAAAAATGAAATTCTACTATAAAATCAAATACATATAAAAGTTATAAAATATTACTGCTAAAAATACAAAATCGATTTTTTCTAATCTTCTTGTAGTGTACAATTTGTGAAATTAAAATAGGCATAATAACACTAAAGAAAGTTGTTTACGTCATTGCCTAGAAGGCGACATATATTGACTTAAGTTTATTAACAAGACCGAAAAGCTCCAAAGAAACTAATGATACGGATTTGTATTTTTAGTTTGGGAGTGTGCACGTGTTGTCTTTTGCTGGTGAACTGTTTCAGTTTGTTTAGACACATGCCAGCAATATCTTCGCGCTCCTCATGACACACGCAATAACATTGCTTTTTGTTTTTGCCCCTTTACTATCTGCACAATTACTTCAATTGTGTAAAGGTGGTTGAGTGCCTGGGTGGACATGAAAATAGCTGGTTACCATTCCCACATAGTATGGGCTTTGTTCCTAATGCTCTTAGTGTAGCTTTTGATAGACAAATGAATGAACAGTCCCTCGCTTCGTGAGATATCGTCATGTGTAAAAACTATATGAACAATTATTCTTAGACATATAAAAGGGGTTGCGTGGTGAAATAGTATCGTGCTTGGCAGGAAATCTTAATATTGGTGTTCAAGTATCGAGCGACGCAACATTTTTATCATAAAGCTTTTATACTGGTCTCAGACAGATGGACAAACAGACATGCTTTGTGAAACAATTACATTTTTATCATTATTATCATTAACATTACTAGTAAAGTTGCCTATGTATAGCTAATCACACTATTACAATTTTATGATTATCTGGTTAGTAACAAGCAAACTAAGGTCAGAGCTCTTTAAAGTTTGAGTAATTACAATTACTTCATGGCTTCAACTCCCGACTGTTCAATTACTGAGGTCAAGTTCACCACAGCAGATACGCTACAGTTCCTCAAGCTATCTTATGAATTGTATCTGGTGGCAAAGTAATATCCAATCGTGAACAACAGCCTACTGCATTCTTTCATCGTTTAAAAATAGAGCTAATGTGGTAAATATATGAGATGGTTTTGTTTCATGAATTCAGTATTATCAGTAGTGTAGACTCACCTCAATATGCTGTAGGCAACAAAAGCTGAGTCGGTTGGCGTGACCAAAACCCCTGTATCTCTTAAGTTTGAGTTATAAACAAACAACATTGAAGAAGAATTTTAGAGTTATTCATGATAGCTAGGTTGACATATATTGGTTTATCCGTGAAGTTTTTCTCATGCAAAATGTGTTTTCTCATGTTTTCTCGTGTTATAAGAAGTTGCAAAAAAATTAGTTGTCGCTGACTAAGTTCTCAAGTCTAAAGAAAATTTAAAGTGAAGCATTATGTCATAAGCCGGTCAGCCCATGAAGCGGACCAGCGTAACCAAGAGATACAGCTGGCCAAAAAACGACCAGCTGGCCTTGTCCGAACCAGAGTGGCAGAAATAATAGTAAAAAAGACTCACAAGGCATTCACTTAACACAATATTAGAGGAGTGCTTAAACAAAACAGTTTTGCTATTTTGTATTAAACTTTTCATCAAAATTTTATAATGGTTTATAAAATTTACTCATTAGGCCTACACCTCAGAATGGCTGGTTTCCCACAACTAAACACGAGTGAAGCAACTGTTTGGGATCTTTATGATAAATGCATATGCGCACACAATTCCCAAAAAATTATCCGTCAACAGCCGTTACCAAACCATTGTACAAAAATCCCATCAAAAAATTTAACCATTTTTGTGTAAAGTCGTTTAAGCATGATAATGATACCAAACACACATAAACATATTTAAATATGTTACCAAGTGTTTGAAAAGTTTCTGCAATATCTTAAAACTAACCCATCTGATCGGATTATAGACAGATTAATTTGGCCTAAAATCGCTGTAAAAACTTGACAAGCTTTTTTTAATCAAAATGAGGACCGGCAAACGAAATGCCGATAAGGCCGTGCAACAAAGAGTAGAACCATTAAGTCGTGCGCATTTCATGAGAAAAACGTGCTCAATCCACCAGTCTATGGCATTGTCCAAATGCCGAAGGTTTCTGTAATAAACGTAGAAGTACTGAAAAGTAATCGTTTCTTCTTTGCCGATTTTAAAGTAGGTAACTGACATTTTGGACACTTATAATGAGTACTTTGGTATTCCAACTGACGTCCAAAGCAGTGAAAGTAAAAGAAGTGACGATGATATTTTCCCAACAACTCTTATAAAAATATTAAAATATTTACTTGTAAGAATAATTCTTCGATTTTATAAGATTTAATTATAAGAATAATCATTCGAATTTACAAGATCGAAGTATATAGTGACCGATGGTGTGCAATATGTTAAAATCTAAATACTAGTTAAAATCTGTTTAGGTTTTTAAATTCAGCATAGTTTTTTAGAAATAAATACGGAAATCTAGACAAATAACACAACTTCTTGATATAGGCTGGTGGCTGTATATCATTGGTCATAGCAACCAATATTAAGCAGTTGTGATATTTGTCTAGATTTCCGTATTGCAGAGGGACAAGCAGACGGACAAGCACAAGCGAGGACATGTATATATCGAAACATCAAACGAATCAAATGTTTACAACACATTTAATAGATAATTTTACAGCACGGCTTATTTTTGAGGTACCTCCAAAATAAGCTGCGTGTATATTACACAGCAGCTTACCATTTTACTTCTAATATTGCATTTCTCTTATTGTAGGGGAGAGATATAAACATATATTGTTTTCTTTTCATTATTGCTGTTCGTTGTACATAATAACACCCAGTACATTACAGCTACCAATGCAGCTACCACTGCAGTTCTCCTATTGCACTGCAGTGCCATTTGACTGCTAATATTGCATTTCTCAACCGGCAGTATCCTTTCTTTTTCCATTATCACTTTGGTCGTGGACTGTATGACAGGGGAATTTCTGGTATTAGTATGGAGAAGTCAAGGGTCGCACGGGAATTTTTACAGTTACTCTCGGCATTTCTCTCTTCATAAAGTTTGTTGCAAGCGTAGGTTCTGTTTATATTTTACATGCAACATGTTTGTGAGTTCCGTGTGAACTGAAGAAAGTATGCCTTCTATATAAATGAAAACTTTATTTTATGATTATAATTACAATTCAAGGTCAAATAAATACCAGAATCTGTTTCGTGAGAATGAATGGAAATAATGAGGTTTTACTTTTGAGAGACTTTCCTTGAAAATCACTAGTAATACAAGTCATGTTATACAATAAATTAATTTCTCTCATGGAAAAAGTAAAAATTATTAGAATACCGAAATGATCGCTACGGAATAAAATCGCAAAAAAACAATGTTATATCTGAGCATTGGCTAACCACAGACACAAAATTATTGTTGTGAATCAATTGATGCTTATATTTGATAACAACAAGTGAGTTGCTAATTTTTTTCATCATTGGAAGCAATTTATCAATTTTTTCTCAACATGACTTGTAAGTTTGCTAGAAGTTACAGATTTGGGGTTTGTTGCGATTTCTAGTGATAACATTCCATTTTCTAGTTGTAAATTGCTTATAAAACTACTCAGGTTCAAGCAAAAAGGCTTCTACTAGCAATTTTGCAATTTTTGTTCATTGCTAATTAATTATAGCATTATTGAGAAATCAACATAGTTAATTCATGATGCAGAAAAAAACTGCATTAATGGAAACAGTTATTTTGACAATACTATTACCAAATCTGTTTTCACTTGGAGTCACTTCGAGGTTTTATGAGTCAAGGTAATGTCAAGGCTTGAAAGTTTCAAATTTTGAAAGAAGCAGAAAGCAGCAATCATGCTGGGATTGAGTTCGCGAAAATTGTAACGTTAGAACAAAAGCGTGATAAACTACCAAGCTAGGAATGCATCAGCATTGGAAGCTCTGACAGGTCAGCTGTCAGGCTGGGGAGATACGTAGGACTGCATCCATGTTGGAAGCGTTGATAAAACAGCCCGTTGCTTGCCAAAACAATTTATAAGTATACTGTTTGACAGGTAACACCAGCATAGGAAACATGGAAAAACTGAGATAAATGGCAATCTTTTCCCGCTGCTACAAACAGCTTAGTAAATGATGTATTACCCCTATGCTCCCATGTATAAGGCATAGAAGCCATCTAACCATTACAGCTGATGAGAGACATTAACAAGCTTGGTGGATGTATGACCATATATAATGTCACCGTTACATATGAAGGAGAACAATACATCACAAGAAATACCAAAGGTTATTCTACAGAGCAAACAACTTTGCAGAGGGACAAGCACAAGCAAGAACATGTATATATCGAAACATCAACCAGTCATCAACGAATCGAATATTTACAACACATTTTATAGATATAGCTTATAACATCATTTATTATAGATAGTATGACTTTGTGAAATCATAACATAACTATGCATAAATTTTAATGTTTTGAAAAATAGAATTGATGCAATGAATATAGAATAACATGTAATATAAATATTTCTTTTGCTTTATGTAAGATAAATAATTAGAACTGTCTCAGGATGAATATTAAAGCGCAATGTATTTTATATAATTCAGCTAATGATGTTTTTCAGGCTATGGCCAATCTTGTACAAATTATTGACTTAGTTTAATTCATGGGCATATTACATTGTCATGGAATCCCATAAGATGTCAACTGTCACAGCTTCAGATATCAAATGTCAGAAAGAAATGCTGGCTGACATCGAAGACACTAGAAATAGACATTACGAAAATGCTGTAAGAATGCAGTCATATTTGACACAAAACCAAGAATAAAAAAGAGACCTGGCAGCAAGAGAGCATTTGGCAGCGAGCCAGAGCGCAACTGACAGCGAGCAAGAGAAAGAAGTTAAAAGCTGGCAGCGAGCCAAGCAGCAAAATAAGCCTCATAGAGAGAGGCTAATATAAGCCATAGGAGCCTGCAGCAAACAGCCTGCAGAGGATCAACCCATTGATGAGGAAACTATAGAGCCTAGAGAAAATAGTTTATTCAGCCCCCCCCTAGAAGAAGGAGCCATCACTACACACTTTGTAGACACACATAACTATTGAACCTAGAAAGGCCATAACTAATAGGGCCAATTTTACAAGCGTATTATCATTTTTGCTTTCGCTAGTGAGTATTGACAGAATTAGTGTTATTTTTGATCTTCTAAAGAAAATAGAGATTACAGACACTGGAAAACAAATCACTGGCACATTCTTGTTATTTATTAGATAATCGCCTACAAGTAGCAGTAGGCCTTGCAATATAAATACTACTTGTTGTGAACTTTGAGGCTTAGGCTCATCCTTTCAACAGCGTGCTACTGTCCAAAAAAATTATAAGGAGAACCATAGGAGTGCCCGTCTCCATTGATTGAGTTGTTGTTCCATTTTTGCCTTATAACAGCAGTCTGATTTTGCGGGCAGAAGTGCCACTTTGTCAGTGGTCAAAATTGGTCTTTGGAGAAATTGAACTCAAGGTCTAAAGGCTAACCATTACACATAGAAGCATTGAACAATAATATTATTACACTCAGAGAAAACACAGAAAAACAATATATTTTATATTTTTATTTAAATATCAAACTATTATTATTATTACTATTTTAAATTGTTTGAAATATTTTGAAATTTTTTCCTTGACAAAGTGGAGGTTCTACCGAGATTGAGTCAAATATTTTTATTGAAAAATTAATTTTGATTTAACTGTTTAGCTTTAAATATAATATTTTTACGCTAGCTCATCTTTCATTATTTTAGAAATATTCTTTTGGTATGACTACCAAACAAAAATAGCTTTATTAATTAATCAGTACTACTTTGAATGTTTGATATACAATTTTGCATATTATACTAAGCTTATGCAATCATGAGCCAACTGCGACAGACCGCCAAATATTTAATTGGAGTACAGTCTTCAAGAAAAAAAAAGAACAACAACGAAGAGCAAGCAGAAGAGATGCACGGCATGCAACAATCTGAAGCAGAAAGCTCAGCAGAAAAAAAAACATAGAGAGCAGGGAAATGAATACTGAAAACTTACGGCAACAAGAAGAGCCTCTCTAGTAAGTTGACAGAAAAGGTCAATCGGCGACACACAATAGGATGGATATTGGTGATGAGACGTTGGTTACTTTAGACGAGCACAGAGCTCAGTACAAAAACGAGTTAAAGACGCGTGATAAAAAAGCTGCAGACAACAAGATCGATCGTGATAACGATCATTTATTTGGAGCCAGAGGCCCGTGGAACCCATGCTACAGATGAATGTCAATTCAGATGGCGAGACATTTTTTATCGAGACGAATACGGTAATGAGTGCAACTGTGCAGATCCCTTTGCTTCTGCATCAGCCGTATGTAGTCACCAGTAACCAGAGTACCTGTAATGGAGATCAGTGAAGATGAGGAGGAATTCACAGAGCAAGCCGTGTTAGCGCAACCTCTTAAGCATAGTAGTGATACTACAGACAGAAATAAGAAGGCAGCACAAGCTAGATATAATGACTTATGATCATGACACGCTCAGTGATGAGGATCTTTGAACCAAACATCCCAGCTACAAAACACCAATAAAAAACCATAGAATGCAAACAGAATTCTGACTTGCTATCACCATCTTTAAATATTTGCGCCTTTAATGAAGAAGTATGACTTCGTAGTCGTATAAACCCTCCCCAGCTTTCAGTTACAAGAGAATAGAGTTGATATCCCACCCCAATTGGTGCATACCAATTAAAGATGCCATATTACTTAGTGATGAAGAAAAAAGCTCAGATGAAGAAAACTGTACATGTAGAAATATACAACCCAGCAGGCGAGACCACAAGACTAAGCAAAACTATTCTAAAATAGAGCGTAGCAGAGCAGACAAGTATGATCATGTTTTCATGAACCAGGCAGCAGACAACTACTAGCCAATACAAAATTGTAGACAAGAGAAAGCGAACATGCATGAAAATGAGCAGCCACTCAGCTACGGGCAATGTTATTAAAAACAGGAAAGAGAAGATGAAGATTGCCATCAGCTTTGAGAAGCAATGTGTTACAATTACTCACTCAACACCACATCAAAGAAAAACATACTTGAATCAAAACAGCATCGCATAGCTGAAGCGGACAAAGAATATGGCAGAACATTAGATCAAGAGAGGAGACAATTCCTACAAAGGCCATATAAAACAAGACATGAAAGACGTGAGCAAGAGCAGTTAGCATGGCTAGAAGAGCGAAGACAGCAAGAACTGGATGAGAAAAAATTACGCAGCAAATCACACCGGAAACTAAAGATGAGACAGGGATTGAACCATCAAGAATGTGAGATCAAACATAACTAGCCACAGATACCACTGAGAAGAAAAGCTAATCAGGAGCAAGATATGTATAAATCAACGCCTTGGCCAAATACATCAAGTCAGAAGCATTACAGACAAAGCAGCCAGCCATTGCAGGAGCAGAGGATACGTTACTATGAACCCGACAGCTCTGACCTAGAGTATAGCCAAGCTAAACAAACACAGGACTGCCTGCCAAGGGAATGTATGGACTACCAGCGAAACAAGTTATGAAGCAAACAGACCAGCAAACCACAAACATCATAAAAGTAGCTACAAGACTACCTGAAGTAGAAAAGTTTTCGAATGAACCCTCAGCAGAAACCACATTCAGTGAATGAACAGACAATTATGAGTTGAACTGCCAAGCTTTAAGCATTCCACTTAATGAGTTAGCCTAGGCAAATATTAATGCAGTAAATCGTGACATACAAAAGGAGGAGCAGTTGGAAGCAATGAAACAAAGTCTGAAAAACCTGGAACTAAGAAAAGTTGAGAGATTAGCTGAGACCAGGCGTGGACATGATAACGATAACAACTGGTTGCGGCAAGATAGAAATTATGATAGCAATGCAGCAACAAACCCAAACTGGAGAGACAGAAGATGGAACAAGGCCAACGGGTAGACAATTTCAAAGCAGCTATAGAAACAACCAAGAACGGTATTTCTCAAGTCGAAAATTTAATAACCAATGGGAAATAAAAGAAATACCAACTTTTCAAGAGTGCCTCAAAGACAACCATAGAAACAGAACCAGATGCAAACACCAAGAGAACATCATCACCAGCATGTGGTTCAAGTGTTCACAATGGATGGCAGACCCATATGCAGAAACTGCAATGGCATTGGTCATCAGCATTATTTTTGGTAGGAGAGCAGCCAACTCTACACTAGAAAGACGAATGACACAAAAAATCGCTTAGTGCGCTTTCAAGACACCAGAAACCAGCCGAGGGCTGTCAACACTCTCATTAGTCACAAAGGTCAAAACACTAATAGAACAGGAATGGTAAACAATCTTAGCCCAGACCTACCTACACCAACAGTTCATGCAAAGGAGAAACTCGGATTTGCTACAAATGAATATGAGTAAACAACTCCTCAGCCACAAAAAGAGTAGACAACTCATCAGCCACAGAAAGACCAGACAACTCCTCAGCCACAAATATAGCAGCCAGACATAGAAGCAATTGCCACAGCAAAAGCAAACATAGAGCTGCAAGTAACAAGCCAAACAGAAAAACATGCATCAGAAATGCCAGAAAGCCTTGAAGACGGGTCTTTTGAGTTTCAACAATTGTTAAAGCATAATATTGTTCAATTTGGCACAGGACATAGGACAAAAAGACTAACAACCATTATGGAAAAAGCAGTAGGACTGATTGTTGTAGCAGCCATAATTAATTTCATTAGCAGCCAAATTAGAAAAGCAAAAGCATACCCAGTCCATCCCATGCTATGCCATACAGCAGATTGCGCCAGATCACACCCACATTTAATACTGGCCTTACCTGACTTAATAACATCCTCCAAATGTCAAGACTGCACACCGGAGGTCCCACTGTTGAATCTATAAATGTACAAGAAGTATTACGACTGGCAAGCAATGAATATGCCTTTCAAACAAAGAAGTAGACACTATATATCGCAACCAAAGATGAGCTGGAAATATAGTAACCAAACGTTCTCAACCCAATAACTAAACTCAATGCACTCATTTTTCTTATAGACAAGTCAACAGTACCCAAGTGCAATAGACCACAAAGCAACAGAGGCAACCATGGCAATATACCTGAACAGTCAAACAACATGCAATCACTATACGAAAGTAATGGAGGAGAAAGCACGTCTACAAATATGACAAAAAAAAGTACGAGCTACGAAGCCGTACCAGGAATAAACGTATACCAGACTATGTCTATGATGATGAAGCATAATATGATTTGGAGTAGCTTACAGCACCCAGCTCTACACATAAACTGTATATCGATACATATTAAAGAAAAACTACATAAAAAAGGTTATGAAAAGAAGAAAATGTTTTACAGCCTGATCTTAAGGCAGATACACAACTGGATATCTATTGACAAACAAGAATAAGTAGATCAATGATAATTATGAATAACTTACATAAAATAATATGCAAGTATATATATATATATATATATATATATTATGGAGTCCCATTTGTAAAATTTTGTGACATTCACAGTATAAAAACATTTTTAGTATACCAGTTTACATTTTTAATATGTGAAGATTCATGTTTAGTATGCTAACTTACATATTTAGTATGCCAACTTACATGTTTAGTATTTGAATATTTGTGTTTAGTATGTCAGTTCAAATGTTTTATATGGCAAGGTTCATGTTTAGTATGCTAATTTACATGTTTATTATGTGAAGATTGTTGTTTAGTATGTCAAAATTCATGTTTGGTATGCTAACTTTAATGTTTTGTATTGCGAAACGCGCATGTTCGCCATTCCGTTGCGATGCTGTTTGATATGCCAATACGCATGTTTGTTATTCAACTTTTATTTTATATGCGATCTCCTTCTTAATACATTTCGAAGAAATGCTCCTAATTCAATTGCGCCCTTTTTTACACGTAGCCCGCGGCCCATCGCTAAATAGTTGGCAAACTTGGAGAATTTCGATCGATGACCCTGGGAGCGAAGACACTATAGCGAGATTTCCTCACTGCGTGCATCCGAAGCTAGCTTTGCCACATTCGTTCGTTTAATAGAAAATTCTTTCAAATTCAAGTTACTTGACTTTGAAAAAAAGGGTAGGAGTCAAGATTATAATAAGACTCAACTTTCTATATTTGATTGTTTTTACCACAGCAAGTGATTATTGTAGGTTGCTCTTCTGTTTTGTAGTAACAACGACGTGGATTTCTTCATCGACCTTTTTTACTAATATATTGAGGAAGTTATCCGTCGACTTACTGAGACTCCACTCACTCTGTATTTTTTTACTCTTGCTCCTTCAGTGGTTGTTTGTTGCAAAGAAGCATTACCATTCATACAATTGTATTTGCAGCAAGAAAATAACGGAAGCTTTTGTATAGTGTGTGTGTGTGTGCGTGCGTGCGTGCGTGTGTGTGTGTGTGAGTGTGTGTGTGTGTGCGTGTATATATATATATATATATCCATATATATATATATATATCCATATATATATATCCATATATATACATATACATATACGTCAAACAGTCCAGTGCTCGGAGATGTGAATGCATGATGATAAATAATGATATATCATTATTCATTGTGTCTGATTTGAATGTTTGTTTGCTCATTGATTGAAGTGATGATTAATAAAATACATACATGATATTGCACAGTAAAATAATGTATGTGTAGAATAGCATAATAATAATAGTGGAGTATAGCTATAACTATTTCGTTCAATGTAATTATTATTTAATAAACATTAATTATTATTATAATCATAATTGTATACTCAGAATAAAATCGCAAAAGTCCATAGTTAAACTCAGTTAGCGTTGTTCACTTCTGGCTTTCGTAACCTTTCCTCAGCGCTATGCATTGGTCTTTAAATGGAAACATCCTGTCATACGATTACTTATGGTCAACCATTCTTTTTTCCACTCTAGATAACTAAAGGTTTCAACATTAAATGTGTGATGGCATATTGTATAGATGTCAACTATGAATCTCTGGAGCAACAGCTTCGGGCTGGAGCATCCAAATCAGATATTGCAGCCTTCTTCAACATTAGTCGACCCACTTTAAATAGAATTATTTGTGATTATCAACTTGATGGTTTGGTAGCATGGTAGGTTCATCAACATTGAAATTTGAGACTGTTGACACAGATGTAGTCAGTCCTTTTGTAACAAAATCAAAATATTATGAAGCCATGCATTCCAGTGAACAAATTGTTATCTGGAATGAGTGGATAATATTTCTACAGTTGATCATCTTATGGTATACTTACTGCAATCCTGCCTTAGGCAGAAGGTAGTCAGAAGGTAGTCTAATAAGTGGATAATCTTACTGAGATAATGTGATTTCAATCGGTCAATCATGGTTGTAGGTCTAATCTCACAAATAATGATGTAGATGAAATAACCATGAAAGCGCTAAGTACCTTAACAGGAATTGGCGAGCGTATGCTCTGTGGATATTTTCGATCTGAAGGCTATAAAATTCAGCGCCGCCGCATCCGAGAATCGATAAGAAGAGTTGACCCCCAAGGACTTAACCAGAGGCAGCAGCAGCTTCACAGACGCATCCAAAGGCGTTTGTACAGTGTGCCTAACCCACATCATATGTGGCGCATTGATGGGAACCATAAACTGGTGAGATGGGGCATATACATACACGCGGCTGTAGACGGGTATTCAAGAACATGTATTTATCTACAAGCCAACATTGATAATACATCTCAAACGGTCCTTAACATGTTTAATAAAGCAGCAATCTCTATGGGATTCTCCCAACAAGGATTAAAAAAGACCATGGGACAGAGAATGTGTTAGTATGGCAGCTTATGGATGAAATTGGTTGTAATAGTGGACCACCAGTATTACTTGGAGCGTCGGTACATAACCAACGTGTTGAGCGATTCAATAGGGATATAAATCGCAACATTCATGGTAAGTTTGCCAATATATTCTACAGCCTTGAGAATGATGGCCTTGGAATAATGTTACATCCTTTTCAGATGTAACATGTGAAAAGGACAGATTTTCTCTGCATTACACATTCTTACCTAGAATTAATGAAGCCTTAAAAATGCTTGCCAACTCCCATAACAGCCATGCCATACATACAGAAAGGAACAGAAGCCCAAACCAAATTTTAGCAGCGAGTGGATTCACATCACCGGCTCATCCTCCAACAGATACTGTTTCTTAGTTTGTGCACACAAGCGACATACTTGACCAATCCTTGTTAAATCATATGATCATTAATGTGCCTCCACTAATGACTGATGATGGCAAAGGACTGACAGTCTATAAAGCTATAAGAGAATATGTCCACAAGTATGCATAGCTGACTACATTTTGTCTAAGGCAAGAGTGCAGTAAGTATACCATAAGATGATCTACTGTAGAAACATCTATTGAGAGTAAGTTGTTTCAATGAATGACTTTCATGCTATTTCTTGAATTTCCCTAAGAGATGATAACTCTAACTATATGCTACACCACCTGGTTCTAGGTTAAAATATTGCAAGTTTGCTAAATGCTATGAATTAATGGCCATTACAATGACAAGTTTCATAAAATGATTGTATTTATAACTACATACATTCTATACAGCAAATATTTACACTGCGTAAATTATTGCTGCATGGCGCACTGTGTGACTGTCTTGTATTAGTGGTGTAGCAGATGGTGCGCTTTCAGTTTATTGGCAGACAACCCATCGTCACTAGTTGTTTTATAGGACACTGGTTAAGCTGAAAAAGAGCCTGAAACATGCAAGAGTAATACAATTTCCTGAAATCTGCTTATGGGTCATACAGCAGAGCATTTGGATCATAGCAGAGGCTGTTGGTAAACTCAGATTCTTTTCATATTGGTAACTTTGTCACACTTTCAATCAATTTTTCACATTATTATGTTCATATTCCTTCTGTAGTTCTAAATAGAAAACTGCGAAGTCATGATATATAATGTACCAGTATTTTAGCAACAATTGATGTCCCAGAATATGCACTGAGGAAAAATTCTTGTACTTCAACATAGTGCATTGGGATACTATTAAAATTGTCAAGTAAGTCAAAACTTATAGTTCTGTCACCGACCAACTCATGGATGACTAAAAAACAATTTTATTGAATGCAATAACACAGTCGTATGAAGTCAATTTAACTCAAGTTGATGATTACTACACTACACAGGCTAGTTGAACTTATTGCCACCCGTGAATCGTTAAGTAAGATACAATCAAGCAGTTCACTTTGGCAAAGGATTTATCAACAATGCTGAAATCTACGAATTTGCTTACATACATACCGGTTCATAGAAATGCTCTTGAGACCCTGTTACTACAGCTCATTGATGCTGTACAGATATGATAATGACTTTTCATACCATTCAATATTGTGTTGTTCAATCCATGCTAACAAGTAAGTATGGTGAAAGACTGTGTCACAAAGTGGTGATGCAATGTGACAGGTTCGAGATATCTGGTGTTGTGATTGTATCCTGATGTCTGCACAAGGCTAAGAGTTAAGACGTCCGGGTGTAATATTGCGGCTAACTATGTATAAGTAATAATATGCAGAAGATTGCTGTGAGTGTATGATATAATCCTTTATTGCTGACTTGTAGCCATGCACGCTGTAAACTGAATTCTTGAATTCTCATGAACTGCTGCAGTCAGGCTATTTATACCTCCTTACAATTATTCTAGAAACTTCCAGAAAACCCATTCAGGAAAAAGCTAGTAATAGAACAATGCTTCTAAATTTATGATCATGACTCATCAGCGTATTGCGCAATAGCTATTGTCCTGCTATAACATTGTTTATGATACTAAATACAGCACTCAGAATTTGTGACAACTCCCCATTCAAGAGGAAATTTATAGTAAAATTTCCAGCATTAAGATTCTGAGTCTATTCTGCTCATGTAGTCCGCTCCGACGTTGTCTTTCCCTTTGATCGATTCCACCGTCATGCGATAATCCTGTAGATATAGTGCCCATCTCATCACTCTGCTGTTCTCATACTTTGCTCGATTGATGTAGGTTAGTGGTTGGTGATCCGTTTGTAGTATGAACTCCACGCCGTAGAGATATGGTAGATATTTCTTTACAGCCCATACAATTGCCAGGCACTCTTTCTCTATTGTTGAGTAATTCCTTTCCCGGTCCAGTAGTTTTCTGCTAGCATAGCTGACAGGAAATAGCTTTCCATCATGCTCTTGTAGTAGTACAGCTCCGAGTCCAGTGTCCGACGCGTCAGTCCTTAGGGTGAACTGCTTCGTTATGTCGGGTAGTTTCAGAACTGGTTTCTCGGTTATGGTCGCTCTTAATTTCCGGTATGCCTTCTCTTGTGCACCTGCCCAGATAACTTTATTAGGTTGTCCTTTTTTAGTCAAGTCCGATAGAGGACTTGCTATCGCCGCGTAATTTGGGACGAACTCTCGGTAGTAGCCCGTCAATCCTAGAAACGACCGTACTTGAGTCTTGGTCAGAGGCCTTGGAGCTTCAGTGATTTTCTCCACATTGTCTTCCATTGGTTTCACTTCTCCCCGATCGACCTTGTGACCTAGGAACTCTATAGATGTTCCACCGAGGTAGCATTTCGTCGGTTTGATTGTGAGCTGTGCCTTGGCCAAACGAGTGAAGAGTTCTCTCAGTGTGTCCAAGTGATCCTCCCATTTGGCAGTGTGTACGATGATGTCATCGATGTAGTTGTCTACTCCTGGTAAATCCTTTAATAGCTTCTTCATGCCACGTACAAATGTTGCTCCAGAGTTGACCATCCCAAACGGCATCCTGATGAACTCGTATTGTCTATCTGGAGTGACAAATGCAGTCTTCGGTATGTCATTCTCCTCTACGGGAATTTGCCAGTAGCCCTTAGTTAGATCTACCTTCGAGAAGTAGTGATCACCGCTCATCTTTTGAAAGAGATCACTTGCTGTTGTCATTGGCTCTGGATCGAACACTGTTATTTTGTTCAAGTTCCGGTAGTCAGCACATAGTCGATTGGATCCATCAGGCTTTTTCACGAGTACGACTGGTGATGCATATGGAGAGTTTGATTCTCTGATGACCCCTGTGTTCAGCATATCTTTTATATCTTCTCTAAGTGATTCTCTCACTGCATAAGGTAATGTGTAGGGTTTGGATTTGATGGGCTTGTTACTGGTTAGAGTAATCGGATGCTTGATGAGATTGCAGTTTCCCGGTCTGTCTGTGAATATATCTGTGTAGTCCTTGACGATGTCCGCGATCTGCTTTCTCTGCTCATCAGATATATTTTCTCCCATCTTCAGATCTTTCACAGTTCCGACTGACTTTCCCGAATACAACTCTGCCAGTGTGCCTTCCTCTTCTTCTACTTCTCCGATACCAGCTACCTCAGTTATTTCTTTTTCACTATCTCTCACGTAGTATTTCTTCAGCAGGTTAGCGTGGTAGGTTCGGCTTTTACCTTTGACCTGAACTCGGTATGCGTTTATCCCGACCTTCTCTTTTACGTTGTATGGTCCCTGCCAGTGCATTAGTGACTTGTTGTGGTTAGTAGGAAGCAGGATGAGAACTTTGTCACTTTCTTGAAATTCCCTTTTCTTTGCCTTCTTGTCGAAGTAATGCTTGTACCTCTGCTTATTTCCTTCTAGCGCTTTCTGGGCCAACTCCATCGTATCTTCCAGCTTAGCACGCAGATCAAACACGTGTTGGTAGCTACTCTTGGTCTCTCCATCGGCATCATCCTGTGTCCATAGCTGTCGTAGAATATCCATCGGCCCTCGTACTGTCCTTCCGTACAACAGCTCGAATGGTGAGAATCCAGTAGATTCCTGTGGGACCTCTCTGTAGGCAAATAGTGCCGGGTTTATGTATCTGTGCCACTGCCTTGGCTCCTGATGGCATAACTTTTTCAGCATTGACTTCAGTGTGCCATTGAATCGCTCCACCAGTCCATTAGCCATAGCATGGTAGGGAGTTGTCGGCATCTGCTTCATGCCGAGTAGTCTGGCGAACTCCTCCATGTACTCAGATATGAATTGGGTCCCTCGGTCACTGATTACTTCTTCAGGTATTCCAACCCGACTGTAAATGTCGATTAGAGCTTCAGCCACTGCCTCTGAGCTTATCTCTTTCAGTGGAACAGCCTCGGGATATCGAGTAGCGTAGTCCACCAGAGTTAGTATATATCTATGCCCTTTTTCACTCGGAGGGTTAATCGGTCCAATCAAGTCGACAGCGCAGCGCTTGAATGGAGTCTTAATTAGTGGAGTCCGCTGTAGGGGAACCGTCTGTACTGAACCTTTCTTTACAGTGCGTTGACAGATGTCGCAGGATCGACAGAATCTCGTAACCTCATCATGTAGACCCGGCAAGAAAAAGTTGGTTAGGATTCGATCAGTAGTTTTACGGATTCCCAGATGTCCACTCAATAAAGAATCGTGGGCGTGTCTCATCACAGCGACACGTAGAGTTTTCGGTACAACTACTTGTTTTATCGGCTGTCCGCTGTTATACCCTGGGTGATAATATTCACGATAAAAAATGTCCTTCTTCACCATGAACCTGGTTTGTTGTTTGCCTTTCGTTATTGCTTCTGTAGCGTCATACAGCCTCTTTAGAGAATCATCTTCTCTCTGTGACTTGATGAGGTCTTCTCTGTTTACTTCGATATTTTCATTGCTGACAACTGATAATGGTTTTTCTCCTCGTTTGTTTTCTATAGCTTGTGCGCGCGTAACCACAGAACACTCCCGATCCTGTTCTGGTAGTGGATCACATGGGGATCGAGCGCCTGAAATATTTCTAAGCATTAGATCGTGAATGGGTGTCTCCATAACCATCGCCGTTACATCTCCCTGATAGAATGGTGTATCAATGCTGATTTTGGCAAATGGCAGTTTTCTAGCAGTGTTATCTGCCATTCGTAGATATCCTTCCTCTCCTGTGTACTGATCAGCTTTTACCAGTGATTTCTTGACCACTACTGTGGTGCATCCAGTATCTCTAATCATTTCCACTTGCTTACCATTTACATAACCTCCAACCAAGTTTACTCCATTCTTCATTTTACCAACTTTACCTTTACAACATGCTACTTGTACGTAACGCTTCCCACTTAGCTTAATTTCATCCGTATTCTGTCCTTCTGGATTTGTCTCCCCTTCAGCCACACCCGCCTTGTGCGTAAGTGTCTTGAGTCTTCGACATTCGGCTAAGTTATGGTTATTCACTTGCAGTGTGCGCAGTACTTTTGAGGCTTCTTATTACACCGATTTGCAATATGCCCCTTTTCGTTACAACTGTGGCCGGTGATAGTTGTCTCATTTGGAGTTGTCTTTCTTATGAATGACATCTTGTGACCATGAGCTGTCAGGTATCGGTCAGCAGCTTCAGCCAACTCGTCACAGCTTTCAAATTTCATCTCCTTTAGATGTACAGCAAGATCCGTAGGACATGCCGCTATGAATTGTTCTCGCAAGTTGAGTTCTTTCAGGTTTTTGCAGTTTGATAGCTCCACCCACTTGTCAATGTAGGTACTGAGTCGAACTAGAAATTGTTGTGGTGTTTCGTCGTGCTCGGCTTTACTCTCTCTGAATCGCTTTCTGTAGCCTTCCTCCGTGAGATTGTAGCGTTTTAACAGAGCTTCCTTCACCTGATCGTAGTCCTTCCTATTCTCTGCCGCCATTCTAGTGTAAGTCTCTGTAGCCTTACCTTTGAGATATTGGCTCAAATGGAATGACCATTCAGCTTTGTCCCACTGATAGTTTTCAGCTATCCATTCAAATCGCTGCAGGTAACTATCCATGTCATCTGTTTTCTCATCAAACACTGGTAGTTTCGGTTTAGGTTTATTGCTAACCCACTCTAGGCCTGTACTCTCATTTTTGGAGTCATCCCTCCTAATAGTCTCCACTTCCAGTTTTTTCATCTCGAGCGCTAACCTCTTTTCTTCTATCTCTTTTTGCATCTCCAACTCTCTTGCTTGTTTCTGGCTGTCTATCTCCATTTGCTTCATTTGCATTTGGAGTTGTCTGTCCTCAGCCTCGGCCTCTTTTTTGGCTTCTCGTTCCATTCGTCTCTCCTCGCGTTCAATCTCCGCTGCGAACTTTGGTTCGTTCTCTTCAATGAATTTGGCTAGCTCAGCATCCTTTAATCCAAGTTTCTCACCCATATCCATTGCCCTCCGCATACTGCTCATACTAGTCTCCGCCATTACTGACTGTCTTTTGGTACTCTTTATGTCTTGCGTGAGTTAGACTGATATAATCCTGATCAACGGTAGATATTCCCGGAGCAGCCCCCAAGTTGTCACAAAGTGGTGATGCAATGTGACAGGTTCAAGATATCTGGTGTTGTGATTGTATCCTGATGTCTGCACAAGGCTAAGAGTTAAGACGTCCGGGTGTAATATTGCGGCTAACTATGTATAAGTAATAATATGCAGAAGATTGCTGTGAGTGTATGATATAATCCTTTATTGCTGACTTGCAGCCATGCACGCTGTTAACTGAATTCTTGAATTCTCATGAACTGCTGCAGTCAGGCTATTTATACCTCCTTACAATTATTCTAGAAACTTCCAGAAAATCCATTCAGGAAAAAGCTAGTAATAGAACAATGCTTCCAAATTTATGATCATGACTCATCAGCGTATTGCGCAATAGCTATTGTCCTGCTATAACATTGTTTATGATACTATATACAGCACTCAGAATCTGTGACAGACTGATTTGGTGATGGTAAATTCTTGTTTACTGCCGATGAACCAGAAAGTCTTCAAATAACATGCATGTATTAAATATATTGTATCAAATGTATGTAATGTATCAAATATTGGGCCAGCTTGCAGTAAGCTGAGTCCTGCAAAATTAAAATTATCAATCTGTGTTGTTCATGGTCTTTGTTTTTGCTGGCAGTATGCAAAGGTTCAGTAGCAGGCTAGTTATAGCATCTTGTTATTATGAAAGCCTAAAAAGCCTGTTAACTACAAAACTTATTGAGCGACAGAAAAGATTCTTGCTACAACTAAACACAAAAAGGTAGCCTAATCATTTCAGCTCAAAACAAAATTGAGCCTAGGTACCCTTTCTTCCTCCAGTCAAGTATTTATTTACCTATAACCAATCCAAAGCAATAATAATACTTTTTCTTCAAGAAATTGTCCACAAGATGTAGTTTCCCATTTCTAAACAAAAGGTCTCCCATTATGATAGAATATGATAGAATATGTCAACACCATTGTAACAATATGTCCCCAATTTGATGGTAAAATTATTCTCACAGGTGTGTATGATATTTTAACCATCGATTTGGGGAAATTGACTGATTATTGTATTTGAGATCGCAATCATGATCATTCCTAATACCATTGCTGCAAGATATTCCAAATTTAATGATAAAATATCAACCACAATGAATATGCTTCTTAAGAAGTTTCCTGAGCACACTGACCTATTATAACAAAAGAACACGGTCAGTCATAGAATATGTCAACACCATTGCAACAATATGTCCCCAATTTGATGATAAAACTATTCTCACAGATGTGTATGATATTTTAACCATTGAATAGGTGACATTGACTGGTTATTTTATTTGACATCACAGCCATGATCATTCCTAATTCCATTGCTGCAAGATGTTCCAACTTTAGTGTCAAAAAACCACCCCATTGAATATGCTTCTTAAGCAGTTTCCTGAGCACTTTGAACAATTATAACAGAAGAACACAGTCCGTCATAGAATATGTCAACACCATTGCAACCATATGTCCCCAATTTGATGGTAAAAATATTCTCACAGGTGTGTATGATATTTTAACCATTGATTTGGGGACATCGGCTGATAGTTTTATTTGAGATCACAGTCATCATATCAGCATTCTTAATACTATCGCTGCAAGATGTTCCAAAATCAATGCCAAGATCTCAACCCAAATGAATATGCTTCTTAAGAAGTTTCCCGAGCACATTGACCAATTATAACAAAAGAACACAGTCAGCCATAAAAATATGTTAACACAATTGCAACAATATGTCTCCAATTTGATGGTAAAATTATTCTCACAGGTGTGTATGATATTTAACCATTAATTTTGGGACATAGAGCAATTATTATATGTGAACTAACAGTCATGAACAATCTAAAAACTGTTGCTGCAAGATGGCCGTTATTTGACAGCCAAATATCTCAGACATGTTTACACTATTTTAAACATTTGTATGGTCGCATTAACCAATTGTTATAAAAGAATATACAGTTTTAAGCCATGTAAAAGCCATCATGCCGATATGTCTCAATTTGATGACAGAACTAATATCACATGTGCATATGACTTTACAAATTCGTGTAAGTTCACTTACAGTCACTAATCATTTAGTGACTTTCAAAGCATCTGGGCTGCGGTAAAATCTCCTTAAATTGATTGCAAAAATATCAAAGCGAGTTTCTGTTATATTTGAACCATTAACTTAAAAAATTGATCAATTATTGTAAGTGTACACTTCTTCGTAAACCATCTTAAAGCGAATGTGTGAGAAGATGTCACCAATTTGATGCCAAAACTATTATTGCAGATGTGAACGATATTGCTTCCATTAGTTTGAAAACATTTACCAATTATTGCCAATCTACACACAGTGATCAAGCATTTCATAGCTATTGTACCAAGATGTCCCAAATAGATGCTCTAAATACCATCACCAGTGTTAATAATTTTTTAACCATTCTGGGAAGTTGGCCAATTGATGCAACTCCGCTCACAGTCATACAGCAGCTCAAAGTATCTGTAATAAAATGTCCCCTATGCTCGCTCCATTATCTCTACAAAGTGTGTATGATGTTCTAACCATTAGCTTGGGGGACATTGAGCAATTATTACAAAAGCAGTTTGAGTGATATAGCATGTCAACGCCATTGTGATATGTTGTTGCTAATTTAAGGGTTCAAATATAACCACGAGTTTGCATAATCTTTTAACCATTGGTTTGAAATCATTGACCAATTTTACTGGTGCATACATATTATTAATTCAAATCAAAAATGTTATAAAAAGTTTCCTTCAATTTTTTATTACATTTGATGACAAAGAATAAAATATATCTAATTTGAAAACACAAACTCCCCAACAAATGCTTATTATATTAGAACCATTAGTTTGGAACATTACACAATGATTATAAGAGCACAATTAGTCACCACCAATCTCAAAACATTTGTTATAAGATGTTTCCAAATTGATGGTACAATATCAGTGCATGAACATTTGTTTGTATGGCCATTGATTTGAAAACATAAAGCAAATATCATAACTGTACCTACAGTCATAAAATTTTTCAAAGCTATTTAAATAACTACGAATACTATCAAAACCGTTCATTAAATTACAACCATTACTTTTAGAATATTATTGAATTAATTAATTAAGTATACTGTCATCCATAAACCATTCATTGAACATTGAGAAATCAGAGGTGTGTTTGTTATTTCAACCATTAATTTTGCAACCATTAAGCTTAACCAAATAGTAGAAATAGCATTGTGATAATATATCCTCATTTCGGTTTCAGAATTATTATCATGGGTGTGTATGACACTTAACCCATTAGTTTGGAATTTTTACCAATTCTTGTACGTATATTAAAAAGTGTATTAATATACATGTATATTTATTTTCTTTCAAATATTAGCATGATAGAAATTATTGAGCCTATAATTGGCACACATACACAATACAACAACACTAATGCAATAAAGATATAATATAATTTGTGTACAGCCAAAAGACAATAATGAAACTAAAAGTGATTTGCTTTCCGCTAAGTAGGTATTTGCCAGATTATCTGCAGGATCTGTGAAACAGAATACATTAGAAATATTAATACAAGTAGAAACCATTTGATCTAAAATGAAAGTGAGCATAACTATCATTAACACAAAACAAATATAATATTTGCTGTTTGAGCCTAACCGGGTGATGTTGCAAATGAAGTTTAAAATCTTGTGCCTTGCCTAGGTAGATTTTTTGACAAACTATACTTGCAGTGTCTGTGAGATTTACAAGCTACCATTTTATTAACAACATGTCTCACTCACTGAATCTGTTTGGTTTTTAGCTAACCATAAAGCCTTGTGCCCCATAGAGTATTATAGAATGGAGTAAACGGAAAATAATAAACTCCTTGAATATTTGTAAATTGTATATGCTACTGAGCGCAAGCTTTATGGGAGTAAACATCTTATTTGTATTTGATTTGGTGTATAAAGCATCAAATGTTATAATCTTGTTATTGCAGATGACCAGCAGTACTGAACAAGTTTCTTTTTTCTCTATATTTAACTTGTAGTTCTTCGATATTACATAATCATAAGCAAGACACTACAGGCTAAATGTATGACAGGCAAAGATTGAGACGCGATAACACGTTGGCTCACACAAATCTCAAATAGCACGCAAGTTTTACCTGCTGTGAGAGTTTTTCAAAGTAATAATTAAAGAAAACGAGCAACTATGAGCAACAAAAAGTAAAATGGGACAGTTTTCCAAACATTAAAACTGTAGGTAAGCTTTCCAACAGAAGTAGTCAATGACCAGCTATAGAGTAATTCTCATAAAACAGTTTACTTCAAATTAGCAATCAAAATAACAATAGCGCCATAAGTAAATTTATGCACTATCGCTATTGATATCTAAAATTAGTTTATTACAATGCAATCTATAAAAAATATTGGCAAGTTTTTTATAACAAAAATTAAAATAGCAAAAAAACAAACATTTGGCTGTGAACTTTTTTAATTAAAACAGCGCGAGTAATAACTTTGTCAAGAATAATTAAAAAAACAGTGAACAAGAACTCGCTAGAAATTTTGCCAGTGTGATTTTGAAAATCTTTGACCAGAGATCTACTATTTTATATTTTTTTCATCCAAAGTTTTGGTTTCACTTTGTGATTTAATTATAGAAAATTTTTTTTTAATTAGTCTAACTTCTTTAGATTTTTTATTGTTGTGAATTTTTACAAATAGGTGACAGCCTCTCCTGTTTTATATAAAACTAGCAGATTGTCCGATTTTGCACGGGTAATAAAAATGACGGTTTTAAATGAAAGTGTTTTTTATTTCTGTGTACTGCATTTATTTCTGTGTACTGTTTATATATTTGTGTAATTCCTACTGTGCCTGTTTCAGTCCTACTACAACTCTCTACTGATTGCAATATTCTTGCTTAGCATATTAATCAAGCTTATGCGAGATCATGTAAGTTATGCGTTGTTATGTTAAAACCATGCATACTTGTTATAAATGGACATGCAATCGATGACAAAAATACACTGAAATTTATATATAGATATATAGAATTTCATTACGAATTGTTCATTTGCTGACATGTTAGCTAAGCGCATTTGGCTTTGTATTTTATAATAAAAGAAGTTTCATGCATTCATTGAAGCGTATTAGGCTCTTACATACATATACTACTGAAATCCAACTAAAATTAAATATGATGAAATTTTTTTAATCTATTGCACTCCCATAAACCAAGTAGTAATAAACATTAAAAAAATCATTCATTTTGACGATTATTTACGTTCTGTATTTCACATTTGCTTTTCTGTATACTTAATTTTTTGCCAATTTCATGTGCTTGGTGGACAATTTCATGTGCAATCTCATGTGCACACTTGCATAATTATGCTAGTGAAAATTATGCATGACTTCATTTCTACTTCAAACTCAATTCAAAAGTTCCATAGTTGTCTATGAAATCTCTGTTGAGTAATAAACATACATATTATGACATTTTTTAATTTACTTTTAGGAACTATTAATTCTACACATGTACGATGTACAAAAGATAACGCCGCGTTAGGCCATTATATTCGGATATAAAGTCAATAGAACCATTTGCTTCTCAGGATCAATGCTGATCTTTGCGAGTTTAGTTTGTAAGTTGTAAACAGCAGGAGTGGCTAACTGATGTCTTATCTACATTTTTGATTTTCCAACCAGTAATGCTTTTATCATCAATGTAAAAGTTTCAACAGAGTTTTCCATTAACTCTCAAGTCCTTCCACTTTGCAGAACTAAGAAGACAGCTGAATGCAAAAATGTTTTACATTCATGCCAAGCGATTGGCATAAACCAACAACAAATTTAATTACGTTACTGAAATAATTTTGTTGCCGTATCTCATATTATACCGCTAGCAATGCCAGTCATCAGCATATTTACATTGCGTAAGCATGAGTTAACTATTATAAACAAAAGTAAAAAAAAACAGTTGAGGTGATGCCAAGCACTTTTAAAAAATCCAAAAACCAAAAAAGATTAAATATATCAATTATATGCTGCTAGAACTTGCTGCTTAGTTTTACACATTAATAACCGCAATTGATTAAGCTTGAAACTTTTATAATTCCATTGTTTTTAAGCCATACATGAAAAGCAAGCATAGGGACATAGGAGATAAATTTCAATCAAGCTTTAGATAAAAAGACTGGTATTGTCAACATACTCAATATAAACTTGATGAAATATATCCTTTTTCTTAAAAACTATAACTATTTTCACTGAGGAGCAAAATTGTGTGGCAGAATTTCCCATCTAGCTATTTCATTCTCTAAAGATATACTACCTTGTCAACCTTTGAAATTGAATCTGATATTTTAGAAGTAACAAAAGTTTTTTAGTGGAGCTTATGAAAGAATGCTACATAGTAAAAAAGTTCAATGATGGACAGTTGGTCTGAGAAAAAAACAGAAGATTTGATTGAATTCTAACAATATACAAATTTTAGATTAGAAATTGGCAGAGACACTTGAAATTGGTTTAATAATGTTTGTTTCAAATGCATGCTTTGACCCAAAGTTATCAAAGATTAAAGTTAAATTTTAAAATATATTTTAAATGAGAATTTCAACCATTATCATTCAGAGACATAGGAAAAATGTAGACGTGTTAGAGAAAGCATTGAAGGCTGCATGATTTATTTTTATTATGATTATTGATTTATGTTTTATTCGGTCTAAAAATATCAAGGAAGGATGATGTAATAAAGTTCTTGCAAAGACTCCAATGGATCAAGATTGGAAGTCAATAAAGTACATGTACAGAAATCTTATGCTTCAAACTATATGAAATTAACCTGAAATTTTATGCAGCTATAACTTATGTAACAAATGTACATAATGAATTCAAACTAATTTTTTGAATAAAAAAGCGCAATTTTTTAAATTACGTATAAACTACAAAAATACTAAAAATAAAAGCCAGTAAGTAAAGAAGGATGCATATGTGAGAATATTTGAAAAAGTACAAGAGCTCTCAAGGATTATTAAAGGTCTGAACTATTGAAGGAAGCAAACGAGACACACTTTCAAATGTCTGCTGAGCTTGTATAACTGCTGAACAAAAACATTATGTTGTAAAAAAAAACTTTGCAAATACTAAACTACAAAATACATTTGTAATGCAGTAGAGCAAATATAGCCATTAGCTAAACACAAGTTCAAAATAAGTGTAAACTCTCAGTTTTCTTCCAAAGCTACAGTATAGATAAAAACTCACTAATATTGTGAGTTTTCACTCACAAATATTGTGAGTTGCTATCTCTTGTAATTCTTGTAGAAACTCACAAATATTGTGAGCTTTTACAAGATGGAAATTAGCTCCCCAATAAAATATGTCCCCAGTTGTTAAGTAAAAGTTTTCTATGAGAAGAAAACTCCGCAAATGGTTGCCTATTAACTAATGCAAACAGGTCGAATGTGTGTGAGAATTTACCAAACTTTTTGGGGACTTAGATATTTTTTTCACACACCCACACTCACAGATGTTTTCGTACAAATGCAGGTATTGGGGACAATGCTCAAAGTTTGTCGGGAGTTGGATTAAATTATTGATTTTTTAGTTTTCTATAAAAAAAGGGTTTAAAAGATTGGGGACGTCTCCAATTTCCGAACGTCCCCAGTTTGTCTGTTAAATTTTGGTGTGAGTCCCCAATTGCATGCATTTACAACAAACACACACACGCACACATGCACGCACACACACACTTTCGTTATTAAATTCATTTGCTTGCTGCAAATACAATTGTATGAATGGTAATGCTTCTTTGAAACAAACAACCACTGAACGAGCAAGAGTCAAAAAATACACAGTGACTGGAGTCTCAGTAAGTCGATGAATAACTTCATCAATATGTCAGAAAAAAAGGCCGATGAAGAAATCCGCGTCGTTGTTACTACAAAACAAAACAGTAACCTACAATACTCACTTGCTGTGATAAAGAAAATCAGATATAGAAAGTTGAGTCGTATTATAATCTTGACTCCTACCTTTTTTTTCAAAGTCAAATAACTTTTGAGTTTGAAAGAATTTTCTATTAAACGAACGAATGTGGCAAAGCTAGCTTCGGATGCATGCGGTCAGGAATTCTCGCTATAGTGTCTTTGCTCCCTAGGGTTATTGATCGAAATTCTCCAAGTTTGCCAACTATTTATCGATGGGCCACGGGCTACGTGTAAAAAAGGGGGCGATTGACCTGACTGATTGACTTAGGAGCATTTCTTTGAAATGTAATAAAACGGAGATCGCATATAAAATAAAAGTTGAATAATAAACATGCGTATTGGCATATCAAACAGGATCGCAGCGAAATAGCAAACATGCGCGTTTCGCAATACAAAACATTAAAGTTAGCATACCAAACATGAATTTTGACATACTAAACACTAATTTTCACATACAAAACATTAAAGTTAGCATACCAAACATGTGAACTGACACACTAAACATGAATCTTCCCATATTAAACATGAATATTCACATATTAAACATGTAAACTGATATACTAAAAATGTTTTTATAGTGTGGATGTCACAAAATTTTACAAATGGCACTCCATACTATTGAATATCAAGCTGCATCTCATATCCAAGGTTTTGTATATAAGGCACTTTTTGGTTGTTCCTTTATCAGCGCATCAGTGACAGGATTTCTGGCAGAAGCAGCAGGCATCGACCTAACTGAGACACATGTAATTTATCCTAACAACAGTATTGCAAGAGGTAAGAGCACTTGGCTGTTTAGATAACACATTACCTCTTCTATTTGTAGATCTGTTTCATCTGCCATATTAGCATTCTTATTGTCTACCTAGGAAGAAACTACATAAAAGTTGGTAGAGTATATCCAGTAGCAGTTTTATGTAAAGTACAAAAAATAGCAAAAACACAAAATAACTCTACAAAATGTTTTAGCACATTCTTCTTTGGTATAATCAATTCCTGCTGATCATGCAATATATAAATACAGGACGGTAAACTTTATCTTTACCTAAATGATTTGTTATTTTTGAATGATTGATACCCAAAGTGGCTGATACTCTTTCGGTGTTTGCACATGAGCTGATCGGAGTAGCTTTTTGCTTGTAAAGTAAGAAATCATTGCAAACAGCCAAGCGAGTTCTCTACCCAACCATGTGGGGCCGAGTCTAAAAACTTACATCGCATTGATAACCTTAACAGCAACAGATAAAATTCAGTACTGACAGCCATAGAGAATACGGTGAAGCATCATCTGTTCATAATTATATAAATAATTAAAATGTTGCCATTTCGCAAATCATTTATGCATATAGTGATTACACATTACGACCTCTCACCATCTCTCATGGGGCTGCCAAGTTCACTATTATTGATCTAAATTGATAATTTAATGATTTGAGGTGCCGTGAACTGAGATGATGTGATATTTGAGGTTCCTGAATTTCAAATGTTACAATAGCAAACAAGTAGTGTTGTAAAGTATAATATGTAGGATGACTGCAACACATTTTGAGTCAATTAGAAAATAACTACTTTGAGATCGCTATTAACAGATCGTTACCCAGTTACAAGTTTAAAAAAAACTATGAACCACTAGAAAAGTTATTACTTAAAAACAAAAGTGATTAACATGTATTTTATGCTAGCAAAAAATACAGTTTTGTTTTATCAATCTAGATTTGTGGATACAAAGCATATTTTCCCTTGACCAAACGAGCGGGAGCGAAGTTTGAGAGTTTTTATGATAAATGCATGTGCACACAACTTGCGAAAATTATTCATCAACAAAGTCGCAAACCCTTGTCTCGAAATCTCATCAACAAATTTAACCATCGTTTTGTAGAGTCGTTAAAGTATAATAACGATACAAAACACATATAAACCTATTCAAGTATGTTACCAAGTTTTTTGTAAAATGTCGACAGTCTCTTAAAACTTACCCATCTGAATAGATTATACACAAATATACAGATTTATTTGGCCAAAAATTGCCACAAAATGCTTGAAATCTTGGTTTAATAAAAGTTAAGACCGGCCTACGATACGCCAATAAAGCGATACCAGGAGATGAAATATCTTCACTTGTAAATACAAATGCAGAAACGAATCCCTGGTGGAGAGTAGACCAGCTAGTGAGATATTGCATTTAGGGTGTCAACATTCTACATAGAAGTGAGCTTGCAGGCTGAACTACCATGAGATTTTAACTAATCTTAAAAACCCCACACAGTTTTCAAGTCTGATCGAGCAATGCTATAAATATTATACAAATAGAATGTATAGAATAGTAGCTCGCACATGATTCAATAAGACTGCAAAAATAGTAGCCTATTGAAAAAATATAAGGCTTTGTATTTGTTGAAATCTAAGACTAACGTTGT
Organism: Watersipora subatra; assembly: GCF_963576615.1. Classification (NCBI taxonomy): domain Eukaryota; kingdom Metazoa; phylum Bryozoa; class Gymnolaemata; order Cheilostomatida; family Watersiporidae; genus Watersipora; species Watersipora subatra. The sequence goes on along the minus strand of NC_088715.1, from coordinate 41,992,366 downwards.
TAAGCGGCTTTGTAGTGGAAATATTGTGTTTTAAGATATTTCATGTGGGAGTCACATGCCGTTCACACCTAGCTGATGGAAATGGTATTTTAGAAATTCACATTACTAATTAATTGTTGAACAGTTACTGATAACAAACAACTGTCAGTCAATTTTAAAAAGACCTAGAATTTGTTGCCGCAATGTACAGAATTTTTTGAATTTACAAGTATCATCAGATGGCCAGCAACATTTTCATAGACTCTCAACACAAACTACTACACCGCTTTCACAATGAAAGTCCATGAAAGGCTTTATTTAGGGTGATTGTCCATCCCGCATGCGATTGGGCACTCTAATCAGTTTAAGGTGTTTAATAGGCTACTCTCTGAACATTGACATATATATATATATATATATATATATATATATATATATATATATATATATATATATATAACAACATGTACAGACAGCCATGATTTCCTCTTAGCCTTTTAGCAAGTTTTGTCGCTTTTTATCTTGAAACGTTCTGGCTGTCAAATCAGGTTGAATGGTTAAAACGACTGCAAATGATAAAAAATTCTGATTATCTGTATAAAGATTTTGTGTAACTTTATCTTTAATTGAGCTAGGAAATGGGATCAAAGTCTCTGCAGGCCAACGTTTTGTTATATTGAGTAATAAAAACTACAGCTGAGTATATAGTTATTCCGCCGGTTTCTAAATTCACTCAGCATTTTTAAACTGTTAGGCCAAAAAGATAAATGACACTATGATCAGCCCTACTGAAAATGTTGAGTAAGCAGAGCATTAGTGACGATGTGGATAAGCAGCCATAATATAAAATAAAACTTTGCGGTAAGTCTTTCAAAATAAAAGTTTGCTAGACATGAAAGTTTTATAGAAAGCTGGACTCATTTACCACTCTGACTTTGTAAGCAGTTCAACAACTAAACTATTTCAGTTATTGCTCAACCAAATTTAAGGTTGTCAGCGGATCGTCAAACACTGGATTTTTAGCGTGTTTTGTTTAATTTGTTGTAGATCCATTGTGGCAAAATAGTGTCATTAAATAAAAAATTTGGTGTCGCATGTTATTAAACACATTATGTTAAGTTTTTAGATGTGATAAAATAAATCAGCAACTGAAACACTGCATAAATAAATTTTGCCAGTATACATGAAACTGCATTATCCCACGCTGTCTAAAAACAAGTTGGAAGTTTTATAAAGTGGCTACATGTTTATAAATCACTGTCTCTAACGACAGCATGTGCATTGACATGGACATTAGAAACCCTACAATGAATACTGAAAAAATACACCCAGTCTCAACTAAAACAAGCTTTTGTTCAAGATTACTGTATGTATATATTCAAATATAATGAAACTTAGTATTGTCATATTTTATTTCATTATATACAGAATCTAATACAACTATATAACAATAAAACAATATTACACATTGTTTTATGCTAAGGCATTATATTACATGGCATTATATTTCATTGCAGAATATCATCCCTTGTGATATTATATTGCCTTACTATATAATATTATGTAAAATTACAAAATACATTGTAAGGTGTTTAATGTTCATATGTTGCTGCATCAGCCTGATTAGCCAAGCATATGAAATTAAATACCAAAGTCAGCCATCTTGAAAAACGCAACAATGAAAAAAAGACCCGCTATTCGATGCTCATCAATTGAATGCACTATTGAATACCAAGCTGCCTCTCTACTCCAAGGTTTTGTATATAAGGCCCTTTTTGCTTGTCACTTTATCAGCGCATCTGTGACAGGATTTCATGCAAAAACCGCAGGCATCGACTCAATTGGAGCATGTGTTATTTATCTTAATACCAGTGTAGCAATAGGTGAGAGCATGTGGTTGTTTAGAAAACACATTACCTCTCATATTCTTAGACCTGATTCATCTGCCATATTAGCTTTTTATAACATACATAGGAAGAAACTACTTAAAAGTTAGTAGAGTAGAGCTACTTGCAGTTTTATATAATGTACATAAATGAGCAAAAACACGAAATAAGTCTGAAATATTTTAGTGCAATGTTTCTCGATATAATCAATTACTGCTGATCAATCAAATTATAAATACCGGCTGGCCAACTTTATATGCACCTAACTGATTTGTCGTTTTTCAATGAATGATATGAAAAGTGGCTGATCATCTTTCGATGCTTGCACATGAGCTGATCGCAATAGAGTGTTTGACGTGTGAATCAGGAAATCGTTGTTAATCGCAGTAGGAGTTTTCTACCCAACCATGTGGTGCGGAGTGTACAAACTTCTATCGTGTTTAACACTTCAACAATGGCAACAGATAAAATTCAGGACTGGCAGCCGTAAAGAATACGGTGAAGCATCATCTTTTTGTGTACTTATTTATGTTATATAGGATATCTTGTTTTGAGATCTGAGCACATTTACATGCGGTCTTAGTCCCAGAAAGCATTAAACTGATATTTCGAGGTAAACCTTTATATCCTTTTGAATGCATTTAATCAATAAAATCCTAGCAACACAAACAACCCTCAGTGTAGGAATAATTGCTTTCTATGCAATCAGTCAGAGATTGCCGCCGAGCTCAATCAGTTGAACAAGTGTAGAGGCTGACTATTTTAATCACTATATCACTTTAAATCTTTTCACCAGAAATGCTGCTTCAACCTACAACAACCGTTTTACAAGGTAATTTCTACAGATTTAACTTCTAGCTCTTTATTAGTCTCTTTTAACTTACTGTTATGAATTACTTTCCATGTAACCTTTTGATCTCAGTTAGTACTCTATAAAATACACACATCGAGGGTTTTATGGGTCACTTGCTTATCAACGAATATTGTTCTTTATTTGCCTGTAAACTCAACAGTCTACACCTTATTAACATATTTATAGAGGCAAATGAGATGATACTCGGAAAGAATAGTAGTTTTGCACATAATTTGGGAAGTTTTACTAAATTTATATTTAATGATGGCCTAAATTAAAAAGTGTTCACTTTTTCAAATCCAATGAGGAAACATAGAAAATAGTGGACATTTATATCTTTCTTAAACATGTTATTATATAATGTTATACGATAACAAATTGAGTTTTTTAGACAATGAAAATGAAATGAACAGCTTGATTGTTGTCAAAATTATACAATATGAATTTGCATTATACCATAAGAACCAGAAACATTTATTAAAAGCTTTTTTGATCCAGCGCTAAAGATGAAAATTAGCTTTAAAATTGTTTTGCTGTGAATGTTGTATGAACAACTATTTTTGTAAAGACGTCACGGATGAATGTCCGCCTATGATGAGATGAGTTTACAATTACAATGCGTGTGAGTTATTCATTATTCATGATATCTACACTTGACATATCAAAACAGACTATATTAGTGTAAGCAACTTGCTTTAGTTTACCAATCTCACATCAGCCCATGTAGACTCACTTTTCAACTGAAATTTTTAAAATCAATATATAGATCTGCAAATTTGAAATATAACGACGAAGTATTGGCTTGAGTAACTATGTTAAGACCGCTACTGCTATTTTGCAAGTGTGTAATTATTTGCTGCTAACAATTATTTAAAGATTTTGCAAAATACCATTTTAGGTGCTAATTGAATATTTCAAAGTTCCTGAGCTAAATTACTGAAAAACAGTAATGAGTTTGTTTACTTTTTATTTCAAATCTGCTCCACTTTGGGCTATACAATCAATGGTTTTAAATACCAATGTTTGATGAGACAGCCAAAAACTTTATCAAATATGTACCGTAAGTATATGAAAGTTTACTCAAACCAAATGCAAGATAACATAAAATGTACAAATGAGTCATTCAGCAAGTTCACAGTAATTGACCAGTAAAGTACAGCTGCAATAACAAGTCTAAACAAGCTCAATTCACTAACTAAACCTTAGAGAATAAACACGTCATCTAAAAAACATTGCATCTGTAAAGACCTCAAAGTGCGCCAGTATTCGAAGGCACAAGAACAGACAAATCATGAAAAGCAAACTTCACATGACAAAAGATGAACTGTGCAAGCATCGCCTCTGCTTGAACCCTCGTACTATTATAACATATAATGAATATAATGTATTTTATTATAATCTAATATTTTATATTATATAGTATTTTCTCATTTCATTCATATTTCATTTTATTACAATGTAGTATATTAGGTATCATAATAAATATTATATTGTAAATGAAACTAGAACCACCCCTTTACGATGCACCACACCAATTTCTAAAAAAGAACAAGTTTGTGTTCGACATTACTATATGTATATTTTCATATATGATTAAATCTAATATTGTAGACATTTCTATGCTATGACATTATAATACATTGCATTATATTAAATTGTCGAATATTATTCTTCATGATACTATATTGTATTATTATATAATAGTATGTCATAGTACAATGCTAATTGTAGGGTATTTAGTGTTCATGTGTTGCTGCATCACCTTGATTAGTGCAGCATGCGAAGTAAGATACCAAAGGACAGCCATTTTGAAAACCACACCGATGGAAAAAAGACCAGCCATTAGACGATCAATTGAATGCGCTACTGAATGCGAAGCTGCATCTCATTGCCAGGGTTTTGTACATAAGGAACCATTTGATTGTCAGTTTATCGACACAGCAGAGAGAGAATTTCTTGCAGAAGCAGCAGGCATCGACTCAACTGAAGCATATGTAATTTATCTTGACACCAGTGTAGCAAGAGGTAAGAGTGTGCATTTGTTTAAATAGCAAATTCTCTCCTATTTTTTTAGATCAGTTTTATCTGCCACACTTGCCTTTTTTGTTTATAAGTAGGAAAAAACTATTTGAAAGTTAGAAGAGTACAGCTAGCAATTTTATCTAAAATACAAATAGAGAAAAAACCCAAAATAGCCCTATGAAATATTTTAGTGCATTATTCGCCGGTATCTTTTAGGATAGAATAAAAACTATCGTTTAGTGCTTCCGTTATATGTTATAGCTGATTTTACTCTCTATTCATTGTCATTTCATCTATCTATAGAACTCATACCTGTATTCCTGCGCTTATATAATACTCAAGCGTTTCTCCAAATTCTCTAATGAGTAAGTTATTCATTTTACAGAAGACTTCATCACGATTTATGTTTAATTTACAAATAATATTATCATTGTGTTTTGTGTGATCTACGTACGTTTATGTTTAGAACTTACATGTTTATTAATACTTTCTATCACCCTCATATATAATAGTAACTGCGCAGGCTACCGTAACAGTTATATCCGATAATACAAACTTATATCGGGTTGTCCCCTGCAACAATGGCAGCGGATACAACTCAGTGCTGACAACTGTAAAAAATACGGTGAAACTTCATCATTTCAGAATTATATGAATAATTAATTTGTTGCCACCTTGCGAATCAATTATGCATATAATAATTGCGCACTACCATCACGGAGCTGCCAAGTCCACGATTATTGATCAGAATGTTAGTTTAATATAGTGAAGGGCCATGAAGTAAAATGATATGATATTTGTGGTGCCCAAATTTCAAATGTTCCATATTAGCATTACTGAAGCATTACAAACTTCGAGTCAATCAGAAAATAATTACTTTGAGATTGCCATTAAAATACTGTTACCCAGTTTGGAATGAAAACAACAACTATGAAGCTGGTAAAAATGTTATTATTCACAAACAAAAGTTATTAACAATTATATTGTTCAACAAAATAACACAGTTATGTTTATCAATTTAAATTGGTAGATACAAAGCATATATTTAATATTTGACTAAGAAACATCTTTTAGCGTTTTCATTACCTTTTTAGATGGTCTTAATCTCAAATAATTCATTATCATTTGATTTATAGAACTTACATATGTATACCTGAACTTTTACTGTTTATGTTTATGTTTAAATGTAGATGTTTTGTCATTGCCAAACATGTTAAGTTCTTTTACTAGCAATTTTGGATTCCAAATACTGACATACTGATATATAACTCATTTATATGCTACTGATATGTTTAAATTTTTAAATACCAGATATCCACTGCCTGATGATTTTATCTGGTTCTCTCTAAAACAGTATCGTTAATTTATGTAATATTTTGGCAACAGAGATAAAATGCTAAAAAACTAAGAGGTATACCTATATAATATGGTTTCAACTCATACTTGAATACATTTTTGGTTTTCCGTTTATGACACGATACGGCAATACCGTTTTACTTATTAACTTTTCATGGCTCCATTTGTAAAACGGCTTTAGAGTAAAGATGATTATGGTCTGCCCAAAAATAGAATAGATTTATTTATAATAATTAAAGCTTCTCCATATGAATACTGAGGGTTATTCAGGCTCTAAAAATATTTTATATAAAGCAATATGAATAACTGACTAGATGTTCAATTTTTAAAATGATTCAATAACCAAATTCATGTTCGCAAGACAATAATTTAGAAGTTCTTTGAATTTTGAAGAAAACTTGAATTAAAATTTTTAACTTTATGATGTCTCACTGTCAGCCAACTCTATTATACTGTGTGATATTATCTGTTAAAATTCTCTTTGAGCAAAGTAAATACATTAATAAGAATATGACTTGGCAAACAAACATACCAATCTTTTTAAATTTAGCTCAGATCTCCTAACAAGTAGCACAGCCTTACTTAGACATGTGAACAAAACTTTTTAGATTATGTGATAAATGAGATTTTTTGCAGGAAAACCAGCAGAAATGATTAGTACAGCCGACACAAAATTTGGAGCCGAGAAAGGAGTAGACGGAATATATATTCCACCAGGAGATGGATCATCTTCACTTCTTCATACAAAAGACGAAACAAATCCCTGGTGGCGAGTAGATCTGCTGGAGAAATATTGCATTTGGGGTGTCAACATTCTAAATAGAAGTGAGCTTGCAGGCTGAATTACAGTTAATTTTTAACTAAACTTGAGCTAAAAAAAACTCTAAACAGGTTTCGAGTCTGATGGAACAACGCTAAGAACATTATACAATTATATTTGAAACATTACTATTCTATAAATATAATTTAGAATAGTAACTGACACAGTATACGAGAAGACTGCAAAAATAGTATTTAGGAAAGATAACGCTCTGTATTTGTTGAAGTGTAAGAGTAAACGTTTTCAACCGACTTTTGCAGTAAAAACTGTGTATTTTAGTAAATTTTATTTGGGAGTCAGATGTCATTCGTATTTAGCTGATGGGGATCACATTTTAGAAATTTTATTACGTATTACCTGTTGGTTAGTTACTGATAAAAACAACTATCAGTCAATTCTATATAGACATAGAATTTAGTGCGGTAATATACAGAATATTTTTAAGTTACATGTATCATCAAATGGTCAGCAACATTTTCACAGACCTTTAACACAAATTATAGCATCGCTTTTCCAATGAAAATCCATGAAAAGTTTTATTGCGACGAATTGTGCTTCATGTGTGCAATTATGCACTATTGCATTTTTAATCGAATGGGTGTTTAATAGGCTGCTCCTTGGGAATTGATATCTATAACAAGAGAGACAGACACCCATGCTTTTCGCTGGGCCTTTCAGCAAGTTTTGCCTATTTTTATTTTGGAACATTTTGGCAGTCAGATCAGCTTGAACAGTAAAAACGATAACAAACAACAGAAAAATATCAACATATTCTGATCATTGTAATGAAAATCTATCAGTTTATCTTTAATTGATCTAAGAAATGGGAACATATTATTTGCAGACCGGTGCTCTGTTACTTTGTGCAATAAACATTAAAATTGAGTATGTACTTATACCGCTAGTTTCTGAGTTCACTTTACATTTTTATACCTCTGAGCCAAAGAAGGTAACTGATACTGTGATCAGCCCTACTGAAAATGTTGAATAAGCAAAAAATTAGTAACACTGTAGATAAGCACCAGCAAAATAGTAGAAAACTTTGCAGTAAGTTCCAAAATGAAGCTTCAATAAACATGAAAGTTTTATAAAAAGCTGAACTCATTTACGACCTCTGACTTTGCAAGCAGTTCAACAAACAAACTACCTTGAAAAACTATCTCACCTTCTGAGTTCTTATCTAATTTTAGGCTGGAATTTTTACTCACGTTCAGCTAATGCTGCTGTGACAATTGCTGATGATGCAACAGATGTATTCTACAGCTCAGAAAAAGCAGCAAACTTTTGTGGCGGACATAATGGGCAACTAGATAGATATTACACCGTCATTAAATGTGTGTCACCAATTAATGGTCAGCTTGTTCAGATTCAGTTTATGACTACAGCTAATATGAACTTATATGAGATTGAAGTGTACGCTGCTTTGTAAAGAACACCGCAATGACATCACTAACTAATATGGTTATTGATATCTTCAGCTACATGTAGCATTGGTGACAGTCCAAAAATTCGTTGCACTCATTTAATTAGTCAAGTCAGAAAAGTGTTGTATTACTTAATGCTAATCTGTTGTAAACATTTGCTTGAGATGCTAAAACGGTAGCTTTTTATATTTAAATAATAATATAAGAGATGCTTCGGCAGTTTTTGCATGCTTTTGTAGGTGAACCCAGTTATTGTTTAACCAAGTTTAAGGTTAGCAGCGGATCATCAAACACTTGACTTTTAGCGTGTTTTGTTTAATTTGTTGTAGATCCATTGTGGCAAAAATGTGTCATTAAATAAAAATGTTTGTGTCGTATGTTATTGAACACATGATGCCTAATTTTTGAATGTGATGAAATGCATCAGCAACTGAAACCCTGCATCAAACAAATTTTGTTAGTATACATGAAACTGCACTATCACTAGCTGTGTAAAAGCAAGCTGAAAGTTTTTAAAAGTTACAGCATGTTTATAAAGCACTGTTTCTAACAACAGCATGTGCACATAAATGTATATCAAAAACCCTTCACTAAATGCAGAAGAAAGACGCCTAGTCTCAACTAAAACAAGCTTGTATTGAAGACTATTGTACATATATCTTTGTTTATAATGAAATCTAATATTGTAATATTAGATTTCATTATAATATTAATTCTAATATAACAATAAAACAATATTAGTCATTGTTTTATGCTGCAGCATTATGAGACACTGAATTATATTTCATTGCAGAATGTTATCCTTCATGATATTATATTGCCTGATTATTAGAGCTGTGCAACGATTAAAAAAATTAATCGCGATTAATAACTGGTCTGAACCAGTTAATCTTCGATTAATCTTAGAATGTTTTAGCATTCTAGCAAAAACCTGCATATTCGAAAACAAATAACACAGGTACATATAAATTAATTATATTTGAGACAATAATTGTTAACAGGAGTACAGGTTATGTACAATGTACATAAGTTACAATGTAATAATTATTATGAGTATGAAAATAGTCCACGAAAGTCTATAATTGAGCCAACCAAAAGTTGAGGCAGCACCATTCATTCGCATTTACCGAATGAAGAGGTGCCCTCTTCCAACATACAATATTTCCAGGTTTAGAGAATAGCCCACTCACCGGGGACAGTAGTGGCGGTAGTCAGCAGTAGTAGTTATTGTCTGCAACAGCTGGTGATCAATTCTGAGCAATATGATTAGAATTAGTTAAATGATATCTTAATGATGATGTGCTGTGGTGAAAGGAAAATTCTTTCTGATATATTTTGCATTTCACTTTTTTGTTTATGCTTCTAACAACGTATGAACGAAGGACATTTGTGCGCTTTCATGTTTCAATCAAGTGTCAACCTTATAATACTATTATTCTAAAGCTGAAATATGATTGTGATTTTACTTTTTTATTGAAATAGACGTATATTTTATCTAAAATATATTTAAAAAAAAGAAACTGTAAAATAATAAATAATACTTAAACCACTTTTGTTGCTATTACCTAGAAACATGTTCAAACAACGAACCGCACGGTTGCTTCAACTAGATCGTAGAATGCTTTTCTCGTTGCGTAAACAAGTTTAACATTAGTGACTCATTTAGTGTTTTCATAGTTGAGTGCAAAATAATTGTAGTTGTATTTAATTAGTAAGAAAGTGTTGCTTGTCATGATGTTTAGTCGTTAGTAAATTAAATGGTAGTAACCTGCCATGTTAATGTTATATTGTGGCGGATGCCAAGCCACGAATTTATTTTTGATGTTTTATATACTCGCATATAATTACTCTTATGTATTTTTTTATTTTTTCTTCATCTTTATTAAGTGTTTTACTCGCATATAATTAATCTTATATATATTTTTACATATTACATTTGCTTTTATTATGTGTCTTTTGCTTTGTTAGTTTGGGCATAATTAAGCCAACGTGTTAGCGTCTCTATTAATAATTTATTCTTTTAAGGTTTCCTACTCGGTTCCATTATACGGTCCAGGAAAAACATATGTACACATGTATACCTATATAGAGAGCGCTCTCGCTAGAAAAGCAGAAAAATCACAGTTCCACGACTAATGAAAATTCTTTCGGAATAAAACAAATGAAAAACTATACTCACTTCTTTTACAATTCATGCCACATGTCTTACAACCTAAATCATGCCTGAGTAAAGACTGGCAAAATCATGCACAATGGATTAAACATTGCAATAAACCACATCATGATCATCACCTCGATTGCATTTTATTTAAAGACTATATGGCTCAACTCAGTTAATCGTTCATTTGTATTGATCGGGTTAATCGTTTAATTAACGGGATCATTGTGCAGCTCTACTTATTATATAATATCATGTAATATTAAAATATACCTTGTAAGGTATGTAGTGGTCATGTGTTGCTGCATCAGCCTAATTAGAGTAGCATATGAAGTTGAATACCAACGGCAGCCATCTTGAAAAAACACACCAATGGAAAAAAGACTCGCTATTGGATGATCATCAATTGAATGCACTATTGAATACCAAGCTGCTTCTCAATTCCAAGGTTTTGTATATAAGGCACTTTTTGGTTGTCCCTTTATCAGCGCATCAGAGACAGCATTTCATGCAAAAACCGCAGGCATCGACCTAACTGAGACACATGTAATTTATCCTAACAACATTATTGCAAGAGGTAAGAGCACTTGGCTGTTTAGATAACACATTACCTCTCCTATTCTTAGATCTGTTTCATCTGCCATATTTGCATTCTTATTGTCTACCTAGGAAGAAACTACATAAAAGTTGGTAGAGTAGAGCCGCTAGCAGTTTTATATAAAGTACAAAAAATAGCAAAAACACAAAATAACTCTACAAAATATTTTAGCACATTCTTCTTTGGTATAATCAATTCCTGCTGATCATGCAAATTAGAAATACCGGACGGTAAACTTTATCTTTACCTAAATGATTTGTTATTTTTGAATGATTGATACCAAGAATGGCTGATACTTTTTCGGTGTTTGCACATGAGCTGATCGGAGTAGTTTTTTGCTTGTAAAGTAAGAAATCATTGCAAACAGCCGTGTGAGTTCTCTACCCAACCATGTGGGGCCGAGTCTAAAAACTTACATCGCGTTGATAACCTTAACAATGGCAACAGATAAAATTCAGTACTGACAGCCGTAGAGAATACGGTGAAGCATCATCTGTTCATAATTATATAAATAATTAAAATGTTGCCATTTCGCAAATCATTTATGCATATAGTGATTACACATTACGACCTCTCACGATCTCTCATGGGGCTGCCAAGTTCACTATTATTGATCTAAATTGATAATTTAATGATTTGAGGTGCCGTGAGCTGAGATGATGTGATATTTGAGGTTCCCAAATTTCAAATGTTACAATAGCAAACAAGTAGTGTTGTAAAGTATAATATGTAGGATGACTGCAACACATTTTGAGTCAATTAGAAAATAACTACTTTGAGATCGCTATTAACAGATCGTTACCCAGTTACAAGTTTAAAAAAAACTATGAACCACTAGAAAAGTTATCACTTAAAAACAAAAGTGATTAACATGTATTTTATTCTAGCAAAAAATACAGTTTTGTTTTATCAATCTAGATTTGTGGATACAAAGCATATTTTCCCTTGACCAAACGAGTGGGAGCGAAGTTTGAGAGTTTTTATGATAAATGCATGTGCACACAACTTGCGAAAATTATTCATCAACAAAGTCGCAAACCCTTGACTCGAAATCTCATCAACAAATTTAACCATCGTTTTGTAGAGTCGTTAAAGTATAATAACGATACAAAACACATATAAACCTATTCAAGTATGTTACCAAGTTTTTTGTAAAATGTCGACAGTCTCCTAAAACTTACCCATCTGAATGGATTATACACAAATATACAGATTTATTTGGCCAAAAATTGCCACAAAATGCTTGAAAGCTTGGTTTAATAAAAGTTAAGACCGGCCTACGATACGCCAATAAAGCGATACCAGGAGATGGAATATCTTCACTTGTAAATACAAATGCAGAAACGAATCCCTGGTGGAGAGTAGACCAGCTAGTGAGATATTGCATTTGGGGTGTCAACATTCTACATAGAAGTGAGCTTGCAGGCTGAACTACCATGAGATTTTAACTAATCTTAAAAACCCCACACAGTTTTTAAGTCTGATCGAGCAATGCTATAAATATTATACAAATAGAATGTATAGAATAGTAGCTCGCACATGATTCAATAAGACTGCAAAAATAGTAGCCTATTGAAAAAATATAAGGCTTTGTATTTGTTGAAATCTAAGACTAACGTTGTTAAGCGGCTTTGTAGTGGAAATATTGTGTTTTAAGATATTTCATGCAGGAGTCACATGCCGTTCACACTTAGCTGATGGAAATGGTATTTTAGAAATTCACATTACTAATTAATGGTTGAACAGTTACTGATAACAAACAACTGTCAGTCAATTTTAAATAGACCTAGATTTTGTTGCCGCAATGTACAGAATTTTTTGAATTTACAAGTATCATCAGATGGCCAGCAACATTTTCATAGACTCTCAACACAAACTACTACACCGCTTTCACAATGAAAGTCCATGAAAGGCTTTATTTAGGGTGATTGTCCATCCCGCATGCGATTGGGCACTCTAATCAGTTTAAGGTGTTTAATAGGCTACTCTCTGAACATTGATATATATATATATATATATATATATATATATATATATATATATACATATATAACAACATGTACAGACAGCCATGATTTCCTCTTAGCCTTTTAGCAAGTTTTGTCGCTTTTTATCTTGAAACGTTCTGGCTGTCAAATCAGGTTGAATGGTTAAAACGACTGCAAATGATAAAAAATTCTGATTATCTGTAATAAGATTTTGTGTAACTTTATCTTTAATTGAGCTAGGAAAGGGTATCAAAGTCTCTGCAAGCCAACGTTTTGTTATATTGAGTAATAAAAGCTACAGCTGAGTATATAGTTATTCCGCCGGTTTCTAAATTCACTCAGCATTTTTAAACTGTTAGGCCAAAAAGATAAATGACACTATGATCAGCCCTACTGAAAATGTTGAGTAAGCAGAGCATTAGTGACGATGTGGATAAGCAGCCATAATATAAAATAAAACTTTGCGGTAAGTCTTCCAAAATAAAAGTTTGCTAGACATGAAAGTTTTATAGAAAGCTGGACTCATTTACCACTCTGACTTTGTAAGCAGTTCAACAACTAAACTATTTCGGTTATTGCTCAACCAAATTTAAGGTTATCATCGGATCGTCAAACACTCGATTTTTAGCGTGTTTTGTTTAATTTGTTGTAGATCCATTGTGGCAAAATAGTGTCATTAAATAAAAATGTTGGTGTCGCATGTTATTAAAATTAAAATAGATAAATTTTGCCAGTATACATGAAACTGCATTATCCCACGCTGTCTAAAAACAAGCTGGAAGTATTATAAAGTGGCTACATGTTTATAAATCACTGTCTCTAACAACAGCATGTGCCTTGACATGGACATTAGAAACCCTACAATGAATACCTGAAAGTTAGTAGAGTAGAGCTACTTGCAGTTTTATATAACGTACATAAATGAGCAAAAACACAAAATAAGTCTGAAATATTTTAGTGCAATGTTTCTTGATATAATCAATTACTGCTGATCAATCAAATTATAAATACCGGCTGGCCAACTTTATATGCACCTAACTGATTTGTCGTTTTTCAATGAATGATACGAAAAGTGGCTGATCATCTTTCGATGCTTGCACATGAGCTGATCGCAATAAAGTGTTTGACGTGTGAATCAGGAAATCGTTGTTAATCGCAGTAGGAGTTTTCTACCCAACCATGTGGTGCGGAGTGTACAAACTTCTTTCGTGTTTAACACTTCAACAATGGCAACAGATAAAATTCAGGACTGGCAGCCGTAAAGAATACGGTGAAGCATCATCTTTTTGTGTACTTATTTATGTTATATATGTGAAGCGCCCAGCATTTGTAATCTTTAGTTACACAGCCCATGAATACCTGTCATTGTGAAACAAAGGAACTCATCATGTAAATCAACTTCTATATTGGTATTTATGTATCCAGATTAATGTAAGAGCATTATACACCTCTTACGGAACTACTCATCCCCTTTTATTTAACCATTTTTGATATGATTAGGAAACAGCTTTCTGGACTCTTGGTAGCCTGACACGCCGATTTGTTATTCCAACTTCCTAGCACCTGCTATTTTACTACTTAGCATAATTGTTATCTGCTTCTTTGTACTTACTCGCTTACTTCCTAGGAAGCTTTGCAGCGCCCAATCGTCTGTGATCTACGAATGTGATGATTGCCTGACTGATTAGGCAAACATATATAAGCCTGCGTAGATCAGAAACAATTCGAATTCCATATTTTACTCACGCTCTACGTATCACTCTGCTCTTGTATCACTCTTTATATTTTTAGACTTGCGCAATTAGTATCAGCCATTGACTTGATTAGCCTTCATATATTTTATGTTTTTGCAATTGAAAGTTTAAATTTTTAATAAATATAATCTGTTTTTAAGTTTTCAGCTAAAACAAACCAGTCTAATTCTTGACATTAAATCTACACCTGAAATACAGTCCTTTAAATTCGCAAATCATAAACCAACTACTTGAACCACCAATCCAGCACTTATAGTTAATAATCTTTTTAAACAGAGGGTCATTACATATAGGATATCTTGTTTTGAGATCTGAGCACATTTACGTGCGGTCTTAGTCCCAGAAAGCATTAAACTGATATTTCGAGGTAAACCTTTATATCCTTTTAAATGCATTTAATCAATAAAATCCTAGCAACACAAACAACCCTCAGTGTAGGAATAATTGCTTTCTATGCAATCAGTCAGAGATTGCCGCCGAGCTCAATCAGTTGAACAAGTGTAGAGGCTGACTATTTTAATCGCTATATCACTTTAAATCTTTTCACCAGAAATGCTGCTTCAACCTACAACAACCGTTTTACAAGGTAATTTCTACAGATTTAACTTCTAGCTCTTTATTAGTCTCTTTTAACTTACTGTTATGAATTACTTTCCATGTAACCTTTTGATCTCAGTTAGTACTCTATAAAACACACACGTCGAGGGTTTTATGGGTCACTCGCTTATCAATGAATATTGTTCTTTATTTGCTTGTAAACTCAACAGCTTACGCCTTATTAACATATTATAGAGGCAAATAAGATGATACTCGGAAAGAATAGTAGTTTTGCACATAATTTGGGAAGTTTTACTAAATTTATATTTAATGATGGCCTAAATTAAAAAGTGTTCACTTTTTCAAATCCAATGAGGAAACATAGAAAATAGTGGACATTTATATATTTCTTAAACATGTTATTATATAATGTTATACGATAACAAATTGAGTTTTTTAGACAATGAAAATGAAATGAACAGCTTGATTGTTGTCAAAATTATACAATATGAATTTGCATTATACAATAAGAACCAGAAACATTATTTAAAAGCTTTTTTGATCCAGCGCTAAAGATGAAAATTAGCTTTAAAATTGTTTTGCTGTGAATGTTGTATGAACAACTATTTTTGTAAAGACGTCACGGATGAATGTCTGCCTATGATGAGATGAGTTTACAATTACAATGCGTGTGAGTTATTCATTATTCATGATATCTACACTTGACATATCAAAACAGACTATATTAGTGTAAGCAACTTGCTTCAGTTTACCAATCTCACATCAGCCTATGTAGACTCACTTTTTAACTGAAATTTTTAAAATCAGTATATAGATCTGCAAATTTGAAATATAACGACGAAGTATTGGCTTGAGTAACTATGTTAAGACCGCTACTGCTATTTTGCAAGTGTGTAATTATTTGCTGCTAACAATTATTTAAAGATTTTGCAAAATACCATTTTAGGTGCTAATTGAATATTTCAAAGTTCCTGAGCTAAATTACTGAAAAACAGTAATGAGTTTGTTTACTTTTTATTTCAAATCTGCTCCACTTTGGGCTATACAATCAACGGTTTTAAATACCAATGTTTGATGAGACAGCCAAAAACTTTATCAAATATGTACCGTAAGTATATGAAAGTTTACTCAAACCAAATGCAAGATAACATAAAATGTACAAATGAGTCATTCAGCAAGTTCACAGTAATTGACCAGTAAAGTACAGCTGCAATAACAAGTCTAAACAAGCTCAATTCACTAACTAAACCTTAGAGAATAAACACGTCATCTAAAAAACATTGCATCTTTAAAGACCTCAAAGTGCGCCAGTATTCGAAGGCACAAGAACAGACAAATCATGAAACACAAACTTCACATGACAAAAGATGAACTGTGCAAGCACCGCCTCTGCTTGAACCCTCGTACTATTATAACATATCATGAATATAATGTATTTTATTATAATCTAATATTTTATATTATATAGTATTTTCTCATTTCATTCATATTTCATTTTATTACCATGTAGTATATTATGTATCATAATAAATATTATATTGTAAATGAAACTAGAATCACCCCTTTACGACGCACCATACCAATTTCTAAAAAAGATCAAGTTTGTGTTCAACATTACTACATGTATATTTTCATATATGATGAAATCTAATATTGTAGACATTTCTATGCTAGGAAATTATAATACATTGCATTATATTAAATTGTCGAATATTATTCTTCATGATACTATATTGTATTATTATATAATAGTATGTCATAGTACAATGCTAATTGTAGGGTATTTAGTGTTCATGTGTTGCTGCATCACCTTGATTAGTGCAGCATGCGAAGTAAGATACCAAAGGACAGCCATTTTGAAAACCACACCGATGGAAAAAAGACCAGCCATTAGACGATCAATTGAATGCGCTACTGAATGCGAAGCTGCATCTCATTGCCAGGGTTTTGTACATAAGGAACCATTTGATTGTCAGTTTATCGACACAGCAGAGAGAGAATTTCTTGCAGAAGCAGCAGGCATCGACTCAACTGAAGCATATGTAATTTATCTTGACACCAGTGTAGCAAGAGGTAAGAGTGTGCATTTGTTTAAATAGCAAATTCTCTCCTATTTTTTTAGATCAGTTTTATCTGCCACACTTGCCTTTTTTCTTTATAAGTAGGAAAAAACTATTTGAAAGTTAGTAGAGTACAGCTAGCAATTTTATCTAAAATACAAATAGAGAAAAAACCCAAAATAGCCCTATGAAATATTTTAGTGCATTATTCGCCGGTATCTTTTAGGATAAAATAAAAACTATCGTTTAGTGCTTCCGTTATATGTTATAGCTGATTTTACCCTCTATTCATTGTCATTTCATCTATCTATAGAACTCATACCTGTATTCCTGCGCTTATATAATACTCAAGCGTTTCTCCAAATTCTCTAATGAGTAAGTTATTCATTTTACAGAAGACTTCATCACGGTTTATGTTTAATTTACAAATAATATTATCATTGTGTTTTGTGTGATCTACGTACGTTTATGTTTAGAACTTACATGTTTATTAATACTCTCTATCACCCTCATATATAATAGTAACTGCGCAGGCTACCGTAACAGTTATATCCGATAATACAAACTTATATCGTGTTGTCCCCTGCAACAAGGGCAGCGGATACAACTCAGTGCTGACAACTGTAAAAAATATGGTGAAACTTCATCATTTCAGAATTATATGAATAATTAATTTGTTGCCACCTTGCAAATCAATTATGCATATAATAATTGCGCATTACCATCACGGAGCTGCCAAGTCCACGATTATTGATCAGAATGTTAGTTTAATACATTGAAGGGCCATGAAGTAAAATGATATGATATTTGTGGTGCCCAAATTTCAAATGTTCCATATTAGCATTACTGAAGCATTACACACTTCGAGTCAATCAGAAAATAACTACTTTGAGATTGCCATTAAAATACCGTTACCCAGTTTGGAATTAAAACAACAACTATGAAGTTGGTATAAATGTTATTATTTTCCAACAAAAGTTATTAACAATTATATTGTTCCGCAAAATAACATAGTTATGTTTATCAATCTAGATTGGTGGATTTAAAGTGTATATGTAATATATGACTAAGAAACATCTTTTAGTATTTTCATTACTTTTTTAGATGGTCTTAAGCTCAAATAATTAATTACCATTGGATTTATAGAATTTACATATGTATACCTGAACTTTTACTGTTTATGTTTATGTTTAAAATGTAATTTTTTTGTCATTGCCAGACATGTTAACTTCTTATACTAACAATGTTAGATTCCAAATACTGAATGGCTATACAACTCATTCATATGCTACAGATATGTTTAAATTCTTAAATACCAGATATCCACTGCCTGATGATTTCATCTGGTTCTCACTAAAACTGTATTGTTAATTTATGTAATATTTTTGCTACAGAGGTAAAATGTTAAAAAACTAAGATGTATACCTAAATAATATGGTTTCAACTCATCCTTGAATACATTTTTGGTTTTCCATTCATGACACGATATGGCCATACCGTTTCATTTATTAACTTTTCATGGCTCCATTTGTAAAACGGCTTTAGAATAAAGATGATTTTGGTCTGCCCAATTATAGAATAGATTTATTTAAAATACTTAAAAAGCTTCTCCATATGAATACTGAGAGTTATTCAGAATCTAAAATACTTTATATAAAGAAATATGAACAACTGACTAGATGTTCAATTTTAAAATAATTCAATAATCAAATTCATGTTCACAAGACAATTATTTATAAATTCTTAAAATTTTTTTAAAAGCTTGAGATAAAATTTTTAACTTTATGATGTCTCACTGTCAGCCAACTCTATAATACTGTGTGAAATTATCTGTTATAATTTTCTTTGAGCAAAGTAAATACATTAATAAGAATATGATTTGGCAAACAAACATACCAATCTTTTTAAATTTAGCTCAGATTTCCTAACAAGTAGGACAACCTAGACAACTTAGACATGTGAACAAAACATTTTAATTTATGTGAGACATGTAAATGTGACTTTTTGCAGGAAAACCAGCAGAAATGATTAGTACAACCGACCCAAAATTTGGAGCCGAGAAAGGAGTAGACGGAATATATATTCCACCAGGAGATGGATCATCTTCACTTTTTGCTACAGAGAGCGAAACAAATCCCTGGTGGCGAGTAGACCTGCTGGAGAAATATTGCATTTGGGGTGTCAACATTTTAAATAGAAGTAAGCTTGCAGGCCAAATTACAGATAATTTTTAACTAAACTTGAGCTAAAAAAACTCTAAACAGGTTTCGAGTCTGATGGAACAATGCTATAAGCATTGTACAAATATATTTGAAACATTACTATTCTATAAATAAAATGGAGAATAGTAACTGACACAGTATACGATGACTACAAAAATAGTATTGCGGAAAGATACTGCTTTGTATTAGTTGGAGTGTAAGAGTAAACGTTTTCAACCGACTTTTGCAGTAAAAATTGTGTGTTTTAGTAAATTTTATTTGAGAGTCACATGTCATTCGTATTTAGCTGATGGGGATCACATTTTATAAATTTTATTACGTATTACCTGTTGGTTAGTTACTGATAACAAACAACTATTAGTCAATTCTATATAAACATAGAATTTAGTGCGGTAATATACAGAATATTCTTAAGTTAAATGTATCATCAAATGGTCAGCAACATTTTCATAGACTTTTAACACAAATTATAGCATCGCTTTTACAATGAAAATCCATGAAAAGTTTTATTGAGACGAATTGTGCTTCATGAGTGCAATTATGTATTTTTGCATTTCTTATCGGATGGGTGTTTAATAGGGTGCTTCTCGGGAATTGATGTCTATAACAAGAGAGACAGACAGCCATGCTTTTCGCTGAGCCTTTTAGCAAGTTTTGCCTATTTTCCTTTTGGAACATTTTGGCAGTCAGATCAGCTTGAACAGTAAAAATGATAACAAACAACAGAAAAATATCAACATATTCTGATCATTGTAATGAAAATCTGTCAGTTTATCTTTAATTGATCTAAGAAATGGGAACATATTATTTGCAGACCGGTGCTCTGTTACTTTGTGCAATAAACATTAAAATTGAGTATGTACTTATACCGCTAGTTTCTGAGTTCACTTTACATTTTTATACCTCTGAGCCAAAGAAGGTAACTGATACTGTGATCAGCCCTACTGAAAATGTTGAATAAGCAAAAAATTAGTAACACTGTAGATAAGCACCAGCAAAATAGAACAAAACTTTGCAATAAGTTTACCAAAATGAAGATTCAGTAAACATAAAAGTTTCATAAAAAGCTGAACTCATTTACGACCTCTGACTTTGTAAGCAGTTCAATAAACAAACTACCTTGAAAAACTATCTCACCTTCTGAGTTCTTATCTAATTTTAGGCTGGGGTTATTACTCCCGTTCAGCTAATGCCACTGTGACAATTGCTGATGATGCCACAGATTTATTCTACAGCTCAGAAAAAGCAGCAAACTTTTGCGGCGGACATAATGGGCAACTAGAGCGATATTACACCGTGATTAAATGCGTGTCACCAATTAATGGTCAGCTTGTTCAGATTCAGTTCATGATTACAACTAAGATGAACTTATATGAGATTGAAGTGTACGCTGCTCTGTAAAGAACACCGCAATGACATCAATAACTAATATGGTTAAAGATATCTTCAGCTACATGTAGCATTGATGACAGTCCAAAAATTCGTTGCACTCATTTAATTAGTCAAGTCAGAAAAGTGTTGTATTACTTAATGCTAATCTGTTGTAAACATTTGCTTGAGATGCTAAAACGGTAGCTTTTTATATATAAATAATAATATAAGAGATGCTTCAGCAGTTTTTGCATGTTTTTGTAGGTGATCGCAGTTATTGTTTAACCAAGTTTAAGGTTAGCCGTGGATCATCAAACACTTGACTTTTAGTGTGTTTTGTTTAATTTGTTGTAGATCCATTGTGGCAAAAATGTGTCATTAAATAAAAATGTTTGTGTCAGATGTTATTAAACACATTATGCCAAATTTTAGGATGTGATGAAATGCATCAGCAACTGAAACACTGCATCAAATAAATTTGGTCAGTATACATGAAACTGCACTATCACTAGCTGTGTAAAAGCAAGCTGAAAGTTTTTAAATTTACAGCATGTTTATAAAGCACTGTTTCTAACAACAGCATGTGCACATAAATGTATATCAAAAACCCTTCACTGAATGCATAAGAAAGACACCCAGCCTCAACTAAAACAAGCTTGTATTCAAGACTATTGTACATATATTTTCATTTATAATGAAATCTAATATTGTAATATTAGATTTCATTATAATATTAAAACATAATATAACAATGAAACAATATTAGTCATGGTTTTAAGCGGCAGCATTATGAGACATTGCATTATATTTCATTGCAGAATGTTATCTTTCATGATAACAAATTGCCTTATTATTAGAGCTGCACAACAATTAAAAAAATTAATCTTGATTAATGACTGGTCTGAACCAGTTAATCTTCGATTAATCTTAGAATTAATCTAGCAAAAACCTGCATATTCGAAAACAAATAACACAGGTACATATAAATTAATTATATTTGAGACAATAATTGTTAACAGGAGTACAGGTTTTGTACAATGTACATAAGTTACAATGTAATAATTATTATGAATATGAAAATAGTCCACGAAAGTCTATATTTAAGCCAACCAAAAGTCGAGGCAGCACCGTTCATTCGCATTTACTGAATGAAGAGGTGCCCTCTTCCTACATACAATATTTCCAGGTTTAGAGAATAGCCCACTCACCGGGGACAGTAGTGGTGGTAGTGAGCAGTAGTAGTTATTGTCTGCAACAGTTGGTCATCAATTCTGAGCACTATGATAAGAATTAGTTAAATGATCTCTTAATGATGATGTGCTGTGGTGGCAGAAAAATTCTTTGTGACATCTTTTGCACTTTACTTTTTTGTTTATGCTTCTAACAACGTATGAACGAAGGACATTTGTGCGCTTTCATGTTTCAATAAAGTGCCAACCTTATAATACTATTATTCTGAAGCTGAAATATGATTGTGAGTTTACTTTTTTATTGAAATACACGTATATTTTATCTAAAATATATTTAAAAAAAAGAAACTGTAAAATAATAAATAATACTTAAACCACTTTTGTTGCTATTACCTAGAAACATGTTCAAACAACGAACCGCACGGTTGCTTCAACTAGATCGTAGAGTGATTTTCTCGTTGCGTAAAAGAGTTTAACGTTAGTGACTCATTTAGTGTTTTCATAGTTGAGTGCAAAATAATTGTAGTTGTATTTAATTAGTAAGAAAGTGTTGCTTGTCATGATGTTTAGTCGTTAGTAAATTAAATGGTAGTAACCTGCCATGTTAATGTTATATTGTGGCGGATGCCAAGCCACGAATTTATTTTTGATGTTTTATATACTCGCATATAATTACTCTTATATATTTTTGTACATATTACATTTGCTTTTATTATGTGTCTTTCGCTTTGTTAGTTTGGCCGTAATTAAGCCAACGTGTTAGCGTCTCTATTAATAGTTTATTCTTATACGGTTTCCTACTCGGTTCCATTGTACGGTCCAGGAAAAAACATATGTACACATGTATACCTATATAGAGAGCGCTCTCACTAGAAAAGCAGAAAAATCGCAGTTCCACGACTAATGAAAATTCTTTCGGAATAAAACAAATGAAAAACTATACTCACTTCTTTTACAATTCATGCCACATGTCTTACAACCTAAATCATTTAGCACATTCTTATTTGGTATAATCAACTCCTGCTGATCATGCAAATTATAACTACCGGATGGCAAACTTTTTCTTTACCTAAATGATTAGTTATTTTTGAATGATTGATACCAAAAGTGGCTGATACTCTTTCGGTGTTTGCACATGAGCTGATCGGAGTAGTTTTTTGCTTGTAAATTAAGAAATCATTGCAAACTGCCGTGCGAGTTCTCTACCCAACCATGTGCGACCGAGTCTAAAAACTTACATCGCGTTGATAACCTTAACGATAGCAACAGATAAAATTCAGTACTGACAGCCGTAGAGAACACGGTGAAGCATCATCTGTTCATAATTATATAAATAATTAAAATGTTGCCATTTCGCAAATAATTTATGCATATAGCGATTACACATTATGACCTCTCACGATCTCTCATGGGGCTGCCAAGGTCACTATTATTGATCTAAATTGTTAGTTTAATGATTTGAGGTGCCGTGAACTGAGATGATGTGATATTTGAGGTTCCCAAATTTCAAATGTTACAATAGCAAACAAGTAGTGTTGTAAAGTATAATATGTAGGAGGACTGCAACACATTTTGAGTCAATTAGAAAATAACTGCTTTGAGATCGCTATTAACAGATCGTTACCCAGTTACAAGTTTAAAAAAAACTATGAACCACTAGAAAAGTTATCACTTAAAAACAAAAGTGATTAACATGTATTTTATGCTAGCAAAAAATACAGTTTTGTTTTATCAATCTAGATTTGTGGATACAAAGCATATTTTCCCTTGACCAAACGAGCGGGAGCGAAGTTTGAGAGTTTTTATGATAAATGCATGTGCACACAACTTGCGAAAATTATTCATCGACAAAGTCGCAAACCCTTGTCTCGAAATCTCATCAACAAATTTAACCATCGTTTTGTAGAGTCGTTAAAGTATAATAACGATACAAAACACATATAAACCTATTCAAGTATGTTACCAAGTTTTTGTAAATTGTCGACAGTCTCTTAAAACTTACCCATCTGAACGGATTATACACAAATATACAGATTTATTTGGCCAAAAATCGCCACAAAATGCTTGAAAGTTTGGTTTAATAAAAGTTAAGACCGGCCTACGATATGCCAATAAAGCGATGCCAGGAGAGGGAATATCTTCACTTGTAAATACAAATGCAGAAACGAATCCCTGGTGGAGAGTAGACCAGCTAGTGAGATATTGCATTTAGGGTGTCAACATTCTAAACAGAGGTATGCTTACAGGCTGAACGACCATGAGATTTTAACTGAACTTAAAAACCCCACACAGTTTTCAAGTCTGATCGAGCAATGCTATAAATATTATACAAATAGAACGTAGAATAGTAGCTCACACATGATTCAATAAGACTGCAAAAATAGTATTGAATAGATATAAGGCTTTGTATTAATTGAAATCTAACACTAACTTTTTATGCGGCTTTGTAGTGGAAAATGTATGTTTTAAGATATTTCATTTGGGAGTCACATGCCAGTCATATTTAGCTGATGGAAATGGTATTTTGAAAATTCCGTAACTTGTTAATTGTTGATCAGTTACTAATAACAAAAAACAGTCAGTCAATTTTATATAGACCTAGAATTTGTGCGGCAATGTACAGAATCTTTTGAATTTAAACGTATCATCAGATGGCCAGCAACATTTTCATAGACTCTCAACACAAATTACTTTACCACTTTCACAATGAAAATGCATGAAAGCTTTTACTGAGGGTGATTGTCCATCCCGCATGCGATTGGGCACTCTAATCAGTTTAAGGTGTTTAATAGGCTACTCTTTGAGCATTGATATATATATAACAACATGTACGGACAGCCATGATTTCCTCTTAGCCTTTTAGCAAGTTTTGTCTCTTTTTATTTTGAAACCTTCTGGCTGTCAAATCAGGTTGAATGGTTAAAACGACTGCAAATGATAAAAAATTCTGATTATCTGTATAAAGATTTTGTGTAACTTTATCTTTAATTGAGCTAGGAAAGGGGATCAAAGTCTCTGCAGGCCAACGTTTTGTTATATTGAGTAATAAAAGCTACAGCTGAGTATATAGTTATTCCGCCGGTTTCTAAATTCACTCAGCACTTTTAAACTGTTAGGCCAAAAAGATAAATGATACTATGATCAGCCCTACTGAAAATGTTGAGTAAGCAGAGCATTAGTGACGATGTGGATAAGCAGCCATAATAAAAAGAAAACTTTGCGGTAAGTCTGCCAAAATAAAAGTTTGGTAGACATGAAAGTTTTATAAAAAGCTGGACTCATTTACCACTCTGACTTTGTAAGCAGTTCAACAACCAAACTATCCCGGTTATTACTCAACCAAATTTAAGGTTAGCAGCGGATCGTTAAACACTCGATTTCTAGCGTATTTTGTTTAATTTGTTGTAGATCCATTGTGGCAAAAATGTGTTATTAAATAAAAATGTTTGTGTCGCATGTTATTAAACACATTATGTTAAGTTTTTAGATATGATAAAATAAATCAGCAACTGAAACACTGCATAAATAAATTTTGTCAGTATACATGAAACTGCATTATCCCACGCTGTCTAAAAACAAGCTGGAAGTTTTATAAAGTGGCTACATGTTTATAAATCACTGTCTCTAACAACAGCATGCGCATATACATGTATATTAAATACCCTACACTGAATACTGAAAAAATACACCCAGCCTCAACTAAAACAAGCTTTTGTTCAAGATTACTGTATGTATATATTCAAATCTAATGAAACCTAGTATTGTTATAATTTATTTCATTATATACAGAATCTAAAACAACTATAGAACAATAAAACAATATTACACAATGCTTTATGCTAAGGAATTATATTACATTGCATTATATTTCATTGCAGAATATTATCCCTTGTGATATTATATTGCCTTATTATATAATATTATGTAAAATTACAATATACATTGTAAGGTATTTAGTGTTCATATGTTGCTGCATCAGCCTGAGTAGCCAAGCATATGAAATTAAATACCAAAGTCAGCCATCTTGAAAAACGCGCCAATGAAAAAAAGACCCGCCATTGGATGCTCATCAATTGAATGCACTATTGAATACCAAGCTGCCTCTCAATTCCAAAGTTTTGTATATAAGGCCCTTTTTGCTTGTCACTTTATCAGCGCATCTGTGACAGGATTTCATGCAGAAACCGCAGGCACCGACTCAATTGAAGCATATGTTATTTATCTTAATACCAGTGTAGCAATAGGTGAGAGCATGTGGTTGTTTAAAAAACACATTACCTCTCATATTCTTAGACCTGATTCATCTGCCATATTAGCTTTTTATAACATACATAGGAAGAAACTACCTGGACGTTAGTAGAGTAGAGCCACTTGCAGTTATATATTAAGTACAAAAAACAGCAAAAATACAAAATAACTCTATGAAATATTTTAGTTCATTCTTCCTTGGTATAATAAATTATTGTTGATCAAGCGAATTACTGGCTGGCCAACTTTTTCTGCACCTAAATGATTTGTTATTTTTTGAATGAATGATACCAAAAGTGGCTGATTATCTTTCGATGGTTGCACATGAGCTGATCGCAATAACATGTTTGGCATGCGAATTAAGAAATCGTTGTCAATTGCAGTAGGAGTTCTCTACCCAACCATGTGGTGCCGAGTGTACAAACTTTTATCGTGTTTAACACTTCAACAATAGCAACAGATAAAATTTAGGACTGGCAGCCGTAGAGAATACGGTGAAACATCATCTTTTTGTAATTATATGAATAATTAATTTGTTGCCACTTTGCAAATCATTAATGCATTTAGTGATTACACATTACAATCTCTCACTAGGCTGCCGAGTTTTGTAGTATTGATCTAAATTGTTTAGATTTAATATTTTATATACATAATGTTTAGTTCAATAATTTGAAGTGCTGTAAAATAAAAGGATACGATATGTTTGATTCCCCAAATTTAAAATGTTTCAATAGCAATACAGCTCGTGTTGTAATGCATAATATGTAGGAAGACTGTAACACACTTTGAGCTGATTAAAAAAATAACTACTTTGAAATTGCTATTAAAAGATTGTTATCTAGTTAAGAATTTAAAAAACTATGAATTGGTAGAAATGCCTAAATTTACGAACAAAAGCGAGTAACAATTAGTTTATGCTAGCAGAAATACAGTTTTCTTTATTAATCTAGATTTGTGGATACAAAACGTATTTTACATAATAGACTAAAAATACACCATAATTTATTGCCTCCATTATATTTTTCAGATGGTCTTACTCCCAATCCATTGTCATTTCATCTAAAAAACTCATACGTATATACATGTATACTCGGACATTTTTCGAAATTTACTATTAAAGAAGTCATTTATTTTGCAGAAGGCTTCATCACAATTTGTCTGTAATTTACAAATAATCCTATTGAAATGGGTGTGATCGATTGATTTTGGTGTTTGGTGTGATCTACATTTATGTTTAGAACAGTGGATGTTCTCTCACTGACAGTTGTGGTAACTTATTTTAATAACATTGTTAGATACAGAATACTGAATGGCTATATGGCCTATAACTTATTAATATGCTACTCACATATTTCCATTCTTAAGTACCAGACATCTACTGCCTGATGATTTTATTTTCTACTCAGTAAAACTGTTTTGCTAATTTATGTAATAATTTGCTAACCAAGATAAAATTTAAAAGAACTAAGACTTATACTTAAACAGTATAGTTTTAACTCTTCCTTGTATAAATGTTTGATTTTTCATTTATGACACAACATGGTAATTCCTTTTTATTGGCTTTTTGTGGCTCCAATTGGAAAACATTTTTTCTAGAAAACTGATTATGAACTGCTCGATGAAATGTGCTCTTGTAAAGTTTATTGTTTTTCAGTATGAACACCGAAGGTTATTCAGATTCTCAAAAATAAAACTATACAAAGCAATATGAATAGATGACCAGATGTTCAACTTTTTAAAACAATTCAATGACTAAATTCATGCTTATAAGACAATCATTTAGAATTTCTTTCAATTATCTTAGAAGTTCGGGTTAAAACTGTTAATGTAAAAATGTCTCACTGTCATAAAACTCCATTATACTGTTTAAAATAATATGTTACAACTTTTTGTGAGCAAAGTTTACTGACTCATAGCTAGTAATTGACACCATACACAAAAACCATTTAGGAAGTCATATTTATGCTACTAAATTCTGTTGCTCACAGCTATCAGCTCTATCATACAGGCGTTTCCAAGAGATACTGGTGATATTAACAAGCTTTCACAAGAGTTTTATGCACTCCACTAATTATTTTACCCGAAATTTTTTATATGTGACTTTCTGCAAGGTACTCCATTGAATAATAGACCAGTCTATGCTATCCAATCATGCACATCACATGATTTAGCTATCTATGATTTACTTACTACCGCACCACATGGAAATATTCATGAACACTACAATACGCATCTTCTGTTATATTTTTCACTCCATTAAAATATCCCTTGTTTTACCTGTAGTGTTAATCTGTAGAATTAGGTCATGTGTTGTACATTCTGGTTTATTTCACTAATTGCCTATATATTCGTGTGTTGTATATAGAGTTTTTTAATTTTATATTACTTATTAAATTAGTCTATAAAAAGTTGCCTATTCAATAATCTAAATTTAGCATGCCAGATATATTAATAATCTCTGACATACTTGGCTCAAGTTTCGCCAAATATTGTTTGCCCATGTTAAACAAAACTGTCCATTGTATAGTTCTGCTATTACCTGCCGTATAAATTTTCAGACTGCAAATAAATTTAACACTATCTCATGAACACATTCTATAGGTCAGGTATGGACTTAGTCTAGGTCACTAAGTACGTGTATGTTTACTAGAGTTTGTGTGTAGTATCGAGCTTAGATATAAGACTGAGTGTTTCAGACTACAATCATCATTTGACAGTTCACTTTATTTTGTCCTGCTACAGTATTACTTTTATGTTATGTAAGTGTTATAAAGATATTCTATTTTAATAACTTTGTTAAAATTTTGTTGACTGAGACCGCAAGTGACATTGGTGAAAGATTGATTTGCAGATGAAAGAAGCACTATATATGGCAGCCACCTTTTAGCATCATTTAACTTTAAGACATCAACCTACACTACAGATTACTACTGCTGCAAGTCTGCTATAGTCTGCTATAGTCTGCTATAGTCTGCTATAATCTTCTATAGTTTGCTATAGCCTGCTACAATCTGCAATAGTTTGCTATAGTCTGCTATAGTCTGCTACAGTCTGCTATTATAGTCAATGTAGTGCTTTGTGTTTGGTTATATTGTTAAAGATGAGCTTACTCAAACTTTAGTTGAATCTGTCAGAAAGTATCAGTATTTTATTATCATTTGCAATGTTTTTGATATTTGAGGTGATCTGACTGCCAGGCTCTAACAAGATTAAAATCGTAAAAACTTTATCGCGATTAAAAAGCTAAACACGTTGAAACAATGTAAACACATTCAAGGATTGTTGTCATAAAAACAGTTTAACGATTTGTATTAAACTTCCACACTCGTGCTGCAAGATATTGGAGTAATAGGTAAAATTATCTCTAGTAAAGTCGGCTTTCTGCTATTAGGTACTTATATTTAGATCATGAGTAATCGACAGGTCAGATTGTTATACTGGCGTATCTACAATAAAAACTTATGCCTTCATTTGTGCATGTTTTTAAGAGTAGATAATTCCCAATTTGTACAAACTAAACCAAAGTGTACATTCTAAAATATGTGTAAATTATAAACTTGACTTTTTTCCTAATTTTTATAATTTGCAAGCTTGCCTATATTTCCTTTTTTAAATTGTTGCAGATGCTGAACCAAACTTAATTAGGTTGTTGTTGAAAGCGGTGATGTAATATGTGGAGAGAGTTCCTTCCATACCAACTACGTGTGTTCAAAAAATTATCAGTTTATGGTCGTACACAAACAACTGTTGAAGGTTTTTGCATATTTATTTGAATGCACTTCATCAATAAAATCCAAGCAGTGCAAACAACACTCAGTGTAGGAATATTTGCTTTTTGTTCAAACAGTTGGAGATTGCAGTCTAGCTGGTTCAGTTGAACAAGCATAGAGACGGAATATTTTAGATGTTATATCAGATTAAGTGCATGCTTGAGAAATGCAGCTTCAGCATACAACAGCTGTTCTACAAGTTAATCATAATATTTTCAAGTTATATTGTATTTTATTATATTGTATTATAAAATATTGCATGTTATTACAAAATGGTAAATTATATTTCAACATATTATAGTATATTACACTGGTATGCTGGCAGCCAAATGCCCCATGAAAGATATTCAGGTGTATTAACTGTATGGATGTTTATTTCATGTACAACAAAGGTAATTGAGTGGCACCGTTGGTAGTTTGCTTGGCTGCGAAGCTCTGCATCAGAGTTCAAACACTGGGAGACAAAATTATTTTTCAATAACCACTTAGCATAGCTTAGGACCACTTAGTGCTGAAATTGGCGTGTGTTTGTACTTTTGCAAATCATTATCTGCATACCTACTCCAATATGCTGTAAAGTGGTCCAGAGGCACATTGGGTACTGTGCTTAGCTGCAAAACCAGAATATCCAAGGTCAATTTTTGTGTGGGCACTTTTACCCTAACGCTCTAGGTGTGGCTTCAGCGAAATGGATGAATGAACGTACACAGCTTTTATTATAGTCAATATTGAATTAAATTTAATAGCAATATATTATATTGCAGTGTGGTATATTATTGCATTGCATCATACTAATGCATTGTAAGCTCATTTTGATACATTGCATTATATTTTATTGCAGAGTATTATCTTTCATGATATACACTATTATTGAATTATTATATAATAGTGTGTAATATTGCAGTGCACATTGTAGAGTGTTTAGTGTTCATGAGTTGCTGCATAACCCTGATCAGTTCAGCGTGTGAAGTCAAATACCAAATAACAGCCATCTTGAACAACAGGCCGATGAAAAAATACCAACCATTGATTCATCATCAATTAAATGCACTACTGAATGAGAAACTGCATCTCATTGCCACAGTTTCATACATAAGGAATCATTTGGTTGTCATTTTATCAACACTTCAGAGACAGAATTTCTGGCAGAAACAGCAGGCACTGACTCAAATGAAGCATATGTAATTTATCCTGATACCAGTGTAGCAAGAGATGAGAGCGTGTAGTTGTTTAAATAACATACTATCTTTCCTTTTCTTAGATCAGTTTCATCTGCCATAATACTCCGCAATTATTTAAAACTTGTAAAGGCATGTCGCTAGAATTGCCCACTGTTTTGGCATAAGTTACACCTAGGTAGTAAGACTACTTAAGTTTCATGTTGTAAGCTCATTTGTCTAATCATAGATGCATATGCAATACTCTTTTGATAGCTTTGTTGGGCTCATTGGGTTGGCTCCCCTTACTGCATTCAAATTAGCAACTAAAAGTTTTTCCCTTGGCTATCACTGTAACAGTTATAGCCGAGGGTACACAATTCTATTGTATTGATAACTTCAACAATGGCAGCATATAGAACTCAGTACTGTCAATCATAAATAATATGATGAAAAGCTGCTCATCTTTTCATAATTATAATATGCACATTAAACTTGATGCTGGTTCACAAGTCAATCATGAATACAGTGATTACACACTACGATTTCTCTTGGGCTGTCAAGACTACTAATATGGATCAAAGCGATTAGTATAATAGTTTGAGGGACTTTAAAATGAAATAATAAAATATTTGTGATTCCCATATTTGGAGTGTTGCAATAGCAATCCAGATGGTATTGTAATGTGCAGTATGTAGCAAGACTGTAATACAATTTCAGTTGACGAGAAAATAACTATTTCTAGATTGCTATTAAAATTCCGTTACCTAGTTAGGAATCATAAGATAACTATAAAATTAGAAAAACTGTTATTCTTTACAAACAAAAGTAATTAACAATTATTCCATGTTAGCAAAAAACCACAATTTTGTTTATCAATCTATAATTGTGAATATAAAGCATATTTTTTATGTTTACTGTAAAACCTTATAGGAACACCTTTAATTGAAGACTACCTCTATTTAAATGCCAATATAGAAGAAAAATTGAAAAACAAAGCACCACCCTTCATTTGAAGGACACCTTTATCTGAAAGTCATCTATGTTTGAGCGACACTTTGACATCCGACATGCTAACTAGTAATCAAAGGAGTTTATTTAGGCATATTTTACTAAAAGACTAGCCCGATTTTGATGGAATTTGAGCATTGAAGGCCAAAGTTTAATGCATTGGCTATGCATCAAACAAATAAATAAATAAACGCAGCTAGATACTGGTGCCTGAAGATTGAACCTACTACTTTGAGGCCTTGACCTTCAATTAAAACGCTACTATCGAATAAGTTGCGGGCTAAACCTCCTCAGAGCACTAAAAGAATGTACCTATAAACTTTGGCAGACATGCCAGCAAGCACAAATCCGAATATGATAATTGTCAAGTCGTTTAAGGAATGTGCGCTGAACAACACTGTATATGGCTCTGAGGATAACGAGATTCATCGTTTCAGGTCTGACGGCCTGTTCAATACGGAACCAGA
Organism: Watersipora subatra; assembly: GCF_963576615.1. Lineage (NCBI taxonomy): Eukaryota > Metazoa > Bryozoa > Gymnolaemata > Cheilostomatida > Watersiporidae > Watersipora > Watersipora subatra. Next base: position 41,959,474 of record NC_088715.1, on the reverse strand, counting down.
ATGTCTCCACCAAGCGTGGGCCAGTTTTGGTATTACAAGTACAAATTTCATTCAACTATTCAACGCTAATGAGCAAGTTTTAGAGAATGATGAGAACTATCGCAATAGCCATCGATGTGTTATTGGATTTTAAGCATTGAAAATTTTATTACATACCAGTAATTACTATGTTATTTTGTATGATATATTTTGTAGAATTTTTTTCGGCTTATAATGTTATGTTTGCTGTTATTTTATCATTCATTGTTCGTTAAATTATGTTATATTATAACTAAATGTTGGCTGTGTGTTATCATTTGTTATTCGCTAAATGCAATTTGACTTTCAAAAACTTGGAGCCGCGAGTTGAAAAATTTAACGCTGTCCTTTTATACATCCTTACCTCTAATTAAACGCCATCATGAAAAAAGTTGAAAGACAAATTACCATGTCGTTCAAATTAAAGGTTTCACAGTAACTGAAAATAAACCAGCAAATAGTGCTTCCATTATATTTTTCGAACTGTTTTACTACTAATTTAATCATTGTCAACTCATATATATAGCTCATGTATACTAAAGACTGTATCCTGATTTTTGTGCAACTTACAAATAATATCATTGTTTGTACCGTCTTCATTTATGTTTATGACAGTATATGTTCTCTTACTGCAAGATATGTTACTTTATTTTACTAACATCGTTGGAATCAAAATACCGAATGGTTATATAATTTTGTCATATAAAACTAATATGTTTCAATTCTTAGGTACCATACATCCCCAGCATGATAATTTTATTTTGTACTCCTCAAAAGATGCAGTCAATTGTATTTCTAATTTACATGTATGAAATGTTTTGGCAACAGAGATATAATGTATAAGAAGCATGATGTATACCTAAAGTTTATAATTTCAAATCGTCATTGTATAAATATAAATATATAATATATAGATTTTTGTTTGTTTAAGACATCACATGTCAATACTTTTTAATTTATTGACTTTTCGTGGCACCATTGATGAGACATTTTTCTATGAAAATGATTAGGGATTGCCCAATAAAATTTATTTATTTATCATATTTATAGTTTTTTCATATGAATACTGAGGGTTATCCAGGCGATCAAAACGATTATACTAAATAAAATACATGAACAACTGACCATATGTTTAATACTTCAAATTAATTCAAAAATCGAATTCATGTGCACAAGACAATTATTTACAACGCTCAAACAAATTCTTAGTAAGTCGACATTAGATTTTTAATTTTAGGATGTCTCACTGTCATTAAACTTTATCTTACAGTTTGAAATAATCTGTTATAAATTGTTTTAGGCAAAGCAAATAATTTATTGAAACAATTACCTGGTAAACAAACATACCTATTCACAAAATTCAGGGCAGTTTTTTTAACAATCTGCATAGTCTTACATAGACATGTAGAAAAAATTTTATTGATTGGTATGATAAAAATCATTTTGCAGGAAAACCAGCAGACATGATTAGAAGATACTGGACAAGCATGGAAGCTGAAAATGCTGTAGACGAAATATAGCTTCCACCAGAAAGTGCTGAAACTTCTTCATTTATTCATACAAGGACAGAAACCAATTACTGGTGGAGAGTAGACCTGCTGGAGAAATATTGCATTTGGGGTGTCAACATTGTAAGTAGAAGTAAGATTGCAGGCTGAATTACAATGAGTTTTAAGCTTAACTTAAACTTAAATGTCCCCTCACAGGGCTCATGTTTGATAGAACAATGCTACAAACAGTATACAGTTCTATTCGTAGCTGAACTGTTCTAAAATATAATGTAGAATAGTAGCTGACACAGTAGTCCATATGACTGCAAAAGCAGTGCCGTAAAAAGATTAGGCTTGGTATTTGTCAAAGGGAAAAACTGTGGCATTTACATGCCGTTTTTAAGATATTTCACCAGGAAGCGCAATTCACATCTGGCTGACTGGAAGTTGTAGCTTGGAAACTTATATACTTATTAATTGCAGCATAGTTACTGATAACCAATCACTAAGTAAGATTTCTATAGCCCTAGCATTTAGCGCGGCAACGTAGGGAGTTTTTTTTTAAATTTCCTGTCAGGCGGGAGTAATTTAAATGAATCATCGAATGGCCAGCAGAGTTTTCATAGACTTTCAGCGCAAGTTACTCTACCGCTTCCACAACAAAAATCTATGAAAGTGTTTATTGATGGTAATTGTCCTACCTGCATGCAATTGGGAACTCTTATGCTTTTAATCAGATGGGTGTTTGACAGGCTGCTTCTCAGAAATGGATTTCTATAAAAAGAGAGACAGGAAGTCATGAGTTCTTTCGAGTACTTTATTAGGTTAGGCCATTTTTTTTAAAAACATGGCAGTCAGATCAACTCAAACATAAAAATGATTGAAGAATATTGATAGTTTCTGATAAACTGTACCAATATGTTGCGTAAGTTAATATTTAATTAATCTCACAAATTGTAGCCTCTGCAGGGCAGTGCTTTATTAGTTGGAGTAATAGACACTACAGCTGAGTATGTAGCCTCTGCAGGGCAGTGCTTTATTAGTTAGAGTAATAGACACTACAGCTGAGTATGTAGCTTCTGCAGGGCAGTGCTTTATTAGTTGGAGTAATAGACACTACAGCTGAGTATGTAGCCTCTGCAGGGCAGTGCTTTATTAGTTGGAGTAATAGACACTACAGCTGAGTATGTAGCTATACGACAGATTTCAATGTTCATTTCACATTGTTATATCTTCGAGCCGTACAGATAACCGATCATAGAGTTTTAGGCCACGCCCCTTTTTTGTGCTAGTCAATTGCAGTGATCGACAGAAAAATAACGTCAACCATGAGAATGATCATGAATTTCCAGTTAAGATAGTAATTATTGCTCATATTAAAGAAATGATAATTATAGTTTATTACTCTAATAAATTATATGCTTATTATTTAAAGCAATTCAATACCTACATGCATTGCAAAGGCACTGAATAGATGGTGTTAAGTAAGTGAGTTAATGCAATCAGTTACTCCAATGATATACAGCCCCCACACATGAGGGGCTGTATATCATTGGTTATTCATAGATAAGATAGATAGTCATACTGGGGTTGTATTACATTGGTGTGATGGGAAGCTAATCGACTGCCATCAACTGAAAGTAATTGACATTGTATGGTGATAGAGTGATTCATTGTCACCTCAGTTCACAAACAGCCCTTGCATGTAACATTAGATTTCAATACATATCAATCAAATACATAGACTAGCTTGAAGCAAAGATGTCCACTAGTTAGTGGACATCTTTGCTTGATGTAAGCAAGAAAAAAGTTTGAAAGTTAGAGTGGCAAATGTTGTTATATGTTAGATAAAAATAAATTATACTTAATTATACTAAATTATAATTATTTAAAAATAAAATAGACTTTTTATTATTTTTTCTATTAAATGAAGTAATAAAAAGTAGTTGTGAATTACTTTATTTATTAAATAAAGTAATAAAAATTAGCTATGATTACAATAATTTTTTATTGTAATCATAGCTAAACAGATTGTATTTAGCATTACTTGCTAATTATTTTACATTTAATTACATTTGCAGTTTCATTTTTCTTCTTAATTCATTTTAACAAAAAACTTCTTTCATGATATGAAGTTTAAAAGTGGTAGTTGTTTGAAAAAGCTTGAAAACGTTTACAGTTGTTATTATTTTCTCTCTTCTCTTCATTTATTTCAATTACACAAAACACTTTTCATAATATGTAGTTTGAAAGTTAAAGTGGTAAATGTTGTTGTTTGTTAAATAAAAATAAATTATACTTAATTCTACTAACTATAATTATATAAAAATAAAATAGACTTTTTTATTACCTTATTCATTAAATAATTTTTCATTGTAATCATAGCTAAATAGATTATATTTAGCCATTACTTGCTAATTATTTTACATTTAAACACATTTACAGTTTTATTTTTTTCCTAATTTATTTCAACAAAACACTTTTTTCATGATATGAATTTAAAAGTTGTAGTTGTTTGAAAAAGCTTGCAAACCTTTAGAGTTGTTTTCTTTTTTCTCTTAATTCATTTAAACTGCTTAAAAATATTTTCTCATGATATGAAGTTTAAAAGTTAAAATAGTAAATGTTATATAAATATAAATTTTCTGTCCAAATACTTTTTTATTACTCAAGCAACACCGGGTAGTACAGCTCATAGTTGATGGCAGTTGATTAGCTTCCCATCACACCAATGTAATACAACCCCAGTATGACTATGTATGTTATCTATGAGTAACTGCTTGCATTACCTTCACTTTCACTCACTATCTATTCAGTGCCTTGGCAAGTCATGTAGGTATCAGGGATTATGTGTATGTCACAATTTCCATTTTCATAATTCATTTCCATATTATTGCCATTTCCATAACATTTCCATAATTCAATTCCATATTATTTCCATTTCCATAACATTTCCATGATTCATTTCCATATTATTTTCATTTCTATAACATTTCCATAATTCATTTCCATATTATTTCCATTTCCATAAAAGTTCCATAATTCATTTCCATATTAATTCCATTTCCGTAAAACATTTCCATATTATTTCCATTTCCATAGCATTTCCATAATTCATTTCCATATTATTTCCATTTTCATACTATTTCCATACTTGTAAAATAAAATTTCCATATCCATTTCACTAAAAATATGGAAATATTTATGTTTATGGAAATGAAAAAGTAAACATTTCCATAATATGTTTAGCAATTCCTGGTAGGTATTGAATCGCTTTAAATAATAAGCATATATTAAAGTAATAAACTATAATCATCATTTCTTTAATATGAGCATTAATTACTATCTCAACTGGAATTTATGATCCTTGTTTAACCCTTCTCATGGCTGATGTTATTGATCTAGTCAATCACTACGACTGACTAGCACAAAAAAGAGGCGTGGCCTAAACGCTCCTGGTTGGCACCGGAAACGCTCGTGTAGTTATCACTCTAGGAGGAGATAACTCTATGTAACCGAGACTCTGATCAGCCCTTCTAAGAATGTTGAATAAACAGAGCATTATTAACCGTGTAGATAAGCACCCGTAAAATAGAAGAAAACTTTGGGTTAGCCCTGCCAAAATGAAGCTAAGTACACATGACAGTTTTATGGAACGCTGCACCATTTCCTATGTCTGACTTTGTAAGCAGTTTAACAATCAAACTACCTTCAAGGTCTTCCTCACCTTTTGTTGTTTTGTCTTATATCAGCCTTTGTTGAGTACACGCATTTAGCTAATGCCACTGTCACCGTTGCTGATGATGCCACAGATGTATTTCACATCTCCGAAAAAGCAACAAACTTTTTTCGGTGGCCATAACGGCAATTAGAGCAATACTAAACCTTGATTAAATGTGTGTCACCAATAAAAGATCAGTTTGTTCAGATTCAGTGAATTACTACCGATAAGATGAACTTATATGAGACCGAAATGTATGTGACTTCTAAAAGATCTCTGGAATGCCATCTCAAACTAATTTGATTGTCACGATCTTAATTTATGTGTAGCATTCGGAACAGCGCCAAAATGTTCTGTTGTTTGTCAAATTGGTCAAGTCACAAAAATGTTGTGTTATTTAGCGCTCGTCTGTTAAGGGCATTTGCTTGAGATACCAACGCAGTAAAATTTTTTACGTATACACAATGAGACTTGTGAAATGAGTCAGTATGTTTGCACCTCTTGCTAGCTGATCTCATTTATGGTTCAACCAATCATGAGGTCAGCAGCACATCATTTAACATTCATTTTTAAACATGCTTTGTTTAGTCTGCTGTGAGTCCATTAGACAAAAATGTGATATCGAAATAAAAAAGATGTTGTATTTTATTAAACTCAGTAATGCATAATTTTTGTACCAGCATTCGAAAAGTTATGTAATGCAAAGTGACATTTGCATTACATAACTTTTGTCAGTAAGCATGAGACTGCACTGTCACAAGCCGAGTAACAACAAGCTTAAATTTTTATAAAAAAACAGAATGATTGTAAATCACTGTCTCTACATGTAACCACAGCATATACATATATATCAAAAAACCCTGGCTGAATACAAAAAGAAAGAGAGAGAGAACTAGGAAAAAAACAGAGGGAGATATAAGGACACAGCGAGATGGGAAAAAACCAAGAGAGACAGAGAACAATGAATAGACAAATTTGTGTAAATGTCTTTTTGCTAACTACAAAACTTCACAGCCTTTTTTCTTAAACATCAAAAGCGACAACACCAAAATAATTGATGACTGTATCAAGCCAAAATGTTAAAATCAAAATAGTTTCTTGTTTAACTTGGTCCGACACTGTGATGTAACACATATGAAAAACTATTTATCAACAACGCTGAGGTGAATGGCAGTAATATTGCTGCGGCCTAAAGAAAAGTGAAAAATATAGGCAACATTGGCATCGCTTCGCCTGTAGTTGGGATAAATTTATCTGCTCAAAATTTTCACGAGCTAGTGGAAAAATGCAGCTCCATCCTTTAATTAGCGCCACCTGTAAGTAAACGTCACTATAGAAAAATGGTTAAAAAATAAGCGCCATGGCTTCAAATATAGTTTCAGGGCCTATTATGCAATTATGCAAATTATGAAGATTAGCTATCTATGCATTACCTACTACCAAAATATAAAGAAACTTTCATAAATGTTTTTGTGACTGACTTTTTCTCCGCCATTTAAATAATGTTTGTCTCAACGATAATCTTTTATGTGTAGAGTTTGTTGACGTGTTGCATATATTTATGTTTTCCTTCTGTTGCCCGTAACCTTATGATGTATGAATGGAATTTTGTGACTTTTTTTTATTATAGCATAGGCTATAACACTTTGAAAATCCTTAATCTATTTTAGTATGCCAGATATAATACTTCTCTCTGACATACTTTGCTCATTTTGAGTCAAACTATGTTGTTGCCATGTTCAGCAGCGCTATCATTGTATGGATCTGCTAGTACCTGAAGTATCACTTTTCGGACTAAATGAATAAATTTAACACTATATCCTACGGAATCATTCTATAGGTCAGCTATAAATTTGTTCCAGGTCTTCAAGGACTTGTATGTTTACTAGTTTTTGCTTTTAGTATCAGGTTTAGATACAAAGCTACTAGTGTTTCAGACTACAACCGTTATAACTTTAGTAGACGTTTACAGATGAAACTGAAGTTAATTAGATTATTTCTTGAAGACATGTTTTATTGTCCGAAGCCGGAAACGAACTGATTCAAAGAAAAACACACAGTAATAAGAGTTATTTTATGATACGGAGGCACACAACTCCAAATTATGAAATACAACAAAAATTATCAATTGACAGTCCCCTCTACTTTTGTTCCGATACAATAGTACTTTGATATTATGCAAGTGATATAAAGATATCATGTTTTAAGGGCTTTATTAAAGTTTGTTGATCAATACCACCAGTAACCTTTTGAGAGATTTATTGGCAGATGGAAGATGCATTAGACATGTCAGCCACCTTTTAGCCCTACTGATCTTTAAGGCATTAATATACAGCATAGGTTAGTGGCAGTCTGCTACAGTCAATTTACTACTTTGTGCAAAGTATTACTTTCTTGCTGCTAGGATGGGACTTTTCTTGCAGCCTCAGGCTTAGAGTGGTTATTTTGTGTAAGCTGATGATCTTTTTACCATATTGTTTACTGTTGTAAGCAATAAGTTGTAGCTTCTGCTATTGTTGAATACAATAAAAATGTGTACCCTGGACTATTTGATTTCATCTGCAGATAGCTAAAATTTATTGGACACTAGGAGTTTTCTAACCTTTATAATGGCAGCCTCAAGTGCTGAGTACTGACAAAAAGACGCATTTATATTTGTGTTATTTGCCGGGCATTCTGCTATTATATACATGTACATGTGCATATACTAGCAGAATTCTCGACATCGTACAGGTATTAAAAATCAGCTTATAAACAATGAGAGGTAGCATAGTCGCCTGCTACTTGTCATTAGTGCGGCACATTGCCAGTGGCTGATTTGAGTAGGCTACTAATAAGAGCGCTTTACGTTGCGACATAACAGAAAGCAAAAGCGTATTTTCACCCATATGAAGATTTATATTACCTACCGTTACTAGTCTATCAAATTTGTGTGGCTTAATCAGTGAGGAACTGGATAAGTGAGCGGAAAGGTCTGAGATCAAGCTTTTTCCGCTACCATTGGTTCATTCCAGTATTTTATAGCTACAGCTGAACATACTAAAGAACAAACATACACACATACTTTGAGGAATATATATATATATAGCTTCTTGCAGATTATATTAATCTAATTTTAACAACTTGAATATCTAATAATCTTGCTTGACACAATGAAGAATGAACAATTCACAATCTTGCAATTGTAAACTTATTTCATCCTTTGCTGAAATTTATTTAAAATGCCTTTGCAAAATGTGCTTTCTATTGTATTCACAGCTTAACATTTGTAGTTTGTTTTTATCTTCAGTGCTGGGTCGGAGAAGCTTTTTATAAATATTTTTGATTACTATAGTTGGTGGTATTTACAATAATCTACCGGTTTACTTTATTTGTATCTTGATAAATGCCCAGCGTTGCAGGGGTAATCAAAAGCGTTTTGCACAAAAAGTCACTTTCAATCAAAATATACAACATTGACCCTTCTAACTTTGCAATGAAGGTGTTTGTTTATTTCTGTGTACTGTGCTATTGCTGTTACTGTGTGTATTTTTGTGTAATTTATGCTGTACCAGATGTTGTGCCTACTACAGATCTATACCGATTGCCACAGTCTTGTTGGCTAAATGTTTAAACACTTTTATTCACTTATGGGCATACATTCTTTCCTGATGAGGCTTAACAGATCGTTCAACTGGTATGGCTTCACGCATAACACTAGCTGTAGTGTTTAAAGTACAGCCATGAATGACTGGCATGCGTTTTAAGTATGTGTCAAGTTTTTTTCATGATGTAGCCAGTTAAGCAGTGTAGTGTATTGGAAAGGTAGTTGTCTGCAGAACTGGAGGTTGTAAGTTCAAATCCAGTTTGCAGCGGATTTCTCAATCTCGAAACTTTATCACTATAACTGGACGCACAGACGGACGAATGATTCCACAAACATTGATATTTATATATGTAGATTATATTATGAAGTTTTTTAACTTGCTTTTGTTTTTACGAAGAAAAGTTCACTCGTTTTAAGTGAATGTATAAAAATAAATTTTAGTAATATATAAATTCTAACTACTTTTGATGCTTTTCTATCTCACTTTCTCTGAACATGGTATATTTTACAGAACACTAAATGTGGTTCAAAAACTTTATAAAATGTGTGATAACAGAGAGTATCAAAATTAATACGACAAATAAACTGTAACAAGCAAGCAGTTATGCCTTTTACTTTTAAAGGAGTAATATTTTTGCTCGAATCATTCGACTGATGAATTCCTCCCCTGTCCAATATTTTGCTAATTTTGTTTGAAAACTCACTCTACTCTTTAAATCCACTGATTGACTTATTTAATAAAATTACTAAGATGAAGTTGTGTGAACAGTAACTACACATTAATGTAGTGGCTGCTCCTATAAGTGCTAGTTCATACAGGAAGCAGCGACATAAATGACATCAGAATCATGCTTTGTGTCTAACCTATCAAGCCTGGTTTTTCAGCAGTTATATTAATATTGTTGTTGCTCTGCTTAGAATTTTGGTTTTATGTTATTTCCTAAACTATATATGAAACTGCATGTTTTTATTCTCACATGCCATGCATCAGGGTTTGCTGAAAGATAGTTTTTATATGAAAGTCATACTGTTGCGTATTGTCGAAATGTGTTTCAAAATATCTGGCCATTATTACAAGCTAGTGAAGTACTTTAAAAGACAAGTTCTGTTTGTTCGTAACAATATTAAATATTAATATGTCATAGATGTTATAGATGTTACAATCTGTGACTATTGTTACAGAAGAAACATTTCTAAATGAATGCTAAAAATTTTTTTTCTATCACATGCCCCTATGCAAAAAGCTGTGTAAAACAATTTCAATATTTTGTACCCCTTTTGTACCGGCCATATTTGTGGCAGTTATGATCCGAGGTACTATCAGTCTAGTTCAACTGAAAGATACATATCTGCTGAGCACTTCAATGTAAAAAGTTTTTACATGTATAATTTCTTACTGTAGGTATATATAAAAACGTAACTGTAAACATTCATTTCTGCCAATACTTTAATCTCTAACTTTAATTGCAATTATCTTAACTAGCGCCCAAACAGTCTGGTGTGCTGTGAGAGATGGTCATGTGTGATAAATATCTGTAAAATCATTCCTTACCACATCAAGGTGGTAGAATGTTTCAGATAATAGCGCTAAGCCAAAATGCTGAGTTCAAATCTTTTGTAACAAAACCTTTTTTTCCAACAACCAACAGTGACTTCGGAAAGGCGTACAGACTGGTTCTTATTATAGTTAAGATTTCACACTATGTTTGTTGTAGAGGTTTTTTTTTAGTCTTTTTAGATTAATTCATGCAGTTGGACTACCGAGACTAAATCAAAACCAAAATATTAAGTAAAATTTATGTTTTTGAAAGCACCAAAAAATTTAAATGTGAGATTATCTAATCACTTCTTGTCATGTACACTGTTCTAGAAGCCATAAAAGTAATTTCATGCATTGTTTCCATTTATTTAGCATAAAATTAGTATATATGCTAATTTTATATACATGTACATATATACAAACATTGATTCTATCATTATGTGGTCACTGAAAAAGCCCATAACTTGTCAGCCGGTAATCCCACGACAAAACACTAGCAGAGCGATTGTTTAGGAGCTTTATGATAAATGCATGTGCACACAACTCATGAAAATTATTCATCAACACCATCTTAAACCCTTCTACCGAAATCTCATCAACAAATTTAACCATTTTTCAATCAAGTCGTTTAAGTATAATGACAGTACAAAACACATATAAACCTATTTAAATATGTTACCAAGTCTTTGAGAATTGTTGAAAATATCCAAAAACTTACCCATCAGATCGGATTATACACAAATAGACAGATTAATTTGGTCGAAATTTGCGATAAAAACTTGACCAGCCTTTTTAATCAAAATTAAGACCGGCCAACAATACGCCAATATAGCCGTGTGACACATAGTAGAACTATTAGGAAGGGCGCATTTCATGAGAAAAACGAGCTCATTTCACCAGTCTATAGCATTGTCTAATTGCCGACAGTTTCTAATATTTCTCCGTTTTTAATCTCTTGCAGAAATATTTAATTATAAGAATAATTATTTGATTTTATAAAATTATCATAAGAATAATCATTGGAATTTATTTGTCCAAAGGTTTCTGTAATAAACGTAGACCGTTTGAGGCGTAGACCAATTTACAGGAGCGAAATTGGGGTACAGTCTATATGCCTAAGTTTTTTCCCAAGTACCGAAGGTTTCATTAAATTATTTAAAACGTTAGCCAAAATTCTTTACATCTTGTGTACAAGCTAGGGTCAAACTACAACTACCCTCTTTATGATGAAAACATTTTTTAGTTTGCTCCAGTTTGCAGAAAACTTCCAGACGTGTGTATGCTCATATTTGCTTTCTGCTAGATTGCTATCAAAACCATTCTACATTCAACACAACCAATTTTCAAACTGTGTATATTACACATCACCTTGCCATTTTACTTCTAATATTGCATTTCAGAAATATAATAAACATATTTATTTCCTTATTGCTGTTGTTAACTTACATACATTACAGTAGGGTAGGCCTACAGCTTTAATTAATATTCATTTTATTGTTGTAGAACATAGGTTTGAGATAGTAGTAGATTAGGTGTGAATTTTTTACAACCTTGTGTTTTCCATAATTGGCTTTTTTAATTTAATTTCAAAAGAACTTGACAACTACCATGGACATACAGCTTCCCAGAACACCACGTCATGGCCGACGCAGTGGCCGTCCACGTGTCTCTCAATTATTACGGCTCGATAGGAGGATTAATAGAAGGTCTTCACAGCAAACATCAACATCAAATGCTCATGTTCAACAACACGCTACTCAAATTAATAACAACTCATCTGATTCAGAAAATTCTTTAGTAGATGTTGTATGCGATGTAAATGACATGGACTTGGCAGCCCCTTTGTTTCCAGATGATGATCATGATTTTATGGACATCATTGACCATGAAAATATTGCACAAAATATTATTGCTCCTCTCAATGCTGCCCGCCTTCATCAAATTCCTCCTTTTCAATCTTTAGATTGTCTTGATTTTCAAGAACCGCAAACAACTTTCTAGGCAGACTTGACAACAACAAATCACAGCTCACGTGTTTCTGGATGTAATGAGAAACATTTCATTACATACAATGCTCAAATACGACTATGTTATACGTGTCAGCAAGTTCCCCTGTCAAATTCCTAGATTACTAGAATTTCCTTTTTGGAGTCGTGCTCCCTCTAATATATTTTATATCATCTCGAACAACTCTCATTTACGTTATACTCTGTCAATTCCTGCTGACAACTACTTTTACAACCACCATCACTACCCTTTCCTTTTTCCATTATCACTTATTCCATTATCAGGTCGTGGGCTGTATGACAGGAGAATTTCTAGTTTATATTATTTATTTGAATTGGTTTGATTGCTGCTTGTTAAACCATATTTACTATCATGAGAGCTGAGTCTAGAGCAACGGTTTTAGGGTGAAAAAATATGGCATTGGACAGGATTTGACAACCATTGCACAAATCATGAGCATCCTTGAATAATTATTTATAAGTTATTACATCTAAAGATCCTTCATGGCGCGTCAGGTTGTCTGGGTAGCAGTTTGTTCGTCAGCCAGTCGTAGTAAGAGATGGCACAAATTATTACATTATGTGGGATTTGAAATCATGACCTTCAGCATCACCACCTGTTACATTATTACCTGTGTGATTTATTTGCCTTGTGAAGTAGAATTATTCTGCAAATATTTCTTCTTTGTGCTTTATCGTCATACCTGATATCTATCATGACACTCGAATCTGCCAGGGTATTCATATTACACAGCTATGAGCTTTGATGGATTGTTAAACAAGTCTGCTAGTACTAGTTGTTTACATAGAGTAATAATGCCGTGAGCGCTTTTTTAGCAACTCCTTATACATGTAATGCTTAATTTTGAATTGATATTCCCTTATAGTATTTGTTTAAAGTTTTATATTAGGAGTTGTCATCACTATGATAGCATTAATTGCTAATTTGGTGTGCTTGAATCATTAGCCATCAGGCAAATAGGCAGCTGACAGAAGTCACTATTACCTGGGAGCTGTTGGTTGTAACCAGCATTATTATTGTTAAGTGTTTCTTCTGAGACATTCATTTAATTGGATATATCGGCATCACAATCATGTAAGCATACATGTAAGCATACATGTAAGCGTAACTGTATGCGTACATGTAAGAAAGAAATTAAATATTTAGAAATCTCAGTGCTTGTCTGTGTTCCACCTGTGTGTGTGGCCAGTTATACCAATAAAGTTCCAGGAATGAAAAATTCATTTTGCACTGGATATAAAATTGGAACCTCCAGTTCTGGAAACGGGATTAATCCTATACACTACAGTATTGAACTATACTCTGGCTATTATATGGAATAAATTGTGCAAATGCTTATTGCACCTGCCAATAATTCATGGCTTCATGCTTTACACTTCAGCTAACATTATGCGTGGTGCCATGGCAGAAGAAATATGTGCCAAGTGAAGAAAAATGCTTAAACAAACATGGTCAATAAGACTATTGCTACCAGTATAAAGCAGTAGTAGGCCCTGCAGCTAGTATAGTATGAATTACACATAAATAAACGCAGGACACAAAAGTAAACAAACTTTTACATTTAAAAGGTAAAATGGTAAATGTTGTATATGTAAATTTTTGATGCAAACATGTTTTTATTACTAATGCGAATATTATCAAAACAGTATAGGAATTGATAATTGTTTAAATATAACAATAAAGATTGGTGCATCTTTGCATAAAAAACTATGGTTGAGTTCATTAATCCGTGTTGTACTAAACTCCATTGAACTGAACATTAAAATTGCTGCAATGCACTGATTGCACATAGTATATGTTACTAACTTTGCTCGTAATAGTTTCAGCTGTTGGCTGATTTGTTAGTGCAAGCCGGTATATGAGGTCATTCTGTTAGTATTACAATCATTTTAATTGTAGTCATGTCAGGCATTTTCAAACATCCAATTGCTCACAATCAATGACTTTTCTATTGTTTTGTGATAGTTTAATCATTTTAATTAGAGTATTGCCAAAAATTGCTGCAGTGTAGAGCATACTTTCATAAAAACAGTTTTCAACCTTGTGTTCTCATCAATGAAGTATTTTTATGAAATCACCAGGTGTTGACCCAGTGTCTTTCTATATAGGCTAGTAATTTTTAACGCTTATATATACATATATATAATATATATATATATATAAAATTGTTTCCTCATCCCGGATACCCCGTATGGGTGGTAAATTCTGCTCTAACTCGGGTCTCCTATCAGAGACCTGGGAGTTTGAGCACTCGCCTCAAGATCTTAGCTGTTCCCAATAGCGTACTTTTCTGCAACTCACCTGAGTTGATTGTTGTTGGTATTTGGGCAAGCCACATTTTATGAGCTGGTGTTATTGCGCCCAGTGCCCCAATGACTACTGGGATTACAGCTGTTCTTACATTTCAGCATTTTTCAATCTCTTCTCCAAGAGGGAGATATTTCTCAACCTTTTCTTTTTCTTTGCTGGCTATATTGTAGTCATTGGGTACTGCTATATCTAGTATAGTAGCCCTCTTGTTATCCTTGTCTACCACCACTATATCTGGTTTGTTTGCTAGGACATGCTTGTCAGTTCGGATGTAGAAGTCCCAGAGGATCTTAGCGCAATCATTTTCATTGACCTTACCAGGAGCTTCCTACCAGTGTTGTGGTTTATTAAGGCCATAATCATCACATAGACTTCTATACAAAACACCTGTGACATGATTATGCCGCTCAATGTATGCGTTTCCTGCTAGCTGCTTGCATCCACTGATGATGTGTTAGATGGTCTCAGGTGCATCTTTGCACAGTCTGCATCTAGGATCGTCTCTAGTGTGATAGATTTTCGTTTGGAGTTGCCTTGTTGGGAGCACTTGCTCCTGGGCTGCCATGCTTAGCGACTCTGTATTGGCCGTTAGGTTTCCTTTGTTCAGCCACATATATGTCTGGTGAAGATTGCCAACCTTAGATATTTGTTGGTGGAAAGCACCATGAAGAGGTTTTGTGTGCAAGTCAATTTCCTCATCATCAGGGCGTAGGTCCGTTGTAAGAGCAGCCGATTGAAATTCAGCTAGCAACTTATCTGAAATGGCCATGGAGGCTGCATATGCTTTGATGCTTTGCCCCTCTTCTTTCACTGTCTGCTGTACACTTTTGAGTCCCCTACCGTCATCTTTCCTCTCAAGATACAATCTAGTAGTATCAGATTTTGGGTGGAGTGCTCCGTGCATGTTCAGCAGTTTACGAGTTGCTATATCTGTTTCTTTGATGGCTTCCTCAGTCCACTTTATTATGCCTGCTGGATATCTTATTACTGGCAGTGCGAAGGTATTTATTGCCATGACTTGGTTCTTGGCATTGAGCTGGCTCCGTAAGACCTGCCGAAGGCGTTTCTTGTATTCGGTAATGGCTTTGTGACATACCTCGGCTTCAGGGTTGATGTTGCTTTGCATAATCCCCAAGTACTTGTACCCTTCTTCTATATCTTTGATGGTACCATTTGGCATTCTTAGGCCATCTGTGAGCATAGAATGGCCTTTCTTAAGAATTAGCCTTCCACATTTCTCAATACCGAAGGTCATTCCGATGTCCTTGCTGTATACCTGAGTGAGGTGTGTTAGCGAATCAATGTCTCTTTCTTTGTTAGCGTACTGCTTGATGTCATCCATGTAGAAGAGGTAGTTTATCTTGGTGCCACTCTTAAACTGGTACCCCTATTGAGTCTCCTCCAGCATATTGCTTAGAGGGTTTAGGCATATACAGAAGAGCAACGGTGATAAGGAGTCACCCTGATAGATGCCTCGCTTAATTTTGACACTCGCCAGCTTTTTGCCACTAGCCTCCAGTTCCGTCTTCCATTTGGTCATTGACATCTTGATAAATGCCACAAGAGCAGGGTGAACATTGTACATACTGAGGCACTCAAGTATCCAACTATGGGGAATTGAGTCATAGGCTTTTTTGTAGTCAATCCAAGCCTTGGCAAGATTGGTTTGCCTTTTTCTGCTGTCTTGACAGACCGTGCGATCCACCAGTAACTGATGTTTGGCTCCTCGGGTGTTGCGCCCAATTTCTCTCTGAGCACTGGTCATATAGTGACTCATGTGCTCTTCCAGTTTGTCTGCAACTATTCTTGAGAGCAGTTTCCAAATAGAGGGCAAGCACGTTATTGGTCGATAGTTTTTGGGAATCGGCCCCTGCTTTGGATCTTTTGTCAGAAGTACAGTGCGTCCTTTGGTCAGCCATTCTGGATGGTCACCTTGTTCTATTAGGCATTCCATCTGCTTAGCCATTCTAGTGTAAAGTGATGTCAATTTCTTCAACCAGATGGCTTGAATCATGTCATGGCCAGGTGCTGCCCAGTTCTTCATACGCTGCAATCTGCACTTGATGTTCTCTTTGCTGATAGTGAGTCCTTGCTGAGCTACAGTGTGTTGATGGCTCTCTTTAAACCTCTTCAGCCAATTTGTAGTGGTGTTATGAGTAGTCTCTTTCTCCCAGATGTCTTTCCAGAACTTTGAAGTGCTAGATCGGGGAGGCTCAAACATTGGTCTCTGCAGTTCACCTTTGAACTGGGAATACACTCTAGATGGATTATTGATGAACAGTTTGTTCATTCTCTTGTTATCCCGCTCTTTGGTGTACCGCTTCAGTCGTGCCGAGAGTGCTACTAGTTGCTGTTTTGCAGATTCTAGAGCTTCTACTGTGGTTTTCTTTTTGGACACTCCAAACTGTGGTTAGATCTCTCACTGAGCCTACTAACTTTCTTTCGCAAGTCCTTGATCTTATTTTGTAGCCGCAGCTGCCAGGATGGAATCCCTTGAAGCATTGTTGGCAGCGGCTTAATATCCATCTCCTCCAATATGATGGTTGCGGTACTGTAGATTAAGGCATTAGTCTCACTGATTGATTCAGTTGAGATCGACTCCAGTGCCAAGTTAACGTCTTCTAACAGCTTCTTAGGTATGGCCTTGGTAACTCTTCGTAGTGGTACCCTGCTTCCATAATCATTAGCAGCTGACATCTTGTTGATGATATTTTGCGCAAGCTCTCTCACCCTTGGGTCAAGGTCCAAGTGCATGTCTTCTTCAACCCGTGAGTCAACACATGATCGTGTATGCGTGACAGTGTGTGTTGACATGCACTCCTCGTTGGTTGAGGTTACTTGGGTGAACTGTTCCCTAATTTCATCTACCTCAAGTTCCGATATGAGGTGCCGCTTGATTATGTTACTCCTCTGAGCTACAAGTTGCTTAGCGGTTAGTGGCAATTCAGGGCGCATGTTTATCCACAGTTGACGCATCCTTTCCATGTAGCCCCACTTTTGAGGTTCACTCATAAAGTAGCACTGCATAAGGTCCGTGTTATCAGTCCGAGTGCATTTCATCTGTTTTGAACCAGTAGCCCATTTTCCACTGCCTTGTCCTTGTTCAGCTACAGGCAGCGCGGACCTTGTTTGACCGGGCGACGTCCGAGCCGGCATGGATTTGGATATTGCACTCATCATAGAGGTTGTAGACGTTATACAAGCAAGGGTCTTGTTTAAGGACCACCAAAAAAGTGCAGTTGGTAGGGTTTGAACCGAGGACCTAATGATCACTGTCCCGATACCTTACCAACTGCGCAATCTGTCCTGTATATATATAAGTATATATATGTATATATATATATATAAATTGTTTCCTCATCCCGGATACTCCGTATGGGTAGTAAATTCTGCTCTAACTCGGGTCTCCTACCAGAGACCTGGGAGTTTGAGCACTCGCCGCAAGATCTTAGCTGTTCCCAATAGCGCACTTTTCTGCAACTCACCGTAGTTGATTGTTGTTGGTATTTGGGCAAGCCACATTTTATGCGCCTGTGTTATTGCGCCCAGTGCCCCAATGACTACTGGGATTACAGTTGTTCTTACATTCCAGCATTTTTCAATTTCTTCTCCAAGAGGGAGATATTTCTCTACCTTTTCTTTTTTCTTTGCTGGCTGTATTGTAGTCACTGGGTACTGCTATATCTATTACAGTAGCTCTCTTGTTCTCCTTGTCTACCACCACTATATCTGGTTGGTTTGTTAGGCCATGCTTGTCAGTTTGGATGTAGAAGTCCCAGAGGATCTTAGCGCGGTCATTTTCATTCACTTTACCCAGAGCTTCCCACCAGTGTTGTGGTTTATTAAAGCCATACTCATCACATAGACTTCTATACACAACACCTGCGACATGATTAAGCCACTCAGTGTATGTGTTCTCTGCTAGCTGCCTGCATCCACTGATGATGTGTTGGATGGTCTCAGGTGCATCTTTGCATAGTCTGCATATATATATATATATATATATATATATATATATATATATATATATATATATATATATAGTTATATATATATATATATATATAGTTATATATATATATATAACAGATAACAAAATAGCAGTGTAAAATTTGATAAAAACTGTATTACTCAACGCTTCATGCACAGGCAACCGTCAGATACAGAAGAATGAAAACATAGTATGTATGTAAAGTTTTCTTACCTATAAAACAGATAACAAAAGAGCAATGTGAAATTTGATAAAAACTGTATAACTTAGAGTTTCATGCGAAAAAGATTTTAAAATATTTAGCACTCAACAGACACTAATGGTAATTTGTGTTTGCAGATCCTATAAAGGGATACCGTACAATCAAATAAAAGCTATAATCTTAAAACATTATAACTTTAGGATGGTTTGAATTTGGAAAGCATAAAATTACCTAAATGGCGGGATGAGGAAACAAGACCTCGTTTCTTGTTTAAGCTCGCCAATTCAGGTTTACATAAAATATAGTATTTTTCAACAATACAAACATTACACATAAGTTTTTCGTTGTAAGTGGCTGCGACTCTGGTAATAATACGCCAATTGATGTTGTGGTCGATATCCTGGTTTTTCAAATTCTAGACATACTTGCTGAGTTCGGTCACTAAACTTTTTTTGCGGTGGCGGAAAGATGCGGTGTGGTTTCCGAACCTTGTTTTAAACTCGGTAGATGTTAAACCAATGTAGGTTTTCGTAGAGTTTGTTGTTTGAACAGTGGCCTGATAGACGATATTGTTAGCCATGCATTCTCCTTTTAGTTGACATTGTGTTTTATTTCTACAATTGCATTTTTAGTAAGTACATCTTGGCTAGGTGTTGTTGGCAAATTTAATAATTTGCTGTTTTGGCTGTTGATGATCGACTCCAAGGCATACAGGGCATACAGTTATACAGGGCATATAGTTGATAGCAGACGATTAGCTTCCCATCACACTAATGTAATACAACCCCGGTATGACTATCTATCTTATCTATGAGCAACTGATTGCATTAACTCACTTACTTAGCACTATCTATACAGTGCCTTTGCAAGTCATGTAGGTATAGAACTGCTTTAAATAATAAGCATATATTAGAGTAATAAACTATAATCATCATTTCTTTAATATGAGCATTAATTACTATCTTGACTGTGGAAATTCATGATCTTTGTTTAACCATTCTTATGATTTTAGTCAATCACTACGATTGACTAGCACAAAAAATGGGCGTGGCCTAAACGCTCCTTATTGGCATCGTAAACGCTAGTGTTGTTACCACTCTAGGGGAAATAACTCTATGATTTCAACCAACAAATCTTTTTCAAGTTCAAAATCACTCTTTCATTAGACTTTTGAAAAAGACAATGCAGCATAACAATTTTAAATGTGAGAAGGCAAACACAGTTTCAAGAATATTTAAGATTGCAGAAATCCTAAAAGCTGCAAAAAAATGCAACTTACCGGTGCAGAGTTATCATAAAATGTAGTATTAAGTGGAGGCAAATAGCAAATGTGATATATTTCATTTTTATACATAACATAACATAAATAACATAACAAATATATCTGCATAAGAAGAAATCTAACTGTATCTATATCAACAAATCCTACTTTGTCATTATGTCTGTCTGTTAGTCTGCATAATTAAAACACATTTTTACTACTGTGGCCAACTTCATAAAAATTTCACACACATAGGTTCTATGTCTTTTGTCAGATCGACAAAGTATTTGGTATTAAAACTTTATCCACTTCCTGAGAACCAGCTTCAGAAACACGCATTTGATTGGAGCTTTAAAAATGTGCCCTCACATGCATTAAGGACAAGTGCCTTGAATTAATGTGTTCACAGATCTTTGTCATGAAAGCAGTGTAGCATTTTCATTAAAGTATAGTCGCGCGCTGCAGACTATCTTATTGAAAATTGAAGACATTCCAGATATTGCCAAGCCTATTGGTAGTAATAAACAAACTTGACTTATTTTGATTGGTTTATCAGTGGCTAATCAACTGTATTCATATGTAAGGAAATTTCTAAATTACCATTTCCTATCAGCTAAACAAATGGTGCTGACTTGAGCACCTATCAGCTAAACCTCGCATCATCTTCAGTGTTGTACCTTTATGTCTCTACCTTCACGAAAACGTTTGTGTCACTCAAAAACTAGTGTTTTCTGTAGAGCAGCATCTCCAAAAGCAATATTTAACATTTCAACTGTCTGAGTCATCTTCTGAAAAACACGTAACCTATGGGGTTCCACAAGGTTCAATTTTGGGACCAACACTGTTTTTGATTTACATGTATATAAATGATTTTTGCAAATCATTAAAATACTTACAACCTACTCTCTACGCAGATGAAACCACTCTTTTTCTAGAATCAAGTAACCTTAACATCATGTTACCTCAGATAAATGAAGATTTGGAAATCTTCCAATGCTGGTGCATCAGTAACCAACTCACAATTAATATTGAGAAAACTAATTATAAGCTTATGAAAAACCCTCAGAACAAATTTAATTTAAAATTGCACTCTCTGCAAATAGGAAAAAACATATTAAAACAGACCGATCATTTTAAATTTCTAGGTGTTTGGCTTGATAATAATCTGAATTGGTCTACTCATATATCTAACATACTAAAAGACCTTCGTCCAGCGGTTGGATTTTTCTATAGGTTATCAAAGTACTTCCCACGAGAAATAATGATTACATTATATAACTCCTTGGTGAATTCTAAACTTATTTACTGCCTCGAATCTTGTGGCAATTTGCCTGACATATTTTTAAATAAAATTAAAGTCTTTCAGAAAAAGCTAGTGCGAATTATATGTCATAAACCCTTTGACTATCCATCAAAAGAATTGTTTACTCAAACTAATACTTTACCTATAGATAAGTTATATATGTTAAAGCTGCTGCTAAGGGGTCATACTGTATTTTATTCATCTGGGAATGGGGGACCAACACACTCTTATAGTACTCGTCACTCTCTTCTAAATCTTCATATTCCCTTATTTACATCTAGTGCTGGGCAAAAAACTATTCAATATCAAACAACCTTTTCTTGGAATAACCTACCTGACTAATTGAAGAAAATTGTAAACAAATTTTACTTTAAAAAACAAGTAAAATGCTATCTCCTGTCTCTCTGACTAGGGTGGGCTGAGGCCTGCCTTTGTTCTGCTGCTGTTGGCTGTTTTTGGGGCTTGCGCAACATTAGCTGGGCTACAGCGCACCTATGGCTCCATCATCATTATCTCGTGCTCAGGTTGAGTGAATTTTGCTATACTCTTTTCATTTTTTCACTAATTTGTAACTAACCTGATATATTTACTAATATGCAGTTTATTTTTCTGTATTGTTTCTGTTGATGAAAATAAATACACACACACACACGCACGCACGCACGCACGGACGCACGCACACACGCACACACGCACACACGCACACACACATTGTAGTAAAAAAGTTGGACCGCAAAATGAACATGAAAAGTAAGACACAACATTCAAACAATAGGATACTCACTAGAAGCAGCTTTGAGTTAAAGATTGAAAACGGGTGATCTGGTTCTTGCCTTGAAAATAAATACTATTAATTTTTGGGCATGCAAATATTTGAGTAAATTCTGATGAAAAATCCTTCAGCACCCAGAAAACTAAGCATCTAAGTTCTTTTAGTATTTGATATGCTAATTATTAAGACTTTACATTGGAAGAGAACATAAAGAAGCCATACCAAAGGGCAAAGGAAACATCGACTTTCATGAGTGACTAATTATCTCTTTATAAAACCTCTAAAAATAAAGAGGTAAGTAGCTCTGCCTGTCCAGGCAGCAAAAATATTGCAAAGCCAAAAAATTATAATGAAACTAAGATAATCTAATCTACGCTAATTAATCAATAGATGTTAATGATTAAGAACTACTTAAGCTCTTAAAACCATACATCCTTATGGAGTTCCAAAATTTATCAAGCATAAAAATTATGAATGCTATACAAAATACCTGCAATAAAAAATTGTTAGAAGAATTCCAAAAAGGAACTTAATTCTCGTAGGTGTCCTTCTTTACTAAAACAGTTCCGTTCTCTAAATTTTAAAGGCAAATAAAACTTGCATGCTTTGAAACACGTGCAGTAGATGTAATAGTGACTTGTACTCATAGCTTCATACAAGTTCAGATCTAAATGTAAGTTATTATACATTTTAGTTAACTAGTAATACAACTAAGTAACTTAAAAGTTACTATTCTGTTAGTTGACAACTAGAAATTGCAGGTTATATGTGTACTAATCATTTATAATTGGCTCTAACAAACTAGCTGAATCACAGCAACAATTTGAAAGATAACCTAAAATAAAAAGACTCAATGATGGAACAGATGTGGCTATAAGAACAGCGGACAAAAAGTTGCCAAAATTATGTTATCTTTTGTTATCAACCTGAAAGGGCAAGTTTATGTGAATTAAAACTTTACGATTGGCTCTTGCAAGCTAGCCACATCCCAACAATAGAACTTAAAGATAACATGCAGAACTATGCGCTGAAGAATACTAACATTTGCTTGAGAAAATTTTTCTGAGCATTTTTCAAACTTCAGCTAATTTTATGTTTGTTTCACATGCTACTTTAAAAGTGCTTGACTAGCTATTGCTCATAGTTAAAACAATTTTTTTTGCATTGTATTTTAAAACCTAAAAGGTTAATTCGAATTTATATAAATTTTATTTTAATTTTACAAACCCCCGGCATGAAGCTTATCAAAAACCATTATCAACAACTTTGAATATCTAGCATTTTATGCAGTGCAAAGAATATGAAAAAATAAAAACAGGCTTTCAGAAAGACAGAAAAACAAAGATAACATGCAGTTGGTTTATTTTCAGAGGTATAGATGTTATTATTTGCAGTATTTCTACTGATAGCAAGAACTGTATGTCGCTAAACATTCTACTGTTAGTTATTAGTGACACTCATCAATCCATCGAACTACTTTCTATTATGATTCATTTAATAACTTATTATATTAGTTGCTTAGTGATTAACTTAGCAAGATCAAAATTATAACATCAAGACATCTGGAAGCATGAAACATCAAGAAGCTTGTCAATGCATAGAATAATTTATTTCAACCAATGATAGTATATAAACATCAGTTGTAATTTGCGTAAGCACTTATCTGTAACTTTCTTTATATTTCAAATATCATACAAAACATATAAAAATCTATTGCAAATGTTTGAGTTTTATATTTTTGCTAAGAATACCGTATCAGTTGCTCAAAGGTACTCATTGCTCACTACATCACATTATGTATCGAGGAAATAAAATGCAACCACTACGCTGTAGTGTAATCCCCAAAACACGGGCTAACTTTAATTGTTGAAGAAAAAATGTTCAGTCATCCTATTATTATTTTTTTGGTAAGAAAATAAAGTTTATGAAGTGTCGGACATAGAAGCATAAACTCACATGTTGGATATATGATAGACCTAAACTGACTTGATCATCATGCATGTATATTTCCTAACAACTTAACTAGTAGAAGAGAAGCTACAAGCCAGTTATGCATAAACAATTACCATAACATAAGGTGCTTTCAGAAATGAACCGATTAAGATGAAACATTTTCTCGTCCAGTTCTTCTTAGAATTATTATTATCAAACAATAGTCTAGCTCATGTCACGGTGAGTTGGCTAATAGGACTTTATAGTTTAGAATCATCGTTCTAGCTTATATAAACTTCTTAATCCTCATTGGTTTGTGTTTATGAGTAAAATAGATCACATTCGTTGTAAAGTGTCATTTGTCACAAAGATAGCTTCTCTAGAGTCGACTACCAAAAATGTTTTAATGAAGATTTCATTAAATGTTTAATGACACTCGCCTATTGCATTCTCAAAATCCTATTATGATCATACAACAGTATAAATCTTATTTAGTGTATTCACCCGTGTTAATCAATATATAGAATTAACTTTGTTAAATTTGTTTATTATTGAGCTTTTAGTAATTTTAATCATATTATTTACTGATACGCTACAAATTTGAACACTGATGAATAACTGATCAGTTTGACCCTCAGACTGGACTTTATGTAACCTGAATAGACAAATGCAAACACAAGCAAAATATATTATGAATAATGCTATGCTACAAACAAAATTCTACAAAATAATATTTTGTGAATTCAAATAGAATATTCTGGTAACACTGGTAACACTATTTTAGTAAAATTGGAGTATTTAAAATCTCTCCTATAGTTTATGTATGAATGAAATTTTATTGATAAAAGTCATGATGTCTCTTAATTGATACGGTAACCACATTTCTGGTCTATTTTTCGTAAGTACTGTTCTTGGTTTAGAAATTTAGTTTGTAAACACTTTAAACAACTATAATAGAAGCCAAATTAAAGGAGTGACCAGCAGATTTTCTAAAGTATAATCACTGAATTATTGCTATAATCAACAGCTTACCCAAACCATCAACACAATTGGTAGGTACATGTCAAGAACAATTACAAGAATTTGGAGAAAAAAAAGAGAAAATTGGTAGATTGCTTTTAAGAATACACAAATATTCAAAGATGACTATGACCATAAAACCAACTAATTATTTCTAGTTGAAATGCTTATTATAGACCAGTTCAACTAAAAAATTAAATGGCTATACCATCATTGCAAATTAAACTTCCAATTAAACAGAACCATCTTTGAAATGAATGCTTTGTTTCTCTAATTTGCTGATATTTATATCACACTGCCAATTTGTAAAAAAAACCTCAAACATCAAAACCACAGCAAAATAAAATTCAGCATTTGACCTTAGTTTTGAAACAGCTGCCTAAAGTTGAAAACCAAATTTGTTTTATATGGTTACTGCTTTTAAATAAAGGAAATGTAATATATTATAGTAGTTTAAAACATGAAAAAAAACTAAATCGATAAATTATCACACAAAAATTTTTCCTCTAAGATTGTGATCATATCCAGTCAGTTACCATCTGTAGCTTCATACACATGCAGACAAAAAACATCTTTAAACGTATTTCAAATGATGAGTTTTTCAAGTAACAGCAAAGACAACTCCTAAATATCCTACTCTATATACGTAGTTGCTAGGTGCTTTATTACTATATATATTATTAAACCCTGACAAAGCAAAATATAATTATATTTTGATATATATATTACAATATAATATAATTATATTATAATATAATGCGTTACAAATCAAATCATGTGCTTTCACTTAAAACTCTGTATCCTTTCTACTAGTGCACTAAGGTGGTACACATAGCCTTGGTTCACCGCTAAAATGTCACTAAAAGCTCACTTTGCCTAGCCTTTTTAACGTCAACAAACAGTTGTCTACATTCCAAAACTACATAAAAAAGTTGCAACTGCAAACTATTCACAAGCGAAGCACAAAAATTGTTATCACACATCATTGGCAATATTGATCAATTCCAAAAGATTTTTGCCATATTAGAATAAAAAAATTCAAAAAGGCTGCAGAAGTTAGTAAAGTAAATAAAATGTTTTACATAAACCTTGTTGTCAGTTTACAAGCTTAACTTATTTCTACAGATAGCCTAAGGCTTCTCAAGCTTTGAAAGTTAGACTTGGTCAACAAATTATACATAGTTGAACATGCACTTACTCTATGTTAAACAAGAAATTATTTCTAAATCACTACTTTTCATGCTTTCAATATGTTTTTTTTCTATTATGTTAGAGCTGTTGTATTCAAGATGTTATTTAGGAATTACATTGTAATATTGTGATGAATTTGATATGCTAATTCTAATTAAACTTTCACAAGTTTACAAGCTTTCATTAAAGCTTTGATCAAAGTTTGCTACACTAGTACAATGCAGGCTTTTTAGAGTGAAAATACACATGGCATTACGATAATGTACATCCATTTTGATATATCAAGTAAGGCTACAGATTAAATCATTATGTATTATTACTAATTATCATTAAGTATCATTATGTATAGGCGTGCACTTTATGCAACTATAGTAATACACTTCACTTCACGCTTTGAATGAAAAAGAGAAAGTTGAACTGAGCTACCGATTACGTTTTTGCTTTGTTATTTGCTATATGAATGTCAATTTGAACATCCTGCCTACTCTGCACATTTGTAAAATACTGTGTTTAGGCATAGACAATAACAAATCAATTTTGGTGCTTCGATATGTACCTTCAAAGTTATGAAGCAGTAATTACGCAAATTCACCCGGATTGTTTTCACAAATAATAAAGAAAAGTTTAATTATTGCTCTTAACATAGCCAAAAACCTTTTTCAAGCTATGCTTAACCCTACTGCTGCCGTCCATATACAAATTTAGCTCTCGGCCAACTGCCAGCCATTTTGCCAAAAAATACCGATTTTGTGGTAGATGCTGGGCCATGACTCTGTAATTCAGGTAAATACTTTTTTATGTTATATCTTGCATGCTGTGTTGTTCTTTTTATTATATTGTTATAAATTTTTCTATATACTATATCGCTATTATGTCTTTGTTTATGACTGTATTATAACCATGCCACTGGATTAGCGATTCTGATTATTACTAATGTTATATGGTTTTTACTCTGTCCCATTAGCCGGAACAAGAGAGTTCATTGTAAATAAAGAAGCACCCTCAGTCAGGCTGAGCAGATAGCCATACGCTCCTCGGCTAGTGGAGTTTTCTTCTGTAATATAAACCGAATGAAACTATACACATTCTATTCTGTTTATGAAATAGTCTAGATCATGCCAAGTAAAGGCCGGCAAATTCCTTTACAATAATGCTTCATGATATGTATACAATTTTATTCAAATTTCAGACTTTATCGAGAACATTTTTGTTATATATTTTATTTTGCCAACGTGTTAACAAACACTACTGTGCAAAAAGTTCGATGTATCTATACTTTGTGCATTGATGAAGCAATATGACGCTATGATCGCTACGACGCCAAAATGATCCTCTACAATGTTCTTTATTCTTACAAAACTCTTACTTTTACCACCATCAATGTCAGTGCTGCTATTTTAACTATCTGTGCAATCACAAGAATTTAAATCTAAATCAGCTATAACGTCATCAACGTAAGTAGTCATTTGTTTTCTAACTCGAGCAGTACTCACAAAACTTACACAAAAGATTTGTTAGTTGTCGAATTGTAAATTTCTAAACAAAAAATTAAAATTTTTTACTACCTTAGCATAGTTTTATAGGTAAATCTTTAAAGAACATTGTCAATACCATAAAGGTCTTGAAGATCTTTAGTTATGTTACCGATGAATAATAAAATTGAGTTACTACGCCATTTCTGGGAAAGTCGCAAAAATGCGTCTACGACAGTGAAAGAGTTAAAAACTGATATAAAGTTGATATCCTTCCTATGCCAATTTCATTTAGTCTAAATGAGTGTACATAAATACCCTAAAAAGTTAATATAATAATAAAAAAGTTTAAATCAAACAGCTCCGCTGCAATATCAAATTGATCAATTTATGAGCCGATCTTCTTCTCGAGACAACAAATGAGAGTGTATTTATTGATCAAAATGTAATTTTTATTGTTTTATTAAAACAAACTAGCAGGCAAATACTCTTTAGAGGAGTCCAACATTTATGCTTAAATTGTCACTAGCAATTGCAGCTACATCTCTGCCTACAGCTTTGTTTTGTAAAACAAATTGGCGGTTAATAATTAACCAAAAGCCCATAGCAGAATAACAGTTAGTCTAAAAGCAGGTTAACATGAAACAGTAAATAGGTAAAGGTAGCAAGTTTATATCTATACTTATATGTATAACCTTGTTCCAAACTAAAAACTAAATGGCAAATTTTTAAATTATGTATTCTGATTGTTTTTTGCTGATGTAGGTTACAATAACATAGCTAATGACTTATTTGAGCAAAATTTGTTGCTTATTTTATAAGCATAATATATTAAAATTTCATTGTTAGGTAAACACTGCACGTAAACACTAAATTTTTCACAAAACTGCTGATTTTCGAATGAAAGTTGCATGGCATTCCTTTAAAGTTAACCCACTTTGCATATTACCAACATGTTCTAGCAAGCCTGCTTTAATTTATGACTGTGAATAGGCAAACTTATCTACATAACTTTATGATCAAATCAATTACCAGTATGATCAGCTTAGAAAAAGAAAGGCTAATTGAAGTGTCAAAATAACTTTAGGTTTTTTATCATTTTTGCTGTTTTAATTTTTTGCATTTGTTCTCAAATTAAGCTATACTTTTTTATAGCATCAGATGTTTTAGCACAAGATGATCAGCTAGTTTAGTGGTGTAAATGTTTTTTGTTACACTAGCAAGTCTCCGCTAAATGAAGTTGAAACTACGTTAAAAACACTTTAAAAAAACTTTTGATGATCAATACACATCCATTTTTTTGCACATTAAACGAAAAAAAATTAAAAGAGCTTTTTTTCAAAACAGTGAGCTTATTCATCAAATTCAAATTGATTCAAAAATCAGGCTTCTGTTGATTTTGTTGCTTATCGTGGTTAAATATTGAAGTTCTATTCTTCTTTATTGCTTCAGTCCATAACCAAATAGTAAAGCAATATACACTTTCAAAACCAAAGTTGTTGTCATTATTGTGTTAGTTATTATCACCTCTCCTAGTTTTTGCATATTTGCAAATGTAGAATTGAATACCACGACAATCCCAAATAAAAGTGTCAAGACCAGTGGAGGATGGAAATTTTTCAAATACTCTTATGACTGTTGCCTGCAAATCCATTTCAAAAGAATGCATATAGAAGACAGAAAATGATATCAAGCAAGATTTTAAAAATAACATGATCACAGAGATTCAAGCAATCCACCAAACTATGCGCTATCTTTTTAAATATGCTGAACAATCATTATCACCTTTGATGGTATTGCTCTTTTTGTAACATCTATAGTGACCATAATAATCAAAATAGTATTTTTATAGGCTAACATATAAAGTAGTCTCAATGTTTGAACCACCATGCATGTAGCTCACAAATAGAAATGCAATACCTTAATTAATATTTCAGTTCAATTTTGACTCTTTTTAGATGTGAAACCAGAAAATTTAAATAAAGTTTATAGTTTACATTCTTAAGCAATGGTTCAAACCGTAATAGTGTGGGAGATGTCTTGATTTATTTTGTAAATAATAAGTCGCATGCCTTTACTGTTCCATTTATAAATTACCAGTTTATTTGAGAGTAAATAATATTTTTTTATACATACCTTGTTGTACAATCAAATGTGTAGAGCCTCGCCTTCTTGTTACAGAGCCAGCCGGTCCTCTTAATACTGGCCAAGGCCTGCTGGTCATGCTTTCTGCCGCGCTGGTCTATATGTGTATCAGCCTGTTAGGGTCAAACCATCTCGCACACTGCTTGTGTAGGCAGGGCTGTTCTCTTGTCAGTCAAGCGGTGTTGTCACAACACAATTGGAAATGTCATCAAATGATTTAGAGGTTGACTTGCATCTTTCAAAAATTATGTTTCTTGTCTAGCATAATATTCACACAGGAAATTGTTTATTTTACAAAAGTAGAAAACTGTGATCGAAATCAGAAAAAAAGTCCTTACAAAACCTGTAGACCTGCAAGCGAAAATAATTCTTTCAAATCTTTATGAGAGCAAAAAGTAATTTCTAAATATTTTGAATACAAAATCCAAAAATATAAAATTATCATGAATGCATAAGTAAAGCTATTCGAAGCAATTCGAGTGTGATGATGAGTGATTCAACATTTTTTTTGTTAAATTCCGTAGGATAAACCTCAAAATGTTCATCAATCTTTTTTTGCAGTAAAACTAAAGTTGGGATCCGGAGAAACTTTATCTACAATGTGCAGTTAATATGTCAGGCTGTCAAGCTGACAGCGAGTCAAGCTGACAGCGAGTCAAGCTGACAGCGCGTCAGCATGTAAAACCATATGATTAATGTGAAAGATGAACTGCTGCTCCTTTTTTATAATTCTTGCACGGCATAATTTTAAATAAAATAATTGATGTTTAAAGGAAACAATGGTCAATGAAGTATTTGAACAAAGCCTTTTTTAGCTGGTAAATATTATTAACTAATTGGAACCTTTATCCTGTGATACAGGGTTGCAGAATGTTGATTGTTGGAAGCAGAGCATCACTTAAGTATATCTACATCGGAGATTTTGGAAATGAATAGAGGGTATATGTGCCTCTTAGTACACTACTAGTACGAATAAAGTGTAGTAAGTCAAAGGATTCATAATGGTTGGTAGTATATATTAGGTTATATTTTACTATAATAGGGTGACAAGTAAAAAGCTACAAGTGCTGTTTACATACAGCTTAGACTCTTAAGAGCTCTATTGCACCTATTGGCTTTATGTGGTTTGATGTTTTTATTTGCATCCATACCGATGTTAACTGAAAATGTATCATAATGTGAACTCAAATCAGAGATTTTATAGTACTAACTTAAAAATTTAACAATATTTTATTGTTTCATTGAGTTTCATCAATATTTTAATTGTCTAAGCACCAAGCCCTTTTGGTAGAAAATAACGTTGAAAGAAAATGTTTTCTAATCTTTTGGAACCTTTAGCTGATGCACATGCATTGAAAACTCAGCTATTAACTGTTATTAGTTAACACTCATTAATTTCTGTGTCATCCGAGTGTGTTGAGCTATAACATTTTGATTAGGTGATTATTAAACATTGTCTAAACATTTTAATTGTATTTAATATGGTATCTCCCCTTCATTCAATTTTTGCTATTTTTGTATTTTTGATGCTTAGGCACACAGAGCCATTTTGCCTTCTTTGTTTTTAAAATAAGTAGAAATGTTAAGTCATTTGAGGAAATTTAAGATAGCTCCTGCCATGTCTTTTGACTCTTTTTATGTTCTCTTCTGTGTAAGGAAACTGCTAATCACCATTCATGAGTATGTAATCCTTGATAATTTTCTAGTTTTAAGGCAACAGCTGTAATAGGCATTTGGTGTTTTTACACAAAGCTACTGCCCCAAAATATCACAGGCTTTTTTTGCAAATGTTGTTTTTTTCACTTGTGGTTTTGCAGTATGATCTTTGTTTTACAAAGTGGTAGCTTGACACAAACCACAAATTTGTATAAGTGCTTGTTCCATCCACATGTACATGTATAAGTTTCTTTGTGTCTGTGTGTAAGTCTGTGTCTGTGTGTCTGTTTGTCAATGTGTACAATGTATGTGTGTTTGTGGGTCTGTGTGAATGTGTGTGTGTGCGTGCGGGCGTGCGTGCGTGCGTGCGTGTGTGTGTCTGTCTGTGTTTGTGAACTTGTAAATGCATGCAATTGGGGACTCACACCAGAATTTAACAGACAAATTGGGGACGTTCGGAAATTGGGGACGTCCCCAATCTTTTAAACCCTTTTTTCTTATAAAAAACTAAAAAATATATAGTTTAATCCAACTCCCGACAAAATCTGAGCACTGTCCCCAATTGCCTGCATTTGTACGAGAACATCTGTGAGTGTGGGTGTGTGAAAAAATATGAAAGTCCCCATAAAGTTTGCTAAATTCTCACACACATTTGACCTGTTTCCATTTGTTAGTAGGCAAATATTTGCGGAGTTTTCTTCTCATAGAATCTTTTTACCTAACAATTGGGGACATATATTTTATTGGGGAGCTAATTTCTATCTTGTAAAAACTCACAATATTTGCGAGTTTCTACAAGAATGAAATTACAAGAGATGAAAACTCACAATATTTGTGAGTGAAAAGTCACAATATTTGTGAGTTTTTATCTAAAATGTAGCTTTGGAAGCAAATTGAGAGTTTACACTATTTTTAAACTTATGTTTAGCTAAAGGCTATATTTGCTCTTCTGCATTACAAATGTATTTTGTAGTTTAGCATTCGCAAAGTTTTTTTTAGAATATAATGTATTTGGTCAGCAGTTATACACGCTCAGCAGAAATTTGAAAGTGTGTCTCGTTTGCTTCCTTCAATAGTTCAGGCCTTTAATAATCTTTGAGAGCTCTTGTACTTTTTCAAATATTCTCACATATGCATCCTTCTTTACTTACTAGCTATTATTTTTAGTATGGTTGTAGTTTATACGCAATTAAAAAAATTTGCGCTTTATTATTCAAAAGAGTTGTTTGAATTCATTACGTACATTTCTTACATAAGTTATAGCTGCATAAAATCTCAGGTTAATTTCACATAGTCTTAAGCATAAGATCTCTGTACATGTACTTTATTGACTTCAAATATTGATCCATTGTATGTCTTTGCAAGAACTTTACTACATCATCCTTCCTTGATATTTTTAGACTGAATAAAATATTAAAATAAAACATGTAGCCTCCAATGCTTTCTCTAACTCGTTTACATTTTTCCTATATCTATGAATAATAAT
This sequence comes from Watersipora subatra, assembly GCF_963576615.1. Lineage (NCBI taxonomy): Eukaryota > Metazoa > Bryozoa > Gymnolaemata > Cheilostomatida > Watersiporidae > Watersipora > Watersipora subatra. Next base: position 41,926,350 of record NC_088715.1, on the reverse strand, counting down.
GGTCAAAATTCTGATTTAAAATATGTTTTAAAAGTTAACTTAAATGTCTGATAATTTTGGTTCAAAACATTTACTGTAAAACAAACATTATTAAACCAATTTCAAGTGTCTCTGCAAATTTCTAATCTGAGATCTGTATATTGTTAGAATTCAATCAAATCTTCTGTTTTTTCTTTCTCAGACCAATGGTCCATCATTGAACTTTTTTACTATGTAGTATTCTTTCATCAGCTCCACAAAAAACATTCGTTACTACTAAAAGATCAGAGTCAATTACAAAGATTGACAAGGTAGTATATCTTTAGAGAATGAAATAGCTAGATGGAAAATTCTGCCATACATTTATCGCTCCTCATTGAAAATACTTATAGTTGTTTTAGAAAATATATATATTTCATCAAGTTTATATTGAGTATGTTGACAATACCAATCTTTTTATCTAAAGCTTGATTGTAATTTAACTCCTATGTCCCTATGCTTGCTTTTTATGTATGGCTTGAAAACAATGGAATTATACAAGTTTCAAGTTTAATCAATTGCGGTTATCAATGTGTAAAACTAAGCAGCAGTGTCAACACTTAATGAATATATTTAATTCTTTTTGGCTTTTGGATTTTTGAAAAAGTGCTTGTCATCACCTCACTTGTTTTTTTACTTTTGTTGATGTTAACTCATGCTGACGCATTGTAAATATGTTGATGACTGGCATTGCTAGCAGTATAAAACGAGATTCCGCAACAAAATTAATTCAGTAACGTAATTAAATTTGTTGTCTGTTTATGCCAATCGCTTGGCATGAGTGTAAAACATCCTTGCATTCTGCTGTCTTCTCGGTTCTGCAAAGTGGAAGGACTTGAGAGTTAATAGAAAACTCTGTTGAAATTTTTGCCTTGATAAAAGCATTAATAATTGTAAAATCAAAAACGTAGATAAGACATCAGTTTGCTACTCCTGCTGTTTACTACTTACAAACTAAACTCGCAAAGATCAGCATTGATCCTGAGAAGCAATTGGTTCTATTGAATTTATATCCAAATAGAATAGCCTAACGCTGAGTTATCCTTTGTACATCATACATGTGTAGAATTAATAGTTCCTAAAAGTAAATTAAAAAAGTGTCATAATATGTATATTTATTACTCAACAAAGATTTCATAGACAACTATGGAACTTTTGAACTGAGTTTGAAGTAGAAATGAAGTCATGCATAACTTTTACTAGCATAATTATGAAAGTGTGCACATGAGATTGCACATGAAATTGGCCACCGAGCACATGAAATCGGCAAAAAATTAGGTATACAAAAAAGCAAAGTGTTTTTGCATACTCGCAAACAATAAAAATATTTTTGGGGTGTTAAATGGGTGTGAAATACTGAACGCAAATAATCGTCAACATGAATGATTTTTTTAATGTTTATTACTACTTGGTTCATGGGAATGCAATAGATTAAAAATTTTTTAATTTTATTGTAGTATTCATCATATATAATTTTAGCTGGATTTCAGTAGTGTATATATGTAAGAGCCTAATACGGTTCAATGAATGCATGAAACTTTGTTTGTTATACGATACAAAGCCAAATGCGCTTAGCTAACGTCTCAGCAAATAAGCAATGCATACTGAAAATCTATATATAAATATCAGTGTCTTTTTGTCTTCTATTGTATTTTCATTTATAACAAGTATGCATTGTTTTAACATAACAATGCATAACTTACATGACTCTCGCATTAGCTTGATTGATATGATAAGCAAGAATATTGCAATCAGTAGAGAGCTGTAGTAGGACTGAAACAGGCACCGTATGAATTACACAAATATATAAACAGTACACAGAAATAAATGCAGTACGCAAAAATAAAAAACACCTTCATTTATAACCGTCATTTTTATTACCCGTGCAAAATCGGGCAATCTGCTTGTTTTATATAAAGCAAGAGAGGCTGCTACCTATTTGTAAAAACTCGCAACAACAAAAAATCTAAAGAAGTTAGACCAATATAAAAAAAACATTTTTTATAATTAAAACACAAAATAAAACCAAAACTTCTGTTGATCACTAAAAAATACCAAATAGTAGATCCCTGGTCAAAGATTTTCAAAATCACACTGGCAAAACTGCTAGCAATTTCTTGTTAACTGTTTTTTTAATTATTCTTGACAAAGTTATTACTTGCGCTGTTTTAATTAAAAAAGTTCACAGGTAAACGTTTGTTTTTTTGCTATTTTTAATTTTGTTCAAAAAACTTTGCAATTATTTTTTATAGATTGCATTGTAACAAACTAATTTTAGATATCAATAGCGATAGGGCAATAATTTAATTATAGTGCTATTGTTATTGTGATTCCTAATTTGAAGTAAACAGTTTTAGAAGAATTATTCTATAGCTGGCCATTGACTACTTCTGTTGGAAAGCTTAACTACAGTTTTAATGTTTGGAAAACCGACTCATTTTACTTTTTGTTGGTCATAGTTGCTTGTTTTTTTTAATAGTTACTTTTAAAAACTCTCACAGCATTGGTAAAATTTTCGTGCTATCTGAGATTTGTTTGAGCCAACGTGTTATCGCTTCTCAACCTTTGCCTGTCATACATTTAGCCTGTAGTGTCTTGCTTATGATTATGTAACATCGCAGAACCACAAGTTAAATAAATAGAACAAAGAAACTTATTCAGTACTGCTGGTCATCTGTAATAACAAGATTATAACATTGGATGCTTTACACACCAAATCAAAGACAAATAAGATGTTTACTTCCATAAAATTTGTGCTCAATAGCATATACAATTTACAAATATTCAATGAGTTTATTATTTTCCATTTACTCCATTCTATAATATTCTATTGGCACAAGGCTTTATTGGTAACTAAAAACCAAGCAGATGCAGTGAGTGAGACATGTTTTTAATAAACTAGTAGCTTGTAAATTTCACAGACACTGCAAATAATTTGTCAATAATTTACCTAGGCGCGAGATTTTGAACTTCATTTGCAATATCACCCAGTTAGCCTCAAACAGAACAAATTGTATTTGTTTTGTATTAATGATACTCATGCTCACGTTCATTTTAAATCACATTGTTTTTACTATGCCAATCTTTTTAAGAAAATGCGTACTTATTTGCCAATCTAAATAGCTTTCAAAATGCATCAACTTACTGCTCAGGCGCCAAAGAGTAATGTCATATGTTTTAAATGGAGAAAATAAAGTGAACCACCTGTAATAATCAAGCTGGATAATATTTTCAAAATATTACATCTGTATTGACGTTGCACACCAAGATCACTGTTATCATAAACTATACAGATGTAGATCCATGTTGTCAAATATTTCACATGGAAACATCCTATTTGACATTCGCAAGTATTTTTTATAGATTGCATTGTAGCAAACTAATTTTAGATATCAATAGCGATAGTGCAATAATTTACTTATTGTTCTATTGTTATTGTGATTGCTAATTTGAACTAATCAGTTTTATGAGAATTATTTTATAACTGGTCATTGACAACTTCGATTGTAAATTTTATCTACAGTTTCAATGTTTGGAAAACCCATCTAATTGTATTCTGTGTTACTGATAGTTGCTCTTTTTTTCAATAATTACTTTGAAAAAGTCTCACGGCATTAGTGAAATTTTGATGCTGTTTGCGATTTGTCTGACCCAACATGTTATCGCTTCTCAATCTTTGCCTGTCATACATTTAGCCTGTAGTGTCTTGCTTAGAATTATGTAACATCGCAGAACCACAAGTTAAATAAATAGAACAAAGAAACTTATTCAGTACTGCTGGTCATATACAATAACAAGATTATAACATTTGATGCTTTATACACCAATCAAAGACAAATCAAATGTTTACTCTCATGAAGTTTGCCCTTGGTAGCATATACAATTTACAAATATTCGATGAATTTAGTATTTTCTGTCTACTTTGCTCTACAGTATTCTATTCCGCGCAAAGTTTTATGGTTAGCTAAAATGCAAGCAGACTCAGCAAGTGAGACATGTTGTAAATACTATGGTGGCTTCAAAATCCCCAGACACTGCAAATAGTTTTTAAGAATCTACCCAGGTGCCAGGTTTTAAACTTTATTTGCAACATCACCTAGCTAGCCTCAAACAGGAAATATTGCATTTGTTTTGGATTAATGATAGCCATGCTCACGTTCATTTCAGATCACATGATTTTCACTAAGCCCATTTTTTTAAGGAAATGCGTACATATTTGCCTATCTAAACAGCTTCCGCAGTGCAACAAATCACTGCATAGTTTCCAAAGAGTTATCACATGCATCTTAAATAGAAAAAATAAAATGAACAAAAGCTAACGATCAAGGCAAATCATATTTTTAAAATATTTCATCTAAATTGATGTTGTTCCCATAGACTACTATTATCATACGCTATACTGACATAGGGCAATATTGTCAAATGATTTATTTGATAACATTATGAAAAACAAAACGTAATATGGAACACAAATTAATTCTTTAATTGGACTATCGAATTTACAAAGAGTTGAACAGTTATATTTTAAAACAAATATGAAGGGTATTTCTTATGAAACCTCCTTCAATTTCTCAAGAGAAATTTAGTATTTTGACAATTTATATGCAATTTAACCATGAGCAACTTATACCAGAAGAAAATTATGATAGACAATAGAATTATATCACCCCCAACTATGGAAGGTTTGAAGTCATGTATTTACTTATTTGCTTTAGTTTTTAATTTAAATTGCAATTGGAAAAATCTTTTAAACCCAAAATGCATGATTCTCAAAGTTGATTGTTGGAATATCACACTCACAAAGTTTTTTTCTTTTGCACCACATTAGATAGTTTGGTTGATGTACTGGCTTGCGCAGCAAGAACTCTAATAGTGAGTGATTATTGCAAAGTTGTTTTCTAGTGCCGTTGTTTTTCTAATAATTTTTGTTTAATATCCGTCGTTTTGGTATACTTTCAGTGTTGGTAAAGAATCTCCTGAACCAAGTAAATATTATTACTTTCCACTTATTTTCTGCTAAGCATTAAGCAGCAAGGGTCCAGGTAATCATTATGCAACATCAAACAGCAACAAGATCTATTAATAGAACAAAGGAAATTATGCAATACGGTTACTTGCAGGCAATAATAAGATTATATGGTTTGCGACTTTTACACAGTCTCTCATCCAGAGAAGAAATTTTTTCTCTTAAGATATGCTCTCCATAACATACTACACTGAAAAATATTTAACGGTTTTAATTACATTGCTAAATTTATATGAAGCAAGAGAGACTGATAATTGCTTATAAAATTCACAATAATAAAAAGTCTGCAGGATTGATACCAATTTGCACAAATATTTCTGATAATTTAGACACGAAGTTAAACAAAAACTTGTGTTGAGCACCAATAATTACCAACTGGTAGATCCCTTGTTAAAAATTCGCAGAAGCACACTTGCAAAATTGCCTGAAGATCCTTGTCAACTGTTTTTTATTACTGCTGACGAAGTTATTACTTTTGGTCTTTTACTCAAGGAAGGTCACGAGCCAAAATTCCTGTTTTGTCAATTTGTAATTTTGTTTAAAAAACTTCACAAGTCTTTTTAGAAATTGCATTGTAACAAAATAATTTTAGATATCAATAGCAATAGTGCAAAAACCTACTTATTGTTCTATTGTGATCGCTAATTTGAACTAAACATCTTTTTTTGAATTATTCTATAGCTGGCCATTGACTACCTTTGTTGGAAAACTTACCTATAGTTTTAAAGATTGGAAAACTCATCTCACTTTACTTTGCGTAGCTCATACATGTATATAGCCACCCCTTTTTTTTATTAATAAATGCTTTGAAAAAGTCTCACAGCATTGATAAACTTTCTGCGCTGTTTGAGAGTTTTCTGAGCCAACATGTTTATCACTGTTGAAACTTTGCCTGTCATACATTGAACATGTCTTGTTCTGCTTATGATTATGTAATATTGAAGAAGGATCAATTAAACTTTGGGAACAAAGAAACTTATTCAATACTGCAATCAGTAAAATTCAGCACTGCTCATGCACAATGACAAGATTATAACAGTTTCTGCTTGTACACTAAATCAAAGACAAATAAGATCCTAAACTCTTATAAAGTTTGTGCTCAATAGCATATACACTTTACAAATATTAAATGAACTTATCATTTTCTGTCTACGCAGTTCTATAATATTCTATTCTGTGCGCGGCTTTATGGTTAGCTAAAAACCAAGCAGATTCAGTGAGTGAGACATGTTGTTAATGAAATGGTAGCTTGTAAATCTCACAGACCCTGCAAATAATTTGTTGAAAATCTACCTAGGCACAAGATTTAAAACTTTATTTGCAACATCAGATAGTCATGCTCACTTTTATTTTATATCACATGGTTTCCACTATGCCCATTTTTTTAAAGACATGCGTACATATTTGCCAATCTAAACAGCTTTCACAATCCATCAACTTACTGCACAGTTGCCAAAGAGTTATGCCATGCGTTTCGAATCGAAAAAGTAAAGTGAACAACAGTTAACGGTAAAGACGAATCACCTTTTCAAAATATTTCATATTATTGGATGTTGGTCACATAGATGATTATTATCATAAACAATACTGTCTTAGTAAAATATTGCCGAAGGTTTCACGTTGAAATGTTATACTTAAAATTTTATTAAATACTTAAAGAATTGGATTGTTACTGTCTATTTTTATTTTTACAAACTTCAATATGAATTAAAAGCCAAACAGGCATAGCAAGTGAAATGTGTTTGAAAGGTTGTATTCTGTTTTACAGATTCTGAAGATAATCTGGCAAATACCTACTTAGCGGACAGCAAATCACCTTTAGTTGCAATATTGTCTTTTAGCTGTACACAAATTATATTATATTTGTATTGCATTAGTGTTGTTGTCTTGTGTATGTGTGCCAATTATAGGCTCAATAGTTTCTATCATGCAAATATTTGAAAGAAAATAAATATATTTTAATACACCTAATAATTTTCGTACAAGAATTGGTAAAAATCCCAAACTAATAGGTTAAATGTCATACACACCCATGATAATAATTCCAAAACCGAAATGAGGATATATTATCACAATGCTATTTCTATTATTTGGTTAATGGGTCCCACTTTGGGTTCACCCACAGTTGAGAGGTTATTTTTTTCATTCAGATTTTAGGCATCTGATCACAACAGCTCTGATATGGTATATGACTGTGCGTTATCTTACAATAATTGGCCAATTCTCCGAATCAATTGTTTCAAATATCACAAGCTTGTGATGAGATTTCTACCATCTGTTTGACATATTGCCCGCACTGGCTTTCACATAGTTTATGACTATGTGCTCTCTATAAATGACTGATTAGTGTGCCTAAACAACTGTTTGAAATATCATTTGCACCTGTGGTGATATTTTGTCATTAAACTTGAAACATCTCATACCATTTCTATTAGGATCGTTGATGACTGCAAATTCATTCATAAAACTTAAATATATATATAATATATAATTAAAAAAAAAATATATATATACAAAGTTGCAAGGTTATTACATGAGCTTTTTTATAAAGAAAGTTCTCAGGCCAAAGTCTTTGTTTTTGTCTATTTTTAACTTTGTTTGAAAAACTTCGCAAGTATTTTTTATAGATTGCATTATAGCAAACTAATTTTAGATTTCAATACAAATAGTGCAATAATTTACCTATGGTGCTATTGTTTTTGTCATCGCTAATTTGAACTGAACAGTTTTCGAGAAAAATTCTATAGCCGGCCATTGACTACTTTTGTTGGAACAATTACCTACAGTTTAGTGTTCGAAAAAACCATCTCATTTAACTTTTTGTTGCTCATAGTCACTTTTTTTCTTAATAATTACTTTGAGAAAGTCTCACAACATTGGTAAATAGTAAGTGCCGGCTGATATTTGTCTGAGCCAACGTGTTATCACTTCTCACTATTTGCCTGACATACATTGAGCATGTAGTGTCTTGCTTACAATTATGTAATATCGAAGAACCCCAAGTTAAATTTAGAGAACAAAGAAACTTGTTCAATACTGCTCCTCATCTGCATTAACAAGATTATAACATTTGCTGCTTATACGCCAAATGAAAGACAAATAAGATGTTTACTTCCATGAAGTTTGAGCTCAGTAGCATATACAATTTACAAAATTTGTTAATATGATGGTAGTTACTGAATCTCACAGACACTGCAAACAGTTTGTCAAGAACCTACCCAGGTGCCAGGTTTTAAACTTTATTTGCAACATCACGTAATTAGCCTCAAACAGGAAATATTATATTTGTTTTGCATATCAAAGAAGCAGGAGTTAAATATAGACAACAAAGAAAATTATTCAGTACTGCTGGTCACCTACAAAAACAAGATTATAACATTTGATGCTTTATACACCAAACCAAAACCCAATGTTTACTCCAAATAAAGTTTGCGCTCGGTAGCATATACAATTTACAAATATTCAATGAATTTATTATTTTCTGCCTACTCCGCTCTCCAGTATTCTATTCTGCGCAAAGCTTTAGGGTTAGCTAAAATGTAAGCAGATTTACCAAGCGAGACATGTTGTAAACATTATGGTGGCTTCAAAATGCCCCATACACTGCAAATAATTTTCAAGAATCTACCCAGATACCAAGTTTTAAACTTTATTTGCAACATCACCTAGTTAGCCTCAAACAGGAAATATTATATTTGTTTTGCATATCAAAGAAGCAGGAGTTAAATATAGACAACAAAGAAAATTATTCAGTACTGCTGGTCACCTACAAAAACAAGATTATAACATTTGATGCTTTATACACCAAACCAAAGCCCAATGTTTACTCCAAATAAAGTTTGCGCTCGGTAGCATATACAATTTACAAATATTCAATGAATTTATTATTTTCTGCCTACTCCGCTCTCCAGTATTCTATTCTGCGCAAAGCTTTAGGGTTAGCTAAAATGTAAGCAGATTTACCAAGCGAGACATGTTGTAAACATTATGGTGGCTTCAAAATGCCCCATACACTGCAAATAATTTTCAAGAATCTACCCAGATACCAAGTTTTAAACTTTATTTGCAACATCACCTAGTTAGCCTCAAACAGAAAATATTACATTTGTTTTGGATTAATGATAGTCATGCTCACGTTCATTTCAGATTAATCCACTATGCCCATATTTTTAAGGAAATGCGTACATATTTGCCTATCTAAACAGCTTTCAAAATGCATCAAATCACTGCACAGTTGCCAAAGAGTTATCACATGTATCTTAAATAAAAAAAATTAAATAAGCAAAAGCTAATGATCAAGACAAATCATATTTTTAAAACATTTCATCTAAATTGAGGTTGTTCCCATAAACTACTATTATCAGACGCTATACTGACATAGGGCAATATTGTCAAATATTTTATTTGAAAATATTATGAAAACAACACGGGTAATATGGAACACAAATTAATTCTTTAATCAAACTATCGAATTTATAAAGAGTTGAACAGTTATATTTTAAAACAAATATTACCGGTCTTATGAAATTTTTTCAATTTCTCAAGAAAAATTTAGTATTTTGACCATTTATATGTAATTCAACCATGAACAACTTAAACCAGAAGAATATTATGATAGACAGTAGAATTATATCACCCCTAACCATGGCAGGTTTGAAGACATGTATTTACTGATTTGCTCTAGTTTTTAATTTAAATTGCAATTGGAAAAATCTTGTAAACCCAAATTGCCTGATTCTCAAAGTTGATTGTTTGACTATCACACTCACAAAGTTTTTTTTTCTTTCGCATCACATTAGATAGTTTGGTTGATGAACCGGCTTGCACAGTAAGAACTCTAATAGTGAGTGAGTATTTATTGCAAAGTTATTTTCTAGTGCTGTTGTTTTTCTAATAATTATTTTTAATATTCGTCGTTTTGGTATACCTTCAGTGTTGTTAGAGAATCTCCTGAACCAAGTAGATATTATTACTTTCTACTTATTTTCTGCTAAATGTTCAGCAGCAAGGGTATAGGTAATCATGATGCAAAATCAAACAGCCACAAGGTCAATTAATAGAACAAAGGAAATTATGCAATACGGTTACTTGCAGGCAATAATAAGATTATATGGTTTGCGACTTTTACACAGTCTCTCATACAGAGAAGAATTTTGTGCACTCCATAACATACAAAATTGAAAGATATTTAGTGATTTTAATTACAATGCTAATTTTATATAAAGCAGGAGAGGCTGATAATTGTTTATAAAATTCACAATAATAAAAAGTCTGAAAGAATGATCTCAATTTGCAAAAATATTTCTAATAATTTAGACACAAAATTAAACAAAAACTTCTGTTGAGCACCAATAACGACCAACTGATAGATGAATTTTTGAAAATTCGCCAAAGCACACTTGCAAAATTTCCAGCAGATCCTTGTTAACTGTTTTTTATTACTGCTGACAAAGTTATTACTTTTGCTCTTTTACTCAAGGAAGGTCGCAAGCCAAAATTTCTGTTTTGTCAATTTTTAATTTTGTTTAAAAAACTACACAAGCATTTTTTGGAAATTGCCTCGTAACAAAATAATTTTAGATATCAATAGCAATAGTGCAATAACCTACTTATTGTTCTATTGTTATTGCTAATTTGAACTTAAAAATTTTTTGGAGAATTACTCTATAGCTGGCCGTTGACTAATTTTGTTGGAAAGTGACCTCAAGTTTGAATGATTGGAAAACTCATCTCACTTTACTTTGCGTAACTCATAGCCACTCATTTTTATTAATAATTCCTTTGAAAAAGTCTTGCAGCATTGGTAAACTTTCGGCGCTGTTTGCGATATTTCTGAGCCAACCTGTTTATAATTGTTGCCACTTTGCCTGTCATAAATTGAGCATGTCGTGTTCTGCTGATTATGTAATATTGAAGAAGCATCAAGTAAACTTAAAGAACAAAAAAACTTATTCAATACTTCAATCGGTAAAATTCAGTACTGGTCATGTGCAAAAACAAGATTATAAAATTTTCAGCTTGTACACCAAATCAAAGACAACTAAGATGCTTACTCTCCTAAAATATGCGCTCAATAGCGTATAAAATTTATAAATATTCCATAAATTTATTATTTTTTGTCCACTTCGTTCTATAGGATTCTTTTCTGTGCAAGGCTTTGTAGTCAGCTAAAAACCAAACAGATTTAGTGAGGGAGGCATGCTCTTAATAAAATCGTAGCTTGTAAATATCAAAGACACTGCAAATAATTTGTCAAAAATCTCCCGTGGCACAAGATTTTAAACTTTATTTGCAACATCACCCGGTTAGCCTCAAACAGCAAATATTATAATTGTTTTGCATTAACGATAGTTATGCTCACATTCATTTTCGATCACATGGTTTCCACTATGCCCATCTTGATAATGAAATACGTACATATCTGGATATCTAAACAGCTTTCACAATGCATCAAATTACTGCACAGTCGCCATAGGGTTGTGCCATGCATCTTGAATCGAAAATTCAAACTAATGAATGCATTATCATTCACAGTTGTAGTAGTATTTTTGCAATCAAATTGGTGAAATATTGGCACACATCCGCTTTAAGATGGTTGACAAATAAGTGTGCACTTACAACAGTTGATCAATTTTTAAGCTCATCATTCAAATATAACACACACTTGCTTTGATATTTGTGCCATCAAACTAGAGAGAGTTTACGACAGCCCAAATGCTTTAAAATTATTAGTGACTGTGAGTGAACTTAAAAGAATTTGTGATGTGGTATGCACATGTGATAATAGTTCTGTCATCAAATTGAGCGCTTATAAGAATTAGTCAATGTCTTCAAAAAAATGTTTAAAATATCATACACACCTGTGATAATATTTCTACCATCAAAGGGTGGACATATTTTTGCAATGGTGTTGACATTGTTTATGACTGTCTGTGCTCTTTTGGTATAATTGGTCAATGTGCTCAGAAAACTTCTTAAGAAGCATATTCATTGGGGGTTCATATTTTGGCATTAAATTTGGAACATCTTGCAGCGATGGTGTTATGAATGACCATGACTGTTATTTCAAATAAAAAAATTAGTCAATGTCCCCAAATTAATGGTTAAAATATCATACACACCTGTGAGAATAATTTTACCATCAAATTGGGGACATATTGTTGCAATGGTGTTGACATATTCTATGACTGACTGTGTTCTTTTGTTATAATTGGTCAATTTGCTCAGAAAACTTCTTAAGAAGCATATTCATTGGGGGGTTCATATTTTGGCATTAAATTTGGAAAATCTTGCAGCGATGGTGTTATGAATGATCATGACTGTGATTTCAAATAAAACAATCAGTCAATGTCCCCGAATCAATGGTTAAAATATTATACACACCTGTGAGAATAATTTTACCATCAAATTGGGGACATATTGTTGCAATGGTGTTGACATATTCTATGACTGACTGTGTTCTTTTGTTATAATTGGTCAATGTGCTCAGAAAACTTCTTAAAAAGCATATTCATTGGGGGGTTCATATTTTGACATTAAATTTGGAACATCTTGCAGCAATGGTGTTATGAATGACCTTGACTGTTATTTCAAATAAAAAAATCAATGTCCCCAAATTGATGGTTAAAATATTATACACACCTGTGAGAATAATTTTACCATCAAATTGGGGACATATTGTTGCAATGGTGTTGACATATTCTATGACTGACTGTGTTTTTTTGTTATAATTGGTCAATTTGCTCAGAAAACTTCTTAAGAAGCATATTCATTGGGGGGTTCATATTTTGACATTAAATTTGGAACATCTTGCAGCAATGGTGTTATGAATGACCTTGACTGTTATTTCAAATAAAAAAATCAATGTCCCCAAATTGATGGTTAAAATATTATACACACCTGTGAGAATAATTTTACCATCAAATTGGGGACATATTGTTGCAATGGTGTTGACATTGTCTATGACTGACTGTGTTATTTTGTTATAATTGGTCAATGTGCTCAGAAAACTTCTTAAGAAGCATATTCATTGGGGGGTTGATATTTTAGCATTAAAATTGGAACATCTTGCAGCGATGGTGTTATGAATGATCATGACTGTGATTTCAAATAAAACAATCAGTCAATGTCCCCAAATCAATGGTTAAAATATTATACACACCTGTGAGAATAATTTTACCATCAAATTGGGGACATATTGTTGCAATGGTGTTGACATATTCTATGACTGACTGTGTTCTTTTGTTATAATTGGTCAATTTGCTCAGAAAACTTCTTAAGAAGCATATTCATTGGGGGGTTCATATTTTAGCATTAAATTTGGAACATCTTGCAGCGATGGTGTTATGAATGATCATGACTGTGATTTCAAATAAAACAATCAGTCAATGTCCCCGAATCAATGGTTAAAATATTATACACACCTGTGAGAATAATTTTACCATCAAATTGGGGACATATTGTTGCAATGGTGTTGACATATTCTATGACTGACTGTGTTCTTTTGTTATAATTGGTCAATTTGCTCAGAAAACTTCTTAAGAAGCATATTCATTGGGGGTTCATATTTTGGCATTAAATTTGGAACATCTTGCAGCGATGGTGTTATGAATGACCATGACTGTTATTTCAAATAAAAAAATTAGTCAATGTCCCCAAATTAATGGTTAAAATATCATACACACCTGTGAGAATAATTTTACCATCAAATTGGGGACATATTGTTGCAATGGTGTTGACATATTTTATGACTGACTGTGTTATTTTGTTATAATTGGTCAATGTGCTCAGAAAACTTCCTAAGAAGCATATTCATTGGAGGTTCATATTTTGGCATTAAATTTGGAACATCTTGCAGCGATGGTGTTATGAATGATCATGACTGTGATTTCAAATAAAACAATCAGTCAATGTCCCCGAATCAATGGTTAAAATATTATACACACCTGTGAGAATAATTTTACCATCAAATTGGGGACATATTGTTGCAATGGTGTTGACATATTCTATGACTGACTGTGTTCTTTTGTTATAATTGGTCAATTTGCTCAGAAAACTTCTTAAGAAGCATATTCATTGGGGGGTTCATATTTTGACATTAAATTTGGAACATCTTGCAGCAATGGTGTTATGAATGACCTTGACTGTTATTTCAAATAAAAAAATCAGTCAATGTCCCCAAATTGATGGTTAAAATATTATACACACCTGTGAGAATAATTTTACCATCAAATTGGGGACATATTGTTGCAATGGTGTTGACATTGTCTATGACTGACTGTGTTATTTTGTTATAATTGGTCAATGTGCTCAGAAAACTTCTTAAGAAGCATATTCATTGGGGGGTTGATATTTTAGCATTAAAATTGGAACATCTTGCAGCGATGGTGTTATGAATGATCATGACTGTGATTTCAAATAAAACAATCAGTCAATGTCCCCAAATCAATGGTTAAAATATCATACACACCTGTGAGAATAATTTTACCATCAAATTGGGGACATATTGTTGCAATGGTGTTGACATATTCTATGACTGACTGTGTTCTTTTGTTATAATTGGTCAATTTGCTCAGAAAACTTCTTAAGAAGCATATTCATTGGGGGGTTCATATTTTAGCATTAAATTTGGAACATCTTGCAGCGATGGTGTTATGAATGATCATGACTGTGATTTCAAATAAAACAATCAGTCAATGTCCCCGAATCAATGGTTAAAATATTATACACACCTGTGAGAATAATTTTACCATCAAATTGGGGACATATTGTTGCAATGGTGTTGACATATTCTATGACTGACTGTGTTCTTTTGTTATAATTGGTCAATTTGCTCAGAAAACTTCTTAAAAAGCATATTCATTGGGGGTTCATATTTTGGCATTAAATTTGGAACATCTTGCAGCGATGGTGTTATGAATGATCATGACTGTGATTTCAAATAAAACAATCAGTCAATGTCCCCGAATCAATGGTTAAAATATTATACACACCTGTGAGAATAATTTTACCATCAAATTGGGGACATATTGTTGCAATGGTGTTGACATATTCTATGACTGACTGTGTTCTTTTGTTATAATTGGTCAATTTGCTCAGAAAACTTCTTAAGAAGCATATTCATTGGGGGGTTCATATTTTGACATTAAATTTGGAACATCTTGCAGCAATGGTGTTATGAATGACCTTGACTGTTATTTCAAATAAAAAAATCAGTCAATGTCCCCAAATTGATGGTTAAAATATTATACACACCTGTGAGAATAATTTTACCATCAAATTGGGGACATATTGTTGCAATGGTGTTGACATTGTCTATGACTGACTGTGTTATTTTGTTATAATTGGTCAATGTGCTCAGAAAACTTCTTAAGAAGCATATTCATTGGGGGGTTGATATTTTAGCATTAAAATTGGAACATCTTGCAGCGATGGTGTTATGAATGATCATGACTGTGATTTCAAATAAAACAATCAGTCAATGTCCCCAAATCAATGGTTAAAATATTATACACACCTGTGAGAATAATTTTACCATCAAATTGGGGACATATTGTTGCAATGGTGTTGACATATTCTATGACTGACTGTGTTCTTTTGTTATAATTGGTCAATTTGCTCAGAAAACTTCTTAAGAAGCATATTCATTGGGGGGTTCATATTTTAGCATTAAATTTGGAACATCTTGCAGCGATGGTGTTATGAATGATCATGACTGTGATTTCAAATAAAACAATCAGTCAATGTCCCCGAATCAATGGTTAAAATATTATACACACCTGTGAGAATAATTTTACCATCAAATTGGGGACATATTGTTGCAATGGTGTTGACATATTCTATGACTGACTGTGTTCTTTTGTTATAATTGGTCAATTTGCTCAGAAAACTTCTTAAGAAGCATATTCATTGGGGGGTTCATATTTTAGTATTAAATTTGGAACATCTTGCAGCGATGGTGTTATGAATGACCTTGACTGTTATTTCAAATAAAAAAATCAGTCAATGTCCCAAATTAATGGTTAAAATATTATACACACCTGTGAGAATAATTTTACCATCAAATTGGGACATATTGTTGCAATGGTGTTGACATATTCTGTGACTGACTGTGTTCTTTTGTTATAATTGGTCAATTTGCTCAGAAAACTTCTTAAGAAGCATATTCATTGGGGGGTTCATATTTTAGCATTAAATTTGGAACATCTTGCAGCAATGGTGTTATGAATGACCTTGACTGTTATTTCAAATAAAAAAATCAGTCAATGTCCCCAAATTAATGGTTAAAATATTATACACACCTGTGAGAATAATTTTACCATCAAATTGGGGACATATAGTTGCAATGGTGTTGACATTGTCTATGACTGACTGTGTTCTTTTGTTATAATTGGTCAATGTGCTCAGAAAACTTCTTAAGAAGCATATTCATTGGGGGTTGATACTTTGACATTAAATTTGGAACATCTTGCAGCGATGGTGTTATGAATGACCTTGACTGTTATTTTAAATAAAAAAATCAGTCAATGTCCCCACATCAATGGTTAAAATATTATACACACCTGTGAGAATAATTTTACCATCAAATTGGGGACATATTGTTGCAATGGTGTTGACATATTCTATGACTGACTGTGTTCATTTGTTATAATTGGTCAATGTGCTCTTTAAGAAAATGTAATAGAAGGCCAATTTTTTGGTACGGTTAGCACATTTTATTAAACATAATGATATTTCTATAAGGTAAATGTTTTTCGGGCTTACATCAGGCATATTGGAGATACAAATGTTTCATTTCAAATGCTTGATTCTAATATGTCTGCGCCTATGCTTGGCTTTTCATGCATGACTCACAAACAAAGGAATTGCGCAAAGATTTAAATCAAATGCTGTAATCATTGTGTGCAACCAAAATGAAAGGTACAATTAAAATTAACTATATTCAAATTTATTTTGCTGCCTGATTTTAAAAAATCTACTCGCAATTGCTGGCCTGGTTCATTTTACTTTTGTTTGCAAAAGTTAACTCATGATTACGCAATGTAAATCTTCTGATGGCTGCCCTCGGTAGTGATAAAAATGAGATATTGAAAAATACCTAATCGATTATAGTAATTATATTTGTTGCCTATTCAGGGTTTAAGAGTTCTAAGAAAACTATGTTAAAATGTTTACCTTGAAGATAATCGCGTTAAGTGTTTAAAAGTTGTAAATCTAGATAAGACATCAGTCTACAACCTTGGGCTGGCTGTTTGCAATTCAAAACCTTAACTTTAACAGATTGCCTTAAATTCTGTGAAGCAATTGGTTACACTGAAATTATTACCAAACACAAAAGTCTAATGTCAATTTAACCTTTACACGTCATACATGTGTGGATTTTGTACTCTACATAAATTTAATAAAAACTATTAAACTTCTAAGTTGATATTTTAGGAAAAATGAAGTCATGGATAACTTTTGTAAGCAAATTTATGAAAATGTGAGAAAAGTATCACATACCGACAACTCCAAAATAGTTGAAAAAAACGAAAATTAGCCAGAGTTATCTTCTCCATGCAAAAGTCCCCGTTTATTAGATAAAAAATTCATACATGTGTGTGAAGTGAAGTCCCCAAAGTTAGTGTTAAATTCTCATGGGCTATAACTGAAAAACGAATAAAGTGACAGCTCCCAAAATCAGTGCATTCGTAAACCCAACAAAAAATATTACAACATGTTATTTTTTAAAGCTCTTAATGACAGATGAAAATTGTCCTCAAAGTGATGGTAAAAATATCGCGTCCCCAATTGCATGCGTTTACAAGACTGCGTGTGCTGGTGTACCTGTGTGTCTGGGTGTCTACTTGTTGATGTGTGTCTCTGTGTATGTATGCTGTGTGTCTGTGAGGCTGTGTGTCTGTATGTAGGTATGCCTGTGTGTCTGTGTGTCTGTGTGTGTCTGTGGGTATGTGTGTATGTTTAACTGTGTGTATGTGTGTCTGTGACTCTGTGTGCGTGTGTGTTTGTGTGTCTGTGTGTCTGTGTGTCTGTGTGTCTGTGTCTGTTTGTCTGTGTGTGCGTTTGTGTCTGTGGGTCTGTGAGTCTGTGCATCTGTGGGTCGGTTGGTCTGTGAGTCTGTATGTTTGTTTTTTTGTGTGCCACTGTGTCTTTGTGTCTGTGTGTCTTTGTGTCTGTGTATCTCTGTGTTTTTGTTTGTGGGCCTGTGCATCTGTGTGTCTTAGAGCATCTGTGTGTATGTGGGTCTGTGCCTATCTGAGCATACGCGTCTGTTCGTCTGTGCTTTGTGCGTCTGTGTAATTGTGTATATTTGTGTTTGCGCAACTACGTGTATTTGTGTGTGTCCATGATTTTCTATGAATGTGTCTGTGCATGTGTGTATGCATGGATCTATGCATGTGTCTATGCATGTATCTATGCATGTGTCTATGCATATTTCTATGCATGTGTCTATACATGTGTCTATACATGTTTTCAGGCTGGTGTCTATGCATATTTCTACACATGTTTTACACATGTTTCTATGCATGTGCCTATACATGTGTCTATGCATGCGTCTATGCATGTGTCTGTGTATGTGTCTATGCATGTGTCTCTACATGTTTTCAGGCATGTGTCTATGCATATGTCTTTGTACATTTTATACATGTATTTATGCATATTTCTATGCACGTGTCTATACATGTGTCTATACATGTTTTCAGGCATGTGTCTATGCATATTTCTACACATGTTTTTACACATGTTTCTATGCATGTGCCTATGCATGTGTCTATGCATGTGTCTATACATGTTTCTATGCATGTGTCTATGCATGTGTCTGTGTATGTGTCTATGCATGTGTCTCTACATGTCTTCAGGCATGTGTCTATGATTATGTCTATGCACATTTTAATACATGTTATTATGCATATTTTGATGCATGTGTCTATGCATGTGTCTATGCATGCATCTACGCATGAGTCTTTGGTTCTTTGGTAACTTATTTTTTGGCTTTTCAAAGTGTCTGTTAAATAATATTTTACTGCAACTAAAACTAAAGCAATATTCTCATTTCTAAAACAAATGAATACACTAGCGCAGAAATACACATTCACCTAAACTTTCAATTATTTTCAAACACAAGAAGCAATTGTAGTTACAGAGTTGCTGATGTCTCCATTAAAGTTTTGTTAGCAGCTTTTTCTATAGAAGCATTGTAATAATTTTTTTTCTCATAAAACCCTCATTTGACAAATTGTAAATGATTTTTGCACAAACACATGATGCTTACAAGTGCATGACATCACTGCTAAATGTCCCTGCAATCAGCAGAAGTAAAGACAATTATAATAATATATGTAATACTTTGCAAATAGATCCACAACACCATTCCAGTTTGTCTGCTTGGGTTTTTCTTTTTTTGCCTTCCAAGTCATTTATAAAATAGAAACCTATTAGTTTTCATAAAACTTACGTAAGTAATTCATGGAATTTTGCACATTTTTCAATTAATTGCTGTCAACCTTAACTGCGTGTCTGAATCTGATATTTTAACATAGAATGATGTATATAACGTATGATATGTTAGTACTTTTCTGTTTCATGCATCTAGTCTCTACGTACATGTTAGTTGATACATAATTCCCTGCCAGCAAAGCAAACTCCAATTACCATGTATCAATATTGCAATGTAATATTGGTACTATTCAACTAATATATTCTACCTATTTTAACTTGCATCTATCAATAAGTGCAACCGATAACTAGTTTTTGAATGTACCAGAACTTGTAGTTTCTGATAACAAGAAAGTATTAGAAATAATAATTTATTCAATTCTCTGTGATACACGTACAAGCTCACTTCATCATTTTAGTTGGTCAGCTTTTGCCTAGCAGCCTAGTCTTTTCTCTTTCAATATTTATTTTAATTAATTTTTATTTTGTTTGTTGTTTAAGAGGAATAAGTCAAATACATAATAATCTGCTAAATACTAACTTCTGTGACCGATACCATTACAAAAATTATTGGTGTACTAAATTATAATACAATGCCAAGAGTAACTTATCATCCTGTTTATCAATTGTAAGTGTATGTCATCAGGGTGCTAAATATTTAGATTTGTTTTGTGCAAAATAAATAAGTAACTGGAACATAGCCTTGTATATAGCATAAAATACTAAGCCTTGCTTGAGTACAATGCAGTAAACTAGCAGCTAATACAGTAGTTAGGCTAGTTTGCGAGAGCCAATCATAAATGTTTAATACTCTTATAACCTGTTCTTTTAGTTTGTTAACAAATACATGTATATCTTACACCTAGTAAGATTTTTCCATTGTTCCCGCGTAACAACTACGTCAGTTGCTATGTCCTTCATGACTATCACGCTATAAAACAGTGAAGAGAGTCTTTGGTATAACTTAGTACTTACTGTAATCTTTTTAATTGCCACTGTGAGTCAGCTAAGTAGTTAGAAAAATTACATCATGTATTGGTCTTCGTGTATGCACAACTGGCTTTTATGTTCTCTCACTAGGTAAGCTATTAAAAAAGATATATGCATGATAATCAAGTCAGTTTAGGCCTGTCATATACGCACCATGACATTTTATGTTTTTATGTTTTTTGCCTCAAGCAGTATAGTTTTGCACAAAAAAACACAAAGTTACCTGAACCTTTTTTTGGCAGCATTTGAAATTAGCAAGTGTTTAGTTTTTGATGGCCATAGATGTTTTATGACCTCATTCATCTAGAACAAAATCAACAGATGTTTGTGTTTGGAGTTTTGGGGAAAGCCAAATTGGCATTTTTGAGTGCAATCTGGCTGTGTTCGCAAGCAGTACCCCAAATTGCAATGTGTATGTTTTTGACAAATGTTGACGAGGTAGTTCAAGTAGTTTTCCAAATTATCTACATCTTAACCCCTTATTGAGCATGAGTGGTTTTGACTATCCCAATAAAAGTTAGCTGGATTTTGGTTATAATCAATGGCAGGATTCCAAGTGCATCCATATTTATCCCAATAGGATGTTAGTTCAAGTTGTGTACATGTTTGGGTATTTGAGGAATTTGTAACCAAGCTAGGTCATGTACATACAAGCTGCCTCAATGTTGCCATTCAAATATGTACTAGTAGTCATCGATTAGAAAGTAAGGTGTAAGCAAGTGTTTGAAAAACGCGTCAAATCTAACACCACTTAGGTATGAGTCAACAGTAAGAGGTGAGTGAGCAACTGCTTGAGCAATTGTTCTATTGTCAGTGTCAAGAAAACGTGCAATAGCAGGCCACTGCATGTAAGCAACTGAAAATGTGAAGAAAGCAGTAGCATTTCTGAGTTGTTTGTTCATTGCCAGAAGTTCATTGCGTCGGCTATACTAGTATTGAGCAGTACCTCTGATTAGAGAACTGAACCTAAGAATCTTGTTGCTCAAGTTATATGGATTTTCATTGACAAGTTGGCGAATATCGGTAACAGACATTTCACGTTCATTTGGGTTGTTGGGTACAAAAACTTGACTTACTTGAATAGATTGCCAGCAGAGTTTACTATTATAAGCAAAGAAAACCAAGCTAGGATCAGCTTGAAATCGACCATCTTTGTAGTAAAGAAGATGCTTGAAGTAGTCACGTACGGAACCAGGTTTAACATGGGGTGCACGTAAATCCGTGGCACCTATCAGGGACAAAACAGAAAACGCTTTTGTTATGAAGCCAACAGTGGTTGAACTCGTTGATAGGTTCACCTTGTCTTGCAGGCCAGTCAATTACATCATTATTATCAATTTCAGCCTGAATAGCTTGATGTTCATTTGGTGTGAGCCTTCGTGCAGGTGCAAATGTATTTGGAATGACATGGTCATTTGGAATATTTGGTTGACGTTGGGTGTTAGGTTCATTGTTGTTGGCTTCATTTGGGTTGTTGGCGCTATTATCTAGAATAGGTGCTGGAGGTGGGTCAGCATCTAACTCTTGTACTATATGATGGTCAGGTAATTCTACAATGCCATCGCGTGGCAAAGCATTTATGTTTTCCTGGATAATGTTTATGTTACTATAAGACTTGTTGTTCACTTTAAGCTAAATGAGCGCGACAAGAACTCTTTGACGACAAACTGTAAAGACATTGGCTGGCCAGGCAGGCTGGTAAACGCGTCGACAAAATAGAATTATGTCAATTTGTTGTAGTTGGCGAGGTAAATTTATAACAAAGTCATTTGCAGTCTGAGGTAAATTGATGACATAATCTCTGAACCCAAATTGGCCACCACACGGAAGACGGAATATAGACATTGTAGGATTAACCTGAGCAATGAGTAACTGTTCTACAAGTGTAAGATAATATAAAATTCAACAGATGGACTCGTGTCCATATTGTTGGCTGCACTTAATCTATTTACAGTGCCAAGTCTAACTTGTTGGCAGGTATGAAATTGCTGTATTTGACTATTGTAGGTAATGAAATGTTTCTCATTACATTCAGTACATGTGAGCTGTAAAATGTTGTTGTAAAGTATGCTTAGAAATTTTTAAGCAGTTTTTGAAATTCAGGACAATCTAAAGATTGATAATGAAGAATGTGATGGAAGGAGCAGCATTGGGATGTGCAATATTGTTTTGTGCAATATTAGGTGCAATATTACCATGGTTGATGTGTCCATAAAATCATGATCATCTTCTGGAAACAAAGGGGCTGCCAAGTTCATGTCATTTACATCGCCTACAACAACTACTAAAGAATTCTGTGAATTAGATGAGTTGTTGTTGATATTTTGAGTAGAGTGTTGTTGAAAACTAGCAATTGATGTTGATGGTTGCTCTGAGGACTTTCTATTTATCTTCCTATTGTGTTGTAATAATTGGGAGACACATGGACGGCCACTGCAACGACGTGGTGTTCTGGGAAGTTGTATGTCCATGGCAATTGTCATGTTGTTTTGAAATGAAATTCAAAAGGCCAATTAAGCAAAACAAAAGGTTGCATTAAAACTGGACTTAATCTATTACTATACCAAACCTATGTTTTACAACAATAAAATAATTATTAATTAAACCTGTAAGCCTAACCTACTGTACTGTATGTAATTTAACTAACAACAGCAATAATGAAATATGTTTATTATATCTTTAAGATGCAATATTAAAAGTAAAATAGCAAGCTGTTGTGTATATACACAGTTTGAAAGTTGGTTGTGTTGAATGTAGAATGGTTTTGGCAGCAATCTGTAACAGAAAGCAAGCATTAGCATTCACGCGTCTAGAAGGTTTTTTGCAAACTGGAGTCAAATAAAAAAATATTCTTGTCACAAAGGGGCATTGTAGTTTGGCCCTAGCTTGTACATAAGATCTAAAGAAATTTGGCTAATGTTCTAGATGATTTAATGAAACCTTTGGTGATCGAACCAAAAAACATAGGATGATAAACTGTGTACCTCATTTTCGTACCTGTAAATCGGTCTTCGCCTCGAATGGTCTATGTTTATTACATAAACCTTCAACAGTTGGAAAATGCCATAGACTGGTAAAATATTCACGTTTTTCCTGTGAAATACTCACGGCTTTATGGTTCTACTATCTGTCACACGACTTTATGGGTGTTTTGTTGGTCGGTCTTAATTTTGATTAAAAAAGTTTGTCAGGTTTTAATGGCGATTTTAGGCAAAATTAATCTTTCTAGTTACATGTATGTATACTCCGATCAGATGAGTAAGTTGTGCGATATTGTCGGCACTTTTCAAAAACTTGGTAACATATTTAAATAGGTTTATATATGTTTTGTATCATTATTATACTTAAACAGCTCCACAAAAAATGGCTAAATTTTTTGATTGGATTTCAGTACAAGGGTTTGGGTATGGCCGTTGATGGATACTTTTCGGGAGTTGTTTGCACATATGCATTTATTATAAAGCTCCAAAACACTTGCTTCGCTGGTGTTTGTTGGTGGGATAAGATTAACTCATAATGACATCACAAGTCACTCACAAAAGTTAAGTTTACTCCTAGCATGCCATTTGCTTATTTTTATGTTCTCTTTTGTGTAAGGAATTTGCTGTGTCATCATTCACATGCAAGTAAAAGTTTCGGGAGGTTTTATATCGGAAATAGGTGCTTTTAAATATTTGAGTACAATTTTAGATTATGATGGATTCAATCAAAATCAACTAAAACATTGGTATGGAAAGTCATCGATAATTTATTATGGTCAATGCAGTAATCATAACAGACATTTTTTCCAACTCACAGCTGCCACAGACAAGTATCAAATGCTTCTAGTTTCAATGTTCAATTTTATTTTGCATATGGTTTTATTGCCTGATTTTTATTTTCTCCAATATATCAATGGCATATGAATAAGTACAATTGACCTGTTGCTGGAAGTATACTTATATGATTTTATCATATGACCAAAGACAATAAATTTTTTCCTGAAAATAAATGTGTATGTCTTTATCATGTTAACAAGTACAGTAGACTTGCTGCTGCAAGTCTAGGTATATTCATATGTCTGTGTCATATTATTAGAAGAAAAGAGGCCAGAAATAATTGTTCTAAAGATTTTTTTTGATAAAAAGCATGGTTTATTCATTTTCAGATTTGTATAATGCGGATCAGGTTATTCAACATTTTTAATTCTAGTGGTTTATAACAAGTATAACCAACTAACAATAGTTGACTGGTTGTTTTTAATGTTTTGTTTGATAAATTCTGTCTGCTGTTGAAATAACAGTTTAGTTTTGCTTTTTTCACATATCCAATTTTTGTTTCTTTAAATATAACTAATTAATTTTACTGTTTGTTTGGTTCAAGATAATTATTTCAACTGTACATATTTTATCCAGCAAAAATCTACAAGTCTATCATTTAGGTTTTTTTCAATTGCCTCTATTTTTGTTGTTCTGAATTTTTCCAAGAAAGATTTTAACCCAAAGATGGATCATGGTGTCAGTACTGTATGAAATAACAACAAGCCTGAAACATTCAGAAAAATTTAACTGTGAATACTAAAAATTCAGCGATACATGAATTATATGGTTGATCTTCAATACTCAACGTTTTTTAAACCATAGTTATCAGAGGTTATGAAATAGATTCTAATGAATGCTATAATGGGAGCGAGCCAGTCATTGGTTTGAACTGGCCTATTGTCTCAGCTTGACCGTGGTCAAATGGGCTTGGCTAAACCCTGTTCAACATTGTTGGGATACTAACCAAGGATCTGATACAAAACGACTAAACCATCTTAACAAAATGCCCTTTATAAGGGAATAGAAAACAAAGTAGATGCAGCATATTTGCAACTTGTCATTCATTACATCTTCTTTGTTGCACAATACGCAAACAAATTATGCAACGTATTATGCAGCTAGAGACATATTTCAGTGTTTTGTTTCAAATGTTGTAATTAGTTAGAATAATACAAAAATATTATAGTAATTATAGTTTGACAGTTAACATAATTACATGCATAAAAATAATTAGCTTATTTATTATTTATTTCATCAGGTTACCTGAAGTCTCATTTATTGATCAGCTTTTAAAATTATTGGCTATCAGTAGATTACATGACCCAATATTTGCTCATGTACATGTTTTGTTTCAAGATTTTCTTTGTTGTCTTATTAAAGAGCTGAATTTTATCATATCATTTTATTGTTGTTTTTCTCCGCTTTTGTAAATTTATGGACATTCAACAAAGATAAACTTTAAAAGTGACACTTATAAAAAAAGGAAAACCAAAACATCATTGCATTTTTTATCTTTCTAAAATACAGTAAACACCAGAGCTAAAAGTGTTTTTAGACAAAGTCGA
Source organism: Watersipora subatra (assembly GCF_963576615.1). NCBI lineage: Eukaryota > Metazoa > Bryozoa > Gymnolaemata > Cheilostomatida > Watersiporidae > Watersipora > Watersipora subatra. The sequence continues at coordinate 41,900,515 of NC_088715.1, read as the reverse complement.
AGCACTAATTGTGGTTGATAAAATATATATTATATTTTGCTGTATTGGTGCAACAAGTAGAAGAGCTGAAGGTTTTTTTCACATACGGCTTCAAATTTTAAGAGCTCTATGGCGCATCTTAGTTTTTTGTGGTTTAATGTTTTCTTTTGCATCCCGACCAAATTTACGTGAATATGTATCATAATGTGAGCCCAAATAAGAGCTTTTACAGTTTTAATTTTTAAGTTTGATTATATTTTATTGTTCCATCAATTTTCATCAGGATTTTAATTGTAGAAGATCTAAGCGTTTTTGGTAAAAAGAACCCTGCAGGCAATCGTTCTCTTAACTCTTTGGAACCCTTAGCTAGTGCCCATACATAGAATACTTTTCTAGCTGTGGTTCTTGGTCTACAATATTTTTAATTTCTGTGTCATTCAAATAGGTTAAACTACAGGAGTTTAGTTTGTTGCTTATTGAATATTGTCTCACAATTTTAATTATAATTAAAAAGGCTATCTCTCATGCATCACATTTTTCTGATTTCCAATGTTGTGTTGCATAGGCGCGCAGAGCCATTAGGCTTTTTTTGTCTTTAAAAGCAAGTAGACATGTTGTCATTTGAAAAAGGTTGAGTTGGTTCCTGGCATGTTTGTTTCTCTTTTTATTTTTTCTTTGTAAACAAGTTGTAATAATCATTCATAAGTTTGTAATTGTTGATAACTTTCTAGTTTTAAGGCAGTAACCATAAATAGGTATTTTCGGTTTTTAACACAAAGCTACTCTCAGAGAGTATTACATGCTCTTTGAGCAAAAGTTTCTTTTTAATTTACTTGCAGTTTTGCAGTCTGAGCTTTGTGTTACAAAGTCGTAGCATCGTACGAACCAAAAGCATCTTGTCCTGTTTAATAATAACTTGTTTTATTTGATAGCAAGCATACATTGTTAGCATCCGCTCTTTGAGATGTTGGTCAAATTATCTTATGTTGCTAGTTTTGGTAGTCCATAATAATCATCAGCTTCAGAAGATTTGTTGGTTAATGTCAAAGTTCTCCTTTACTGGCTTCATGATAAAACAAGGATACCATTTTTTGTTGTTCTACGCCCCTAATGTCTAGTCTTGAACTGGGTGAATGTCCTCAGTATATACTCAATTCGCTTGATGGTCTGCACGTTTCCTACAAGCAAACATTTACTGCACATCAAAGGATATTTTGGCCTTTCATCTGAGGGAGAGACATTTGCTTGAAAAACATCCACTACACATACTTTGATGCACACAAATTTATTCTAGCTGATAAAGGTTTTTAGACAAAATTTTCTGAACAAAACGTTTTCAATAACGAAAGGCAGCTACAAAGCTGTTCGTTTTTAGAATTCTTCTATGTTATAGCAAACAACAAACTTATTATTTTTATTCACACTTATTGTAAGGTTTTTTAGCTTAAGTGGTTGCTGACCACTAACATCTAACATTGTATTAGCACATGTAATAAGATTATCTCATAATGAAATAGTATGTTACACATAAAAGTTGAGTTCACTTCTGGCATGTTATTTCGCTATTTTTATATGCTCTTTTTTGTAAGCATGTTGCTATTCATCATTCATATGCATGCAAAGAGTCTCAGGAAGTTGAATATCGGAAGTAATCCTGTCACTGAAAATAATTAGATACTATTTTAGTTTATGGTAGATTTGATCAAACTTTACCCTAACATTTCCATAGACAGACATTGATATCTCCATAGACAGACATTGATATTTCCATAGACAGACATTGATATATCCATAGACAGACATTGATATTTCCATAGATAGACATTGATATTTCCATAGACAGACATTGATATTTTTATAGACAGACATTGATATCTCTATAGACAGACATTAGTATATCCATAGACAGACATTGATATCTCCTTTTTCAATGCAGTAATCAGAACAAATCCCTTTTCATCTTATAACTGATGTATATAGAACTATCATATACCTCAACTTTGAATGTTATATTCTTTTTTACATATGGTTTCGCTGAGTGATTTTTGTTTTCCACTATATTTTTATCACGAAATCAACGATTACGTACTTGTACAGTTGGCCTGTTTCTTAAGCTATATGAAAATGCTTTAATAGTAGGAACAAGTACAGGATACTTCATCCTGAAAGTCTAATATTCAAAGTTAAGTACCTCACTTTAGAATTTGCAAGTGCTTCTGTTAGTAGTTGACTTTAGATATACGTAGAAGTACTTTTGCAACAAAATTATAAAAATATTGACAACTGTGCAAGCTGGCCATCATCAGATAATTGAAAAAGCTTAGTGTAGTATGCAATTAGAGCAAGTAAACTTGTCAAATCATAAGTAAAAGCATTATATATACACATGATATCTGTATACAATGCTTTTATATTATAAATAAAAACAAAAATTAGAACAGTAAAGCTGCCAAGAGCAAAAGGATACATAATTTAGATGATTGATAAGACCACTACCTAAGTAATGAGTGAATGATTTAATTATGTTGCTAGATAATGATGCAAGTAGACAAACTTTGAAATTTGTTAAAGTTCAAATAAGTCTCATCAAAGTTTTCCTAATCAAATGTTAATATTCGTTAGCGTATATTTTTGCATGTTATCTTTGAGATCGATTGCTATGGCTCAGCTGGTTTGCAAGAGCCAACCATAAAGCTTTAGTACACATATAACTTGCAATTGATAGTTGTTAACAAACAGATAACTCCTTCCTGCTACCATTTGCAAACCTCAGTTATGGCAATATTCGTGCATCCAACGTTGGTAAATTTTTCTCTTAAAAAAATAATATTGTTAAGTAAAGTTTCTCATACCAAACACTTTGATCAAAACTGGTATGTAACTGCTAAGTTACAAATACATATACTACACACGCTTTGATTCAAGTAGGTTTGACATGTCAGTAAAAACTTTCAGAAAAACTTCTTTTCAGCTAACAAATGCAGTTAAAAATGTTCCTTTTTGTAATTATTCAGACAGTTTGTTGTAGAAAATAAAAAACTTATCTGGAATTCATAATTTTATTTAGGTCTTTGTCATTGAAGTAGTTGTTGATGAATAACATCTATCATTTTACCAGTGTATGTCATAAGACTATCTAACTATGAGATAATAAGTCACTCATGTAAGTTGAGTTTACTCCTGGTATGTCATTTGGCTTATTTATTTTATTTTATGCGTAAAAAGTTGCTGTTCAGCATAAATATGCATGCATACATAGATTTTACTTTACATATGGTTTCGCTGACTGTTTTTTATTTTCTACTATATAGCATCGACATTTTCAATGATTAAGTACAGTTTACCTGTGTCTGAAAGTATATTTGTATGCCGCTATCAAATTGATATAAAGATTGAAATTCTTTTTGCACTGCATATATTGCTAGATAATGAAACTTGTTGATATCAATATTTGATGAGTTTTGTACTGGCAGTGTCTGAGCAATAGCTGGTCAAGCACTCTTTAACTAATATGCAAGTAGACAAACTTTAAAATTTGTCAAAGTTTAAATAAGGCTCACTAAAATTTTCTTAATCAAATGTTAGTATACTTGAGCATATATTTTTGCATGTTATCTTTAAGATCGTTTGCTGTGACTTAGCTGACTTAGTACACATATAACTCGCAATTGATAGTCGTTAACAAACAGATAACTCTTTCCTGCTATCATTTGCAAACCTCAGTTATGGCAGTATTTGCGCGTCCAACCTTGGTAATTTTTTACATTGAAAAATTATGTTGTTAAGTAAAGTGTCTCATACCAAACACTTTGATCAGAGCTTGTATGCAACTGCTAAGTTAAAAATACATATACTACACAAGCTTTGATTCAAGTAGGTTTGACATGTCTGTAAAAACTTTCAGAAAAAGTTATTTTCAGCAAAGAAAGGCAATTAATAAAAGTTCCTTTATTGGAATTATTCTGACAGTTTGTTATAACAAATAAAAAAATATCTGGAATTCATAATTTCTTTAGGTTTTTTTACATTCAAGGAGTTAATTTTCAAGTAGTTTCACATTCAAGCTGATGACTAACATCTATCATTTTATTAGTGCATGTCATAAGGCTATCTCATTATAAGATAAGAAGTCCCTAATGTAAGTTGAGTTTAATCCTGTCATGTCATTTGCCATATTTGTTTCATTTTTGTATACAATTTGCTGTTCAGCATTTATATGCATGCAACGAGCCTCAGGTGTTTTAATATAAAATGTAGCACGGTTTCTGTAAATAATTACATACGATTTTGGTTTATGATAGATTTGAACAATATTTACAAAAAAAATTGCATGTACAAACACTGATAATTCTTTTTTCAATGCAGTAATATGAACAGACTTATTTTTAACTAACAACTCTTGTATGCAAGTATCAAATACTTCCAGTTTGAATATTATATTTTTCTTTACATGTGGTTTTGCTGCCTGACTTTTATTTTCTACTATGTAGCAACAACGTATTCAATGATTAAGTACAGTTGACCTGTTTCTGAATGTATATTCGTATGCCATCATCACATTGGTATAGAGAGAAAAGCCAGGATAAGTGGCTTCAGAAACTTTCTCTTTAATATTAAGCATGAGTTTTTCACTTTCAGAACTTTGTAATGCCAGTCGGGTCATTCAAAGTTTTTAGTTTTAGTTGTATAAACCAACGGCAAACAATTAGTTGATTTGTTTTCCAGATTTTTTTTCACCAGTAGTGTCTGCTGATAAAACCCCAGTTTTTTCTCAATTTTCACTAATTAAATTTTTCTTTTTTTCACATAAAACTAATTGACTTGATTTGTTTTTGTTCGAAGAAGTCAGATCAATCGTACTCATAATATATTGCTAATCAAAAATTATGCTTGTCTATCATTTAGGTTTTTTCTTTTACCTCTATTGTTGCTATTCAAAAAAATTCTAAGCCAAATATGGACTATGGAGTCAAGGCCACTTTGGTTTATGGAATAATAACAAACATGAAACCTTCAGCAACTTTTATCTCAAAGTATTCAAAATATTTAGAGATACATAAGTTATATTGTTGATTTTCGATACTCAGCATTTTCTAATCCATAGCTATTAGATCTTATGAAATAACTTTTAATGAGAATTGCTGTGAGAGCCAGCCATGCATGTGCTTGTCTCAGCATTGTCTCAGCTCCATCGAACTCTGTTTGACCTTGTTTAGAAACTAACCAATGCTCATGTACAGAATGGTGAAATCTACAAATTATATATGCTATGTGAACAAAATGTGCAGACATAATATGTCTGCACATAATATGTCTGTGAACATAATATTATTATGTTCACCTAACTAATACACATATTTATAATCAACTACCTTAATACAGTTAGTTGATGATTTGTGTTTTGCAACCCAAAAGCGTTTTTCAAAGTTTCACTTCAAATAATATTGTTAACTGAAGCAATAAACAAATATTATAGTATTTAGAGCTTTGACTAATAGCAAACTTACATGCATCAAACTATTTAGCAAATGTTTTTATTTATTTCATCAGACTACATGAAATCTCTATTATGGATAATTTTTTAAATTATTGTTTATCAGTACATGAAATGACTGAAAATTTTCTTGTGTACATTTTCCGTCCCAAGATTTGCTTGTTATCGCAATAAAAATGCTGAATTTCATTAGATTATTTTATAGTTGACTTTTTCACTTTAATAAATTAATAGACATTCAGAAAAAATGAGCTTTATAAGTGACACTATTAAGAGGGTAAAACTCACGCAGCATTGCACATATTTTAGCTTTCCAGTCTCTAGTAAAATACAAGGGCTATAAGTAAAGTACAAGGGCTATATGTGGTATTAGACAAATATAATGTTTTTGATCTATTAGTCAAACGTTAACTATTGTTGTAATAGTAAGTGCTGGTTGACTAATTTTGACTAATAGTCGTCCGCTATTCAATCATAGACGTTTGTTTTTGTCTAAGCATGTATTTGTTCTATTAGTTCAGCTCGAGTTAGTTTAGTATGTACAAATATTTGGAGTATTTAGAGAAACATTGTTTGAAAAAATTATTTTTGCATTAGCTAAGGTTTATAAACGATTGCATTTGTTAATCGACACTCAGAATCGGTGTCAGCTGAATAACCTTCAGTTTAGCAACTAAAGGTTAAGCGCCATTCGCTAAAGTCGCAAACAGTTAAGTGACACTTTCAGTTCAAAAACCACCACTTCAAACAGATGGGTTGCAAAGTGGACAGAAATTTGACAATTGGGGAGAAAAGACAACACATAGAATTCCAAGATAGTTCAAGACATATAGGTTAAAAGTCACGGCTGATGTAACACTGCTCAGCCTGTTTTTAAATAGGACATTGTTCAAAAGCTGCTGAGATTCTATCATTCGTCGCCAAAATGTTCGTCTGTTCATATTGTTACACTATCTTAAATTTTGCAACTTTATTAACTTTAGACACTCAGAACCTAGCTTGTACTGTTACGCAGTCACTAATTACTTTTTAATTACGTCCTAAAGACTAGCAGTTGCTTATCAAATGTAAGAAGTTTAGACCTTCCTTACTGCTTGGTATATTTCTAAATAAAGTGCCAAATTTTAACCACTTTTAAATGACACATTCTTGAATCACTTGCATTTACTGAATGATGAACTATCTTATTTCTGGCTCCGCTGTAGTAGATTATAACCTTTGTTAGAAAATATTATTTCCAGTAACATACACCCTTGTTCTAAATGCTGTATAAAAATACAATCATACATACTGTTTTATGATGTGCAAGGTAATATTAAATAAGGGTGAATGTTAGTATCAGCGGTTAATTTTTATTTAATGTTGATTAGTCTCACTGCACTAGTACAAAGTTGATTAACACAGAAAAATGGTAACCCAAAAACTTATTCAGTATATCGTGATGGCCAAAAAACCAGTTTGATAAAACAGATACATTGAGCGGACAACTTGTAACTTTTAGGTATTTATGTTTGAGTCACAAACATCACATCTCCTTTCTTTTAACAGCATAGCAACTTTGCAATGGTTGTTTGAGCATCCTAATTTGATTGTCGCAATAAGCCATATCGCCAGTGTTTTGTTAGTGGGATCTTGCACAGTGGCTATTACTGCATCACAAAATCTTTGTATTTGATTGGACGATATCTGAACCGTTTGGGTCTTAGTTCATGAGTTTGTTGTGTGTGACCGGATTGTTACAGTAGTTGTAGTTAGCTTACTTAGTTAGTTACAGTTGTAGTAGCTGCTTGTGGTTCATCTGCATCTGGGTGTGTTACTAGACTTGTCGTTGTTGCCTGTTTCATCAGTTCATCCCTTTGTGTTGCTGTGGTTAAATCAACTGTTACAGCTGATGGCTGCTGTTGCCCTGAAGGTTCGGTAAACATTTCTCTCAGATCTACTCTGTTTCTTCGAATAAGATTGCCATTTTTTCATTTAGAATGGTATATGATCAATCTGAGAGAGTCAAAGATTTTGCCCCGGCTCAATTGACTTTTTGTGTTTTGAATGTTCTTGATAGGACAAGTGAACCAATAGACAGAGGAACAAAATCCTTTCCGCTTTTGTTGTAGCTTCTCTGTGTAGTAAGCTTCTTGGCTGTTTTCTCTCCTAATATGTTATCTTGTGTGGGATTGCAATCTGAAAGTCCTGTGTTGAGCATTGATCTGGTTGGCCTCCGAGACATCCTCTTTGCCGGTGAGGAGCTCATTCCTGCAGTAGGTGTGTTTCTGTATTCTAGAAGGGCAATGAAGGGATCTTCAGCTCTCTTCATCATTTTCCTCAGAATTTGAACTGTTGATTCCGCTTTACCATTGAACTGTTGGTGTCCTGGTGAGCTTGTTGTGTGTTGGAAACCCCACATTTCACTGAGTGCTATGAACTCTGAGGCAGTAAACTGGGGTCCATGGTTGAACTGAGCTACATCAGATATGCCATATCTGGCAAACGTCTTCTTTGAGGCTTTGATCAATGACTTTGTAGTTGTCTCTTTCAGCTGTTCACATTCAAAGAAGTTTGTGAAGTAGTCGACCATTACTAGATTTCTTTTTGTCAAGTGTAAACTAATCCATGCCTATCTTACTCCAGGAGGTGCCTGGAATCTCATGGTTCTGTAGAGTGTCTTTCTGCTGTAGCAGAGATGTCCATCGCTTAGGGGACACAAAACTCAATGTGTTTATTGACGCCTTCTGACATTTGTGGCCAAAACACACACAATCCGGCTCGCCTAAGTGTTGCTGCTATGCATTGGTGACCGATGTAGAGTTACTTTAGAATAGTGGGTCGGGATGTCATAGGGATTACCAGTTGAGAACCTTTGTATAAGACACCATCTAGTACTGCGAGTTGATCTCGAAGATGGAAGTACGGTTTGAGGTTTTCCTGTAGCAGTGTATGTTTGTCGGGCCATCTCTTGAGAATAAGATTTTTGATTGTAGCTGGTAGCTCAAAATCTGCTTTAGTAGCTTATTTGATGCCTACATATGTTTTGTCTTACACAGGTAAGTCGTGGAACGGTTTTACAATATCTAGATCAACTAAGAATGACTGTATTTGAAAAATTTGTCCTTAAAGGATTTCCGTTGTGTTGATATGTGGATCGGCGCCCGAGATAGAATGTCAGTAGTAATTTACTAAGATCCAGGTTTGTAGACAATGTGTGCTAGTTATCTCTTTGAAGCTAGCAGCATTGCTTGTAATTGCTTTGGAACTTTTAAGAGGGATTTGTTGAATACTGGAATTAGTGGCTCATGGTCTGTGTGTATTGTCACCTGAGGTTTGCCAATACATATTGATCAAATCTCTTCATGGCAAACACACTGGATAGTAGTTCTAGCTCTACAGGTGCGTAGTTACTCTTGCTGCCTGTTAGACATCTGAATGCATAAGCTACTGCCTTGCTATTCTGTAGCAGAGTTCTGCGTAGTCCTTCAGAGCATGCGTCGGTTTGTATGATGGCTAGGTCAATTACCTTGAAATATTGCAGTGTTGTTTCTGCGGTAGCTAGGCACTTGAGTTTGACAAACGGTTGATCTTGATCTTCTTCCTAGTTAAAATCGTCTCCTTTTGCTCCAATCAGTTTTCTGAGAGATTTGGTTTTAGCTGAACATTTGGGGATGGACGTAGCCAAACAGTTAATGTAGCCTAAGAATCATCAAAGTGCATCTCCATTTTTTGGTTTCACCATGTCTTGGATGGCGCATTTTTATGGCGTCTTTTATAATCCCCTCTTTTGCGATGATGTGGCGAATATGTCAGTTCAATTAGTAAAAATCTGCACTTCACTTTATTCAATTTGAGGTTTATTTGTTAGGCTCGTTCTATCAAACGTTTTAGCTTGTTGTTGTGGTTTTGGGTGGCTATCTCAGTTGTTTGTCCTTGTTCACAAATAAGTATGTTATTTGCCACTATCATCACACTGTCCAGACCAGTAACTGCATCTGAGAGTTATCTCTGAAACTCTTCAGGGCTTGAAGATAGCTTGAATGACATGCGGAGCCACTTGTATCTTCCAAACGGAGTCTAAATAGTGGTGAGGTTGCTGGACTCTTTATTCAGGTTAACCTGGAGAAACCCGTCTTTGGCATCACTTACCAAGAATATTTTAGCTCCGTGTAGTTCTGATAACACTTTCTCGAGGGTGGGCATAGGGAAGTGGTTATGCTTTATGTCTTTGTTCAGATTGGCTGGATCGATGCATACTTGTAACTGTTCATTAGGTTTTCTTCTAGCTAATGCGCTGATCCACGAATTTGGATGATCTACCTTGGCAACTATCTGGTTGTTGGCTAGTGATTGTAGTTTCTGTTTGAGATCTTGTCTCTTTGAGAGTGCCCATTTTTTGTTGTGACATTGGATTGAAGTAACACTAGTGTCTAACTTGATGCGGTATTCACCAGGCCTCCTCTTTCAATTACATCAGCATGTTATGTCAGTATGTTCTGTAGTCAATTGTTTTGGGAATCAGTGATCACGTTTACCCATTTTCTGTTAACCGTTAGCACTCTTAAGTTTAGGCAGGCATCTAGAGAAAGTAGACTCATGTTTGCTGTTTTGACTACATTGAACTTAAAGTGTTGTTGGTTCATCACAACTGTACATCTCCTATTGGTTTGGTTTCGGTTCTATCATAAAGCTGCAGCATTGGTAACCTCTTGTTGCTCAGCGGTGGCTGTCTAAAAGAGTTTTAATCTTTCTGATTGAATACATCGCAGGAAGCGCCAGTATCAACTTAGTGTTCTATACGTGTTCTGCCGGTGCTAGTGTCAGTCTCGATGGTTGAGGCAAGCTTTTTTCCTTTCCTCACTACTTGGATGCACTTAAGGGAGTCACTGGACTCACTGTCTTTGTTTTCTGCATTTGTTCCCCCTGACACCTAGTGTAGTTTGTGGCCTCTTTATGATCTGCATACTGCTTGAAAGTGGTTGAACCCTTGCCTTTTGAGCGTTGTTTGCCATATGCCGGACGCTTGCGGGGCGGGTGAAAAGTTTTACAGTTGCCACAGTTTGACATATATGTCGAGTTGGTGTTAGGTTTTCTGGAGTTATGTTTGGTTGGATTGATTATTGGCCACTACTTTAACAAGCTCTCCATCTGTTTTGATCACCTTTAGGTCTGCTTTAGAACTCTCTAAATCTTACACTTCCTGATAGCATTCTCTAAAGTGAGCTCTTCAGATTCTTCAATAAGTTTCCTCCTCAATCTTTTGTCATTAATCCCCAATAGTAGCGCTTGCATCATGAAGTTGCTCTACATATTTTCTAAGCTGCAATCTCTGGCTTTTTTGTGTAGGGGTGTCTATACTTGTAGATATATTGATAAATTTCCTTGTTTGGTGGAGAGTAGTTGGTGTATTTCGATGATTTTGTTGAATTGTTTGATACAGAATTGATTGAATTTTTTAATCACATCAGCATATTTATTTTTTTATTTTCCAGTTTTGTACTTGAATCCCTTAAAAATCTCACCTACTCTGGGTTCTATGCGTCGAAGAAGAATGGCTATTTTGATGACATCACTTTTTTTCGGTTTTTCAGCTGCGATAAAGCAATAGCCAAACCCCTTTTTGAATCGTGTCCATTGATTTGATAGATCAGTTCTATATTGCAGTGTCTTAAGAACAAAGAAATCGTTGGTCTCAGCCATGTTGCTGTGTGTCGTAGGAGGTATGTAGGTTTTCTGATGAGTACGATCAACTGCTTAGTGATTACTTTCGCTCCTCACTCGAGGCACCATGTTTTACGAAGTGCAAGGTAATATTAAATAGGAGTGAACGTTAGTGAGTATCAGTTAGTGAGTATGTTTGAGGCACAAACATCAACACATACGATATATGTACTATACATTTAAAAAAGGTGTATATTCTAAATTTTTTTGGTTTATCAGTTTAAATACATAAAAACCTATCTTTATCATATAAACATTTTATTAATGTACCAATAAGTTCCATTTTTCCAGAATGGCATGATTCTGGTTCACGTTATGTAGATAACCGTGTCTAGCAATAGAACTTTTCTGTTCTGTACGGAATGACTAGATTAGATTGGATTAGGCTCCCACGTATAAAATGGCAACTGAATACTACTTTCTACTGGCTCTCAATCTTACATGAAAAGATAGTTTAAATTAAAGCAGCAAAGTACACACAGTCATTTGGAGGTACTACAATGCACATACGCTCCTAGTCATGCACACAAATAACAGCAACAAATTCCCGACACTACTGTTCTGTAAAACAGCCATTGATTTTCTATTCACTAGAAACCTGTTAACTCTCTTGCTTTTTTTCATAAAAAATCTGCCGTATTTAAAACATCAATTTGAGTATATAAAAAATTAATAGTGCATGTTAAATTGCTGAAAGTAGGCAAGGATTAAGCAGATGGCAGAATTATCTGCTTTGGAGTATTTATCACAGAGATTTGCAGGTGCCGATTGTGCCTTATTTTCTTCCATTAAAAGTGATGTAAGCCATCGGTATCCACTATTAAAGGTCATGCGGTTAAAACATTAAGTGACTTTAAGGGTAGTATTTCATCAGAACAAGTAGTCTCTGTCATTTTCAACATGTTGCACCGTTTGGTACTTTGGGTATATATATGTTATTATTATTCTCAATAGTATTATTTTCACATTTTATTCTGTATTTTATTCCTTTTTAAATAGTATAGCCAAAATTACTCTTTTTAATAATAAGCAATTAAATTTTGTAGGTGGAGGCCTTTTTTTTGCTTTTCTACTCTCAGTGTTTGAGCTAAACAGGCCCGTTTTTGAACATTGCCTTATAGGAAAAATACTAACTAATATAGCAAAGGAATAGCAAAAACAAAGCTAGTCAATGGTACCTATGACATTAGAATTAGACCAACGGCCACCGAGTTACGGACATTTGAAGATTGCCATTATAGCTCTATATACTAGTAACTCATAGGTAGCTGTGTTTTGTGGTCGTTACTAACCAAAAGTACCACCTTTATTTCCTGTTTAAGTATTAACTGTATCCTGTTTTGAGCTTTCCCCTGATTGGCTGTATTTTAGAAATACTTGATTTTGATTAGTCAGTACTGCATCTGTTTTCTCGTTTTCTAATTGGCTATCGTTTGATGATGCAGTCCAGCCAATCAGAGTGAAATGAGATGAAAATAAGCAGCAAATCTGGTAAAATAGAATCAGAATATTTGTGAACCTTATACAATTCCCAAACGTCTCCCTACTTGGTAAGTTAAATTGAATCGGCTTTGCACTGCTTTATGTACATGGTCTAGAGTTGGTCCAAACTTAGACTGGAAGTTATCATATGACTAGGTTAGTAAAAGTACTGGCCAGGATCTAGGCTGTACTCCTGCAGTAAAAATAACTCGGTGATCAGCTGTCGGATTGTTCCCCTCATCCCCAACACTAGTTTTATTGAGCTGTGAACAGGCACGCCCAACTCAATAACTGGCAAACCGTGGCTGGAGAGGCCCATTAGTTAAAGCACTTAGTGTTAGACTGTGGCTGGAGTAGCCCATCTAGTAACAAGTATAGTGGGCAGGATCTAGCCCCTTGCTTGTAGGCAAAACTCTGGCAAGACTGGATTAGGTCTACCAAGAGACTGTAGTTAAGTAAACAAGATATAAAGTTAAAAATTTAGATATAGACCAAGACCCTGCCAGAATTCCCGAATACATGTTCTACCTGTTGTAAATGAGCATGTGATCCATGACAAATTTGCTTCTCTATAAGCATTTTTCGGAACCGTTAAGTTTTTTTGCGGCAAACTGCAGAAGATAAGTATTACATGTAAATGCCTTAAACAAATATTTCCGAAAAAAACCGTCATTTTCCATGCTCAAAGAAAATCTCAGTAATCATGGAAAAGTGTGAAATGTTACTTAGCCAATGAAGTCGGTGTTATAATAATGTTGAATTTGTGTCATAATGGTTTAGAAGCACATATATAGTAAAATAATTCTTGATATAAGTAGACTATAAATCACATTGACAGAGAAATTGTCTTTTCCTATCACACTGAGAGAAAATGTACATCTTTCGCGCTTCTGTAAACATAGATGATTAAACTCATAAAATCATTTTTTCTCTCAAGGTGAGATAACTTTAGGATTTCAATACTTTAAAACAAGTATGTCAATACTCAGCCAAAAACGTGACTTTTCAAAACCTATTGAACATGCTGATACTAAATCAAAGTTTGCGAGTCAATAAGTTAGACACGTTTTTAAGCCTAGTCCAAACGTGTTGCCAGATATTTTAGCTAGCATCATAAGAGACATGCCGACTTGTAGTTTGTAATTTTGTGCCACTACCCATTTTGATTTATAAGAAAATAGTCTTCTAGTATCTGGTTAGGAGGTATGCATTGCAACAAATAATAAGTGTTCTCGTCTGTTGAGATTTGTTTAATTCATTTAATTGTGCCGAAAAACTATACAGGGTAATTAGTAAAAAGAAAAGACAGGCAAATGCATTAGTTAAATTGAACATACATGTATGGTACCAACACTCAAAATAGTTGGGAGATCTGCTCCAAATACTAGTACAACTTGCCCCAGTTTAACAAGTGGAGATATATTAGCTGTTGTGATAGATAACTAGCTGTTGTGATAGATAACTAGCTGTTGTGAATCGTATAGCATTCTGGAGCATAACAATTAAGCTCATTTTAGTACAATATGTGTGAAAAAAGTAATTAAAAAGTTCAAAATTACACGAATTTAAAGTAGAAAAGATGAGATTACTGGTAATTTAGATGTTCCTTATGTTGAAAACTTGCAGACTCTCAAGTGATCCTCACAAACTAGCTAATGAACATTGTTACGAGGTAGACTGCTTATATTAGCTAAAGTCATACACAGTCTCAAAGCTTGTCATAAAAATGTTAACTTGTTAGTTTAAGGAGAGATGATACTACTCTTTTAGCAAACTTGAAACAATTAGGATTAAAACAATGATATCTTAAAACTCATGCCTTTACAAATACGTGCACTCTGAATATGACACAAATTTTCATATTTTTTTAGTGTATACCACAAAACCAAAATGCTAGTTGACTTTTTGTTTTAAAATCCAGAAATTTTGCTTTTTTGCCCGATGTGTTGCCCTTTCATCTAAAATTGTTGTCTTTCGAGTCAAAACTCTTGTGTAAATTGTTTGTTACCTTAGCGAATGTTGCCCACCCGTTCAGTTACTTTTTGCATTTACTTTTTCACTCCCAAATAATCAAAAAGCAGTCCTTAAAAAAGACTACCTATTTAAATCATCTCAACACTAATAAGTATGGATCAAATCTAAATGAACTGGAGCTTAGTAAAACTCACATAGAAACATGTGGTAAAACTAATTATTTTTAAATTACATGTGTATCTTAAAATTTTTTATCTGAACTAACACAAACTATCAAAGTAATTTTCTAGTAGCCTTGATTCACTACTTGCATGTTTAACAGATACAATTCAGAAATCTTTCAGACAAAACAGATTACATAACTACTTTGGTTTTATTCTACTTTAAGATAGTTTGAAACTTCAAATAAACTTTCCTAAAAAAACTAGCACATGCAAAAACACATGAAACATATGAATTTTGGTGTTTAATAGTGAGAATAATTATCTTTATTTATTATATTCTAATTTGGCTTTTAAACAAATGAAATATTTAATTCGTCTATTTTGATTACATAAATGACAGTTTGAGGATTTACCACTATGTTTAGCTCTGCCCAAGTTTCCATAAGATAGCTGTAAGTGTCATAAACACAAGCTGCTTCAAAGGAACCGATTTAAACAGATCATGTAGATGTAAGGAACTTTTGAATGGCTGGCCCTTCTTATTATCTAAATACAACCTTTGATACAAATTTAACTAGTCACTTTTGCGTGATTAGCACTTGCTTGTAATTCATTAACTCTTATCTCAAATCAAAATACTTCCAGTTGGCTTTCTTTGTCCTTGAACCTTTTCCCGAACCATCTGGTATAACTGAGTAGGCCCTAATGGCTATTGTTGTGAATAGAGTTGTTACCATTTTTGTTGAAGAAATATTTGACTATTTGTTAAAACCAATGGCGTAATATTGGAAATCAATCAAATTATGTTATAAATGGATCATTTCTACATGATTAGCAATTATTTGTATTAAATCAATTCCTATTTCAAACCAAAAGATTATACATTGACATTCTTTATCCGTTTACTATTGCAAAACATTCGAGTAAAACATAATAGTGTCCCAACGGCTAATGTGGTGCAGAGAGCTGTTACCATTCATGTTGAAGACATATTTTACTATTTGTTTAATCAAGTGGCAAACTATTAGAAATCAATATAAGTATGCTATAAACTGGGCAATTCTGCATGATTATCAATTACTTGTATGTAATAAACTATTTAGTCAATTTAATAGAACTCACACCAGCTTCTTTTTGTTCACCAATATTGGCTGTCTTTTTCATTTATAGGCAATCATGTTGCCACTGTAACTGCAGTTAACATAGCGCAGAACAGTTGACCTGCAATCAAATAGAATTATCTGTCAAAATAAAAGTACTAGCTATTTTAAAGAGCTATAAGTTGATTGTTGAGGGAATTCTTTAATATGTGTTGTAGCAGTAGAGATATTAAAATTTTACACTGAGAAAAAGTATGCTAGTGATTCTATTTATTTTTTAATAATTCTTTAGTTTCCAAAAATTAAAGAGTCATTTCAATTTAGCTAACAATTAACTTCCTTAACCAATAGGCTTGAAAATACCCAATTTATTAAGAGGAAAACTAAGTGAAGTTTTGGTGTTGCTAAGGTAATAAAAAGGTTTTAAACACACAATGTATACCTAAATAATCAAACACAAATGTTACCATGTTAAATTTTTACTTTTTCATCAAGAAAAAAGTGTTTTGTGCAGTTCAAATAAAACATGTTAAATCAGTATAAAAAAGGGTTTAGGTGTTTCTAGTAAAAGGGATATAAATCAAAAGACTAGGAAAATAAACCACAAAAAGATGCTATACAACTGCCAGTCCTATGTTTTCAGCACAGGGTTGTATTTCAGCTGCTAGCAATCCAAATAAAAAATGGTTACACCTGAGAGCAACTTTTTACCAACATTGATCATCTTCGTTGATCTTCAATGACTGCCTACTGTAGACAATCACAGTTCCTTGCGTAACTGTTTTCAACAAAGCGCATAACATTATACCTGTTATTGGTGCTTGTTTGAGCCTGTTCATACTAGTTTGAGCCGCTGGTTAAACATAAAATCTTCTAAACTATCACATTTGGTAGTCCCTCTCACTGTGAGAGATTGTCATGTGTAAGTGGTATATCGAAATCTTTCTAGTAAATTGTTAAGAAATCTACTCAGTGTAATGATAGCGTGCCCACAATTCAACTGCGTGATTTAGGTTGGGTTTATTTGACAATATAAATTTGGAAAAGTTTTTTATTGGTTCAATAAACACAAATATCTGTCAGTGGCACAAATAAATAGTTATAAGATTTGAACAAGACGACATATAAAAACAGTTTGAAGCTAAATTATTTATCGTAAAATCTGACAAAAGCTGGTGCTATGAAAATGGCACTATTTTTTGCGGAACAACAAATACTTGAGTGTTACCTGTTTAGTGAGAATAGATTATGCAAAATAAGAAGTCTGTTAATATAAAAGTAAACCCGTTCTTATCCTTCACTTTTACTGACATCTCCTTCCAGTTTCCACCACTCCCATTTTCTTCTTAAGCTTCAACATTGCAATTTATCCACAAACAAAGATAAGACATTTTTATTAGCTCAAAACTCATCAATATCACTTGGATAGCTCTATTTAAGTGCAATCACACTAGCATATAACAATGTGCAGTGTATCCAGTGTTAGCTTGGCACACATGCCAAAGACACTAGCTGAGCCTGATAATGATTTTGATTTTACTTGTAGAACATAGAACAGACATTCAATATCAATTCTCCATTAATTGAGAAAATACTAACACTAGATGACAGTAAATAAAGTGATGACATGCTGTGATAAAGTGCCAGCATAATTTAAACAGCGAGTAACAGTTTATGTATTGAAATTGTTAGCACGCTATCCTATACTTCAAAAGTTATATTTGGACAGAGTTTGTTTGTATCCGTCTCTTGATGGAGTTACTAAGCCTAATGCTGTACAATCAAATCATCTGGGTGTAAGCAATCAGTCATCAGTCAATCCCTTTCCTAATACGTATCATTTACTCGCACTGCTTTTAAAATTGATACGTTGTAGAAACGAGTGACCAATGAACTTTGCTCGTTGAGTTGCGTGATTAGTTTATTCTTCTTTTTGACTAATAGTTTTATTTCTATGTTTCACTCATCATAAATTCTTTGGCATGTATGATGATTTTATTTGCCAGTATGTAGTTTCATTTTTTCACAAAAATACTGTTGTGATTGAGGAAATCACTAAAATAGGTGATGCATAAAATAGCTATAATACTATTTGAGCAAAACTTGTGCCAAAAGAAGGCAAACATTTAATTCAGCGTTTTGGTGTTACAACTTGGCAACACGCATGTATGCATGCATGCACACAAACGCGCACACACACACGCACGCAGTCTTGTAAACGCATGCAATTGGGGACGCGATATTTTTACCATCACTTTGAGGACAATTTTCATCTATCATTAAGAGCTTTAAAAAATAACCTATTAAAACATTTTTTGTTGGGTTTACAAATGCACTGATTTTTGGAGCTGTCATCTTATCCGTTTTTCAGTTATAGCTCATGAGAATTTAACACTAACTTTGGGGACATCACATAACACATATGTATGAGTTTTTTATCTAATAAACGGGGACTTTTGCGTAGAGAAGATAACTCTGGCTTATTTTTGTTTTTTTCAACCATTTTGGAGTTGTCGGTATGTGATACTTTTCCCACACTTTTGTAAATGTGCTTGTAAAAGTTATCCATCACTTAATTTTTCCCTAAATGTCAACTTAGAAGTTTAATAGTTCTATATTAAACCTATTTAAAGTACTAATTCTACACATGTATGGTGCGCAAAGGTTGAATCGACCTTAGACTTTTATGTTTAGTAATAAATTCAGAGTAATCAATTGCTTCACAGAATTTGCGGTGATCTGTTCAAGTTAAGGTTTTGAATTGCAAACAGCCAGACCTGGGTTGCAGGCTGATGTCTATCTAGATTTAAGACTTTTCAACCTTTAACGCCAGTATGTTCAAGGTAAACATTTTAACATAGTTTTCATAGAACTCTTAAGCCCTGAATAGGCAACAAATTTAATTACTATAATCGATAAAGTGTTTTGCTACATGTAATTTTATCACTACCAAGAGCAGCCATCAGAAAATTTACATTGCGCGATCATGAGTTAACTTTTTTAAAACAAAAGTAAAAATAACCAGGCAAGCAAATGTGAGTAATTTTTTTTAAATCAGGAAGCCAAATAAATTTGAATACAGTTAATTTTAGTCGTACTTTTTTGTTTGGTTGCACACAATGATAACCACTTTTAATTTAAACTTTTGTGCAATTCCTTTGTTTGTAAGCCATGCATGAAAAGCCAAGCATAGGCGGAGACATATTAGAATCAAGCTTTGGAAATGAAGCATTAGTATCTCCAATATGCCTAATGTAAGCCCAATAACTTTTACCTTATAAAAATATCATTATGTTTAATAAAACGTGTTATCCGTACCAAAAATTTGCCTTCTATTACATTTTCTTAAAAATATATTGAGTTGCCCATTTTTGCAAAAACCATACATTTAATTGCAATCTATTCAAATGTTTAATAACAAGATTGACTCAATTTTTAGTGCAGATATGACCAAAAGTATGCAAAATATTTTAACCATCAGCTTGGGAGTGTTAAATAAATACTATCACTGCACACACTGATTTGAGCTATCTCGGTACTATTGAGAAAAACTTTGTTCCATTTGAAGGCGTGTACGTCATCCAAATTATGTATGATACTACAGTCAATGTTTTTTGAAGTAATTGGCCAGTTATTGTAACTGCAAACCGTACAATATAGTCTCAAATATGTTGTCATACAATTTTTCTGATGTATGATGTAAACATAAAAAAGTGTGTTTGTATTAGTATACAAGTATATTCGTTATTTAGGTACAATTGACAAACTATTACAAATGCACACGATATCATAAATTCGCTCAATGCTAGTCTAATGGGGAGTCTGTACTTTTCACCATCAACTATTTAGAGGGCAATATGAACACAAGGGAATGTTTGGTATTTTAATCAGCAAGTTTGTAACCATTAGTTTAACAAATTAGTAGAAATCTTATCATGAAAAGATATCCCCATATTGGTTGTAGAAAAATTATCGCAGGTGTGTATGATATTTTTACCATTGATTTGGGGACACTGACTGATTATTTTATTTGATATCACAGTCATCATCATTCCTAATACCATTGCTGCTCGATGTTCCAAATTTAATGCCAAAATATTAACCCTAATGAATATACTTCTTAAGCAGTTTCCTGAGCACATTGAACAATTATAAGAAAAGAACACAGTCAGTCATAGAATATGTGAACACCATTGCAACAATATGTCCCCAATTTGATGGTAAAATTATTCTCACAGGTGTGTATGACATTTTAACCATTGATTTGGGGACATTGACTGATTATTTTATTTGAAATCACAGTCATCATCATTCCTAATACCATTGCTGCTCGATGTTCCAAATTTAATGCCAAAATATCAATCCCAACAAATATGCTTCTTAAGCAGTTTCCTGAGCACATTGACCAATTACAACAAAATAACTCAGTCAGTCATAGACAATGTCAACTCCATTGCAACAATATGTCCCCAATTTGATGGTAAAATTATTCTCACAGATGTGCATGATATTTTAACCATTGATTTGGGGACATTCACTGATTATCTTATTTGATATCACAGTCATGAATATTCCTAATACCATTGCTGCTAGAGTTCCAAATTTAATGCCAAAATACCAACCCCAATAAATATGCTTATTAAGCAGTTTCCTGAGCACATTGACCAATTATAACAAAAGAACACAGTCAGTCATAGAATATGTGAACACCATTGCAACAATATGTCCCCAATTTGATGGTAAAATTATTCTCACAGGTGTGTATGATATTTTAACCATTGATTTGGGGACATTGACTGATTATTTTATTTGAAATCACAGTCATCATCATTCCTAATACCATTGCTGCTCGATGTTCCAAATTTAATGCCAAAATATCAATCCCAACAAATATGCTTCTTAAGCAGTTTCCTGAGCACATTGACCAATTACAACAAAATAACTCAGTCAGTCATAGACAATGTCAACTCCATTGCAACAATATGTCCCCAATTTGATGGTAAAATTATTCTCACAGATGTGCATGATATTTTAACCATTGATTTGGGGACATTCACTGATTATCTTATTTGATATCACAGTCATGAATATTCCTAATACCATTGCTGCTAGAGTTCCAAATTTAATGCCAAAATACCAACCCCAATAAATATGCTTATTAAGCAGTTTCCTGAGCACATTGACCAATTATAACAAAAGAACACAGTCAGTCATAGAATATGTGAACACCATTGCAACAATATGTCCCCAATTTGATGGTAAAATTATTCTCACAGGTGTGTATGATATTTTAACCATTGATTTTGGGACATTGACTGATTATTTTATTTGAAATCACAGTCATCATCATTCCTAATACCATTGCTGCTCGATGTTCCAAATTTAATGCCAAAATATAAATCCCAACAAATATACTTCTTAAGCAGTTTCCTGAGCACATTGACCAATTACAACAAAATAACTCAGTCAGAC
Source organism: Watersipora subatra (assembly GCF_963576615.1). Classification (NCBI taxonomy): domain Eukaryota; kingdom Metazoa; phylum Bryozoa; class Gymnolaemata; order Cheilostomatida; family Watersiporidae; genus Watersipora; species Watersipora subatra. The sequence goes on along the minus strand of NC_088715.1, from coordinate 41,879,147 downwards.
ATAGACAATGTCAACACCATTGCAACAATATGTCCCCAATTTGATGGTAAAATTATTCTCACAGATGTGCATGATATTTTAACCATTGATTTGGGGACATTCACTGATTATCTTATTTGATATCACAGTCATGAATATTCCTAATACCATTGCTGCTAGAGTTCCAAATTTAATGCCAAAATATCAATCCCAATAATTATGCTTCTTAAGCAGTTTCCTGAGCACATTGATCAATTATAACAAAAGAACACAGTCAGTCATAGAATATGCCAACACCATTGCAGCAATATGTCCCCAATTTGATGGTAAAATTATTCTCACAGGTGTGTATGATATTTTAACCATTGATTTGGGGACATTGACTGATTATTTTATTTGAAATCACAGTCATCATCATTCCTAATACCATTGCTGCAAGATGTTCCAAATTTAATGCCAAAATACCAACTCCAATGAATATGCTTTTTAAGCAGTTTCCTGAGCACATTGACCAATTAGAACAAAAGAACACAGTCAGTCATAGACAATGTCAACACCATTGCAACAATATGTCCCCAATTTGATGGTAAAATTATTCTCACAGGTGTGTATGATATTTTAACCATTGATTTGGGGACATAGAACAATTATTATGTGTGAACTCACAGTCATGAACAATCTAAAAAACCGTTGCTGTAAGATGGCCGTTATTTAACAGCCAAATATCTCAGACATGTTTACGCTATTTTAAACATTTGTATGGTCGCATTAACCAATTATGATAAAATAATGTGCAGTTTTAAGCCATGTAAATTCATCATGCCAAGATGTCTCAATTTGATCACAGAACTATTATCATATATGCATATGACTTTACAAATTTTTGTAAGTTCACTTACAGTCACTAATCATTTCAAAGCATCTGGGCTGTGGGAAAATCTCTCTAATTTAATGGCACAAATATCACAGCAAGTTTTAGTTATATTTGAACCATTAGCTTGAAAAAATTGATCTATAATTGTAAGTGCACACTTATTCGCCAACCATCTTAAAGCGAATGTGTGAGAAGACTTGACCAATTTTGTGCTAAAACTATTATTGCAACTGTAAATGATATTGCTTCCATTAGTTTGAAACATTGATCAATTATTACCAATCTACACGCAGTGATCAAGCATCTCATAGCTATTGTGACAAGATGTCCCCAAATAGATGCTAAAATACCATCACCAGTGTTTATAATTATGTAACTATTCTGGGAAGTTGGCCAATATGCAACTCCGCTCACAGTTGTACAACAGCTCAAAATATCTGTAATAAAATGTCCCTAATGCTCGTTTCATTATCTCCACAAAGCTTGTATGATTTTTTAACCATTTGCTTGGGGATATTGAGCAATTATTACAAAAGCAGTTTGAGTGATATAGCATCTCAACGCCATTGTGCTATGTTGTTGCTAATTTGAGGCTTCAAATATAACCACGAGTTTGCATGATCTTTTAACCATTGGTTTGAAATAATTGTCAAAATTTACTGGTGCATACATAGTATTAATTCATATCAAGGATGTTACAAAAAGTTTCCTTCAGTTTGTTGTTACAGTTGATGACAAAGAATAAAATATTTCTATTTTGGAAAGATGAAGACCACAACAAATACTTATTATATTACAACCATTAGTTTGGAACATTACACAATGATTATTAGAGCACAATTAGTCGCCACCAATCTCAAAACATTTGTAATAAGATGTTCCCAAATTGATGGTAAAAATATCAGTGCATGAACATTTGCTTGTATGGCCATTGGTTTGAAAACCTAAAGCAAATATCATAACTGTACATACAGTCATAAAATTTCTCAATTCTGTTTCAATAACTACGAATATTATCAACACCGTTAATTAAAATAAAACCATTACTTTTAGAATATTAATGAATTAATTAAGTATACTTTCATCCATAAAAAATTCATGGAACATTTAGTAATCGGAGGTGTGTTTGTTGTTTCAACGATTAATTTTGCAAACATTAGTTTAACCAAATAATAGAAATATCATTGCGATAATATATCCTCATTTTGGTTTTGGAATTATTATCATGGGTGTGTATGACATTTAACCTATTAGTTTGGGATTTTTACCAATTCTTGTACGAAAACTATTAGGTGTATTAAAATATATTTATTTTCTTTCAAATATTTGCATGATAGAAACTATTGAGCCTATAATTGGCACACATAAACAAGACAACAACACTAATGCAATACAAATATAATATAATTTGTGTACAGCTAAAAGACAATATTGCAACTAAAGGTAATTTGCTGTCCGCTAAGTAGGTATTTGCCAGATTATCTTCAGAATCTGTGAAACAGAATACAACCTTTCAAACACATTTCACTTGCTATGCCTGTTTGGCTTTTAATTCATATTGAAGTTCTTAAAAATAAAAATAGACAGTAACTATCAAATTCTTTAAGTATTTAATAAATTTTAAGTATAACATTTCAGTGTGAAGCCTTCGGCAATATTTTACTAAGTCAGTATTGTTTATGATAATAATCATCTATGTGAGCAACATCCAATAATATGAAATATTTTGAAAAGGTGATTCGTCTTTACCGTTAACTGTTGTTCACTTTACTTTTTTGATTCAAAACGCATGGCATAACTCTTTGGCAACTGAGCAGTAAGTTGATAGATTGTGAAAGCTGTTTAGATTGGCAAATATGTACGCATGTCTTTACAAAATGGGCATAGTGGAAACCATGTGATATAAAATAAAAGTGAGCATGACTATCTGATGTTGCAAATAAAGTTTAAAATCTTGTGCCTAGGTAGATTTTCGACAAATTATTTGTAGTGTCTGTGAGATTTACAAGCTACCATTTCATTAACAACATGTCGCACTCACTGAATCTGCTTGGTTTTTAGCTAACCATAAAGCCGCGCACATAATAGAATATTATAGAACTGCGTAGACGGAAAATGTTAAGTTCATTTAATATTTGTAAAGCGTATATGCTATTGAGCACAAACTTTATAAGAGTTTAGGATCTTATTTGTCTTTGATTTAGTGTACAAGCAGAAAATGTTATAATCTTGTCATTGTGCATGAGCAGCGCTGAATTTTACTGATTGCAGTATTGAATAAGTCTCTTTGTTCCCTAAGTTTAATTGATCCTTCTTCAATATTACATAATCATAAGCAGAACAAGACATGTTCAATGTATGACAGGCAAAGTTTCAACAGTGATAAACATGTTGGCTCAGAAAACTCTCAAACAGAGCAGAAAGTTTATCAATGCTGTGAGACTTTTTCAAAGCAATTATTAATAAAAAGGGGTGGCTATATACATGTATGAGCTACGCAAAGTAAAGTGAGATGAGTTTTCCAATCTTTAAAACTATAGGTAAGCTTTTCAACAAAGGTAGTGAATGGCCAGCTATAGAATAATTCTAAAAAAAATGTTTAGTTCACATTAGCAATCACAATAGAACAATAAGTAGGTTATTGCACTATTGCTATTGATATCTAAAATTATTTTGTTACAATGCAATTTCTAAAAAGACTTGTGTAGTTTTTCAAACCAAATTACAAATTAACAAAACAGGAGTTTTGGCTTGTGACCTTCCTTGAGTAAAAGACCAAAAGTAATAACTTTGTCAGCAGTAATAACAAACAGTTGACAAGGATCTTCAGGTAATTTTGCAAGTGTGCTTTTGCGAATTTTCAACAAGGAATCTACCAGTTGGTAATTATTGGTGCTCAACACAAGTTTTTGTTTAACTTCGTGTCTAAATTATCAGAAATACTTTTGCAAATTGGTATCATTCCTGCAGACTTTTTATTATTGTGAATTTTATAAGCAATTATCAGCCTCTCTTGCTTCATATAAAATTAGCATTGTAATTAAAACCGTTAAATATTTTTAAGTGTAGTATGTTATGGAGAGCATATCTTTAAAGAAAAAATTTCTTCTCTGGATGAGAGACTGTGTAAAAGTCGCAAACCATATGATCTTATTATTGCCTGCAAGTAACCGTATTGCATAATTTCCTTTGTTCTATTAATAGATCTTGTTGCTGTTTGATGTTGCATCATGATTACCTGGACCCTTGCTGCTTAATGTTTAGCAGAAAATAAGTGGAAAGTAATAATATTTACTTGGTTCAGGAGATTCTCTACCAACACTGAAAGTATACCAAAACGACGGATATTAAACAAAAATTATTACAAAAACAACGACACTAGAAAACAACTTTGCAATAATCACTCACTATTAAAGTTCTTGCTGTGCAAGCCGGTATATCAACCGAACTATCTAATGTGATGCAAAAGAAAAAAACTTTGGAAGTGTGATATTCCAACAATCAACTTTGAGAATCATGCATTTTGGGTTTAAAAGATTTTTTCCAATTGCAATTTAAATTAAAAACTAAAGCAAATCAGTAAATACATGACTTCTAACCTTCCATAGTTGGGGTGATATAATTCTATTGTCTATCATAATTTTCTTCTGGTATAAGTTGCTCATGGTGAAATTGCATTAAAATTGTCAAATTACTAAATTTCTCTTGAGAAATTGAAAAAGGTTTTATAAGAAATACCCTTCATATTTGTTTTAAAATATAACTGTTCAACTCTTTGTAAATTCGATAGTCCAATTAAAGAATTAATTTGTGTTCCATATTACGTTTTGTTTTTCATAATGTTATCAAATAAATCATTTGACAATATTGCCCTATGTCAGTATAGCGTATGATAATAGTAGTCTATGGGAACAACATCAATTTAGATGAAATATTTTAAAAATATGATTTGTCTTGATTGTTAGCTTTTGTTCATTTTATTTTTTCTATTTAAGATGCATGTGATAACTCTTCGGAAACTATGCAGTGATTTGATGCACTGCGAAAGCTGTTTAGATAGGCAAATGTGTACGCATTTCCTTAAAAAATGGGCTTAGTGAAAATCATGTGATCTGAAATGAGCGTGAGCATGACTATCATTAATCCAAAACAAATGTAATATTTCCTGTTTGAGGCTAGCTAGGTGATGTTGCAAATAAAGTTTAAAACCTGGCACCTGGGTAGATTCTTAAAAACTATTTGCAGTGTCTGGGGATTTTGAAGCCACCATAGCATTTACAACATGTCTCACTTGCTTAGTCTGCTTGCATTTTAGCTAACCATAAAGCTTTGCGCAGAATAGAATACTGTAGAGCAAAGTAGACAAAAAATACTAAATTCATCAAATATTTGTAAATTATATATGCTAGCAAGAGCAAACTTTATGAGAGTAAACATTTGATTTGTCTTTGATTGGTGTATAAAGCATCAAACGTTATAATCTTGTTATTGTATATGACCAGCAGTACTGAATAAGTTTCTTTGTTCTCCAGATTTAACCCCTGATTCTTCGATATTACATAATCATAAGCAAGACACTACAGGCTCAAGGTATGACAGGCAAAGATTGAGAAGCGATAACATGTTAGGTCAGACAAATCGCATACAGCATCAAATATTCACTAATGCCGTGAGACTTTTTCAAAGTAATTATGGAAAAAAGAGCAACTATCAGTAACACAAAGTACAATTAGATGGGTTTTCCAAACATTGAAACTGTAGATAAAATTTACAACCAAAGTTTTCAATGACCAGTTATAAAATAATTCTCATAAAACTGATTAGTTCAAATTAGCAATCACAATAACAATAGAACAATAAGTAAATTATTGCACTATTGATATCTAAAATTAGTTTGCTACACTGCAATCTATAAAAAATTCTTGCGAATGTCAAATAGGATGTTTCCATGGGAAATGTTTGACAACATTGTTCTATGTCTGTATAGTTTATGATAACAGTGATCTTTGTGTGCAACATCAATTCAGATGTAATATTTTGAAAATATGATCCGGCTTGATTATTACAGGTGGTTCACTTTATTTTCTCTATTTAAAACATATAACATTACTCTTTGGTGCCTGAGCAGTAATTTGATGCATTTTGAAAGCTATTTATATTTGCAAATAAGTACGCATTTTCTTAAAAAGATTGGCATAGTAAAAACAATGTGATTTAAAGTGAATGTGAACATGAGTATCATTAATACAAAACAAATACAATTTGTTCTGTTTGAGGCTAACTGGGTGATATTGAAAATGAAGTTCAAAATCTCGCGCCTAGGTAAATTATTGACAAATTATTTGCAGTGTCTGTGAAATTTACAAGCTACTATTTTATTAAAAACATGTCTCACTCACAGAATATTATAGAATAGAGTAAATGGAAAATAATAAACTCGTTGAATATTTGTAAATTGTATAGCACAAATTTTATGGAAGTAAACATCTTATTTGTCTTTGATTTGGTGTGTAAAGCATCCGATGTTATAATCTTGTTATTACAGATGACCAGCAGTACTGAATAAGTTTCTTTGTTCTCTATATTTAACTTGTGGTTCTGCGGTGTTACATAATCATAAGCAAGACACTACAGGCTAAATGTATGACAGGCAAAGGTTGAGAAGCGATAACATGTTGGCTCAAACAAATCTCAAATAGCACGAAAATTTTACCAATGCTGTGAGAGTTTTTTAAAGTAACTATTAGAAAACCAAGCAACTATGACCAACAAAAAGTTAAATGAGTCGGTTTTTCAAACATTAAAACTGTAGGTAAGCTTTCCAACAGAAGTAGTCAATGGCGCGCTATAGAATAATTCTCATAAAACTGTTTACTTCAAATTAGGAATCACAATAACAACAGCACCATAATTAATTTATTGCCCTATCGCTATTGATATCTAAAATTAGTTTGTTACAATGAAATCTATAAAAAATAATTGCAAAGTTTTTGGAACAAAATTAAAAATAGCAAAATAACAAACGTTTATCTGTAAACTTTTTTAATTAAAACAGCGCAAGTAATAACTTTGTCAAGAATAATTAAAAAAACAGTTAACAAGAAATTGCTAGCAGTTTTGCCAGTGTGATTTTGAAAATCTTTGACCAAGGATCTACTATTTGGTATTTTTTGGTGATCAACAGAAGTTTTGGTTTCATTTTGTGTTTTAATTATAAAAAATGTTTTTCTTTATATTGGTCTAACTTCTTTAGATTTTTTATTGTTGTGAATTTTTACAAATAGGTAGCAGCATCTCTTGCTTTATATAAAACAAGCAGATTGCCCGATTTTGCACGGGTAATAAAAATGACGGTTTCAAATGAAGGTGTTTTTTTTTATTTCTGCCTACTGCATTTATTTCTGTGTACTTTTTATATATTTGTGTAATTTATACTGTGCCTGTTTCAGTTTTACTACAGCTCTCTACTGATTGCAATATTCTTGCTTATCATATCAATCAAGCTTATGAGAGAGTCATATAAGTTATGCATTGTTATGTTAAAACAATGCATACTTATTATAAATGAACATACAATAAAAGACAAAAAGACACTGATAGTTATATGTAGATTTTCAGTGTGCATTGCTTATTTGCTGAGACGTTAGCTAAGCGCATTTGGCTTTGTATCGTATAACAAACAAAGTTTCATGCATTCACTGAACCGTATTAGGCTCTTACATATATGCACCACTGAAATCCAGCTAAAATTATATATGATGAATACTACAATAAAATTAAAAAAATTTTAATCTGTTGCATTCCCATGAACGAAGTAAAAATAAGCATTAAAAAAATCATTCATGTTGAAGATTATTTGCGGTCAGTATTTCACAACCATTTAACACCCCAAAAAAATCTTTTTATTGTTTGCGAGTATGCAAAAACACTTTGCTTTTTTTGTATACTTAATTTTTTGCCAATTTCATGTGCTTGGTGGACAATTTCATGTGCAATCTCATGTGCACACTGTCACAATTATGCTATTAAAAGTTTTGCATGACTTCATTTCTACTTCAAACTCAGTTCAAAAGTTCTATAGTTGTCTATGAAATCTTTGTTGAGTAATAAATATACATATTATGACACTTTTTTAATTTACTTTTAGGAACTATTAATGATGATACACCTGTATGATGTACAAAGGATAACTCAGCGTTAGGCCATTAGCGATTGACATAAACAGACAACAAATTTAATTATGTTACTGAATTAATTTTGTTGCCGTATCTCATTTTATACTGCTAGCAATGCCAGTCATCAACATATTTACATTGCGTCAGCATGAGTTAACTATTATAAACAAAAGTAAAAAGAACAAGTGAGGTGATGACAAGCACTTTTTCAAAAATCCAAAAGCCAAAAAGAATTAAATATATTCATTAAATGTTGACACTGCTGCTTAGTTTTACACATTGATAACCGCAATTGATTAAACTTGAAACTTGTATAATTCCATTGTTTTCAAGCCATACATAAAAAGCAAGCTTAGGGACATAAGAGTTAAATTACAATCAAGCTTTAGATAAAAAGATTGGTATTGTTAACATACTCAATATAAACTTGATGAAATATTTATATTTTCTAAAACAACTATAAGTATTTTCAATAAGGAGCGATAAATGTATGGCAGAATTTTCCATCTAGCTGTTTCATTCTCTAAAGATATACTACCTTGTCAAACAGCAACGAAAGTTTTTTAGTGGAGCTGATGAAAGAATACTACATAGTAAAAAAGTTCAATGATGGACCGTTGGTCTGAGAAAGAAAAAACAAAAAATTTCATTGAATTCTAACAACATACAGATCTCAGATTACAAATTTGCAGAGACACTTGAAATTGGTTTAATAATGTTTGTTTTAAATGTTTTGAACCAAAATTATCAGACATTCAAGTTAGCTTTTAAAATATATTTTAAATCAGAATTTTGACCATTATTATTCATAGATATAGGAAAAATGTAAATGAGTTAGAGAAAGCATTGGAGGCTACATGTTTTATTTTAATATTTTATTCAGTCTAAAAATATCAAGGAAGGATGATATAGTAAAGTTCTTGCAAAAACATACAATGGATCAAGATTTGAAGTCAATAAAGTACATGTACAGAGATCTTATGCTTAAGACTATGTGAAATTAACCTGAGATTTTATGCAGCTATAACTTATGTAAGAAATGTACGTAATGAATTCAAACAAATCTTTTGAATAATAAAGCGCAATTTTTTTTAATTGCGTATAAACTACAACCATACTAAAAATAAAAGCTAGTAAGTAAAGAAGGATGCATATGTGAGAATATTTGAAAAAGTACAAGAGCTCTCAAGGATTATTAAAGGCCTGAGCTATTGAAGGAAGCAAACGAGACACACTTTCAAATGTCTGCTGAGCGTGTATAACTGCTGACCAAATACATTATATTGTAAAAAAAACTCTGCAAATGCTAAAATACAAAATACATTTGTAATGCAGAAGAGCAAATATAGCCTTTAGCTAAACATAAGTTCAAAAATAATGTAAACGCTCAATTTGCTTCCGAAGCTACATTTTAAAAAAAACTCACAAATATTGTGACTTTTCACTCACAAATATTGTGAGTTTTCATCTCTTGTAATTTCATTCTTGTAGCTACTCGCAAATATTTTGAGTTTTTACAAGGTAGAAATTAGCTCCCCAATAAGATATAATGTCCCCAATTGTTAGGTAAAAAGTTTCTATGAGAAGAAAACTCCGAAAATATTTGCCTACTAACAAATGGAAACAGGTCAAATGTGTGTAAGAATTTAACAAACTTTATGGGGACTTACATATTTTTTCACACACCCACACTCACAGATGTTCTCGTACAAATGCAGGCAATTGGGGACAGTGCTCAGATTTTGTCGGGAGTTGGATTAAACTATATATTTTTTAGTTTTTTATAAGAAAAAAGGGTTTAAAAGATTGGGGACATCCCCAATTTCCGAACGTCCCCAATTTGTCTGTTAAATTCTGGTGTGAGTCCCCAATTGCATGCATTTACAAGTTCACGCACACGCACGCACACACACACAAAAACACAGCCACACACACAGACACGCCCACACGCACACATGTAGGGAACTCAAAAGTTTACAGCAGACAGTGAAAGCGGAATAGATAAGCATCAAAGCCTATGCAGCCTCCATGGCCACTTCAGATAAGTTGCTAGCTGAATTTTTATCGGCTGCTCTTACAATGGACTTTCGCCCTGATGATGAGGAAATTGACTGGCACACGAAACCTCTTCATGGTGCTTACCACCGACAAATATCTAAGGTTCGCAATCTTCACCAGACATATATGTGTCTGAACAAAGGAAACCTAATGGCCAATACAGAGTCGCTAATCATGGCAGCCCAGGAGCAAGTGCTCCCAACAAGGCACTCCAGACAAAAATCTATCACACTAGAGATGATCCTAGATGCAGACTGTGCAGAGATGCACCTGAGACGATCTGACAAATCATCAGTGGATGCAAGCAGCTAGCAGGAGACGCATACAATGAGCGGCATAATCATGTTGCAGGTGTAGTGTATAGAAGTCTATGTGATGAGTATGGCCTTAATAAACCCCAACACTGGTGGGAAGCTCCTGGTAAGGTCAATGAAAATGACCGCGCTAAAATCCTCTGGGACTTCTACATCTGGACTGACAAGCATGTCCTGGCAAACCAACCAGATATAGTGGTGGTGGACAAGGAGAAGAAGAGGGCTACTATAATAAATATAGCAGTACCCAATGACTACAATATAGCCAGCAAAGAAAATGAAAAGGTAGAGAAATATCTCCCTCTTGGAGAAGAGATTGAAAAATGCTGGAATGTAAGAACAACTGTAATCCCAGTAGTCATTGGGGCACTGGGTGCAGTAACACCGGCACATCAAATGTGGCTTGCCCACATACCATCAGCAATCAACTCAGGTGAGTTGCAGAAAAGTGCGCTATTGGGAACAGCTAAGATGTTGAGGCGAGTGCTCTAACTCCCAGGTCTCTGGTAGGAAACCCAAGTTAGAGCAGAAACTACCACCCATACGGGTTAACCGGGGTGAGAAAACAATTTATATATATATATTTATTTATATATATATATATATACATGTATACCGGTATGCAGGTGAAGTTTTAAATGAGTTCTTCAATTGTTTAAAAGTGAACACTTGATCATGCTTTCTTTCATTTACTGCTCAGCTGTGTGATACATGATCACTCAAACAAAGTCAAAGTTGATAATTAATAATCAATTATTGTTTAGTTCATAATTAGATTGTTTCAATTATGACAAAACAATAATTTACTGGGTTTCCCAGATCCAATTGTATTTGGAGTTTCTTCCCTTTGGAATAATTAAAACGGTTAAATCTGAACAAGTTACACGTCAATTTGCTTTGCATAATTTCTGTGAAAGCATTTGCAGTGAACCCACTATTCTATGTCACAGAAAAGCTCAATATGTATTTATTCAATAATACTTATTTAAGCTCTCTTCAGTAGTAAAATTAAAACGATTTAGCGCATTCATCACTCTACTGTGAGTATATTTCAACTATCATTGCCAATATTAGGTTATGCCTATGACAATGATGACGGAATTACCTTTTAAATTTGTTTTACAACTGTATTAATTAAATAATAATATTGATTATACAGGATCTCACTGCACTGGTAGTTTCCTCTTCCTAACATTAGCTGATTTAGCATAGTTATTCTTTTAAGAAAAATTATTGTCGCTCATGTGACCTTTCAGGAACAAAATCTGCATAAAAAGTAGTAACTTATCTCACTGTTTTGTAATATAGAGAAATGTTAACATTACTAATATTAAAAGATTGTAGTCCGGTGTCCTGGCTGGGTTAGTGCAGCATACGAAGCGCAAATTGAAAATTCACTGTGACCTAAAAGTGAGTCTACTTTATCAAGTTTTGTTTTAAATAGTACACAGCTAGTTTTAGAGATATCGATCACGTTCAACTTCAAATAGTTGAAAAGTTAGGGTGTGCATTTATTGGCAGAGTGCAACTCCAAGTCTATTTGAAGCCTAGAAACTTGGTGATTGCTATACTATGAATAAGGTTTATTAGAAATTGTTTTGACTAGGTCAGAGCTAAAGCCATACAAATTTCTTTGCACTTAGTAGTGAGTAGCAATAGTGCTAACATTGATTATATTGGTAACATAATTGTTTATATCAAACTACTTGGATGAACTATTTGCACACATAGCGGTCACACTTTACAAACATTAAAATATACTGTATATATTACATATTAATTGTTAATATACTTTATATAGACACAGTATAATAAAATGGAGCTTTGCTTTTAACAGCAAGCTAACTGTTAACTGTGTACTAACGATAATCAATTTTTTTCCATTATCTCAAAACTAATATATACATGAAAGTGTTGTAATTGAAGGTTTATCTAAGACAGCTGTATTTTCAAAAATATTGCATGCTTGATTATTCTTTCAGAATGTGTGGGTATGTAGGTGTGTGCATGTGTGAGCCCCAGCATGTTATTCTAAAATATAGAAGCAATGCATAAATAACATCTATTATATTGAAAGGCTAGTAATAAACACAACTTCGCTGCATGAATGAGTGGCTGACCTAAAACTTCTATAAATGTTTATGTAAAGTTTTAAGGAAGATAATTTTGCTGCACTGATTTGGTCTTGAGCAAGACAGTCACTTTTAAGCAGGGAATATTCACTAAACTTTCTTTATCCAAACATAATTGCCTTTATCCTAAAACATTCACACCTAAGAAGGTGGGTATCTTTCGCTTTTTGATATCATAAAGACAATGCCTATTGTTTGTTTGGCACTGCTTGCATGTCAACAGCAATTGCTCTACTGACAACACTTACTCGCAAACATTGTAATGTTGTTAGTATTTTCTATCCTAATGAAAACTGTTACCAACTAGCACCAGCACTTTTTATCATTACTGCAAAGCTAATAATTAAATTAATTATAAAATTTTGCAATTATGTATTTTAACTATTCAGATCTTTAGAAAACCCATATATTTTTTTACAAAGAACCAAATTAAATCAACTATTAAAGTGGTATGACAGAGGAATTTTACTCTTTTACCTAATTAAATTTATGTAAAAAAGTAATGATTGGAAGTCGTTTTCTTCCACAGTATCTTCTACTGCAGGCAAAAGCGCTAGTAAGTGACAATCATAGACTTTAGCAGTAATGTTTGTAATGCTGACAATCCATATAGACCTGTTAAAACAGTTTATTAACGATTGGACAGTACTTCCCAACTCATCATTCTGTTTTGGTCAAGGATGTTGTAGAGTTCTGTTTATGTTAGGCTAACATTCATCACAAGATCAAATGATGCAGCAAAGATAGTTGCAGATACATGTACAGTGCACTCTCGAGATACGATGTTGATCCGTTCCAAGGCTGGCATCGTATGGTGAAAAAATTGTATGTTGGGGTATAGAAACCATTGTAATTATACAATGAAAAAAAAACAGGTAAAACTCGCATAAGACTTCATAAAAATGCTGTACATTTTGAAAATTAGTAACAAAATAGTATGTAAACTTATGTTTTAGTATGTATTTGAAACTATTTTCCTGAATTTCAACTTTTTATCATGAACTTTTATCCTTCATGAGTTTCGGTTTTAACTTTCATTATAAAATTTAGCGTGTCTGGTTGAAACCTTTTTCAACCAGAATTCAACAAGAAAGGCTGAGCGATACAGTTATCGAAAGCGGCCTCTCACCCACCTGACCACTTAATGGCTACCGAACAAAAAAGAAAATTTATTTACTACTATACAGGATGTACATACCTTTTGAGTAACGTGACTTTAGTGGGTACATGTAGCAAATAAAGCAGAGAAGAGGCAAAAACATATCGAAACGTATGTTGCTGAACACTTGAAGATTAATTTAACCCTGTGAGGCCCATACACAGAAGCTTTGCTCTAAAAATTTTCAAACTTTGTGGATAGTTTCCAGATATATGTATGAGTGTTTTTCTAATTTTTTTATTTTTTACAACGACCCTGACCTGAGATATTAAATGTTGCACTCACGCAACATTGGGCTTTAATGTTACCTATATACATTACGCATTAGACAAAAGTGTTATGAAGTATTTGAGCCAGTAAAATAACTTTATTTGAATAAATAAATGGTAAATGTACTTATATACATATACATGTATACAGATACATACATATACATATATATAGTACATATATTGAATATATTTACATTCAGTATATATAAATTGTATATAAACATACATATGCGCATACATATATATGTATATGTTGTATATATGCATACATATATGCACACACATATATATACATATATAAATATATATATACATGTATATATATATAAATATATACATGTATATATATATAACACAAGCATATAAGTTTACATCACTGTTTGGTACAAATGGACTAAATCCTGGAGCAATATCAACTGTTCCAAAGTAACTATAGCTCTCCATTCGCTTGCAGTGATAGGTACGAAAATAATTTCGTTCATCAAGAAAGCAGAGACTATTTCACATTTGGTAGTAGTTATTTTCTTGAACAGCTTGCCGTGACTTCGCTTTGGAGCCTTTATTGGCCAATGAGCAAAATGGTCATAGTGAACATTGCACGGACCTCTTCCAATTTTTTAGCTGGTGTAAGGCATAGACTAGCATCACCTGCTGCAGCTGGTCGTCCTTGTTTGGCAGCACCATTGACATGGATGAGACTGCCGGCAACTTCAGCTTGGAATTCTCTTCTATTTAGTACTTTATTTATGGTAGCTTGAGAAGGCGACTATCACTTCTGTAGATATTCCAAGTGTTGATTTCGGCTACCATTACAAATGTCGTTACAGGTAGAGATATCATCACCGGCTCTTCATGGCAAAACGATACTCTGCTAAAAATAAATCTTACAAATCACTGCCTCCCATATTTTTATGTGGTTGTATAACAGCAGGCATGTTATAGAAACGATGCTCTTTTGACGACTTGTCTCACCGTTTGGCTTGAGCAAAGGGCTGTACACCCGTCAATGAGGAGAGAACGGTGATAATTTTGTTGTCACACTATTTGACAGCAACCACATTGTTGACCTCCTTTACATAGCTGTCATAAGATCCTTTACTATCTCGTTTGAGGACTTTGCATTATTGAGCATGCATTCTTGAACCCTGTTGGTTCGAACAGTATCTGTATAGAACATCCCAGTTTTATTTAGCTCAGAGATGAAGGGAATAGCAATAAACAAGTTGCCTCCGACAATTTTGTACCTCCAGTTCTTTTGTAGAGTAGATGTTAGCTTGAGCACAATATCAGCTTCTTAGCCCAACTCCATCTGCTTACCATCACCACCTTGGTATACTTCAGTCATGCAAAATGCCACTGACTCCTGCTCGATGCTAGATCTTGAAGTGCCATGGATGTGGCTTACTCTTTATGTATTGTCGGGTTCTATTTATAGGCATTCATTCCATGTGGCACCTATCCTTCGTCACATTTTCCAGAGCTCGTCTAGCAAATTCGTTCCATCAACTCTGCTTCTCATTCGAAGGCAATTGCCGTTGCTGTTTGAAGTGGAAGGCTTTGAATGCATTTTGTATCTACAAACTAAAACAGAGTACTTTTAAATACTATTCATCTAACACCAAAAATCGCCCAAAACAAAGCCTACACACCTAACTATCATGCTATATCAAGTGAAATAATTGCACAATTTTGTATCATTCGGAAATACCAATTTGCTTTGGTAGTAACTGACTAATAGCAGTAGTACTAGTAGCAGTGAAGGTAACCTGGTAATATTACTTAAATGGTAGTCAGTGTGCCTCTACTACTATCTTTACAACACTGAGTATTATGCACATCAACAAGAATGAAGAGCATTAACCCTAACAATGGTCTATTGGAACATCCGATACTAACCCCTTGGCTTGCAGCTTAGCTATGTAGAGCCCAATGTTGCACTCCTGCACAAGAAATTTTGAGCTCATATAGATCGAAGAAAAAAATTTACTTCTTCGAAACATTTAATGTGTGTAAAAATATGGTCAACATAGTACCAAAAAACAGAAAATGAGTTATTCCAACTTACCTCAAAGAGCTATAAATCTTTGCCTAAAAAGTTGCTTTCCTCATGTGTGGTCAACTCTCAATTCCATGGAATGTTCTAGAGTTATGTGATGACATCACGAGCATGACATCCAATCAATTTTGGGTTTAGGGTTGCATAAAGATATGTAAGAAGCCACTTGAGAATAATATTTGGCTATAAAACATTTGTAGTTGCTCTATCTAGTTTTGAAAAATATGTTGCACCAGTGCAACAAGGGGCCCCAGAGGGTTAATACGTAATGAAATTTTTAGCAGGCAAAAGAGTTGTCTAGTCCTGTCCAATTTTTCTGCTGGTTTAAAAGAAAAAAATGCTGGTGCAATGCAAAAAAATGCTAGCTAGCTAACGCTTGTAGAAGGATCGAGAGAAGGTCCTACAGTAGTTTTTCTTGTATGAAATGTGTACAAGAATCAATGTAACCATACATACAAAGTTTGTACGTATTTATACACTAGAGGATAAGGCTTTAACAAGTTTCAGGAAGTAATGTGAATGCATCAACTATCTTGAGTAGCTAGTTATATGAATTACATACATACAATGAATTGCAATTACGTAAGAGATAACAAGCCCATCTGCAAAGACATGGCTTGACACGAAAATAAAACATAAAATCAATAGGAAACAAATAAAATGAATAAAATATGAAAAACATGCCACACAAGAGATAAAAAAAATATATTATTCATGTATTGTTTTAATGTACCATTCCACATCAGTAAATTAAACACTTGAAATATTTCTGCGAATGTGGGGGTTTTCTGTAACTTCTTCTTCTTTGCACTCACTGATTGGTTGCTCCTTTTAAATGCTGATCGCGTGCATGGCCTTCTAACTCCTTCAAATCTTCAGTCAAAAGCTCCTTCTTGTGCTTGCTTTAATGGAGTTCTCGTTTTATTAATAATAATTGCAAATGCTGATTGGTTGCGATCATATTCCTTGACAATGTTAATAATACGGGTGCCTTCTTATTTACGGCATCCAACTTTGTTGACATAGAAATCATTTTTCTTTCGTTTTGTATCGGTCTCAGATTCCATAGCTAACAAATTAAATGTAGATACTTGTAGTTATATACGTATGCTGACTAAAAGTTTATAATAAAATATATTATAACGCTACAAATGAATATTTGCTCTCGCTTGTGTATTTTACACAAAATTTTCCACGCGGAATTCTGACATGAGAGAAGTCGATCATTGTGTCTCTTCTAAACAGTCCAAAAATGTTTTCGGCACACTATATTTCGGTGTCTTTTTTTATTTTGACGAGCGTTATGAGCACACCGAACGCCAAATTTTAACTCAGGCGAAACTTTTCTCACAATTGTATGGTGAAATACAATTCGCATAGCGAGGTGAAGAGCTCACGATGTTTGACTTCGTAAGGTGAAAAAATTGTATGTCAGGGTAATCGTATCTCGAGGGTGCACTGTATTTATATTCACTCTTGTCCATCCATCTTTGAATGGATTTTAGGCTGTAGATGGTTTTTACACCAAACTATTAAGAGGTAAACTGGTGAAGAATTAAAGCTACTATTGGTGTGATAAACATCTTATTGTTACTAAAACTTTTGGAGGACCAGCTGTGCTTCTTATCTCTACAATTATATTTCATTTTTATTAACATATTTCCACTTTTGAAAAAGATTGTTTGAGAAATGTAAACTTTTACTTACATTAATAATATAAAAGTACTCTATTTTTAAAATGTTACTGATAGTTGTATAGTTTATTGTACAGACAGCTAAAGGCATGCATCCTTGTTAGTATTTGAAGATATCATCAAATAAAAGTGTTGTATACAGGCAACCAAAGGTATGCATCTTTGGCAGTATTTAAACTGTATTTCAACACAGAAAAATGAACCAGAAGAAACAAACCTAAACTCAATTTGAGCAAGAAATAGAATATAAAGAGGTTAATATTGTAGTTATTAATTATCATATTTGAAGTGTTATAAAATTTCGCGGTTGTGAATGCTTCCAGAGAAAACTATGGGAAAACATGAAAAAACTGTCACCGTGATCAGTTTAATAGTTTAGGTCAGTGGTTCTCAACTACCTTGGAGCCATGGACCCCCTGAGCTCTTTATCTCAAAATCATGGACCCCTTTATAAACATCATGATATATGGTGTTTAAATTGGCATTGTTTAATATGGCATTTTAAATTGGTGGACATTATACATTAGAATAATATACATGTAAGAGTCAATAAATTTGACATGTTTTTCTTTATTTGCTTACCTAAAGGAATGCTATACTAAATTGCTTTGACTGTTAATTTTCAGTTTGTTAATGAGATAGATTATACTTCTTGTTTTTCACCAAACTCTCAATCTTTGGGGAAATGGTTGACAAAGTCCCAGTCGGTTTCATTGTTTTGATTTGAGAACAGCCATGAAGGAAAAATCGGATTTGCATAAGTATGCAGACAGAACTGGGAGCAGAGATTGAAGGGTGTGTTTGGCTGTCTGTGGATACGGATGAATCATTGAAAGCCAAAATTCTTCAATGGTTTTATCTACATAAACATTTTTGATTATTTTAACGATCTGCTGGTTTCATTTTGTTGTCAAATAAATGTAGTTGCCAAATATTGTCACAATTATGATTAGTCAGCAGCCATTAACAAGCATTCATCCCACGACCAAACGAGCGGAGCAAATGTTTAAGAGTTTTATGATAAATGCATGTGCACACAGCTCACGAAAATTATTCATCAACAACGTCGCAAACCCTTGTACCGAAATCTCAGCAACAAATTTAACCATTCTTCTGTGGAGTCGTTTAAGTATAATAACAATACAAAACACATATAGACCTATTTAAATATATTACCAAGTCTTTGAAAAGTGTCGACAGTATTTTAAAACTTACCCATCTGAACGAATTATACACAAATAGACAGATTAATTTGGCCGAAAATCGTTATTAAAACTTGCCAAGCCTTAATTTTATCAAAATTAAGACCGGCAATTGAAACGCCTGAGCGACAGAGAATAGAACCATTAAGTCGTGCGCATTTCACGAATAAATAACATGCACATTTCACCAGTCTATAGCATTGTCGAATTGCTGAAGGTTTCTGTAATTAACATAGAAATCCTGAAATATAATCGCTTCTTTTTTGCCGATTTCAAAGTAACTGACATTTTAGACGCTTTTAATTACTTTGGTATTCTGACTGATTTCCAACGCAGGCAACGTAAAGGAAATGACGATGATATTTTTTTCTAACTATTCTTATGAGATTATTACAATATTTAATTATAAGTTTGGATGACTATTAAAGTTTTATAGTCACACTAACAACATCGATGATGGGCAATATGTTACTGTGATTATTTTTTCTAAATAATTTTGTTAAATAGATTTTCTAAAAATCTATATATACATCGCAACTTCTTGATATTGTTAGCTATGACGTTTTGAAATGTAAACAAAATTGTGCACTGGTTTTCTATTATTACTGTATTACTATATTAATAATATTGGTTATTCTAATAATATCAATGCATTTTACTTCTAATATTGTATTTTTCCTATTGCAGGGGGAGAGATATAAACATATAATCCTTTCCTTTCATTATTGCTGTTTGTTGTACATAATAACACCCACACCCAGTACATTACAGGTTCCATTGCAGTTATCCTACTGCACTGCAGTGCCATTTGACTGATAATATTGCATTTCTCAACCATCAGTACCCTTTCTTTTGTCCAAAATCACTTTGGTCGTGGGCTGTATGACAGGGAAACTTCTAGTAATATTAATAGTCGCCATTGTGAAATGACCCAAATTTGGTTTTACATTTAGATTTTGAGTATGAAAACTAAACTGCACATCTTTGCTGCTGCCCTATCTTATTGGCCAGGTCAAAAAATGTAACAACGACAAAAAACTTTGCCATTTTATATAATAAGTGGAAAAATATTAACCAAAAACTACGGAGTAAAGGCCGTTGTTTTGATGATTTCGGGTTAATTATATTTAAATTTGAGCATATACTAAGACTCCTACCAATCTGAAAATTGGTAAAAATAAGTAAGTTTAAATGTTTTATTTTCCATGGATCTTATTATATCGCTGAAATTGAAGAGGGAAAGAGAGAATTACGTGTTTGCTGGTTACAGGTTGTGTTGTTTTGTACTACTAACTGGAAATCAGGTACTATCTAGCGATTGACGCACATAGGTGATAAAAGTCTAGACCCAAAAATCTAACAAGACAACGCGACCACCCAGCGTGAATTGCATTAGCCCGGAAACCCAGGCTAGCACAGTCCCGACAGACTTCGATCATTAAACCCTGCCCATATGATAGCCGTCTTCTATCTTTTAGGGTTTTATATCATTGATCGAACCAATATGACAGAAATAGCTGTAAATATCTAGCTAGGAAAACCACTACTGGCACCAGTCTGTGGAGCCCCTCAAAACCTCCTGTGGACCCCTAGGGGTCCATGGACCACCAGTTGGGAACCACTGGTTTAGATAGTTGGATCATCGCAAAAATTTGATTAGTTCACTCGAATTTTCAAAAGGCTAGCTTATTTATTTAATTAATTTAGATATAGACAAGTATAGTAAACACAATACAATTAAATAATATTTAGTTTATTTTCTTTCAAAATGTAACTAATAAACTAAACTCACACTAAACCTACCAAACTAACAGCAAAAATATTGTGCAGGAACAATCAAACATTGAAATCACTTTTGCTACTTTTTGGTTTCCTAGCAGTAAACCTGACAAAGCTCAGAATTTCTTTCATTTTTAACACAAATTGCTAAACTTATCACGACATCAATCCAAGAGCATGTACATTGAGTGTATATTGCTCATTTAAATCACAACCGTTGGGTGAAAATACATTGTAATAATGGCGGCTGCTGTGATTTACCAAGCTATCATAACCTCGTTTACTGGTATTATATACTGTATTTTCAATGATGTTTAATACCAATAATTCTGTGAAGAACTTTACAATTTATCTGATGAGTCGCCAGTATTATGGGCGTTCGTTAAAGTTTCATACAACAATATATGTAACAGATGTATAATGGCGGAGTTTGTTTTTTTTCAGATTCACTACTTAACCAACTCAGCAGCATCATTGTCCATAAACCTTATTCACGTATAAGTGAACCACAAAACATTTTACATTAAACTCATTTTCCGGAATTTGTACGTATACATGAGTAGGCCTATATACAAAATTTGTTTAGCTGTCATCTTAGCTAAGACTATACAGTCGCTGTCATCAACATCTATTAAGAAAATAATGATATGATAACCTGTCAAACAATTTTAAAAATACATATTTTTAGATATTTTAAGTAACCCTAGTTACAAAATATTTGTCTACTCAAGAGTTTATTTAAATTTATGCTCAATATTATTGTTACCTCTAATTCTTTTTCGAGCTTCAAACTATACTTAAGATTTTTGTAAATATTCTTCACAATACTATTGTAAGATGGGAACCAAAATTTAATGATGGTTATTTGCTATTTTGTAAAACTTGTTTGAAAGATTTTTAGCTGAGCGAATAAAGTTGATTTTAGAATAGATTTCATACGGGAAGGAGCCTATGTTTTGGTCAGAGTGTGAATTGTCCAAGTTGAAAATTTAGCTAATTCACCTATTGCCAACAGTTTTTTCAGTACTTTAACAGTAGCAAGTGGTCGTAGCTTAACTTGTGATATACTTGCATTCTTATATAATCAGATCACAAATTCAAGCTTAAAACACAAGATCAGTTATTCTGTTGTCCGTAGACGAGTCTCGCCTTACTTACAAAGATTTTTATGTTTTGGCTCCTCCTCCTATCCTTGCTAGGTCAGATGACGTCTGGTTGAAAACATATTCATCCTTCTGGTTCTTATTGCTGGTTGTCTATATTTATGGCTCAAAGTTTCTATCATCATTTATTTAATATAGACCAAAAGGACCAGTTTCAGAAGTTATAATTCAGAAATAAAAATCAGCGGCATTTCTAAATAGCTTGGTTATTTAATGACACTAGTTTTAGATTGAGAGACGATACAAACTTTATTGTACTTTGAGACCTTTAGACATCTTCAGAACTAATACTAAAAAAGAACCTTAGCACTAATAGAGTACTTGTATCCGAACTATCATTTAGGATTGAAGGCTGCCTAATCTTTGGAGTTGCATTCAAAAAGCAGCTCTGCTGGCTGAAAGGCTTAATATGAAACAAAGGAATTTGCAAGCACAAATATATTTCAAAGCTACTTTTCATTTTAGTTTGTTGAAATTGTGGATTGTGCTATAAATCAGCTGCCTTCAAACATATATTTTTAGAGCATTTGAACATCTTCATTAGTTATGCGAACAAGGATATGTCCAAATCTATTTTTAGTTAGAAGACAGGAAACAATACACTCCTATAAACCTGACTTTTGAGGAATTTCATTTTGAAAAAAAACAAAAAGACTTCATGGCCAAACAAAAACTTTTGGTTCCGCTTCATGATAGCGGCATATGAACTTAAAAAAATTTGTTTGCAATTCATCATACCAAATTCATATCACATTAATTTACTACGTATGTCATGGCAAAAGACATTTCTTGTTCTATGATCACATCATTCGCATGAACAACTAGAGAAAAAAAGATTTTGCCAATTTATTTGTCTTTTGTACACTATTGCAAATCAAACAAAAACTAAATGCATTATACATTAATTTTTCCAAAATTTTGTTAAGGCTTTGTAAAGCGATGATTATAATGCATGCATAATAACTGAGTTTTTCTTTCATATCCACATTCTACTCAATTTGGCTGCAGCATGTCTACAAACATTAATTACTCACTATATGTGAATCCAAAATATCTTGCTGGAAAAATGTCTTTTATGAGTATATATGGGATTTTTCAACTGTCAGCTAGCGGAAACTATCCAGTCTCTGGCACCAATATTTATTATATATATATTTATTCAATTTTTTCAATTAATTTTATTAAGGAAATTTTAATCACACCTTTTAGATAACATTTTGTCTACTCAAAATTTGCTTTTAATTTATTCTATCTATTAAGGTTACCTTTGAATTTTTGTGCAAGCTTCAGACAAAATATTTTTGTAAATATTCTTCTAAATACTACCATAACGTGGGAACCCAAATTTAATCATGTTTATTAGCTATTTTGTAAAACTTGTTAAAAGGATTTCTGATTGAGTGCTTGAAGGTTATTTCAGATTTCATTGTACATGTGAAAGAGCCTATATTTGGGTCAAAGTGCAAATTGGTTAAATTGCGAGTTTAGCCAATTCACCTATTGCCAACAGCTTTATGTGCTTTAGCAGTAACAAATGACCATTGCTTAACCTGTGATATATTCTTATACTAGTATCATTTTTTGAGGTTCTGTTGCATTCAAAACCAGCTCTGTGCTCTGCTGTCTAAAAGGCTTAATAACAGTCAAATGAATTCGTAAGCACAATTATATTTAAAGGCTAATTTTTATTATGATTTAAATTAGCTACCTCCATACAGTTAACATAATGTTCTTATTAAAGCATGTCACATAATGATATTTATGATAATACGCTCTGTGGTCAAATCTTATGGTAATCAGTAAGGTCGAAAGATTTCATGAAATTATGCTTAGTCAAGAATTCTTATCAAAATATGTCAGATCATGACATTCCATGATAATACCCTTTGTCGCCATATTTTATGCTAGTACTAAAAGTCGAAATTTCTAAATTAATTATGCTTGGTCAATAATTCTTATTAAAAAACGTCAAATCATGATATTTCGTCATAATACGCTTGGTGGTCCATTCTTGTGGTAATACAAAGAACCAAAATTTCAAATAAAATTATGCTTGATCAAGAATTTTTATTAAAGTATGTCAAATCATGATACCTCATAATAAAACGCTTTGTGGTCAAATCTTATAGCAATCTGTCAAGTCAAAAAATTTCTAAATATCTTGCTCAGTCATGAATTCTTATTCAAATATGTCATATCCTTATATTCCGAAATCAAACGCTTTGTCATCAAATCTTATTAAAAGCTATTACATTCAGCAATTTCATGAAAATATGCTCCGTCATGAATTCTCATTAAATTATGTCAGATCATGATATTTCATAATGGTACCCTTGTCGTCATAGCTTATGTTAATCTGTGCCATCAAGAAGTTTCATGAAAGTATGCTCAGTCTTGAATTCTTATCAAAATATGTCAGATCAGGATATTTCATGATAATACCCACTGTCGTTGAACCTTATGGTTTTCTGTAACGCAAAGAGTTTTCTTGAAATTATGCTTAGTAAGGAATTCTTAGTTAAATTTGTCAGATCATGATCTTTTATGATAGTAAGCTTTATCATAAAATCTTATCGAAATATGTTACATTCAGAAATTTCATGAAAATATGCTTTGTCATGAATTCTCATTAAATTATGACAAATCATAATATTCAGGGATACTACTCTTTGTCGTCAAATTTTATGGTAATCTGACATGCCAAAAAAATTCATGAAAACATGCTTTTTCATGATTTCTTATTAAAATATGTCAGATCATAAATTTTCCTAATAACATGCTTTGCCGTCATACCTTATAGTAATCAGTGACTTCAAGAAATTTCATGAAACAATGCTCAGACATGAATTATTTTTAAAATTTCTCAGATCATGATATATCACGATAATAAGCTTTGTCGTCATTCCTCATGGTAATATTCGACGTCAAAAACTTTCAAGTTATGCTCAGCATGACTTCTTATCAAATTATGTCAGATCATGATTATTTATGATAATACATGTTATCATCGAATCTTATGGTGATCTGGCACGCACACCATTCACACGAAACTATGCATGATAATGAATACTTTCTGAAAAATATCAGATCATGATATTTTATGATAATACGGTTTGTCGTCAAATCTTATGCTGATCTATCACGTCTAAAAAAAATTCATAAAATTAGGCTTGGTCCAGAATTGCTATTAATAAATATCAGATCATGGTAATTCGTGATAATATGCTTAGTGGTCAAACCTTCTGGTGATCTTTGACCTCAAAAAACTTAAATAAAGTCTGCTCAGTCATGAATTAATATTAAATTATGTCAAATGATAATGTTCCATGATAATACGCTTTGTCATCAATTCTTATAGTATTATTCGCTTCAATAAATTTCATGAAATTATGCTATGTCATGAATTATTATTAAAATACGTCAGATTGTTATGTTTCTTAATAATACGCGTTTTCGTTAAATCTTAATGGTTGACTGCAACAAAATTTACATTACAGTTATTTGGTATCAAAAGATTCATCCTGTCTTACTCTGTTGTGTTGTAGGTGCCAAATATGTGGAAATGTGATTACAAGCTCTTAAAAGCTCAAAAACGAAGAGCCGCCGTATATTGGAATCTATTTATTTTTCTGCATGTAGTCATGATAGTTTGGTTATTGTCTTGTCACGTAATGTTTTCACGTGATTTGAAAGGCTAATAAAAAGCTCAATATAAACTTATCGTAGCACTAGTTTATGACAAACACTTCGGGTTTTACCGAAGACCCTGTATCAAATATAGATGCTCGCTACTTTACAGTTTTGTTTCGGCCTGGTCCAATCGGCCAGTCGTAATATGATCATGTGACCCAATACTTCGCAAATTATTTTTGCAGCACTTTTTGATTATCACAGGTGACCAACAGGCTCGTCATAATTATCAGACAATGATAGGTACTCCTTCCAAGTAAGGTTAAAAAATTAAATGAGTTTTTACAGTGAGTTATAAGATATCAGTGCTAAAAGTGACAGCATTACATTGACGATAAAACGGATGCGTAAGAACAATTGAAATGGTTTTATTGAATATGTGAAGTATATTTGTGAAAATATTTCGACGAATAAGGTTGCATGAAAGTGTAAACAGAAACCATCTACCACAACTACGTCACATTTGAGCCGTTTTGGAAAGAGAATCCAAACTACGGCGGTCTCTTGTGGCTGCCATTAACTGTTCGTTTTTTTAGTTTTTAAGAGCTTGTATTCACATTCCCACATATTTGGCACCTACAACACAATAGAGTAAATATGGTGAATCTTTTTATACTGAATATCTGTAATGTCAATTTTGTTGCAAGTCAACCTTTAAGTTGATCTGGCACATCAACAATACTCATGAAACCATGCTTAGTCATGAATACTTTTTAAAGTAATTCAGATCGCGTTATTTCATGATAATACCTTTTTGGCATCAAATCTTAGGGTGATCTCTCACGTCAACACATTTTATGAAAATATGCTATGTCATGACATAATTCTTATTAAATTATGTCAGATCATAATACTTCACGATAATACTCTTTGTCGTCATATCTTATGGTGATCTCTCACCTCAAGATATTTCATGAAAATGTTCTTAGTCATGATAGCTTATTAAAATATTTCAGACATGATATTTCATGATAATTTGCTTTGCCGGCAAATCTTATGGTGATCTCTCACGTCAAGAAATTTCATGAAAATGTCCTTAGTCATGATATCTTATTTAAATACTTCAGATCATGATTTTTCATGATATTACGCTTTTTCGTCAAATCTTATGGAGATCTGTTACATCATTAAATTTCATGAAAATATGCTTGGTTATGAATACTTATTAAAATATTTCAGCCATGATAGTTCATGATAATACCTTTTGTCGTCAACTCTCATGGCAATCTCTCACATCACGACATTTTATGAAAATATGCTTTGTCATGAATTCTTATTAAATTATTTCAGATCATTATATTTCATGATAATACTCTTTGTCGTCATATCTTATGGTGATCTCTCACCTCAAGATATTTCATGAAAATGTTCTTAGTCATGATACCTTATTAAAATATTTCAGACAAGATATTGCATGATAATTTGCTTTGCCGGCAAATCTTATGGTGATCTCTCACGTCAAGAGATTTTATGAAAATATCCTTAGTCATGAATTTTTATTAAAATATGTCATATGATAATATTTCATGATAATACGCTTTGTCGTCGAATTTTAAGGTGATCTAGCGCTTCAAAAAGTTCATGAATTCATGCTAGTTCATGAATACTTATTAAATCATATCAGATCATGATATTTCATGATAATACCTCCTGCAGTCAATACTTATGGCAATCTGACACATCATGAAATTTCATGAAGATATGCTAAGTCATGAGCTCTTATTAAATTATGTCAGATCATAGTATTTCATAATAACACACGTTGTCGTCAAATGTTAAGTTGATCTGGCACGTCAACAAATTTCATGAAAATATGCTTGGTCATGAACACTTATTAAAATGAATCATATCTCTATATTTCATGATACTACGCTTTCTTGTCAAATCTTAAGTTGATCTGGCACATCAACAAGTTTCATGAAATTATGCTTGGGCATGAATACTTATTAAATTAAATCTTATCATGATATTTCATGATAATACGCTTCGTCGTCAAATCTTACAGTGATCTTTAACGCCAAGATATTTCATGAAAATGTCGTTAGTCATGAATTATTTTTTAAATGTTTCAGATTGTGATATTTTATGATAATACGTTTTGTCGCCATACCATATATTAATCTGTGACGCCAAGAAGTTTCATGAAAATATGCTCAGCCATGAATTCTTATTGAAATATGTCAGATCATGATATTTCATGATAATACGCATTATCTTCAAATCTTAAGATGATCTGGCGCTTCAAAAACTTTCATGAAACTATGTTAGTCAGGAACTCTTATAAAAATATGTCAGATCATTATGTTTCATTAAATTACGCCTTGTCGTCAAACCTCAGGGAATGATAAAAGACAGTCTGTTTATGAAATTTATAAACAATTTTATGAAGACATAAATTACAGTGACCTTTAAAGGTACCTTAGATAAACTAGTCTAATGTTTTAGGATATCTTGATTCTAAATTTACTAAAGCCAACAATGTTGTAAATAGTAGAGAGAGTGCTGATTGAATTCCATTCATACTATCCCTTCAAAGGCGTGCCACATGCAGAGGCTTCAGAATGATTATGTCAACAAACATTGGCTAGGTTCAATTAATTTTCCTTAAAGGTTGACTTGCAACAAAATTCACATCACAGTTATTTGGTATCAAAAGATTCACCATGTCTTACTCTATTGTGCTGTAGGTGCCAGATATGTGGAAAGGTGATTACAAGCTCTTAAAAGCTCAAAAAACGAAAAGCCGCCGTATATTGGAATTTCTTTATTTCTCTGACGTAGCCACGAAATTTGGTTATTGTCTTATCACGTGATGTTCTCACGTGAATTGAAAGGCTAATAAAAAGCTCAATAAAAACTTATCGTAGCACTAGTTTATGACAAACACTTCGGGTTTTACCGAAGACCCCGTATCAAATATAGATGCTCGCTACTTTACAGTTTCGTTTCGACCTGGTCTAATCGACAAGTCATAATCTGATCATGGGACCCAATACTTCGCAAATTATTTTTGCAGCACTTTTTGATTATCACAGGTGACCAACAGGCTCGTCATGATTATCAGACAATGAAAGGTACTCCTTCGAAGTAAGGTTAAAAAATTAAATGAGTGTTTACAGTGAATTATAAGATATCAGTGCTAAAAGTGATAGCATTACATTGACGATAAAACGGATGCGTAAGAACAATTGACATGGTTTTATTGAATACGTGAAGTATATTTGTGAAAATATTTCGACGAATAAGGTTGCATGAAAGTGTAAACAGAAACCATCTACCACAACTACGTCACATTTGAGCCGTTTTGGAAAGAGATTCCAAACTACGGCGGTCTCATGTGGCTGCGAATTTCTGTTCGTTTTTTAGCTTTTAAGAGCGTGTAATCACCTTTCCACATATTTGGCACCTACAACACAACAGAGTAAGACATGGTGAATTTTTTCATATCAAATAACTGTAATGTGAGTTTTGTTGCAAATCAACCTTTAAGTTGCAGGTCAGTTATTCTCCAGCATTCCACAATAGCTTGTTTATTAGGTTCAAAGCAGTTTTTATCTTGTATGTTAGTGTTGTAACATTCCTAAGTTAGTCAGCTGAGCAACCATTACTAAGACAATAGAATCACTTAATTTTGAAATCTCTATAAAAAGAATGTAAAAACCTGCTCGGTATGTCGCTTTTTAGCAATACCTTTAAGGCAAATATAGTGGCCACATCAGGAACAAGCGTCTAACATGCGAGCATCTCAATTTTGTTTTGTATCTTAAAACAAAGCTTTACTTTTGATTTTGTTTATATTTGCAACTTTTCATATGCTGGTGCACTCGTGTGTAGAGGTGTGACTGTAGGTTTTTCTGTATACTGTATACATTCTATTCAAGTCTTGCAATAGGCCGATGTCATTTAAGTTACCCTTACAGATTTGATGACCTTTTAGAGCTCGTCAGATTTGAGTTCTGATGTTTTAATTTCCCGAATGAACCATAAATTGTCGAGCTGGTTCAAGGTAAGGATGTTTTTTTGACTTGCTTATAATTAATTTGTTATATGCCAAAAGTTGTGACTATGAGTCACACCTTTTATAAACATTGCTCTTTTTTATGCTCTTATCCAGTATCAGGGTTTTTCTCTCAGTTGGTCGCACCTTTTTTTATTCAAACTTTCTCCCTGCTCATAAAATACAGATTAGCTGTCCTCTTTACATATGATTGGTTAGCTTTACAATAGATATCCCAGTACGCTAAGGGTGTAAACTATCACCTGCTGGAAATCACTCATTCTTTTGTTTAGAGTTCAATTGCAGGATGGTAGACCCATAACAATAATATCTTAGTTCAGTCTACTGTAATCTAGAGTTGGCCGTGCTGAGCTAACTTCAGACATTTTGCCTTCCTGGCAACAGAGGTCCTTGGTTTGGGTGCTGGCATGTAGGACTTGATATAAAACTTGGTACTCAGCTGATGCTGATATACTGATGCTGTTTAAACTCTCACAGCACTTCTCATTTTTCTTGTTTGAACTTTCTTAATGAGTCATTAGAAGACCTTATTGCGTGGCCTGGGGGGGGGCAATCATATTATAACATCAGCTTTGTGCATCCTGGTCGGACAGCGACCGGAACACTTGCGATCTGAGAATAAGTTAATCTAAAAATACCAGCTGATTGCCTGCTGTGCCGCCATCTTATTGCACTCCAATCTTATTGCTAACTGCCATTGTAAATATCCAATCCCCTTTTTACCACATGTTTCTTTATTCTGTCTCATAATTCTTTATTATTTATACCGACTTTAAACAAGTTATTTTTAGAAGCAGCTGTTTCTTACGACATTTCATGCATTTGCTGTCGTTTTATATCATAGTTAAAAACATCATCATATTTCATTTAAGGCTAGGAGTGTGCTTTTCAGAAAGACAGCAATTGGTAATTGATTGGCAACATATTGTGGATTTGAATGTCACGAGCTCTCAAAAGCTCATACACCTTTATTTTATTAGCTTGATTATTGATGTAAGTTATATAGAAACTCACTATTTCGTTATATATGATTATATAAAATATTTTTTGTAGAAAGTGTTTATGGAATTGGGCTGAAATTCAAAAAATTGAACACTGGTTATACTTTCTTTTAGCGATTTTTCTTTTGCATATACTTTATCAATTATTTATATAATGTACATTAACTATTTTTTCTCACGGTGTTCTGTGAGAAAAACTACATAAATTAAAACATAATTATGTAACACGTGATTATAAATTTCTTTTATTTTAAGTATAAACAAAACATACATTTGATAAAATGAAAGTTGCAATATATAATTGCGTTTCGTGTGATTCTATATAGTTGCTGTTACTAGTGTATAGCCTCTCCTGAGGTGTCAATTGAAAATTTTGGATGCAATCTTGAATAACATAGTTCTGGTTAAATCAACAATAGATTGGAAGATCTCAGGCTTCAATATAATATATAGTATATTTAATAGTGATCAAAATATTTACCATACTGCAAATTTACCAAAAACTTAAAAAATCAAAATAATTTGTAGTATATGAAATATATTTAGTCAAGATGACAGCGCTAGTTCTAGTAGTAGCACTCTACCAAATGGCCTTCTCTCCTAGCAGAGCAAAGAGTAAATAACAGTAAATAGCAATAAAAGTAATATTTCACCCTTTTTACCTCTTTGATCCGCTTTCTCTCCGATATAATCACTTTCAGAGGCTCCTATTATACAGGACATTTTAGAATAGCAGCTATTATTTGGCTTCTGGTTGAGCACATGCATTTCACTCTTTTAATAAGTTCATGATATTTAAAAAACTTTGTCAATTTACTGAGTGTAGAACTTATTAAAGTGTCCCTACCTTTTTTTTTAATTTCAAGATCTAATACATTTTGGTATATATATATACTATATTACTCCATTATTTTTCGTTCTCTAAACGTCATATTTACAAAAAATGTATTTAGCTTGTAAAAAATAGTAAAGCTTATTTTTCAGAGGCTCGGTTTACTGGCAGAAGCTAGCTTTTTTAGAAAATTCTATGAATAACCAGAATCCTGTAGAAACATAACTGGAATGACGTTTTTTCATGAGTTTGATAGTTTCTGAATACCTCTTTAACATCGCTAGTGTGCAATAAAATAAACTTTGCAAAAAACACAAAAATAACTAAATGTAATCTAAAGTAAATGGCATAAAATATCAAGATTGAAATGTAAGCTCAAGCAATGAAATTATTTTCTGTGTGACATATTCAATCATTTTTTTAGCTTTCCTCTATTCTGTATAGTCTTTTTGTAGGATTGGATATCTGTTCCATCCTCATATCTCTTCTCCGGATGTTTATGCAATATTCTGATTTATTGTAACTGAATGAGTATACAAATAAATATTATATATTATGATGAGATACAGTGAATTGTGGTTTTGCTGTCAAGTTAGCATCTGCCATCCTTTGGGTGGTCTGGTGTTTTGTGTCTAAGGTCAATAGGTAATTAAAGCTCTTTTCTGCACACATTGTTGTCATCATAGGGCATAGTTATTTATGGATTTCTTGTGCAAAATACTTTTTGCTGTACATTATTTTTTTAAAGTTGATATCTGACAGTACTGCCTCTCGTGTCTAGTAGTCAGCCTGTAATCTGTATCGTGTTACAGCTAACAAGCATCATGGCGTATCATCATTTATTGCCATAATTAGTTAGTTATTTGTGTAACGAAATGTTTAAAGGCAAGACTTTATTTACAATGTAGTAAAGCTGTTATTATGCCTGGTCTGTAGGGGTACGATTAGTCTGACATACTAATTAGCCCAATCAAGAGTAGCTCCTCATTCTAATAAACGACATTTTCATTGCGCGCTACGCTTTCTTGTACGTTTTCCAGTGCGCTTCGCTTGAACAAAACTTGTATTTGCAAGCTCAGAGCCATCGAGTGTAATTACACTCGATGGCTCTGCGCAAGCTTATTTGGCAGAGTAAGGGAACGTGTACGCAACTCAATTAATTATTTATAATGCGCTAAGGCTAAAGTTCCGCTTGATTGCCAGGCAACGCCACAACCCCGTTCGTAACAAATCTTGTAGCACCTTAGAGCTATTACGCATTTCGTAAGCAGATATTTAAGTTCTTAGCGTATTTTGATGAATTAAACAGAAATGACAGAGTTTGCAGCGCAAACAAACATGCTTTTATGCACATCAACAATACCTTTACCGTTACGCCCCGTCAACAATAATCTTATTTAATCGCTCTTTACTGTGATGAAATTGACGATACTTTCCATCAATTTTAAGATATATACAGAGTTTTCTTACATGAAAAAGAATCGTCATTAAAAATATGTTTATGTTATTTTATTCACAGGAATATTTATTAATCAATTGAGCATTATATGCCGTAATGAAGTGTTGATATCGTTAACAATGTGTCAACTGGCTAGATCACTATAATTAATATGTTGTTGCTATCCAACTGCTACGGTACATCATTGCCGTGTTAATTCTTGTGAGTTAAAAATATGTTGAGTGAGTGATTTTTCTAGTTTTTGTACTCATTCTGAGTAGAGATAATAAAAATCAGTGATGTAACATTGAGATTAGTATAACATGTATTTATTTCTACGACTATCGGCTTTTGCAACATAACATAAAGAGAGCGTTAAGTCAGCAGCTAATTAATATAATAATGTGATTGGCAAATGTAGATAAGCATATAAGCGTAACGGTATGGATATGGAGTCAACTATACGGAAAGGGTAACTCCTAATTGGTTAGTCAGCTGTAGGTTGTATCTCAATTATAAGCCTCCTCAACCTGGAGCAGACTAATTGCAGAATGGTGTTGCAGTTTGCCGAGAGGTTTAGTGAGCACATTTGCAGGGTTGTTATGAGTTTCTACGTATTTGTAGGTAATGTCATTTTGCTCTTTTACGAAGTGGTAGTGGATATCTATGTGTTTATTTGTCAGAGTTGTCATCTCTTTGTCCAAAGCAGCTTTCCATTTTGAAGAATCTTCTGAGCTTACTGCTTCATCGTAGGTTTTAGGCATAAACGGTATAGCAGCATATGCATAATCTACTGAAGTCGTCAGCTAGTAATCTGTTAGATATGTAGGTGGCTTTCTTCCACGGCTTGATCGACGATGCATCTCGGTGTTTTCTGTACTGTTTGGAGTTGTAGTTTCGGTGTCGCTTACTACTGTTTGCTTACTGCCTTTTCGTTGTAGTGGTAGCGGGTCGTCGGTGCCATAGCCATCAGTCAGGGGCTCTGCGTCGACTGTGTTGTTGTCGGGGAGTAGTCTGTACATGTGTACATTTCTCTAAGTTTGAATTTTATTGGCTTGTGTAGCAAGGATATAGTGAACTTGATGTTTTAGATTAATACCTAGGTAGATACCTTCCTGTCCCCTAAGCTGTAGTTTTTGCTTGTGTCCTTCTGTGTAGAATGTGCATGATGAACCAAAGTCATGTAGTTTGGTCATATCAGGCTTGATGTTTGTAAATTGTTTGTAAGCAGTCAATTTAGTTCTCCTTTGATACGATCGGTTTCTTATATTTACAGCATGGCGTACGGCGTATGACCAGTACGTTTTTGTAATGTAGTTCCTGTGATCAAACAGCTGACATTTCTAAAATAGTACGCCAAGAACATTCAGATTTTCTATTTTGGTACGGTGAGTACGGTGTCGTAGTCGTTTGTTTAATACCTCTCTTGGTAAAAATTGATTGAAAGTGACTGCTGAGATACTTACTACCGTTGTCATGGTGTAATTTGAGTATGGTTCCAATCGGTGCAACGTCGGCTAGAAACGTTTTTAGTGCTGTGCTGGCTTCATCTTTTGAGCCTATTGCATATACAAACAGCATACTAGAAAACTCGTCTATAAAGTTTATAATACATCTGTACCCTTCCTTCGATACCGGGTGAATAGGTCCACATATGTCGGTATGTACATGTTGTTTTGGCTTTGTGGCATGTATTGGTGGGTCATCATTTGACTTAGGTTGCTTTCTTAGTTTGTTTTCTTTGCATGTTTGACAAGAGTTCTTGTGTTTCTTAGGCAACGGCGCTATCGTCATTCCATGAGTTACATGCTGTAGCTGCTGTATATCTTCGTAGTTTGCATGCCCTAATGTCATATGCCACCCTTCGATTGTACGGGTATTGTATATCAAGTCGTGCTTTTTACTATTGTCGTCAGTTTGTAAGAAATACAGCTGACCTTGTTTGACAACATTGAAGTTAGTGCTTCTGGAGGTGAGATAAGCTGTATCTTTAGCAAATGTAACTTGCGCTCCTGCTTTGGTGGCGGCACAGACGGAGAACAAACTTGTAGAAAATGTCGGTGCTAGCAATGCATTTGTAAGTGTAATTTTAGTCGGATTGTTTCCCGAGTCATATATTACAAACTCTGCATTTCCTCTCTTTACAGCAAGTTCGTTACTGCAACGGCCATCGGCGAGCTGTATGTAATGTTTATTTGAGTCGAATGTGTCGTCATATGTAGTAAAGCGAGTGGCGTCGTTTACAATATGGCACGTAGCTCCACAGTCGACCAGCAAGCTATTGTATAAATTGTCTGTATGTTTGCCGGTGTTAGTTATATTATATGCATGTGTTGTAGGGTTACAGTTGACGGTAATCTAAATGTTGATGTCGATGCACTGGCTGAAGTGTGTTGGTAGCGGTCGGTTTCCTTTTTCTTTTGGAAACATATGAGTTCAACGTGATCAGGTCTTTTACAGTATTCACAAGCTAGTTTAGCCTTTTATCTGCACTTGCGTGCCCTGTGACCTGGTTTTGAACATGCCAGACATATATGTTTGTTATTGTGCGTAGGTGGTTTTGTCTTAGGCATATAGTGGTATGGTCTAGGTTTAGTACTAGCTGCCATGGCGGTTGATTGTGTTGTGGTATTACGGGTAGCTTCGGCGTTTACATGATTACGGAGGGCAGCTTTAAATTTGGTTAAGGATTGTTTTCTGGTCGGTTTGTGTATGCACAACGACGAACGAGTTGAAAGCAGCTGGCAAACCTTTCAGAAGCATAGCGATTATAAGATTGTCAGATATTGTTTCACCAGCTGAACGCAAACCAGTAGCAGCTTTTCGGCTCTAATTAAGTAATCAGTTACATCCTCAGTCTCTGTCATATGTATTGTAGTTAGCTCTTCATATAAAGTCATAATTCTAGGTTTCTCAGTCCTAACATAGTGTTCTCTGAGTAATAGCAAAGCTTTTGTCCATCTTCTTTGGCATCATTCATGATCAGTTGTAATGAACGTTCATCAATAACTTGGACAAGCTCTGCGTATGCTCCCCTGTTTTTGTCTGAAAAGTCTGTGTCATTCTCTTCTCCTTCAGCAAGAGGCAGTATGGCTTTGTACATGCCTTTGTCGGTAGTGTATATATAGTTAGTAAAGCATGTTTCCCATAAAGCATATGATTCCATCTCTCCATCAAAGTGCAGGCGACTTCTGGGCCCATAACCTGTTGAGTGAGAGATTTTTCTGGTTTGTGTACTCATTCTGAGTAGAAATGATAAAAATCAGTGATGTAACATTAAGATTGGTATGACGTTTATTTATTTCTACAACTATCGGCTTTTGCAATATAACAGGAAGACAGCGTTAAGTCAGCAGCTAATTAATATAACAATGTGATTGGCTAATGTAGATAAGCATATAAGCGTAACGGTATGGATATGGAGTTGACTATATGGAGAGGGTAACTCCTAATTGGTTAGTCAGCTGTAGGTTGTATATCAATAGAATACGTGTGCTTAAACAATTTTGAACTAAGGTTAGCACCTAGAGTTTGAGAAGAATCAAAGTTATTAAAATGTTCCTGTTGCCTTTCAGATAGTTTGAGACTTCCTGCATCTGGATACTTTGATACTAACAAAATACTAAACTTTCATTATCTTTTGGTAATTTATTGAATGTCGTTTGAAAGTTATATGATATCCAGTAGAAACAGCAGCAACAAACATAGCCAAATTTTCATCAGATAAAAGATGAACATTCCCAACATAACATCATGTTTCTCTTATACCTTGAACCTCATAAAAAGTTTATTTATAAAACTATAGAGTAGCAATGTTACTATCACTATTTCATTCTGTCCAGACAGCCTGATTTGTTTTATGAGAATTGAAATATTAAGTCGAGATTGAATCAAATAAAGCTGATATAATTATATTTTTGTTATTACCAACCATTGTTAACAAAGTATTATGGAATATTAGCAAGTTATTATGGAAGCAGTTGTTTCTTATCACATATGATGTCCATTTACAGGCTGTATGGACACACAGAAATAATAGAAAAAACTTTTCTCATTGTCATATTAAAAGGCATGACGTTTTAAACCATAAATGCCTTTTATCACAAAGCAGCAAACAAAGAACAGGTAAAGATCAGTTGTCAACCATGTTAAAACATACACTACGTATATGTGTCCAGTAAAATTAAAATAGAATTATGATAGGAACGTGAACTTTTATTATTCACATAATAATATCTTATTGGCTTTTCCTTCGGTAGCTATATGAGAAGTTGGGATGATGTACAAGTAAAACTGAAAAAAAACATCTGTCAGTGTTGGTTACATTGATAAATGTAGAAAGCAAAAAATAAGTCTGCATTAAGATCAGAATGATATTCTTATTATTTGCTTTCATATTCTAACACATATTTTGTGCAATACTAAAACAGAATATAAGTGAATCGTTGTTTATCTCATCTATTTATTTTCAATTTGGGTGAAGTAAAATCATAGAATTATATCGTAGCAATTCTTTTTAAAGTTATCTTCCCTTTTGCTTCATAGAGTAATGGTAACGTATGCCTAATAATGTATGAAGATATATACTCACACGTGTTGTAGCAAAGAACTCAACCTTCCTTTGCAGTAACATGTACTTACATACTGTGTGGTACTATGTAATTATATGGTTCACTCTACTTATCATAACTGCCTTGACGAACCCTGACAGCTGTGAGCTGATGTTGGTATAACTAGCACAAATAACCAATTATAAATATCCATAATTATTCCTTGCCTTTGTATGCGTAGTCATTACATGTGTAGCCATTAATCAGTCATATGTTGAAGCGGGCCTGTTTTACAATACAAACTTCCATGTACCTAGCTATTCTCTTTGACTTGGTTGAACTTGCTAAGACCAGCCCTAAAATATGTAAAGGCCCTACCTGTATGGATATGTTCATCATTGTGCACAATACAAGGCATGCTGCAATCTTCACAGGATCTTTTTTATTAACATCAACTCGCTCAACTTCACATGCATTGCATCAGCATACACATTGCACCAGCAAAAACAAGTGCCCCAGCAAAAACAAGTGCCCCAACAACCATCATTATCCATTAACAGTTAGGCTGTCAATCTCTCAGATTGCACCAGCGTCACAGTGCACCAGTAAAACTCGAGTTTGTAATAATAACTTGGTTTATCAAATCAGGTTGCAAACCCAGGACACTCCAATCCGCCATAAGTTCTAGTTTTACAGTACATACATACATAGTTTAGTTTCTATTAGCTAAAGGGTGTCTGTCAGTGTTCCATTGCTAGTATAATCAGATCTACGTTAAGCTACCGTAATACTAATATATTGCAACTGATTTTTAAAACTCGAGTTTGTAAATATAACTCGGTTTATGAAATTGGGTTGCAAACCCGGGGCACTCTAATCTACCATACATGTACCATAAACTATTTATGAAATATGGCATCTATTATTTTATTTAATGTTTATACATTTTTTTGCCAGTTGCTCTCTGACAAGAAGAAGTGATTAAACGACCAAGCACTTATTATACCACTGAGTTTAAAATAAACATAAGAATTTTATATCGCTAATAGAGGGCTCCTTCCTAAAGCCTTTCACCATAGCGATGGTTGCAACTGATTACACTTATATAGACGAGATGAATAGCACGGCATGCTTGGCGTGAATACCCTAGGACACTTATATTTCGCTAGTATTTAGTTTCGTGAGTAGCACACAGAGTAAAATTTCGCTGCAACTTAATTTCGCAGCTCTGATGAGTGCGAAAATATAGTGATGTGAAAATAAATACAGTGGAACAAACAAATTAGATTCCTCAGGTCCGGTCCTCTAATAAAAAAAGTTTTTATATTTGTGACTAGTTTGTATTTGTAACCCGCAGGTATAAATGTATGGCAGAAATCGATAATTCAACGTGATCGCTTGCTGCCATTTGTTTCTTGGACTATCAATGACGTCTCGGTCTTTTCCGTCGTGACCGATATGGTACCAATATTAGATCTCAAGTATTTATAGCAAGCAATGGCCATGGCACGTTTTGAGTTCACAATATTTCAAATTTAAAAAAAATCAAATACAGTACATGTCTCATAAAAAAGAAAATAGATAACAACCAACATCACAACCAGAACTGTATAACATGGTTGGACCTGGTGAGGGTTGTTATCGTTTTTGGTTGGCAGTAAAATTCATCACTACAATAAGTATTATTTAATTGTATGACTTCACCTACCAGACTTTCATCCTCATCAGTTACAAAATCGGTGACTAAACTGATATCATCATCTTCTTCGTTTGTCTTGGCTTTTCCAAAAAAACTTGTTATCTTAATTTGCTTTGCCATGCTGCTCATTCGGTGTATTAACGAATTTACTAGAAATTTCCCAATGAGCTCAATCACACACAAAATTATCTGCATTTCTAATATCACGATTTTGTTGTGGATATCAATGAACTAAAGGGCCGTATTCCCTTGGACAGCTGGCCGGCTAAGACGCCCCAACTTTTTAGGAATTTCATAGTCCAACGGCTATAGAAAGGTTTTTATCGCTGTAGAATATCACTTTATTCGAAGCCATAGATACAAACATCAACTTTTAGTAGTTCTTAGGCGTCATTATTATCTTCATCAGCGGCAAAATATTCTTGTTAACGACTTTTATAAAGGTTTTGCAAAATATCAAGTTTTAGCAAACATCTGCTTGCCCATATCCTACTTAATGAACTTGAAATAAAATCGGCAAAAATGATCTTTGTTAAAACGCTTAAAAGAAAAAGATGTCTTCTTTCTGAGATTTTTAACTGCATACAAGTTTTGCCTGTTTTAATTTTAAAACGTTTTGTCAGTCACATCAGCTAAAACAAAGCAAATCTCGAAAAATTGAAAAATGTTGATACTTGCCAATAAAATTTTTTAAAACTTCACGTGAGAGGCCCGGCTGAGGCCTTACATAAGAGAAACCTGTTGGGAGCTTACAGCACCCCCCCTCCTTCTCCACACCCCAGATGTTCATAACTAGTCGTCTAACATTAGCCCCCCAACTTGCAACCAATGAATACAGGCCTGTGTAGAACATAGCTATTTAATTTCGAATTTTCGCTGGTTCGTTATGATAGTTTAGTTTCGCGCATGAATTTTTCGCGTGATGATGACTCCGCGAAAATGCGAAAGTTAGATGCCGCGAATACTTAAATGTCCTAGGGTATCACAGTGTCAATTTCATAGCGAGATAAAACTGATTCCACAATACTGATACCTTTATGTAGCGTGAAGTTGACGTTGTGTATGACTGAAGAAATAGGACAAACAGGGGGACAATACTTTAGGGATACGCATTTTTTTCAAGTAGTGGTTTTAATTGACATACAAATAATCTAAATAGCTCATTGGTATTATTATTATTTATTATTATGATTCACAATCACTTGATGAACTTCCATACTACACAATAGAGTTCATCGCAACTCTGGCAGTGTATTTGCAGCAAGAACCTACAATGTACATGTATTTGTGTAATAAATAATGCAATTTGCTTGTTGTTCCCTAATGCTGCTCACTAGGCTATGAAATGCCACTCAAAGTTCGAAAGTGTATCTAACTTTGTGATTGGTTCCAACCAAAAGTTTTTACAGACTTTGTTACAGTTTGCTGCTGAAAATTTCAGCCATGATCCTGTACTTACATATATGCAGTGAGATGAATCTCAGACATGTTTATTTTATTTCTAGATTACAATGGCTGAAGCTGTTGCAGATGTAGAGTGTGAATTTTGCTGCTGTAAAGGTGACACCATTATCAACCCCAAAGTGCTACCATGCAGTCATATACACTGTATGACCTGTTTGACCACCTACTATGAGAGCAAACACCTGCTGCTGTGTGGAAACAGTGGATGCGGGTGAGTCTTGCTATTTGTTGGTTGAACTTGGTGATAAATTAAAATAATAATTATTTGGTAACACCCAAATTAACTATTTATTGAATTATTAAAATGGCAATAATTAACTTGACTAGATGAACTAGCTTACCAACTCAGTTACTGAGATTTAGTGGGTAAGTATTTGACTACCTGTGTTAGGTTAGGTAGTTAATATATTTATTACCCTGTAGCCTAGTCTTCTATAAAAATCAGCCACAACCAACTTTGATTCCGCTTCCCTTTATGAGATATCAACACTCTAAATAGCTGCCAGAAAACAAGAAGCGCAATACTCCCGTTTAAATGAGCCCTTGCTAACTCTTTATATGAACATTTACTAATATTTGAAACAAATACTGACATATATCTAATATTTTATGCAAACACCAACCAACCAGCTATACAAACATCTGACAATCAAATTAGAACCAAAGTCCTGCTCAAGGGTTACATAATCATTAGGGAGCATGCTTGCGTTTGAGCTGACGTTGGCCATCTTACCACTAAACATCTAACATGAAATGTGCTTTCAGCTTGCAGCCTGTATTTATTCACTTGTGTTTTACTGCGAGGTCTTTGCTGTTTAAAAACTGTTTTTAATCACGTCTGACCAATGGTGATATAATTTGAGATAGGAGTTGGTATATTTTCATATTATGTTTCTCTTGATCTCTTAAACTGGAAATTGAATGTTCTGTCTGCGGCTTTGTGCATCTCTTAATCAACTTGGTGGATTTTATTAAATGGCCACATGAAAGATAATTTTACATAAAACTTTAATATATTTTATCATAAAATATTGGTATTTTTCTATCATCTACCTTGATTTTTGATGTCTGAAGGGATCTGACTGCCAGAATGTGTTAAAATGGAAATAAGCCAAACTTCAAAGCCATTAAAAAGTTCAGAAACAAACATGCAAAATGATGCCCTTAGTTGCTATCATTGCTATAGTTGATATTAGCTTTTGCTTTTAAGTTGCAGCATTACACGTCTCTATTCTGTTGACTTCCTTGTACTTATGGACGTCTTAATCGCATTCTCACTTTTTTTGAACATTTTACCGGGATGCAGTGTTGTCTATTTTAATCTTAATCTTTGGGTACAATTTCATAGTCAAACTTTGAATTCAGGTAAAATTAAATCATGATACTCTACAGATTATAAAACGGGTCGATAAAATCTCATTTTAACCATAGAAGCACTCACATTTTTATATAGCACACTTATACCTTTTGGAAAGCTGAAAAGATTTTGTATTTGATAAAATTATCTTTATTGCAAACGGTTAAAATAGTAAATATTCAAAGTATCATGAAATAGCGTTTTTTTATTGGTGTTCTACAAACAAATTTGACCATTAAAGGTATCATACAAAAACATAAAAGTATATATAATAACAAACTGTT
The DNA here is from genome assembly GCF_963576615.1 of Watersipora subatra. Classification (NCBI taxonomy): domain Eukaryota; kingdom Metazoa; phylum Bryozoa; class Gymnolaemata; order Cheilostomatida; family Watersiporidae; genus Watersipora; species Watersipora subatra. Next base: position 41,836,957 of record NC_088715.1, on the reverse strand, counting down.
AAAACATTGTACCGTGTATAGTACACAATAAAACATAAATATTCTATTCCCAGTATTGCATCTTCAAATGATAATCAGTGTAGCATGATATGGCAGCACACAAATAAACATTACATGTAGGGCACATAAACTTGGACTTGCATGCTTTGAAAGGATTGTTATGGCAATTTAATTTGTTAACAGAAGCATCTCTGTATGCATTATGTTTTTTGAAGGAAACCACGTAGCGATGATTATTTCCCTCTCCTGCGATGGGAAAATGAGATGTGTCTACCAGTCGAGCATCGTCTTTGCCAACGCATGAGGGTCATTGGCCATGATTCGTTTGCCAAATTTTTGAATCACCAAGAAGCTGGTGTATTACGTAGAGCATAAGCTTGCGTTGCTTAACAGGTTTCTTAGTTATTTCCTTATAGAAAACAGATGAGTTTACCATTGCCAGCATAACCTTTTTTCTGTCAACACAAGAATACCAGCAACACTTTTTTCAACTTTTGTCAAGCTTTGTCATCTTATCGTTCATGTCGACGCCTCCCATCATCTTGCTGTAGACCACAACTGCAGTGGTTGCTGTCACAATAATCTCTGTGCCTTGTTTTTCATGACGAGTATAACTGTACCATGGTCATATTCTGGAACAAAAGCTCTCGAAAGGAAATGTATCAGTCATTTGTCACACCGTGTGGTGGCTACGATTGTGATGCTTTTACACTGTTGCCACTAAAAGTCACCCTGTTTACGATCCTTATCTTCTGCAATAAGTGTTTTTGAAAACCCTAACTTATTAGTCATTGCTGACTAGATGTGGAAAGCCCTGTTGTAAAACTCAATTAGTAGGGTCAATACTTTTTTATTGAAAAGCCGATAGCACGGTGAAAGGAAGCGAATGTTACATTGAATTATGGGAAGGTATAGATAACAAAATAAGATAAGGCATTTTCAAAACAAAACATACAAAGCCATGTATAAACGAAATTTAAAAACTATTATTGACAATATTCCCCTTAGTTGTAAAATTTTAATCAGGGAATACAAATTGATAACAAAGTAAGATCCTGCTAACTAACCTACCTAACCGGCCAAACGTCTAACGACGTACGCTACACCTAGCATATCTCTGAGTTACTCAAACCAATCACGACAAAGTGGTTTCGTGAGCATGTCAGCCACCATATGATCGATGTAGCAGTGCTTGGTTCGAACGTGGTTGTTCATGATCTCCTGGCGTATGTAGTGATATTTAATGTCTATGTGTTTGAAACGTTTACTTGTTTCGGTTTTGTTTGCAATGTGTATAGCAGACAAATTGTCGATGTTGAGCTCGATTGGTGGCATTGGTATGCTGTCGATGCACAGGTAAAGTTGGCGTAACCAAGCAGCTTCTTTTGTTGCTTCGTGAGCTGCAATGTACTCGGTCTCTGCTTTTGATAAGGCAACAACAATTTGCTGTTTGCTAATCCAACTAATGGGGCCACTGCAATGCATAAACAGTACACCTGAAGTAGAGTGCCGACCTTCATTTTCTCCCTAAGTAGCATCAGTATAGGCGATTGGCTGCTGATCTGCTTTTTTTTAACAAATGCCAAGATTTGGCGTTGCCTTGAGGTAGCGTAGAACTCTTTTCACTGATGTGAGGTGTGTCTCAGTTGGGAGTGTTAAATTTAGACAACACTCCTACCGTGTATTATATGTCTGGCCTGGTGGAAGTGGCAGCATAGAGAAGACTATCGATTATGGATTGATACAAGGCTTGGTCTACAGGTTTACCTCCATCGCTCCTCACTAGCTTGACGTCTGCAGCTATGGGAGTAGTAGCAGTATTGCAGTCCGCCATATTGTATTTCTGCAGAATTTGTGGAATGTATTGTCTTTGGTGCAGTTTCAGAGAACTCGGAGTAAATTCTGCTTGAATGCCAAGGCAGAACTTAAACTTTCCCAAGTCCTTCATCTGGAATCGAGAGCTGAGGGCCAATTTAATTTCATCTAGAACTGACTGATTGTCACAGATTAGAACTAAGTCATTTACATACACTGCTATAATTGCCTGGATATTATCATAGTAGCGTATATACACACATTGGTCTGTGCTTGACTGAGTGAAGCCGGTGGATTTAAGAAACTGGTCCAACACTTGGTTTCAGCAGCGTAAGGCTTGTTTGAGTCCGTATAGAGACCGTTACAACATACACACAAGGTTTTTTGTTATCAGGAATGAAAAACCCTTCAGGTTGTCTCATATAAATTTTCTCTGGGATACCACCGTTGAGAAAGACCGTAACAACGTCCATTTAGTGAACAATCATGTCACGGCTTACTCCATTTTAGAGCAAGGAACGAAAAGATGATTGCTGAATGACTGGAGCAAAAGTCTCATCATAGTCTACTCCGTGCTGTTGAGCAAAACCCTTTGCGGCGAGTCTAGCTTTGTATTTTGCAACGTTGCCATCAGTATCGTATTTCGCTTTAAAGACCCACCTGCAACCAATGGCTCGTCGATTTGGCGGTAACTTTACCGGCGTCCATGTTTTTTTTTCCATTTGAGCCTCATACTCTCTCGGGGCCGATTTCAACCACTCATCAGACTGGAGGCTGGACTGGGCTTCCTTGAAAGATTTTGGTTTAATCAGATTAGTTACAAATTTGGCGGCATGTCCCTTACTAATGTAATCATGTATACCATATCTCCTGGGCTCGGTAGGATTGCGAGCACTTCGACGTGATGCTACTTCAGGTCGGTGATCGTGACTTTGGTTATCTGCTGGTTCGATATCAACTTGATCACTGGAGTTGTGTGTTCTCACACAATCAACGTATTTTTGTGGAAGGCCCAGTTTTGATTCATCAAAAAAACATCTCTGCGCACAACAACCTTCTGACTTACAGGGTCGTATAAGCTGTATGCTTTGGATCTGAGACTATATCCGACATGAATCATCATTTCAGATTTATCATCCAGTTTCTGCCTCAATTCATCCGGAACATGGGTTTAAGCGGTACAGCCAAAGGTACGAAGATGGTTTTAATCTGGTTTATTGCCATACCACCTTTTTTATGGAGTTGTGCACTTCTTGTAAGGATTGGTTGGAACTCGGTTGAGTACATATTTGGCTGTGCTAATGGCTTTGGCCAAAAACGATTTTGGCAGCTCCGATTCAAAGATCATCGCTCGAGCGGCTTCACATACCGTCCAATTGAATCGTTCTGCTACGCCATTTTGTTGGGGTGAGTGTTGAGTGGTCAGCTGATGCTGAATACAATGAGAACGAAGGTGTTGTTTAGGTTGTTCAGATATATATTCCCCACCTCCGTCAGTGCGTAACGTTCCGATTGTTTGGCCGGTTTGATTTGTAACTAAGGCTTCATAATCCTGAAAAACTGAAAACACATCAGATTTATCTCGAATGAAATACACATGTACAAGCCTACTGTAATCATCAATAAAGGTGACAAAATATTTACTGTTACCAATAGGCTGAGTTTGCATGGGGCCGCAAACATCACTATGTACAAGCTCTAATACCCTCTTAGATTTGATATCACCGGTAGACTTGAACGGTTTACGCGCCATTTTACCCTTGATACATGGCTCGCATTGACCTACTGATACATTGGATAGATCGACACTAGTTACTAATGATTCTCGGTTCATCTGATGAATAGTTGACAGATTTAAATGAGCTAGGCGTTGATGCCATAGAGTGTTACATGATGCCAGACTCGCGCGATAACTTGATGATTCAAGATCTATATAGTATAGTTTACCAACATGTGTGCCCATGGCGTGTGTTTGACCAATCTTATTCTTCACCTAGGCTCTGCTATGGCCAATTTAAATGATCATACCTTTTTCTGTTGTAGACTTGACCGAGAATAATTTTTGCTTTAGATCATGTACGTGAAGTACGTCATAGAGGACGGCTTTTCTAGTCACACGCTTATTTACTCGCTCAGTGATGTGTACATTACCAATAGCTAGAGCATCAACGGCGCGTCCATCAGCAATCGTCACCTTTTCTGGTTCATCTAGTAGTGTATAAGAATTAAAGGATGACTTGTTTGGTGTCATGTGACGCCTTGCTCCCGAGTCCATTAGCCATTCTTGTACAAGATCACTACTGTAGCCAGCTGGGAAAGCAGATTCATCACTGTGATGGTTGCTATCAACTTCTGCTACATACTTTGCTCTGTGTGAGTATTGTGAGACACGTCCATGACTCAATCCTCGTCAACCATAACTCAGTCTAGGTTTTGGACAGTCTCTGATGAGATGCTGAGTAGAGTTATAGTTATAATGTTTACGTTTGGCGTATTCTCTGTCAGCAGAGAGGGTAGTGTCAGAACTTGCTAAGTGTTTGACGTTACCTGAGACAGCTGTCTTGTCAAGTGCTCTTTGTTCACCGCGCTTTTGTTCTTCGTTCAATAATTTGTTTTGGACAAATTTGAGAGTGAGGTCTTCACCTCGCGCTTCTAGCGCTGTTACCACAATGCTGTAACTGTCGGGCAAGCTGCCAAGAAGAGTTACGACCTGATCCTCCTCAGATACCGGAACTCTGATAGCAGCTAGTTTGTCAGCGATGTTTTTTATGTGTTTTAGATGGGTTCTATTGATGTATTCTCTGACATCACCGAACGAAAATAACGTATTTTGAGAAATAGATGATTAGCCAGCGAGTCATGCTCAAAATGTGATTGTAGTTTGTCCCAGGCTGCTTTGGGTGTTCCGCATTCGGAAACTAGATATAACGCTTCATCACTTACCGATAGAGTACAGTTGCTAAGGGCTTTAGATGACTTAGATTTATACACTGCTTTGACAGGAGCTTTAGCTGTGTTTGTTGGCACATCAATACTTCCATCTGTATAGCCATAAAAGTCCTTTGCTATGAGAAATTGTTCCATCTTTAATTTACACGTTGTATAATTTGTTGCGTCGAGCTTAGATACAGTCCATCTTTCTTCTATGACGATAGTTTTGCTGATATTAACTTAAAAATAGTGTCCTGGGCCCACAACCTGTTGTGAAAACTGAATTAATAGCGACAATACTTTATTATTGAAAAGGCGATAGCATGGTGAAGGAAAGCAAACATTACATTGAATTATGGAAAGGTATCGATAACAAGATAAGATAAGGCAATTCCAAAACAAAACATACAAAGCCATGTATAAACGAAATTCAAAAACTCTTAAATTGACAATAAGCCCAAGCTGTTGCAAATAATAACACAGCGAGTTACTATTATAGTACCGATCAGTGAACACTGTGCGATGAGAACTCCCAATATTTTGGCACAGTTTAATCACGACAGCAAATGTAACACCATCTTTACTCAAGTTTTCAAAGTCTATGTCTTGTCCGAATAAAGGTCAAAACTGTAGAAACATCCTGATGCTGACTCATATAGCATCCACAGTTTTACGCCCCATTTGATAGGTTTGTCCTTGAAATACTGTTTAATTTTGAGCCATCCCCGAAATGGAACTGCACAATCGTCCACAGCCACATTTTCCACGCAGTTGTAGTATTTGGGAAAAACCTTGTTCATATGATTCACCAACATCCAAATTTTGTATGCGCAATCATTGATTGGGTCATCAGAGCATCGTTTATTACCCAGATCATAGTTGCGCAAGTATGTTGTGATCTGTTTGTACCTCCTTTGCGTAAATATTGCAGAAACTCCTAGCATATCTAACGAGTAAAAGTCATTTCTAGTACTTTTGTGTTGCAGCCATAAACTATCGCATCTATCTTTTCAGAAAAGCTCTATAAATGATCGAATAGCATAGAAGGCTTTGAGCTCCTTTGGAACCATTACTTTCCAAGTGCCATAGCTGGAAAGCTTCCTTTCTTCTGCATGCGCATTTGTAAAATCACACATCTAAAACATTGTAACCATAGAATTTTAGATTTGTTTTGAAAATAACATGTTGTATTAAATCCAAACACTGTTTTCAGTACTTTTTATTGTATAATATATTCAGGTACATGCTACATATATAACATGCTACTATGTCACAGATAACATGTTAAAATATGAAAGACATGACTAAATAATAGAGCGCTGATGCCTTGCTACTCAGACTTTAAAGTAACTTTGTCGTGTAAAACAACATGGAATTGTCAAGTTCCATTATTTCAGTAGATGTCCGTAGTACAACTAAACCTGGTGTGTTGCTATAACTATGCTAGAATCCATCAATGAGATGATGATTGTTTTCTGAGTGAAATTCGAATGTAGGTGTTGGAAGTTCATCAATTTATTGCAAGGTGGCTCTCAAATGATCTTCTCAATGATCTTCTGTATTATCTCCAAAATCACCAATAGCCTGATCTGCAGTCTCTTTCATAGCTGCTAACATATCTTCGTCATCACTCCCTTGGAAGTCTGCCATTTTTGTCACTGCTTCTAGGCTTATCTGCATTTACTAGTAGCTACTACATGTTATTACTAAGTGATTGCGATGATGAACTTTGAACATAGATTACTCAAAATTCTTTCATATGACCACATCTGTTTGACCAATCAAATTTCTGCAGGCCTGTCTGAAGGCAATGCTTAGCTTTGTAGATCGAGTGTGGCATTAAGCAGGCTCTGAATATAGATGTCTAAGCAACGCAACTACGCCAAGCCTAAAAACCTGCTGATGAAATTAGATGGAACATACTCAAAGCTGCTATAGCGGCGCGTGCCCAGAAGTGGTTATAACACCCTTGCAGTCATATCAACTCAAACATCAAAAACAATCTCAAATAATAGAAACATATCGACATACAAATTCATCTTAAAGGTAGAAATACCTTGTTCAGATTAAGAACAACCTTAGTAATCATGGGTTAAAGAACCTGCTCAATCCTTCATTTCTTTACAAGACAACGAATCAACTAATAAACACACGGAGTGTTTAGTCACCAAAAAAATAACCTTTATTGCAAATATATAAATAAATATTTTTAAAAATACATGAATTTAACTGTGTGTGCAATCAAATGACAATCATGAGAAAAGCCTGCATTTTCTTTGCTGGAACAATGGTGTTACTATTATTCTAAAACAACTGCTTTTTGTTAAGCTCCGCCTCCTTTTCTTTGTTCATTGCTCAGTCTCTTTATTTATCACTCAGTCGTTTGAATTGGGTCTTCTATGATCAATTTTTTTCTGATATCAGAAAGGATTGGTCTGTCGATGCCAGCTATTGTCGGCTTGGTTCCTCCGGCTTTTGTCACAACACTCTTTTGCAACACAATTCCACTGTGGAGGCCCTAAGGGCTGTTTACTCAGAGCTGGAAGGTAAGAAGAGTTGTGACCAGAGCTGCTGTGTTCGGGCACTGAACCATAGTCAGGCATCGAACTCCATGCATGCACCAAATTCCAATCTGACTCCTCCTGTTACCGCAAATGCCTTGTCTGCTCACAGGAAACACCGAGCCATATGACTTGGCTTGTACAAACGGCCATTCTCCGCCAGTGGCAGCTATCCTTCAGACTTTGCCTGAGCTTCTCCTCCTGGTGGCTGTTTAGCGTCTCATCTGTGGTCGACTCTTTGAGGAGGTATTGAGTCTTTCAGTGCAGTTACTTGGCTTTGCTGAGGAAAGGGAGGAGGGGAGTTTCTAACTTGGGTCTTCTTGCAACGCCACTGTGCTCCCTGGTGGAGATTTTTCGGGAGGTGAGTCGATGGCCCGGATTCCGTAGGGCTCAATTGAGCTGCGGCAGTTTGGTGTAAACCTTTTTGTCTACGGGTCTTCTCCACCGATCTTCTTAAAGTTGACAGACTGAGCTGCTGGCCCTGTAACCGGAGGAGTCGGCCATGGTCAGCGTCATTTAACATGACTGCATTTCCAGGTCGGAAAGCCACCCTTTGGCATTTAGAAAACACATCTAGCAGGAACAGTTGACCAGGTAGACTACAATGCCACACTATGTAGCTTTTTTTGCTTCTGTTGAGCCATGAGTTGGTCTTCCTGGATGTTCTGAAATTGGCAGAGGTCGATGTTAACAGTAAAGTGCTGCACTAAGTTCTACTTGTCGTCTCACACAGGCCCTCGTGCCGGGCTGACAAACTGTTTAGTGTACATGACCTCTTCTTTTGGCTTGGTCTAGAGCTTGGCTAGTTTGATGGGTTGCCTTTGGCAGAAGTGGCTTGTCAAAGAGCCGATGACCGAATGAACATAGTCCTAGTTATGCACAAGACTCGAGCCAGCTCAGCCAACTCAGCCTTTTCCACCTCCTTCACCCAGCCCAGCTTCCGAGATGCCCTTAAAAATTCATTGGTGGGCTCTCTGGCATATTTTTAAAAGGTGCAATTTGGACCAGTATAGTCTGGTCAATAGTTGATAGAGTGTCAACCAGGCGTGTCTCTACAAGAGTCTTTCTGTTGATGAAAGATTTTTTCAACTGCTGCCTCTTTAGGTCGAAGTTGAAAAAAGGCAGCTGAAACTTTGCTCTGACAGACAAATGTGGCCTTTTTTTCGCAGCTCATGAATCCCTGTACCAACTCTTCTTCTTTTCACACAAGCTTCAATAAGCTCCACATTTCTGCTAAATAGTGGAGAGTCTCACTCATGTTTGACATAGCAGTATCGACAAGCGTGCTTCGGGTATGCTGAAGGGGAGTAATCGTAGCGGTGATATTGCTTTGCCTTCATGAGAGAACTGGTTTGCTGAAAGGTGCAGAAACAAATGACATTGTTTTGTTAATCATCTCCCTAGCACCCTTATTCACCCTGACCTCTGTATCACTATGCCTGTGGCTATTGTGATTGACTTTCACCATTGTTGGCCACTCCAATTTTCCATACTGGTTCAGTGGCCGAGTGATCTGAACTGGCTAGGAGTTATGCCGTGCGGCACTGCGAGTTTTTTCTCTGGGCCAGAGAGCTAGACTGGGAAGGGACTCGCAAGTCAAGTTGGCTCTTCTGAAATGTTGTGCTCTTGCTGCTCTTGCTGCTTTTTGTGCTCTTGTCTCATTCAGAGTTCCTGCAGTTGGTCTAACAGCTTTTTGCTAAAAGAAGAAAAGGTGCAAGCCTGCACACTTTGCCTAGTCAGTTTCAACTTGGCTTATCCTCTCGGCATTTTGGCCCCTGCTTCTTTCATGTTCCCAGCTTCTCTGGTTTTTTATGGTTGGTGGTGTTTGACCGAGCTCTTTCGGATAGACACACAAAGGCTGCAGCTGACTTTCGCACTGCACTAAGGGCTGGCCCTGTCCATCTATAAAGCAAGTGTGGTTTGACCAGATCTTTACAGCCTGAAAAGATTCAACAAATTTAGCCTGAGGATTTGGGTTGTCACCCTATCTCTTCCTCTTGTTTAAGAACCAAACCTTGTCTTCCAGTGCATACATTGTAGGCTCTTCTTGGCCTTTCTGCCAGATAACCATCTGCCCCGTTTAGATGGTTGTGTGGACTTCATCTTAATCTTTTAACACCCCAATCACAAACACATGTAAGGGCTTGGCCTCGGAGTGGTTGATTAAATTTTAGCTTGTCAAGAGGCTGAAACTACCATCTGGGCATCAGCAAGTTGGCCATTTCTCAAGTAGTTGAGTAGGATGTGCTGTGATATGCACGCAATGGCTTAAGGCATAACCTGTCACACACCTTCTAACTACAGAACAGTCGTAATGCTCACAGAGAGCCACTCGTTAGGATATTGGCTGTCCTTCAGCCCTCCAGTTTAATTTCAAAGAGCTCCGTTTTGGTGCGCACCACTTAAGTCATGGTAGCCATGAGCATTGCCTAGACGTATCTCTGCAAGCCAGCCTTAGAGGTGCCCAGCAAGTTTTTTGCGTGCCACCCAGATCAGTCTTTTTACTTTGCAAGCATGCTTTTGGAAAAAAGTTATTGTGGCCCTTTTTAAGGCGCTCAGCTTGTTGCGAGCCTGCCTAGACAAGAGGCAGAAACATACCCGGATGTGTTAAAGACGGCTCCTATGCGATAAGCTTTCCACAGGCTTACACAGCACGTGCTCACCGACTGGCAGACGACAGTGATGCTGTTTCCGTTACTTGACCGACTAGGGATCAGAACTGCTCCTGCTTTTAGACTTGTTCTTTTGCAGCTGTGATCCACAATCTCACCGTTTTCACCGGTATAAAGGAAACTTCCCATGCCTTTATTCGCCACAAAACAAGTGAACAATTAATGACGCTCAATCACCAAAGAATATATATTTTATCACAAATATATATTAACTAGCTGTGCCACCCGGCATTGCCCGTGTAATAGAAGAGTCTTTGGACAGAAAATTGATTTGTATTTAACATATAACAACATTTGCTATTCTAACTTTCAAACTACATATCATGAGAGAAGTGTGTCCGTGTAGTTGAACTAAATTAAGAGAGAAATAAAAACAACTGTAAAGGTTTTATAACTTTGTCAAACAACTGTACCTTTCAAGCTAGTGGCCTGGCATATTGCCAATGGAAACTTCACTAAGCTAGTTAATAAGGTTAAGCTTCCAATGACAGTAAGAATTCCATGAATTTCCATGAAATTCCATGAATTTGAATCTTTATTGTTGTCAAGCTCAGCTGTTCTAATAATAGCTATAGCCAGATTTCCAACAGACAGACATACAGACATACGGACTTTGAGAAATATATATATAGATAAATGAACACAATTGTGTGTGTTCATAAATAACAATCATGGAAAAAGCCTGTGTCGGCTCTGCTAAAATGATGGTGCTCTCCTTATTTCATAATAATTGATTTTGGTTTGGTTCTGCCCCTTCTTTATTTATCACCCAGTCGCCTGAACTGGTTCATTGGTGATCGAGTATTTTCAATGGCAAGAAGGCTTGGTCTGGTGATATTATTAACCACGAGGTTGGTCTCTCTGGCTTTGATCACAGTGCTCTGCTGCAACACATGTAGGTTATAGTCTGTATGTTTGTCTCAAATGCCATTTAAGTAAAACTGAGACTAGACTTTTATTCCACAGGAATTTGGAAATCATTAATTCTTCTTTTGTAATTGTAGACCATTTTGTTATTGCAGAGCTCTTCTCTGTTAATTGGTCTGTCGCTCTATTTGATTAAATATGAAATGCACTAGAAGGTTTACTTCAAGCGCATTTCAAGTTTAACCAAATGTTTCCAAAAAGAACCAAATTGTAACCATAGGAATTATCTTCAGCAAAAAGTTTGCAAATAAATAAACATTTCTAATATTCATATTTTCTGATTTCTTTCAAAACAATGACATAATTATGTCAATGTTTTTAACTACTTCAGTTTTAATAATAAATCTTTTGATTATACACTTTACGGGTCTAGATTCGTAAAACGAGTTACTGTCAATCAACAAGCTTAGAAAGCGACTCACTTATCAATGTATGACTCATACAGTGTATCATTTATCAATGTAAAACTGATAGAGTTAATTACCTATCATCCTATTAATTATACAATGCATCACTTGAAACCATGAAACCATGTTTCATGGAACCAATAAGTTGTTACTCTATGTTTCGTGTCATTTGCAGGCAAGTGTTTGAGATGCCACCAGACAGCCTTCCATCCTATGATTTGGGTACAGACAAGACAATCTGTGATGTTTGTCTAAAGAAGAGCTCACTAAAACAGAAAGCTATCAGCTATTGTACTCACTGCTGTAGGAAGTTTTGCCCTGCTCATTTAGAGGTACTAGTGTTTCCTCTTCAGATATGTACGACAATAGTTTAAATATGTATCATCATTTTGCAGTTCTATATGAAGTTGCTAGGGTAAATTTTTAATGCAGACTAAACTGATGTTGGTAACTGAACAAAGGAAAAATGTTAAGGTACTGCTGAATTGCAACAAAAGATTGCTTGCTCATCAGAAAAAACGTTGCTCTTGTTTTAAATCTAGTCTAAACCTTTTCTTCTCACACCAAAACTTTTACTAACAAACTTAGGAGGTCGATGTACAGTCTTCTTTACCACTGTATAACTTCAACTATTGTGACTTAGTTCTGTTGTGGGTTGTGCAGTCACTCATGGTTTTTTCATTGTTTAAAAACAAGGATGTTCCAATAAAACAGCCTACTTTTGCCTAAGTGTAAATAACTACTAACTGTGTTAGACAATTGAAAGTTATTTATGCCTGTGTTATCACAACACTTTGGCAAAACCACAACAATAAAAATGCATTCTAAGCTAGCTTTAATACCTGCCTCATAAAAAAAATTACTGATGGCATGTTCTTCAAATTTCAAAATCAAAGTGAAGCCATGTTATCCAAAATTCACAGTATGGTGTTGGCATTGATATTTTAGTCTCATGATGATGCACTTGATGACCACCCTAAGATAACAATACTTGAGTATCTGGCTCAACAGCAAAAAGCTCCAGTCAGCACCTGTTCCAAGCATGAAGACCAACAATATACTCTTGGATGCAGAGTCTGCTATGTGCTCAGCTGCCTGAAGTGTGTTCCTGACTTGCCCGCTTGTGATCAAGGTATGTAAGCTAAAAAGATCTGATTTTACAACAGTTAGTGATAAGGTGGTAATTGTAGATGCCATCATGAAATAAAATTTTGATGTAGACTTGAGTCTGTCAATATGGTTATCAATTTGAGCACCTTCAATCTTGTGTTTCTAGCTGAATCTAATCTAAAGCATATTAAACAAAACAGTTTGGTAACATGCTATTGGAGAGGTCAGTATCATTAATCATTGCCATCAGTACTCTCTCGTAGTTGAAATATCTAGATTGAAATCATAACAATGAACATGTAGAATATCATCATTGTAATTGTAGAGGTTTGTTATGTGACACTGGGTAGTTATTAGATTCAATTGATGACAATGCGCAGTATTTTTATTCAGGCCCCTTACATCCTCTGATGCGATTGGAGGAATTGGCTTCAGCACTTCCTACAGGCACGATACCCGCCGAGAGTTCAGTTAGAGATGATCAATTTGAAACACTGTTCAAGCGGATATCTAAGATGATCTCTGAATATGACAGCCAGACTGAAGACATGCTAAAGATGATCCATGAGAAGAGAGATGAGCAGGTTGGTTATTTGGGACAGTTTGTGATTGGTCTGGTAAAACTTCATAGATGCTCTGTAATTTTTGTTTTATTATTCTGGTGAAACTTCATAGATGTTTTAGAATTTTTGTTTTATTATTAGTAATGTATTAGAGCAAAAACAAGTTTCGTACATGGCAGGCTACGGAAACAATTTAACGTTCTGGTTATCAACTACACTAGACATTCACCATAAAATTTTGATTTGTTCTAGTGTAGGCATCGAATAGCAAAATTTTGTACGGAAGAGTATAACGAACCATACCCAATATGTAATGCAAGCACACCTGATAAGTATCATCAAGCTTTTAGATACGTAACGTACATGTTAAAAGTTAGTAACACGGTAACATTTGAATCTTCATAACTAAAGTAACTTACAGCGACTTTTCTGTGTTTAGGGATTATGGTCAGCAATATAATGTAATGTTATAATGTACTATGAACAGTATGTATCGTAAGAAGTACCTTCTGTGCAGACAGACAACAAAAATATAGCTGTACCAGGTGACAACTTAGGGTTTGCGTTGACAGGTACAATAGAACTAGACACAAATGTACTGAGGTTGAACGTGTTAGTTTATTATTTGTGCCAGTACTCTTAGATGCACCAATAAGGCTAAAATAAAAGTTACAATGTAATAAGTAAAATGTATCTAAAACCGGCATAGAATTTGTGAATGCGGTAAGAAATAGGTTCAAAATGCTGATTAGTAATTACCTTTGGCCTCTTATCAGTCTGGTACGCTTAGATTTATAGTACATATAGCTTAGAAACACTGTTTTAGATTCATCGATTTAGGGGTATTCAACTAATAAATAAAACAGAGAGTATGCAAATAATTAGGTTGGTTTAAAAGAAAATAACAAAATCAAATATATTAATTGCATGATATATTAAATAGTGAACACCTTGTAATGAAGATCAAATAGTGGTGTAGACTATTTTACTGTATATCAATGTGTCAAAAATATACAGAGACCGGTGTGCCCAACTTGTCTACCTTGATTGAAAATGTAAAAAGACGTAAACCGTTCCAGAAGGCTCACCCATAAAACGGCAGTGAAACCAACAGCCGACACTGCACCGCCCTGCGACCGGATGCCTCGCAGCGACAAAGACATACCCTTGCCAAATCATCCTATTGCACCACGCACACACATTGACATTGTATTATCAGCTATATTGTGGCATCATTATTGTTGTTTTCAAAGTCACATTGTTAATTTGTTTTTATTTTTGCTACAAGGAAATGTATGAATCAGACAGGTAGTATTGGGCAATATAGGGTAATACGAGGATAGTAGGACCAACAGCATAGGATAGGCCAACACCGTGAATACAATATGAACACATCACACCCTATATAAAAAGATTAAGTCCATAGTCTAATATCTAAAGCTGTTTTTTACAATACAATGTAAATGTTGAAATGAACTTAGATAAAATTACTTTACAAAACACATATTTAAAGCAAAGTTTTAGTATGTATTTATAACTATTTTACTGAACTTCAAATTTTTCTTTATAAAATTGTGTCATATTTCTGTTTTCGATTTTGTTTTAACAACTACTAATAACGAATAACGCCATAGGTAGCAAAATCGAGCATCATATCTCTTTCATTTGTTGGGAGTTTTTTGGCAGATAGCATATTGGCTCATTTGTTGTTCCGACATAATCGGCGCATCGACTGCCGAAGTTGCACTTTGAGGGAAATCTTTGTTGAATTCATCCACATGACAAAAAATCCTTTGGACGAGAAGAAAAAAACCGGCGTGTTCTACATCGCAGGGTGACAAAATCGTATAATAGATCTAACTAATAGATCATGGGTGTGCTAGATAATAGAAATTATAGATCCTGAGTGTGCTCTGTATTCAGCGGAAGGTCTAGAAGCATTTAATATTCTGGTTGTCAAGTATGTTGCAGACTGCTTACAACAAAATATGGCCAAGCGTATAAAGGAAGACTTGGACAAGCAGCGATTGTCTTTAAAGTATTGCTAAATAAGCCAAAATAGGTAATTAGGAAAGACATATTTAAACTAGTTGAAGTTGGTATAACAAGTGTTGTCCCTACCATTTCTATTTGAGAGTAATATCCAGTTGTTTGGTATAACAAGTGTTGTCCCTACCATTCCCATTTGAGAGTAATATCCAGTTGTTTGGTATATCAAGTGTTATCCTACCATTCCTATTTGAGAGTAATATCCAGTTGTTTGGTATATGAAGTGCTATCCCTACCATTCCTATTTGAGAGTAATATCCAATTGTTTGGTATAACAAGTGTTGTCCCTACCATTCCTATTTGAGAGTAATATCCAGTTGTTTGGTATATCAAGTGTTATCCTACCATTCCTATTTGAGAGTAATATCCAGTTGTTTGGTATATGAAGTGCTATCCCTACCATTCCTATTTGAGAGTAATATCCAGTTGTTTGGTATATGAAATGCTATCCCTACCATTCCTATTTGAGAGTAATATCCAGTTGTTTGGTATATGAAGTGCTATCCCTACCATTCCTATTTGAGAGTAATATCCAGTTGTTTGGTATATCAAGTGTTATCCTACCATTCCTATTTGAGAGTAATATCCAGTTGTTTGGTATATGAAGTGCTATCCCTACCATTCCTATTTGAGAGTAATATCCAGTTGTTTGGTATATGAAGTGCTATCCCTACCATTCCTATTTGAGAGTAATATCCAGTTGTTTAGTATATCAAGTGCTATCCTACCATTCCTATTTGAGAGTAATATCCAATTGTTTGGTATCACAAATTCTATCCCTACCATTCCTAATAGGGAGTAATATTTAATTATTAAAATCATAGTAACAGCTTTTAATATATAACCAAACAAGTTTCAGACTGGGGGCTTAGAAGAATCTGTTGCTTCTTAATGGCGCGATCGACACCGAGTGCCTCCAAATATATGACAGAGTCTGATTCGATTTCAGAAACTTGCACGCTGAAGCGACTTTTTTGGAGCAAGAAACCTAGGGTCAAACAGCTGTTTAAAAATGCCAGCAATAAAAATAAAATGGCACAAGTCGTGGGCAGCATAGCTGTCTGCGATTTCCCTAGCCTCTGCCAAAGAAGACAAGAGTAGCAGAAAGGCTGCAGTCTTGAGTATGAGGTCCGACGGCACAGAGCCTATGCTCAGTTAGCTTTCTAACAAAAAATATGATTAGATAGTGGTGCTCCCAAAAGGGAGAATGTGTAGTGGGAGAGAGTCCGCCATGTGTCCAGGCTGACTTTTGGCTGGGCTTGCTGACACTTGGGTTGAATGCCGTTCTTCTGAAAAAAAAAACAATGAACAGTTTGGAAGAGGGTGGAGCGAAGGCACTTTATAAAGAAGCCTACGAGAAGAAAAAGCAGAGCATTTTTTCACCTTGTTATGTATGGGATTGCAAAAGAGTGAGATTTAGTCCGGTGTGCTCGAAAAGGGTTTTCTAACTTTATTCACAAAATGCACAACTAAAATTTGTTTGAAAAATAGTTCTTATTTAGCTTTATAGTTTATATCTTTTGAGCACTGATATAAAGTTTACATATTAGTTTCACTTTGGGTTATTTTATTTATTTTTTACATAAAAATCTAATTCAGCAGCTTATAAATAAATGGCTATATTTCTGAATGTCGTTTGTTTTATGTTGTCTGTTTTCGGTATACAGCTATTGCTATTATTACAATCAAGAAGCCGTACCAAAGGAGATTAAGTGTCAAACTATCCTGCTTAACAGTTCGATGCCGTACCAATTAGGCCACTGAGATTGAATGGTTTTCTAGCCGATAAATGTTGCTATATGGAAGCCAACACCATGACGCTTTGTCATAGCGTTTGGTCATTAGAAGCCCAGCACTTATTAGCAAGCTTACAGAAATTTTTCATCGACTTTGTGCCTGGGTAATAGCAAGTGACAGGCAACTCTCACTACTTCCCATTGTTTATAGGCTGATTCTTTCTACCGGAGCAGCGCTGGGATAGTATACAAACAGAGCTAGTACACATATATATGTATGAATACCGATGTATAATGCATACATGTGTATGGATGAGTACAAACATTATTATTTTAAAGGATATCGATGATATCTCCACATTTATTGTACATGTAAAAGCATATTATGGCTCAGTTATTTATGGCTCATGTTACTCAAACCTTCTTTAACATGCTGCAGCCGAGTATCAAGTGGAGTTATTGTATTGGTAACAACTGTAGATAAGCTCACTAAAGAAGCAGTATGATGCACTAGAGAAAAAAGTCCTTGATAATAGGCAGAAGTCTAAAATACGAATTACCGATTTTCTGGAAAATGTGGTCCTTGAAAAATGGAGAAGTCTCAGAAATCAGAGAGAAATGTTGGAAACTAAAATAAAACTTTCCCCAGCTGTAAGTTAATTTTTATCCCAATCTAAACTAATGAATGATCTTCTCTCTTTCTTTGTCACAAACCATTCTTATCTTTGACATTAATTATCGAAGGTCGTTATCACAATCTATCACAATCTATCACTAACTATTACATAACTATCACCATTTATCACAATCTATCCCCATCTATCACCATCTATCTTCATATATCACCATCTATCACCATATATCATCATCAATCACCATCTATCACTGTCTAACACCATCTATCAACATCTAACACCATCTATCACCATCTATCATCATCTACCACCATCTGTCACCATCTATCACCATCTAACACCATCTATCACCATATATCACCATATATCACCATCTAACACCATCAATCACCATGTATCACCGTCTATTACCACCTATCACCATATATTACCATCTATCACTATATATTACCCTCTATCACCGTCTATCACCATCATTTACCTATTGATTGTATTAAGGAAAATGTTCAATAACATTTACATCATAGTCAATTCAGTTATATTAAGATTAATTTTAGGATGACATTGTGAGAGCGTTCAAAAAGCTCAAAGAAAAAATAGACAATGTCATTGTTGAAGATCTGCCTGAATTGGAAGTAGGAGGACAACTCCAGCTGCAGCAAACAGGTATGAGATGAAACAAGAATGTAGAATATAATAATAGTAGAATAATAATACAGACGTCTTAGACTTGATCAGTTCTCTATCGGTTTGTTGTTTGCACTTTGATTTCGTTTCATGTTTTAATCAACAAAGTTCATTTTGAAGCGTCCTTTCACATTTTCTATTGCATGTTCACATGTTAATCAACTAGAGTCAATTAAAATATTTGGTACGTATTTCAATATTGCTTGGTGATATCGCATTCCAAGAAGAAAAAATAATATGCTTTCACATTTATTTGAACTCCCAAACTTTCCAATATGACAAATGACTGATATGCATCGGTAGATGATATATCAAGCCTTTATTGTATTTTACTTAAATAATCATTTTCTATTGTTTACAACTAAATACCTTGTGTATGTGTGACATTTATATTTGTGTCAATAATGGTCAATGACAATAATAGCTGCTTTTTATGAAGGTATATAAACGGTTTATTACAAATATATAGAGTTAAACACATAGATATCGGATCACACCATGTATACTGATATTTCAACAATGTTTGTCGCCCAATATATTTATAAATACTTTAATTTTTTAATGCTATACTGACTGAATACACACTTCATAATAAAACTGTGTTATAACAAATGTGTTCTGGTCATATTTGAAAGTGTTCTTTGATTGTCAATCAATTAATCGATTCACTAATACTGACATTGAACAACTTGAAATTGATTGGAAATTGAAGAACATAATGCATTACAGCAAGCTCATGGATACACAATTGATCGAATAAGCGATGAGTGCATTCACTTTTTAACAAAATATATTCTTTCAATATTTTCTTCAAAAACTACTGTGAATCATGGTATGTAACTAAAAACCTTACAATCTCACAATCAAGCAACCTGTTGACATTATTCTAAGTGTACAGCATGCA
Organism: Watersipora subatra; assembly: GCF_963576615.1. NCBI lineage: Eukaryota > Metazoa > Bryozoa > Gymnolaemata > Cheilostomatida > Watersiporidae > Watersipora > Watersipora subatra. Next base: position 41,817,960 of record NC_088715.1, on the reverse strand, counting down.
AGATGAAATGTTAAAATGAATGAAAAATGGATTAGTGGGTTTCAAACTCTAGTTTCCTTCTTATTCTTGCACGGAGCTCACTTTGTAAAACTGGTTAATCTTTTTAATAAATCCAACTGATGTTTAAAGATGCCTGTAGGAACAAGTCAGTTGTCTCTCTTTTGTGCTGGCTGCCTAAAGAGTAATCATGTATCGGGTTATCTTATGACAATAAGGAGCAGACTGTTAGTATAATAGTAATAATAATAATATAATACTAAGCGAGAGTCTGTTAGGGTAAAACTTAGTAAAGCTACAACCTTTTCCCTTCTTTGCCAGTTGAAAGGTCATAATTAGGCAGGATATTGCTTCATGTAACATGTTGGTATGTAACATGTTGTTATGTAACACGTTGTTATGTAACACATTGTTATGTAACACATTGTCAGATAACATGTTGGTATCTAACAGGTTGTTATGTAATAGAATCAGACTAATCAGTACAGCTGTTTTCTCGTTTTTTTATTTTTTGTCCATCGCAAGTATTTAGACCCTCTGTCATACCGAATGCCTTTATTTTCAAAAGGTTTATTACTGTTTGAATTTGAAAGAATTAGAGTTATATGTTATTTGGAAGTTGTATTCTCACTTCAGCTAATAAGTTAAATATTAGCTGATGATCAAGTTAAAGATAATTATTTGGCAGGATGTCGCTAAAAAGCTGCTTCACACTACATCACCGTACCTCGGAGTTGTTGCCATGATAATTCAGTGATCGCTGATGATAACAATGTTAACACTATCACAAATCCATTGGCGTTTGCATCAGCATGGGTCTGTGATGTAATAATCACATTTAAAATTTTTTTAAAATATCCACTTTGCTTCGTCGATGCCATCGGTTTACAGCTCACATAATGGATGATAAATGCCAAAAAGAAAACAACAGCATATTATGACAATATAGTTAGAATCAGCTTCGAGTGAACACCCTAAAATATATAAAACTTGAAGTGCGAAATACAAAATCAATCTTGTTATATGGAGCATCACAAACCTAGAACAGCGCATAAGGGTCACAACTCCTCAATATGCCATCTTTTCTAGCATATTCAACACATACTTTGTTAGTCATGACGTGATTAAATGTGACAATGCATTAGTTTTTTATAGTTTATAGGAAAGTTATTTTATAATAATTCCATTATAAAATACTTTGATCATTTTGAGCAAGAAAATTCCTATGTAAAATTTATTATATATAACTGAGTGTTGAGAAAATCAACACAAACAGAGCAAGGACTAGGTAGTGTTTGACAAGTAGAAAAAAGAGTAAAACAAAGCACAAGCTAATCAACTGGAGTCAATTAAAATATTTGGTACGTATTTCAATATTGCTTGGTGATATTGCATTCCAAGACGAAAAATAATATGCTCTCACATTTATTTGAAGTCCCAAACTTTCCAACATCACAAATGACTGATATGCATCGGTAGATGATATATCAAGCCTTTCTTGTATTTTACTTATACTGTCAAACACCTCAGTTTGTTATTACATTTCGATTGATGTTAGTAATAATTATTAAATATTATTAATGAACTGAATATTATAATTTCAGGTGAAAAGCGTGAGATTGAGCTGAAGATTGTTTCAACTGGTGACATAGTAGTTAAAAGTAACCAACACCATGTAGTTCCTCAAACTCCACAACTTCCTTTATCCCGTCCTCCTCCAAAATCTATAACTCTACTCAAATCCATAGAACTACTATTAGAGCCTGTATCAGTATGTCAGCATGAAGGAGTTACATATGTAGGAGCAGATGATGGTACAGTCAGTAGAATTGATAGCAACTACAAGCTGCATGAACCATTCATTTCTACTTCTGGCCGTGTTGATTCTATCAAACTACATGATAACAGACTATACATACTGTCTAGCAGTTCACTTCGCACAGTAATTGTCTATGATCTGTCACGGCAAGAGATCACAACGTTGCAGCACCCACATTGTGATGATGGTTATAGCATGCTGACTGTAGCAGCAGGTAATGTAGTGGTTGCTGGTGCTACTAAAGAGAAGCTAACCATTTATTCTCACACCGGTGAGACTCTGCGTAACATCAGCTGCTCCCTTTTGAATAATAGTTGGGTCTCGATGTGCGCTGGACATGGGGATGATTTCATCATTGCTGACTGGGCGACAAAAAAAGTCTTCCGATTTGACATCACTACTGGGAATGTCGTGTGGACTTTTATCCATCCTGATCCTCCACAAGGTCTGGTGTGTTATGGAGACTACATACTGGTAGCTGCATGTGAAAGCAATTTTATCTACATACTCCGCTATGCTACAGGCAAGTTGTATGCACGAGTTGTTTGTGAGTTTTTTGTGATTTGTGATTTATTTTCATCAAAAAAATAAGTTAGCAAAAGAAAAAAGCTGGAAGAGTTATGAAGCCCATAATACGCAATAGCATAGCTAATTGTGGCCTTGGGCTTGTTGTCATTGGTTTTAATCACCTGTTAAAGATGCAATCTACGTTCTCTTTTAAAATTGGCCACCTTCTCTATGCCTTTAATAGACTTAGGGAGTCGGTGAGTAAGATTTATTAAGAGTGCCATGCTAGCTTATGAAGCATTTTTTAATTTAGCAGAAGCTTTTGCCAGAACTCGTTTTAAAATAAAAAAATAAGTTTTTTAATGCTATAATTGTCTTTAACTCAGTTATCACTCCATTTATGACTTTTAAATTTAAATTAGATTTAATTGTATCATAGTCAATTTGAGTAAAAGACTATGAATATCTATTGTGGTTGTTTTTCAATATAAAACATATGAAAAGTATTGTTTGTCTATAACTAGTTGAAAAGCACTCCAATATGTTAGATATTTGATGTATAATTTCGTATTTAAAATTTAATATGAGTAAAAAGCTCACCAAACTAGTAGGACATTACAAAGTGGTTATTAAGGTGTTCTGGATCAGTTTTTTTGTAATGATAAGTATACAACACTGAAGGCATGATTATTGTTTAATACTTATATTAACATATTACCGGATAGAGTCTAGTAATGACTGGCACATCCTCCGGCTCCTTGTAGTGATAGGTTTTGTTACATTATCTTTTTGTTCTACATGTATATATATATATTTCTCAAAGTTGGTTGTATGTAGGTTTGTAGGATTGATTGTCCGACTATAGATCTTAAAATTTTGGAATAAATATTCCGTATCGAAGAAGATTTGATCTTTGACCTTGCTGTTCAAAGGTCTAACGGCTTACCCACTAGATTACAGAAATCGAAATGCTCGCTTGCCAATATAAGTCAATATATGAGAGCAAACAACTAACTGCTTTGTGTATGACCACGGGTCATAGCACAACATTATGACGAGAAGCTGTTCGCTCACATTATTAAACTGGCTAATTGCTAGCAACTCTTACCAATTCTAATTGTTTATAATACAAAACACTTTTCTCATGATATGTAGTTGAACGTTAGAATGGCAAATTTTGTTATATGTTAAATACAAATTTTTTGTCAAAGAAAAATTTTTTATTACTTGGGCCACGCCGAGTGGCACAGCTGGTAGGTTTGTACAAATCAACACAAGAATGTGACCACTTTCTTCTAGCAAACTTGGCAATCGTCCAAATGAAAGTTCTACCAAATATCTTATCAAGCAGAGCAGGCCAGGGCTATGGCACCAGCTTCAGGCTGAGTGCTTAAAGGACACAGTCAATCATTGACTTACACCTTAATATAAATTTTAACATCACTGTAGCGATTCCACTTGAAAGCTGACAACAAAAACTCGTTACATTTATTAACATTTCATTGGTTTTTATCTTTATTTTTCATTAAATTTGATAAATACTTTCTGATGAAGTTTCATTTGATGCCTTTCTTGCAGTTTATATATAACTTAGAAGATGTAAAAACTAAAAAAATTTTGAATTTGAAATAAATTAGTAACAAGTAAAAACACAATAAATTCTTATGGAAATATTTGCGACATCATATGGTGATTTTGGCATGCAAAAAGGTTTCAGAAAGTCACATCTACATGTATATTGGTTATGTAAAATATGTGCCTGGTATGGTAGATAAAATAAATGACTCAGCCACGCCCACCCACAGTTTTTCAGCTATCTTTGTTGCTTTCTGATGTTACGACCACTTTGTAGCAAAACGAAGTTGATCTTTCAGGATGACTTTCTTGTATCAGTACTAGTTTCTGAAGTTAACACTTTCAATACTGACACCAAATCAATTCAATTAGAGTTGCTGTTTTCCAGTGGCAAACATCAAAATAGTTCGCCCTCGGTCATGATAGTTCGTGGACTAGTTATGGACTTTGAATTGACTAATATTGTTGATATTCTGATAGCCCTGAGTTTTAGTTTTGTGTACAAAATACTTTTTGCCTATATGTTGGATAGAACTAGAACTATTTGCAAAAACCTCAGGCTATGTCAGAATATTTACTTTTTCTAGTTTTTTCAAGTTTGCAGAAATGGCTAGGAATTTGTCTACATCAAAGAAATAGATGCAATTGTTGATGAGTTGGTAAATGATAGTGATAGTGAAGTAGATGTTGATGACTCTGAGGATGAGTGAGGCGAGTAAAATTGGGAATAGTCTCAGAATTAGTAACGGTAAATGAAAATCACACCATGAGTGAGTAAAAGATGTCAGTGCAGTTTCACTTTATTTAGTTTAAGTAATGGTTTGATGAATGGATGATGTAGACTCACTCATTGCTAGACTTCCGATGGTTGTAACTCATGTTGTTACTGCAATCTTTGGTCAAACTTGCATCTTATATGATTAGTTGCTTTCGCCACATTATTATTGGATATGTGAGTGAATACTGGCTAATAATAGTAGTTTACTAGACTAGTTCTAAAACTGCTTCCATAGGGTTGCATGCTGCTGCAAAGTAGGATATTTTACATTATACATGAAAATATTTCCCACCCTTCCTCTTTGTTAGGACAAGCAAGGGTGGGGTGAGGAATAAGAAGGGTGGGGTGTGGGGAGATCGAATGAGTTGGATGTGGGGTTATTGAAGGGTAATGCGTGGGAGGATATTCCTCCTTTTCCAATCCCCCTGCCCCAACCGACTGATTGCATAGGCAAGCTGTGGGCTGTTCATACATTTATAAAGAGTAGCTACAGAACCATTATAATTGTATTAGATTAAAATGATGAAGCAGAGAGGAGGGTTAATGGTGGATCCAACTTAGATAGTGATATGCCTATGGATATGAATGATGATGTTGACCATGAGCCAGAAATGAGCGAGAGCGATTCTAAAACAGACTATTATGTGTAGACTGTTTTTGCCTTATCATAGGCCCAACACGAAATAATAATATGTCTTGTCAGACATAAATAAAAGTGAATAAAAGACAATCCAAGTATTTACTGCAATAAGCAACACTTTGTACTCTGTTTACAAAAATATCATTTTTGCTTTGAAGAGACATTCTTTGTTTTGAAATTACATAGTTTTGGTTCAGTAAAATAAACTCATGTTTGGTATGACATGAAAGCTCATGTTTTAAGCTCCACAATGGTGTGCTAATGCACAGCTTTGCTAGCATTACAGTAGACATATTATATAAATAGAAAATCTCATAAGCGGCCAGCTACTGAAGGAAGGATTGTACTAAAGCGATCACACTTGAAAGTGTTAACTGGTTTTATAACTCGAACCAATGTAATTATGGTTCTTCTTTAATGATGTAGTTATGGTTTGATCTTAACTGGCCTAATGGTGGCCTATGTCTAACTTTTGATTGATGCCCTCACAAATATAACATGCAGGGTATCTTATTATAGCAAAATGTCAGGGAATATGACTGCTATCACATACAATGCTATAGCTTTAAATTAGAATTGCTTTAGCTTTGTAATGAAATGTTGTCATAAACAGTAGAGTGGGGTTAGTTGAAACATGGGGTTGGTTGAAACATCTGCTAGAATTACATGTTACCTTTAACTTAGATTTTTCCCTACAGTGAAAAGGTACCAAGGTTACCTAGCAGCAATTTTTTATTCATGTTGATCAATAAAACAGGGAACAGGTGGGAGCACTTTTTCACATTCTTTTGATATTTTGGCTTTATATTAATATTGGTAACTTGTCAGATTTTGGATGTTTTGTTGAGCATCTTTCAATGAAGGAATTTGTGGAAATAATTTTTTGATAGCCCCAGTAATGCTATTGCTGTTTTGAATATTGGTTTAGGCCCTACGTCTAAATAAACATTGGAACAGCTGAAATTCAGTCTAATGTTTATATGAAACTGAAAAAGTTATTAAAACCATCACAAAATCAGCCGTAGGTTGGGATCTTTCTTAAAAGGGTTCAAATGAGACGTACCTTGACACGACACACTTTGGTTTACAAGTTCGTGTGACCTCATTTGTTGAAATATTTTCAAAAATATACATTTTTACTTCACGCATACACTAAAACCATGCCTATTGTCCTTATGTGTCTATTTCATTATCATTGTAAGGCTGTCACTTTAAGCACTGATATCTTGAAATTGAGCCAAAGCATCAGTTTAATTGTTTAACCTTACCTCGATGAAGTGCATGTCATCATTTGATAAACATGAGGAAGTCTTTAAACATAAGGCTCTAAATCCATAAACAAGAGGTCTCTTGTGATGGTTGAAAAATGCTGTAGAAGTTGTTCAGGCCATTTGGAAGGAAATATAAGTCACATAATCAGCTTATCAATAGATGATTAGATCAAGCTGAAATGAAAATGTAAATTAGCAAGCATCTAAATTTGGTAATGGCTTTCTGGTAAAACCCAAAGTGTTTGTCATAAACTAGTGCTATGAGAAGTGTTATATTGAGCATTTTATTGGCGTTTTATTTCACATAACAAAATCACGTGTCAAAACAATAACTACGTCGAGTTAATTATGTCATCAAAATAAAGGGTTTTCAACTAACGATCATTTTTTAAACTGTTGGTTTATGTGCTTTTGAGAGCTTGTAATCCTATTTCTACATATTTTGCACTTACCACCCAGTGGAGTAAGACTTGGGGAATCTTTTGATACCAAATTACTGTAATGTGAATTTTGTTGTAAGTCAACATTTAAAGATGTGGTGTCATCAAAGACGTCGATTAGATGAAATTAAAACCAAGAAAAGGCTAAAGCATCAGCTAGAATTTGATGTCATTTTTGTCTTTGTAAACTAACCCTGTCCAGAGATATGAGCGTTTTAATAAGACCATTTTTTAAAAAGCTCGGATTTGTTGGGGGTGCTTCATTCATTACGTAACGAGTGATACATGTGAAAAAGAGTCCACAAGCGATAAATATAAGATCTCTTCTTTAGCCAATGATCAGCATGAAACTTTATATAGGTCAGATTTAATGTTATTGTTTGTAAAACGGGTTGTCTGTGATTTCGGGTATTCTCGATGTTAGGGATTTTAATCTATTACCAGTTAGTTACGCGCATCGACTAGTAGTTGATTCTAGTAGTTACGTGCATCAATATCGTTAATTTCCTGAAATAATTGAAGTCGTTAATCACTGCACCGATTCGGTTTGATGACGAAGGACAGAATTGTAACAATGCTCAGTTCAGCGAAAGTGACTCAAGGTTTTCTGAGCGTCAGGTGATTAAAGATTGGGACACACAGCTAATTGTTAGGGCTGACTGGCGTCGGCAGTGTTATGCTGCAGAGGAAAATAGGAGAATGGATGTAAAGTTATCTTTATTCGCGTATCTTATACATTACATGTATATTTTAAACTAACAATAATAATTTGAGTACTATTGAATACATCTAATAAGAAGTAAAAATATAACTTTTCACTTTCACAATTCATCATTTCATAACTTTTTAATAATTTCACCTAACTATAACATTTGCTTAAAATTTCCCTTGGTAGTTTTAGCTAGTAAATTATATTTATGATTAGAATTGATGTTGATTTTTCACTTGTAGAAAGTGAGGAAAATGGATTGATTAATGTTCATCTTCAACTCTCAGAAATAAAGCTTCGAATTGTTGGCTTGGTGTATTTATGCTTTAGTTAAACAATTATTCATTTTAAAAATTACACTCTGAATATATCTAGCTCTCAAATTGGAAGCTTTCAATAAATACGTGTTAGAACGACACACATATGAATGAAAAATATAACACTTTGTTGTAATGTTACAGAGTATTTATGTGGTTCACTAGCGGAGCAGTCGTGTCGATCTGGAAACTGTCGTAAATGGGAAAGAGAGACATGAACGTGTCCTGCACAAACCATAATACGTTTTGTTGCACTAGATTAATTTGTCCTATTACAAAGCTGAAACTTTGGTGATCGCCCCGACTTGGATGGATGTTTTCAATAAAAACTTTATGCTGCGATGAAAATTTTTTGAGATTTTTAGTTTTTATTTTGAAATAATATTGTTATAAACCATGCAAAACATGATTTGCAGAACATATTTAATGCATCATAGCCCTGTTGCCATCTGTGCAGACATCTTCTCTGATAGATGGGTTACAAAATGTTATCAGAGCGGTATATTGCCTGGTACTTTGGTATAGCTCGACTCAATTCCAATGAACCAAATATTAGGTTTAAAAAAATTTATGCTCCACCTTACTAAGTAAAAACAGGGAATCCACAGACCGCCAACCAGGTGCAAAAAAGTCTTTATTAATCTTTTGCCAGAATCGGTGGGTTTTGCCAGAATTGACGTTGTTTTGAGTTCACTATTTTAGTCAACTCATAAAATTAATTGTTTTGTATTTGAATTAACTAATCAAGTATGACCAGTAAATATTTTCTACAAATTGATGGTAATAATGACTAAATAACGCTGAGTATACATGACTTCTTGGGATGCAGTTAGTTTCGCCATATACTTGAACATATTCTTTTCAAAGATGGCAACGTGCTTATTTCATTTAGTAGCTAGCTTTTGGTGTGGGTAGCAACTTAGAACTTGGCTGATACAAAGGATGCAATGAAATAAGTTAACTCGATGACCTAATTACTGTAGACCGAGAGAATAGTAGTCGATACTCAAACATTTAAACAGCATTTAGAGGAAACCAATATGGCAAGCTTTAAATCTCCTTTATTTGAGACGTTTGAGACATTTATAATAATTTGTCCGTAGCTGGAATTAAAAATTTATTTTTGCCAATATGAGCAAATACAAAATCAAGTATATGCTAATAGAGTCAAGTAGAACTAGACTTTTATCGCATAGCCGATGTGAATGCGAGAGATACAGACAGATTGTATCACTAGCTACATTATTTTAGGCAAGTCTGGCATGTTTTTTTTCTGAGCGTTTTTACCGCGACCAATTTTGGTCGATTTTATTCTTCAAATATTTTGACAATGAGATTGACTAACACTACATACAATATCTAAACTGATAGATAAAAATGCTCATTTTTGAAATCCACCAAAAATTGACGCAATCACAGCTTTAAATAGGCAAACACAAAGAAATATAACAAAAAAATAATAGGGATGTCTCAAAAGATGCTACACAAGCTGCTATAAAGTAGTTAATCATGAAAACCATCTGTGAGACAAGCTGTTAAGTCATGTGACATATACCTTGGTACTTTGTCGTGAGTTCTCAAAGGGCGTGTTAATGGTTATCTAAATAACCGACTTGTATTTAGCAACCACCAATGGTGATGATGAAAGTGTGGGTGAGGAAATAGTAGATGACATTAAGGATTTAGAGCTGAATGTTTATGTAGCTGTATAATTTGTCGTAAAAGGCGGGCAAACATTTTTGTTGGCAGAGTGGTGAACATAAATGTCGGTACAGAAAATATCACAGTGTGGCATTTTGAGTGGAGTGGAGAAGCTCCAGATAAAAATGGTCTTGGCAGTAGACAGGATAATGCAAAAGTACTGCGGATCCAACTATTGCTGGGGATGAAACTAAATCTGCACTTCGACCCAAGTTCCTTACCGATTTTACAGAAGTTGAAGAATAACAAATTTTATCTATATAATACAACATTGATTGATGTTGATGCTTTCAGATTATCAGTTATCCCACGAACAAATGAGCGGAAGTGAAGTATGAGAGTTTTTAGGATAAATGCATGTGCACAGAACTTACGAAAATTATTCATCAACAATGAGACGAACCCTTGTCTCGAAATTTTGTCAACAAATTTAACCATTGTTTTGTAGAGTCGTTTAAGTATAATAACGATACAAAACACATTCAAGCCTATTTAAACATGTTACCAAGTCTTTGTAATTTATTGAAATTCTCTTAAAACTTACCCATCTGAACGGATTATACACAAATAGACAGATTTATTAGGACGGAAATCGTCACAAAACGCTTGAAAAGCTTGGATTAATAAAAGTTAAGACTGGAAATTAAAACGCCGGGCGACAGAGAATAGAACAATTAAGTTGTGCGCATTTCGCGAAAAACTAACGTGCACATTTCACCATTCTATGGCCTTGTCGACGGTTTCTGTAATTAACGTAGGAGTACTGAAATCGTTTTATTTCTGCCAGTTTCAAAATGAAATTTTAGACCCTTGAGTACTTTGGTATTCTAACCGATGTCCAACGCAGTGTAAGTAAAAGAAATGACGATATTTTTTCTAACGATTCTTATGAGATTATTACGATATTTAATTATTAGTTTAGATGACTATAGAACAAGGACTACGTAGTACAGACTTTCTAAAAATCTATATAAATATCACAAATTTTTGATATCGCTAACTATGACGTTTTTAAATGTAAACAAAATTGTGCATTGGTTTTATATTATTACTAAATTAATAATATTGAATATTCTAATAATATCAGTGCATTTTGCTTCTGATATTGGCCAATATTGAATTTCTTTTATGGCAGGGGGAGAGATATAAGCCTAGAAACTTTTCCTTTCATTATGGCTGTTTGTTGTATATACAGTAATAACACCCACACCCAGTTTATTACAGCTACCATTGCAGTTATCCTATTGCACTGCAATGCCATTTGACTGCTAATATTGCATTTCTCAACTATCAGTACCCTTTCTTTTTTCCAATATCACTTTGGCTGTGGGCTGTATGACAGTGGAATTTCTAGTGTTATTAAAATACTTTAATTATTCAATTTAAGTACAACTAATGGGTCATATGAAGCACTATTCTAGAGAGGAGTGTCTGTCTCAACCAACTTCTTATCATGTTTCAACCTGCCCTATATGCAGGGCAGGTTGAAACAATGCACCTAATCACGGAAATTTCCCATAATTGCACTAAAGGATTGAGCTAGAAGAATTGTTTAGTTTTGCATTTGTAGCCTAACCCATACCATCATAAGTGGGAAAGAACAATGGCTAGTAGCAGAATGATACTAGCCCCATTAGGCTCAAAAGTAAAATATGTTTCAACCAACCTTGCTCTCTCCTTTGCTCTGTTTAGTAAGCATCTACACAAGTATATAATAAGGGTAGATGTGATGATTGTACACTAATATTAATTAAGATTTTCATATACTTTTATTACAGGTGAGAAAGTATCAGAGATAAGATGTGATGGTATTGGTGTTGGCAGTATCTTTAGCTTGAGTGTTACTGGTAACACCTTGGTTGTACCTCTGTATAGGACGGCCAAGTTGCTCCTCTACAAACTGAGTGAGAAATAAGGATCAAATTCTTATTAATCATCATAAAACAACATTCATGATCAGGTTTCTTCAAAACCGACTACTCTACAGTAAAGTTATACTAACAGTGTCATTATTATTGTCATCATATTATTTCTTCTACAACCTTTCTTAGCTACATGACTAACTGTTTGATCTTAAACTGTTTATTTACACGTAGTGCTGTTGTATGATATAAAGATTTATCAAAAAAATTGAAAAGTTTGTTTCCGATGAATCATCTATCGGTGTTGACCTGAAGTTGTCAGAACTATCAATTGCGCCACTAGAGTATTAATTAAAAAACATCTCGGTAGGCCTATAGCAATCTCGGTATAGCAAAATTGTGATAACATTTCCAGGAAAGCCGCTTATTTACACAAGCTATGCGATGTTTACGGATTGAATTATATTGACAATCATTGCTGACATACATTGTTATGAAATCTATCTAAATGAACAATCGCATCCTATGTCTCCCTTCAAAGTTTATTCTCAAAACAAATCTCATGATATATCTGTCTGTGGACTGCGATCATTTCATTTGTGTCTAAAAGATAAAAGGCCTATTTTGGTCTAATGCCGTGTGTCACATATACTGAGTTGTGTTTGACAATTTTTATGTTTTGACATGTTTTGTTTATGTTTTTTATATAAATGACTCACTCTTAGCTATAGAGAGTCAGTCTTTTACACGTGATTGCTATATGCACAGTGTACATTACTCAAATATATTATCTTGCTTGAAATTTAAAACGAAAGTCTTAGCTGCGCAAAAGCTTATGCCAAACCGATAAGTGTGAGGTTAGCACACCCTTACACTGTCAGAAGTTAACCTATATCCTTTGCCCTGCTGCAGCAGCTTACTTTTTTGTTATAGAGGGCAGAACATGCCAATTGTTTGGTTTTACATCATATTCTTTTCCAAAGCAACATAATGGTGTTCCAACCTTAAATGCACATATTTGCATAAAGTTTATATACTTTTGTGATCATCAAATTATACATTAACATTGAGGCCGCTAAAAATATTTCATTATAGAGATGATTTTGAATAATATTAGTGTATGGTGATTAGCCCCTTTTTTATTTATATTCTATTACATATTACCCACATATTTCGCAAGCTAACTACTTTACTGTTCACTATAATTATCTAGTAGAAATTATTAACATTGATGACTCTATTTATAATGTAACCGATCACATCATAACCTAATAAACTGATAAAGAATTAAATCTGTCTATATGAATGAGTTGAATTATTTCATTGAAGTTAAGATAGATAATAAATCGAGATTTAATTTGAGGTGCTTTGCAGTGTAATAGCTCAGTAACAACTCAGTGCAAAGCAATCTTGCACTGAGTTGTTGATTTCTTAGAGGGAATTATATCGAGTCATGTTAAATCCTTGAAAACAGCTCTAAATTCATCACATAAAATAGGTGATTTATATTATTTACTGGTAGCACATTTAATTTAAAGTCCTAAGTTAAGAGTACTAAGCTAAATTCTTTCCTGTTGTTCTATATTCACCTTCAGCGTTACAATAATAAAAAAGTATAGAAAGTTTAGATGGTTGTAAACCAATACTTATTAGTTACTACTAACCTATGTCAGGTATATATTTGACTATATCACATGGAGTATATGAAATTCTGTCAGGGCTTTAAAACACAATATTTTACAAGTAACACTGAGCATTACTAAAAATCCATGCGTGTTTTTTTGAAAATGCAGCAGGAGGGCCCTTCAGAGCAATACTAATTTTTCTTAGTTACACATTTGACTAAGTCAATATGGATAACTACGTGTCTACATCAGTGGTTAGCTATGATAAACAAATACTTATTATGAAGCGAGTTAAATATATATTATTTAGAACAAACTCAAAATAACATTAAAATTATTTGGATCTCAAGAAAAAATTAAATAGAAGAATCCCAGCAGTGTTTTGCATTCAACTTACGCTCCTCGGCAGAAGTAACAGTTGAAACTTCAAAGGAACTGCTCCATGGGTCAGCAGTAATGTTAAAGCTGGTGACACTTTCCACAATACTGTAAAATGTTATGCTGTTATAGACAACTTATTGGTGATTAACACGCTCATTTACCTGGACTATTCTCACTCTTTTCAGCCGATTTCACTAATCATCCCTTCTGTAAGCCACATCATACATTCCCATCTTCATTTTTTCATTTTTCATCTTCCATAAAAAGCAACGTGATAGTCATAAGACAATAATAAACTCGGTGGCACAGCCTGAAGTAACTGACTCCCTGTGTTTACTGGCTTTCAGGATTATAGTACACTGCTTTAGGGTTTCTAATACTTTATCTCCCTTAGCTTGTCTCTTTTCCTCAGTCCTGATATAGTAATAATTATGACACCACTGATTTTTTTGGGCTTAATATTCCTGTTTTTTGCACAGCTTTTGGTAGTTTTTACCTTATTTCAATTTAGATAGTATTTTTCTTGAAAAACTTATTTGAAATGGCATATGGTAGTTGCAACATTAACGTAATATACGAGGTAGCTGCATCGTTGTTACACATGCAGTATCTTATTCCTGAGCCAACCCAAGAAAAAAGTACTGTTTAGTCAACGTAAAGATGTTAATACCATACTCATTACTGAATCAAAAGAGATTCAATTCAAATAAAAATACATCAGTATACAAAAGCTGCAGTCAGTAAAGCTATGAGCATTTAACGAATCATATTAAAAAATTATTTTTTATCATATCCTCATCTCAAAAATTAGAAATTTTTTATGACTTGTTGAACTGTTAATAACTATAATTTGAATCAGTGATAAGAAGTATTTTATATAGTATGAACAAGAAATATTTACTAACAACAGTTGTAATCTCAGCCTAGGTAACATTTTACTGTCGTACTAATTATACTAGTTACTAATAATTGCAACTAATATTAAGTAGTTATACTATGAGATTACATATAATTATTTAATATAATTAATATAACCATTAGTATTTATTTAGCAAAAGTATATGGTAGTTTAGAACCAAATAAACAATAAATATAATGCAATACATCATATATTGAAAATATAGGCTCTTGTTAAATATTATATTTAAAAGATACTGATCAAAACCATTTTAAAATACAAACACAACTTAGAAAAGATATAATATTTACAATCACATTGTTAAAAAACAAATTAATTAGTGTCTCTTAATGGTTGCTTAATTGTTATTGAATATCTCACTGTTTACTATCTATTGGCAGTCGTTATTTAGAAAAAAATAGCAAGAATATTTCAAAAGCACATAAACTCCATCATTCATAAATAAACAAGTTTGTAGGTTACAACATACTACCAAAAGTCTTTATTCTAACTAAAAATTTACTACCAGTTTGTGTTGTTTGTTTACAATGCAAGTCGTTAACAGAAATGTAGTTATACAACACTAAAAAGTAACAACCGTGATGAACATCTCCGCTCATACCCTTAATAATATTACTTGGTAAAATACATAAAACAGCTTTTTGTTATTGAAACCAACAGGGAGCAATTTACAAAGATCTTTTCTACAACTGTATGAGCACTCCATTTTGAAAATAAAATATTGAAGTTTTTTTCCATTGTTGAAATTTGACACCGGAACAATTTTAAATTATTGTGAAAATCATAAGGTAATTAGAGTGTCATATTTACGATGTGAATCTTTTGCAGCGCGGATGTTTCAACACCAATTACGATGTTGAAAAAGTATACTAGAAATGTAAAACTTTCCATTTTACTAAAAGTTTGTTTGATGGAGTGGTGAAGCAATCATAATAGTTTTTGTAAGTGAGCCAGTTACTCTCCGAGCCAACTTAATGACCAGCCTGACTGTGTTTTGCAGGTGTCAATAGTTGGTAAAACTGGCGCTTAGAATTTAAATCACCTGCAAGTTGTATTTAAGCTCTAATGAAAGCTGTTTCACTTTAATTTGAAAATTTTTTGAACGTATAATTTATCTTTATGCAGAGAACAACAGCAACAATACTGATGATGGGTCCAGATACATTACCATTGCAACCTCAAAAAACCAACAAAATAATGATTTTAAGTTAAATTTCAAGTTAAGATTTCTTTTATATTACGCAAGTTATAATATAATAAAAATAATGATTGGGGAAATAAAATACTTTGTTTTTAAACTAAACATTACAGTAAATTTTCACAAATTATTTTATAGAGGGTTTGGAAATTTTGTGATTTGCATTGTGAAAAATCTTACCTATACACATGGACATAAATATGGACAATCATCATAGATATAAATATAGATGCAGATATGAGCGTATACCTAGATGTAGGCATTAACATACATGCATAAATTTATGAGAGCATGAACATAGGAATAGGTAAAGACTGAGATAAAGATATAGACATCAACTCAGAAATATTCTATGGTGTAGATGTGAAATTGAAACCAGAAAATCTGTAAGGCTCAAGCATGGCTCAAGTTAGGCTAAAATAAGTCTCAAGTAAGGCTCAAGTAAGACTCAAGAAAGGCTCAAGTAAATCTCAAGTAAAGATCAAGTTAGGATTACGTAAGGCTCAAGTAAGACTCAAGGAAAGCTCAAGTAAGGCTCCAGTAAGGCTCAAGTAAGATTCAAGTGAGGCTTAAGTAAAGCTCCAGAAAAGCTTGAGTAAGGCTCGACTATACCTCAAATGAGGTTCGAGTAAGGCTAAAGTAAGGCGTGAGTAAAGATCAAGTGAGGCTCTAGTACAGCTCAAGTAAGATCCTAACGAGTATAATGTGAGGCTCAAGTAAGATGTAGGCAAGACTCAAGTAAAGCTAAAATAAAGCTCAAATAAGGCTCAAGTAAAGGTCAAGTAAGGCTAAAGTCAGGCTCAAGAAAGACTCAAGTAAGACTCTATTGTAACTTTCTGTATAAAAACCGCTGTGAGGACACATAAGACAGCTATAATCAGAATTTCTGATGAAAAAGTTAGCATAGCTCTGATATGTAAATAATCAAACTGAATAACTAAACAAAATCTGGTGTGAAATTGCCTCCTATCAAGAATATAATAATTGTAGTGCTTGACCATGTGGTTGTTGTTTTCATCTTCGGGAACATTCAATGCCAATTTTATAAGATTTTTAGATCATGCAATAGACCTCTTGCAGGAGCTTATGAAATGGAATCTATCAGCATAATATGATAGCAACTTAAACGACACCAACCAGTGTTCAAGGCTCTGGAACTTGGAGCAAGTTACGGTAAATTTATTTTGTTCAAAATTTAAGCAATCTGATATTGTAGCTATAAGACTTAATAGTGTAATTCTACAATAGTCATTTTTCTTAGAAGAGTTTTTATGTGGATATGTAAAAACTGGGGTACTTTTAAAGCTGAAAGAAGGCTTTAGCCTGGTCACGGCACATCTTGTTTCTGATCATCACATCTTTGAGGGTTTCATTGATTAATTATTCGTCCTTGTCAAATTGTATGGCCACTTTTGTGACTCTTTGAGCTACACTTTTTTGCTCTTGAGGCAGCTGTTAACAGTTAAATTGAAAGAAAGTAATATTCAGCTTAGCACTGTTGTGGAATGTGATCTACTGAGAGCTGAGTCTAGGGCTGAACCTAGCCGTGCCGAGCTGTGCTCAGTCAGGCAGAATAACAAAGCGAGAGTTATGCCAGTCAGAGCCAAGCAAGGCCGAGTCAAGTACAGCTGAGCTGAACCAAGCCGAACTGAGCCAAAGCCGAGCCGGGTCAAGCCCAGCCAAGCAAAACGCGAGGCGGGGCCTACCCGCTATATAAGCCTGAAAATTTGTGCTAGAGAGCAGTTCTGTTCTGGACCTGTTCATTGCCTGTTACTTAAGCATTCTTGTACACCATATGAACTATGCAGAAATTATATGTATATACTTATGCAATGAGTCGTGTACTATTGGAGGAAAGTCAAGGTTGCACAAAACTTTTACACTTGTAGCAGCAGTTGGATCTCAAAGGATCCCAAGAACTTTACCACAGGACTCGCATCGGGATCACTGAACTCTGGATGAACTACGCTGCCTAAAAAACGGCGATGCTGCTCCTAATGTAACAACTTCTTGGCAACAGGAAGAAACCAAGAGAGAGCTGTGGAAAGCCCTGCAGTTTTGTACCCAGTATATGCACCACTCCTGGAACAGAAACCTAGTGAAAGTTCCGACAGGACTTGTGTGAGGAAAGAGCATTGCTCCTACTGGAAGAACTTGCTGCAATCAGGAAAAACCCAAAAAAAGAGCCGACGGCCGCAAACTCAGTGGAAGACTGCTCTGGAAAGGGAGCATAAAACTACTGAAAGCTAAACATGGCCAATAGGAGAGTACAAAGCTGATCCAGGTATTACTGCTGCCAATGGCGCAGGAATCGGCACCGCGCTTTAGGACTCCCCATTACACTGAAAAGGGAGATGTGGAATACTTCAGTTCTTGCTTCATAGAGCTAGCAGACGCCATCCAGTGGATGGAAAGAGCAACCCTGTTGCACCTCCGAGGAGCACTGGGCAAACAGGCTAAGGACTGCGGGCTGGCCGATGACCAGGAGGCTATTTACAATGCCCTCTGGGCAAGATTCGGGCTGTTCTCTAGGCAGGCGCCAAGCCAGTTTATTGCCCTTAGGCAAGAGGAAGGAATGGCATTTTAGGAGCAAGCTATAAAAGTCGAGAGGCTGGTACGCATTGCATATGGGAACCTGTCGACCCGTCACCAGAATAACATGGCCATGAAGCTGTTCTGTATCTTGGTAAAGGACCCTGCCCTGCCGCGACATATGTTGGCCGTACACGCGCCCACACTAGCTGACGCTGTACGGGCCAGAAATGACTACCTCCAGATTAAGGGAGGCGGGTGCAAACTTGCCAGATCTTCGGTGTGAACCTTTTAAGAAAGATCCTCTGACCAGCTAAACTCGGCCAAAACCGACGTCATTGGTTGACTAGCCTGGCTAGTCCAATCTCTCACGGAAAAAATGGAATGACTCTCGGAGCGAGTTCACACACAGATATGAAGCCAGCCAGCTACCCTTTGCTGAGGCTGTGGCTGGCTAGGGCAGTTTAGAAAGAAATGCCCTCGCTACTCGAAACCTGCTTCGGGAAATGGGGGAGGCGACAACGGTATCTCCGGATACTGACTCTGCCAAGGCCAAACAATCCCGGAGACGTACCAAAGCAGCATGGGATTTGGTGAACGCTGCCGGTTGGTCTCAACTAGCAAGGACTAGACTAGGGAAATTTTATGCACAGGAAGGGCATGCAAAAATTCTAAGTTATTATCAGCCCTTGAGTGAGGCCAGCCAAACGCATTTCCGATCCCGGATGCCATCAATTCCCCTTTGTGCGAGCGGCAACGTCGTAACCAGGAATGCAAAGGGTGATTACCAAATCTCATCTACCTAAGACACTGAAGACCATTTCTACAAGATGCGACAGTCAGAAGCATGCCTTAGCAGCGGCAGGGCCAATACCTTCCCCGCCTCAGGAGCAGCAACCTCAGGAGCCGCGGTTTGACCCCAGACACTGGGCGACCCCAAGAACTAACTTTGGTTCGCTGCAAAAGAGGGTTACTCTATGTCCTTCAAAAATATCTGGAGGACACTACTATGGCGCAAGCCCTCAGTTGACCTCACTCCACTAGCTATTTCCTTCAAGAAAGAATGGAAGGACGGCCCATCTAGTTTTTCCTGGACACAGGGTGTACCATGAACCTTCTAAATAAAAAATTTTTTGACCAAACAGCTGGAGCGGTTTGAAATCAGCTCGAGAAAATTAACATCCACGGTCTACTGGTTGATGGCACACGGCTCCCTTTTTATAGAAGAAACCAGTTACCAATTCGTCTGATGAATGTAAGGACAAATTAAGTCTTTGTAGTCAGTTGCCTGATTGAGGATGCCATATTGGGAATGCCATTCTTCATGGCCAATCAGTGTTCTCTCAACAAAGAACGACCGGTGGTTTGAGTGGATGACAGGCAGCTAGTCTGTACAGGACTGGCACAGACGACTCCTACAGAGCAAGGTGCAGGTGATCAGGGAAGTGGTAGTGCTAGCTCGAACTTAGATGGCAATACATTGTCACATTACTACAAGGAAATACTGCCCATTGGGGCTGATGGAAGGGTTTCCAGGCAGACCTCCCTGGCAATTAGCCTAAATAAACCAGGAAACAAAAGACGTGTCATCACCAGATGCATGAACATGACGGAACTGCCATTGACCTTTGAGTCCAGAGCCACTATCGGCACTTACACCTAGGTAGACACCCCACAGGTGGAAAATGACGACCCCTTACTGTATAAGGCCGGTTCGACTTAAACCAATAAGGTGCTGTCTCACCTTGAGGAGTGTTTCCAGGTAGCCCGACAAAACTGTGAGTGTACGAGCCAGACGGCGAAGTTGGTCTGCCAACTGAGTCAGTATGCCACCGTGTTCAGCACGGGCGACAACGACATGGGGAGAAAATTTGAGGCGGAACATTCTTTTCCGCTCAAGGAAGGCACTCGGCCAATCCAGCAACAGGCATCCCACAGGCTCAGACTAGGGAAAGAAGCAGAAGCTGAAAGGCCGGTTCAGGATCTACTCAAAAAAGACTTATTGAGCTAGTTGGAGGAGTTTTGGATCTCCTGCTTAGTGCTGATCCGAAAAAAGGCCGGGAAGTGGCACTTCTGTCTAGACTACCGGCGTTTGTATGTCGTCACCAAGCAAGACCCTGCCCAGGATCAAAGTTAGCCTGGATGCACAGTCTGGCAGCCGCTACTTCAGCCCATCAGACCTGGTGAGTGGGTACTGGCAAGTGCCCCTGGATGCAGAAGCCCAGGAGAAATTGGCCTTCTCGACTTGATCTGGGCTGTGGAAGTGGAAGGTACTACCCTTCAGGTTTACTTCCGCCTCAGCGACCTGCTAAAAGCTCATAGAACATGCCTTACACGACTTCCATTGGAGAAAGTTTTGGTTATACCTCGATGACATCATAGTCATCACACCAGATTTTAACACAAACCTGCACTGACTGGAGGAGGTCTTCCAGAGACTCCACCGGGCCGCATTAAAGTAGAAGCCATCTAAATGCAATTGATTGCAGCTTCAGGTCCACTATTTGGGTCATATAGTGAGCAAAGATGGAGTTTCAACGGACCCTGACAAAGTCAAGGCGGTCATGGAATGGCCAAACCTGCCCAAAAATAAGGAACTGCAAGGGTTCATCGGAACAGTCGGCTACTACCGACAACACATTCCCGAAATTGCCTCGATAGCGCATCCCTTGCACCAGTTGACGGCAAAAGGAGAGTCCCAGAGATGGACAGAGGAGGAACAGATCACTTTCAACAAACTGAAAGACAGCATCAGCGCTGCTCCAATCTTAGACTCTCTACACCCCTGACGACAGTATAATTTGAATACAGACGTCAGTAGATGTGGAGTGAAGGCCGTGCTGTCCCAAGTTCAAAAAGGCTGCGAGAGAGTCATTGCCTAATACAGCAAAACCCTCACCCGCTAAGAACGCAATTACAGCCTCACTTGACATGAATTGCTTGCGACGATCAAGGCAGTAAAGCACTTTCGGCCATATTGGTATGGACAGGAATTCATTCTATAGACAGATCACGCATCTCTCCAGTGGCTGTGTGGGAAGAGGAACTCTTCGAACTAGGTGGCCAGGTACCTCAAGATCATGGCAGAGTTTCGATATACCCTGTAACACCGGTCAGGAACCCGACACAGGAACACCGGTGTGCTGAGTAGGCAAACCTGCAAGGACTGCCAACAATGTGCGAGCTTTGAATAGAGCGATGGAGGCCCCTCATGGAGAGAGCTGGCTTGGGAACAGGGACCGTTTGCCGCATTGGTACTGACCAGTTGGCTGTATGGGACTGCTGCTCTCAACAAAATGGGATTGAACCTGGACAACGTCGCATACCCCAATGTGCCGATCAGCAGCTCACATGGGACTCGGCCCCAACCGTGGCAGGGTTGAACCTGAGTGCCGTTGGTGCCCCCGAGGGGCTACCAGCCCCACCCAAGAAGCCAGGATCAAAAGGCGAGTTGGCAAGGCTACACGCTACTGGAAAGAGACCAATGGCCATCATGCACCATGCAAACACCACGGTAAAGGAGGTGTCGGTGGAGCACCTGGAAGTTGGAAGCAGGGAGCTGGATATACCGAATCACATGCGTGATTCCTTGCACATCCATCAAGACGGTGTGCTGGAAGCACTTGTTGCCCCGCTGGGTGGCGCATCATCTGCTCGCCACCTATGCGAGAAACCACAGTGTGGCAAAAACACACCCAAGCCCAATCTGGGGTGGGAAGGACCACAAGACGTCTCCAGTTAGCCTGGTACTGGCTCAGACTTATGTCTACAGTCAGACAGCTCGTAAAAAATTGAGAAGTGTGTCAGGCCACAAAAATGGGGGGACAAAAGCAGCCGCGGAAATTTAGAGGTTCTACTCCAAAAGACCCTGGCAGAAGGTGGCCGTGGATCTGGTCGAGCCTTTTTCGGCCACTCAAAGAGAAAATAAGTGGGTGCTAGTCCTTACTGACCACTTTACTCGATGGCTAGGCGCACTGGCACTGCCTGACGCCATGGCACCAGTGGTCGCGAACGCTTTGGACGAGCGAGTGTTGTGCTACCTGGGGTTGCCAGAGCAAATCCAAATAGACCAAGAGGCGCAGTTCAAGAGCCAACGGCTGGCCGAGCTGTGCCAACTCTGGAATGTGGGAAAGACACACACCACTCGTGTGGGTCTTTCCACGTTCCACGTCTTTCCACACGCACCACAGGCTAATGGAATCGTGGAGCTGAACAACTGTGGACTTGGGGATATCCTGAGGGCATTACTACTAGCCCGAGGACAGAATGAGTGGGACCTGTTACTTCCCCAGCTGATGAGGGCAACCCGATGCATCTCCCCTCTTCCGCAACCAAAGAAGCAGCCAATATGCTGATGTTGGGACAAGAGCTGAATTTACCGGACTAGCTGGAGAGCTACCTCCCACCGACCGAGTTCTTCATTACCCACAAATATGCCGTCGAAGTGCAGCGGCGGTTCCAAACCATACATGAAACATTATGGCAGAACCAGATAGAGGTGAAACAGGAGGACAGAGACGAGCTACCGCTGTACGCCCTGGTGTGGCTGGGTGTGGCTCACAAACAACTGCTAAAGGTGGTAGGAAAACCCCAGGCTACCGGCAAAGTTCGTGGGACCGTACCAGGTTCTAAAGGCCTGGGGCAACCACATCTATCTGGTAGAAAGGCAGAGCCATTCCTAAATTCAGAGCGAAGCAAGACTGAAACCTTACCATGCTTTTCCAGAGAGGCTGGGACAAGCCCCCCTACCCTGGAGCCAAGGAGGACCCTTAACATTGAGGCAGCCTGACACAGCAGGCCAGAAAAAACTTTGGAGGAAGTCAGAGGCAACCTCTTGCTAGTAATATCATGGCCCAGCTGAGAAAAACTGCTGGTGGAGGCTGCAAAAACTCGAGGGCAGGAGGCAACTCCTGCAAGAAACCTGACTGAACCAGAGGAGAGGGATAGGGAAAAGACCGAGCTCAGTAATGACTGACCCGGTCCCAATCGGAGAAGTTCCGGGAGAACCGGTATCAAATCCGGTGGAAACCGGAATGATTCCGAAGCCCGAAATCCCATCAGACTTGGTTCGACCCAACCCGAGGCCACCCCGAACTACTAGGAGGCCGGAACTATACAGAAACAGAGTATGCTACTCTGTGGAACTGCCAGAAAACGGCTAGGAGATTGAAAAGGAAAGTAGTAAAATAGCTTTTTCAGCCGCTACCAAAGCTTTCTTTTTAAAGCACTCATTGACTCCAGACAATGTTAGTATACTTGATAACATCGATAATGCAGGTAACACCTCTCTACAGGATTTACGGACTTTGGTCACAATTAGCTTGCAAGAAGCTGGGGAAGCGTTAGACAGGCCAACATTAGCAAATGAGGTGGCGTACAAGAAAGTGGTGAAGAAGCAGGCACGGCACGAGGAAGAATAAGCCACTCAGGACACACCGTGTTGGAGCTGACTGACGCGGGGGCAGAGGCACTGTTGAATGGAACTCTGAAAGACGATGAAGAAGAGGTGTACAGCGTGGCCTCAATAAGGACAAAGAAAAAACAAATCAAGCCACCTTCTCCGGACCTGCCTTTTTTTTCCCTGGCTGTGGCACTCCGTGAGAGCACGCCCATCAGAAGACCGGGACCAAAGGAAAACCTCACCACCAAAAAGCCCCTAGAAAAGACTGTTAAGTACCGGTCTACTTGGACTACCGTGTGAGGGGAAGACCAAGTGCAAAGGGGAGCTGTCAGATTTGCTGGTTCACTACTAGCACCGGCGGCTCGGCTTTCATGCATTGCAACATTGCACAGTATTTGTACGCTCTTGCGATTGACAACATGTGTCGCGGGATCAAGTACTGATCCACCACGCTACACACCAGCTAGGTGAAGTTAACTCAGTTGTCTACCTGGTCGATCAGGATACCTGGGAGCAGCTCCGCCAAAGGAATATGCAAGGCTCTTTACCTATGGCTGCATGCACCCCTACTACCCGGAGCAAAGGGTGACACAGCCCACACAGAAGAGCTCAGCGGCCCGCGATGCATCCCCGCTCACCATCTCGGGCATGTTCGGTTCTGACCGGGCTGGGCCAGACAATGCAAGACCAGACCAGTCATCACACTCTGGCTGAGACAGTTGGTCAGACACCCGCAATCCAGACACTGCTGCAAACTCAGCGTCGCAGAGCCCAGTTGTTGTCTCAGGATGCGCGGGACTGAGAGAAGGCCGCAGAGGACATGCAAAGCCTACTACAGCGAGAACAGCTGAAGGGTCAAGAACGTCAGCTTCTGTTAGAAGAATTGGAGTGCCCTGCTATGGTACTCACCAGCACAAAGCTCTGGTGCATCTAGCTCTCCTCTCAAAATGTTAATTGGAGACCCTAGTCACCAATTGGGAGAGTGTGTGGTGGAGTATATCTACATACCAAACCCACCGGATCCGAGTCGGCCAAGCTGAACCGAGCCGAGTCCAGTAAAATCAAGTGAAACAAGAAGCGGGGCTACCCACTATATAAGCTTGAATGTGTGTGTTCGAGAGCAGAGCTGCTCTGTGCCTGTTCGTTACCTTTTGCATGCTTACCATTGTAACCTCTTATGAATGAAGAAGACAAATATATGTATAGACTCTTGCTCTGAATCTTGTACTGGTGGATCAGTAAAGGTAGCGCGCAAAACCTTTACAATATGCCTAATAAGAAGGTTTGCAAAAACTACATGGCAGTTAGAATATTGTATTTCATGAACGTTTGATGATGAATGAATTGTACATTAGTCTTTACATTGAAACTTTTCCACTATTCTATTGAACTTATGATGTAATTCTGTAATAGATAAACAGTATTTATTTAGGCTATCAACATTTAATGCAGTGAGTATAATAGGTGAAATTTAAACTGTCTGGTACCGGTAGTAGTTACGATTGTCTGGAAAAGTGGTGTGTTTCTACATATAAAAAAGACAAACCCAAGTAAAAGCAAAATCATTATATGCTGTGACGAACATCACCATTTTGCATGTCTATTTTTCTACATTTATTTGTAAGAAAGGTTACAATATTCTAGTTTTGTTTTGTTTTAATTAATTTTAGTTTAAAACTTTTAAAAAATTGGGTCTCATTTTTCCCCAAAAATATCTACACCTTAAAATGTTTGAATGCCTATATCTTTTGTTTGTTCATATTTTGACATTTCACAATTACATGTATGTCATAAATATATCAAATTTTCATATTTTTTTGAGAAATAGAAACAAATTAGACACCGAGCAAAAATTAAAGCTTAGTCCGTAGAAGATAGTCATCAAGGTCAAAACCCCTGAAAATACGTCAGCTGTTAAAAAAATTAACTTTCTTCATTGTACTCCAAAAAACAAGGTGAATAAAACTAGGTAAGTTTTTTACTGACATAAAAACTACATTCAACTATTTATATTTAAACAATAAATACCAAAAACAAAGCCACAATCTAGAATTTATGTAGCATCTGCAGTTGTCCTTTCAGAATATAGAATGTTCATTATAAAAGTTTCTATGTTACCACAAGAAACAAAATAAATGAAAAACAGGAAACAAAACTAATTTTTTTACAGTGCACAGTATATGTTAGGCAATTTGATTCAATTAAAAAAAAACATTTTACATTGTTCTATTTTTATCCATTCATCTATACCTTTGGAATTATACTGACTAATTTGGAAGATAAACCTTTGTTTGCACCAGAGGGCTAAGTATTTTGAACAGGATCTGATTTGAACGTACCACCTACACCTTGCCCTCAATTTATGAAAACTCTGTTATTTATGCGTATGATGGAACACAATTGGACCGTGGGTACTTATATCTCTATGAAAGAATATAGAGTCTGTTCACCTATTTTATAATGTAAAAAAAAATCTTTATTTATAATAGCAAAAAGGATTATCAATTAGATAAACTATATACTTAGCTGTTAAGATGGACTTGATCAATATTCTAAAAACATTCCACGTTATTCTAAATAAATTAATATAGAGCTGTAGAATAATGCTCTGTAAATGTTTTGTTTAATGTCTAGTTTATCTTAGTTTAAAGGAAACTGCCAACCCCATTTACTCACCACAAGACAGTCGAGCAATAACACTGAGTGTTAAACTCTATCGATATAATATTATAAATTTAAATAAATAAATAATTAGATGGACATGTAAGATTGGCAATAAACCGTGCCCAATCCCGCAGAGAGTATGGACATAAAATTTTGCCTTAGCGATCATTTTGTGCTCATTTTATATTTTTTCTTTATTTTTGGGCTCCATTTCTTTTACTTTGTTCTGCATTGGAGTTTTTTATGGTCTTTTCAATTGTACGGGCATTTTTAATGATGACAAGCCTTTTCCTGCGTTCGATAGGCTTAGTGATATTACTGGCCAGGAAGTCGATTGCTACAACAGTATGCCGCAAAATAATGTCACTCTAACAGCTTCTCAATTGTGCAAAAACTGTTCGAGAAAAGCCGAAATCAAAATTAAATTATTTATTTTTAATTTTCTTCAATTTTTTTTCTTGCCAATCAGATGTAGATGCAGTTTCCAACACCTTAAAAGGAATTGTTGAAGTTGCTTTGTCTATGTTCAATAAAGTCAACGGTGTTTTTTACAAAATGGTCTAGACGAATGATATAGTTGAAATCTAATTACTGTTTAATAAAACCTCACAAAATATGCTGCGATAGTCAATGTTTAAACAAACTCGTCATCTCCGATCACCAAGTTGGTGTTTCTTCCTCATTTGACGGTGGCAGTTTCGGTACCGACGGATCTTAATTTTTATAATTCCCTGAAAACGCAACTGATGCTAGCCTTACTATTCCTTTCAACATGCTGCTAAATTTTGGCCTATCAAACATGGTATTTGAAAACCTACTACAAATCGCACAGGGCTATGCCAGCCTTTATGATTAAAAACGCTAGAAAGAAATACTTTTTATTATCTGAAAGCATAAAAAGAGAAAGCTTATTGATAAACTTTCATGCAGCTATAAGTGTGTAAGTTTGCTATTCAAGTCATAAATCCCTTGCGGTCGCATGTATTCTAAAGTTGCAACTTTTTAAAAAGTTACTTACATTAAAGTGAACATGTTCTTAGCAGACAAGGATGAGGTTTCATTAGGAACAAATAAAATATTCAGATTGAAAGATTTGATGAATATTTTAAAAAGAAACATTTAGAATTCCTGCTTTTTGGTTTTTTTGGTTTGGTTTGATTTTTATTGCGTAATAATAACATGACAATATGAGTAAAAAAAATACACAGAGTAGCAATAGGACATGCCAGATAGCCAGAGGCTAGAGTCAAGGCAGCCCCAGCAAGCAGTAGGAAAAGAAACAGAATCAGCGATAAGCGCACACTCCGGAGCACCAGAGTCAGGAAGGACAGTCCCAGGACGCCCACAGGCGCTCTACCAACTTCGCCTTCAGCTGACCCGGAGCAGAGCCCGCACAATCACTCAAAAATTTATTATATAATTTCATTGCACTAAAAAATATCGATCTCTGTCCCTTAGAAGACAAACACTTTTTCAACTTTAATTGATTTTTACTTTTTAAACGGGTATCTTGACAATGATCTATCATAAAATCTTGCAACTTTTCCATGGGGAAAGAATTTGTTAAAAACATTAGCAGGCGATACTGGAATAAAATTTCAATTGGCATTATTTTTAAAATTTAAAAATTTTTGGAAACTGTTTGATTTGGTTTAAAATTGAGTATTATTCTGATTGCCTTTTTTTGCATGATTAAAAGTTTGTTTAAATCAGTTTTGTTGCCGTGGCCCCAAAACTCGATTCCATAAATTAAAAGAGAATAGAAAAAACTGTAGTACAATTTGATCATGGTTGATTTGTCTAGGTAGGGGCGAATGAAACGTAATATTAGTAATATGTAATTAAGTTTTTTGATGAGACTTTGGATGTGTTTTTTAAAAGTCAAGTTGTTGTCTAACGTGATACCTAAAAATTGAGTCGAATCTTTGATTTGTAGTTGAGAATTGTTTAAAGAAAGGCTTAGATTATAATTTTGAGTGTTTTTAGACGGATTTTTGAAAACTACTTGAAATGTTTTACTGTTGTTTAAAATGAGTCTGTTTGATAGGCACCATTCATTATTAATATTTAATTCCTCTTGGGGTTTAGAATTATCTGTTGAAAATATATTGGTGTCATCTGCGAATAAAATACAATCCAAAGCAGGTGCAGCATTTACTAAGTCATTTATAAAAATTAAAAATAAGAGGGGTCCTAAAATTGATCCTTGTGGGACACCAATCGTAATTGCCCTCATTTGCGAACAATCAGTATCTGTTTTGGTAAATTGAAATCTATTTTGGAGATAACTTTGAATAAGAGAGGAAGACTTTACACTAAAATTGTAGTAAAAAAGTTTGTCAATTAAAATTTTGTGATTAATCGTATCGAATGCCTTTGAAAAATCCAAAAATACGCCCTGAGTTATATTACTTTGATCTAAATTAGTATATAAAAATTCCATTAGACTGTTTATTGCTGTAGTGGTGCTTTTACCTTTTCTAAAACCAAATTGTTTAGGCGACAAGATGTTATTGGTTTCTAAAAAATCCCGTATTTGCAAAGACAAACATTTCTCTAAAATTTTTGATAAAGCAGGAAGAATGGAAATGGGCCGGTAATTAGATGGATCTGTTCTATTTCCTTTTTTAAATAATGGAGTCACGCAAGCTATTTTTAAACAATTTGGGAAATTAGATTGTTGTATAACAAGATTTATAAGATGTGTTAAAACTGGAATTAGGACTAGTTTATTTTCTTTTATTGCACGGAGAGAAATCCTATCATAGCCGGTTGCTTTAGGAAGACTGAAAGAATCAATTATTTGCAGTGTTTGGTAGGGGTCAATTATCTGGAAGCTAAAATCAATATCATTTACACAGTTGTCCATAAATTTAGAAAAGTGAATATCGGAAAGTGGCAACTCATTGGCCAGTTTATTACCAACATTTACGAAATGATCATTTAAGGTCTCAGCTATATCTTGCGAGTCTGTTAGGAGTTTTCCATCTTTGTTTATGCTCGTTGGGCTATCTGAATTTTTAGAGTCTCTATTTAACAATCTGTTTATGAATTTCCACTTTTCGTTTTGATTATTTTTACATTTATCAAATTCTTTTTTATAGAATTTAGTCTTCGCAGTTTTAATTTCATTTGTGACTAAATTTCTGAAACTGTGGTAAGAGGTGTGGAGCGAAGTATTGAAAGGTTCTTTTTTGCTACACGTACATTGACACGCACCTTTGGAAGTATGCTAATTGCTTTGGTAGAAGGACGTTTTTCAGCTCAAGGAAGTTGACTAGTTTCCCATGAAATGGTTTTGGGCTCCACTATGATTTTAGATGTGGTTTCGTGGCTTTGCTAAAAACAATTTTACAGTAACTTTAGACAGAAAAAAATTCAATTTCATTATATGATATAGTAAGCGTGAGCAAACTTAGCAATGGAACGAACACTTTATGAAAATAATTAATTAAAGATCAACTTGGACACAATTTTAGTATTTTTTATCAGAAACTATTAGATTTACCTACATTTTGATTTTTTGATGTTGAAGGTAATCAGACTGCCAGGATGATTCAAGAGTAAAACCGATGAAACTTAATTGCAGTTCAAATGCTCACATCTAATGGAAAAGCGATTATGGCATCTACAAGTGCAAAGAGACGGACAGAATAGAAACATGTAACACCGCAATCTGAACTTAATAGCCTATATCAACTATTGCAATAATAAAATTAATAGTGACATCAGTTCTGTTTTTTGGTGTAAAATAAATAATTCAGTCAAGCTTTTGTTAGCTGTTTAACTCAAGTTAGAGACAAATTATCAATAAAACTGTTCCATAAATTGGTTCATAAGCTTCTTTACATTTCAGAAGTAAAAAAATTATTATGTAGACCATCAGGAACAAGATAGAAAACAATTGCAAGTTTTCCAACATCTGAACATGTATGCTACTAGATAAATTCCTTTTATGTTCACCATGTGCTTAACAGTTTCCTATGTGTTTATCGTCTTAGTAAATATGTAAGCTTGCATGCAAATATGTACATATGTCTGCACATATGTACATACATATATGTACATGCATATTTACATACATTTTTGTACATATGAATGTACATACATATAGGTACGAGCTTATGTACTTATATGTATGTACATATGCATACATATAGGTACATGCATATATACATATATGTACCTATTTATTTCACAGAGCTGAAAGGTCAGAACTGACAGGTCAAAAGTTTAAATACATTTTATCAGAAATTTATGTTATTTTTTCAGCATTTTCAATTATTGTTGATGTTTGAGGTGATCTGATAGTTACGATATTTTAAGATAGAAATGGAAAAAAACTTAATCTCACTTAATTTGCTCAAAAAGAAAAATACATGAAAAATGACATCACTAGTTGCTATCATAATTATAGCTGATATCCGCTATTCCGTTCAAGTTGTGGCGTTATGCATTTCTATCCTGTAGTTATCTTTGAAACAATAGACGTCTTAATCACGCTCTTGCTTCAGCTGAGCATTTTAACTGTCAACAAGTTTGGTCGATTTCAATTTTGGAAAATCCTGGCAGTCAGATCACCTCAAACATTAAAAACATTTGCAAATGATAGAAAACTACCAAAACTTTCTGATAAGTTCTAATAAAATGTTATACAAGTTCACTTTTACTCGCTTTAATATCTTCATCAGATTGGTAAAAAAAATTTATCAAAAGAAAACAAACAAAGCAGCAAAGCACGTAACCTTAAGTTGTCCTTTCTACCCTGCCTTTAAAACAATTTCCTATTTTAGTATAATAGTAAATAAGAAATGATGACAGTCTGGATTTTTTAAATAAATCTGCATACCACTTCAATTATGGATGTGTTTTGAATATTTTTTTTCAGGAAACTTTTAATTGTTTGCACTTTATCAACCAATGGCCTGCTCTGCATGATTTCAATGAGCCAGTCCAGTTCATTACTAGCAGTGGTCACATAATCTTTCTTCAACAGCTTGAAAACAATGTTTATGATAGACTCCAACTGCTATAAAAGTCGTTAAAATACTGGTAACTATTTTTGTATCAATTTTCCATTCAATGTTATCATTTTTTGTTCTTCTGCTTTGAGATATTTTACATATAAAGCATTATTAAATTTTTTAAAGTTATAGACAAGACCAGCCGAGCTTGAAATAGGCAGAGCTCACAGCATATATGTGACAGGGAATAGTTTGAGCCGCTCAAGAATGCTAATGTAATACTTTGTTGCATGAAGTCTTTTGAAACAGCAGAAACTCATTGTTAATAAAAACTACAATAAATTAGTTAAACTCAATAGATTGCAACAAATATAACTACGCACTACCTTACTAAAGGTCATACTGTCTGAAACAACATAAAGAAATGTTGAAAATAGTGACATAACACAATATTTTTAAAAACGATGTATATTTGTTTAGCTTACTGCAAACATAGGGTGTGTGTATTCATGAGTATTGCTCTTCAAAAATGGTCGTTTGGTCTTGAAGAAAAAACCTCAACAACCGGAGACATGAGATTTAAGGTTTGATGTCATTCCTGTCACCACACATAAATTTTTTGAGAATTGAACCTCAACATCTTTATTTCAGGTTCTAGACCACAAGGTGACGCCAGATCTTTTTGTTTGCTAATCGGTTTACATTATTATAATGGCTAGACTCCTAAATAGTGGCTGGTCTTCAGCATAGTTTGAATAATTTCAGATGTTACACATGCATGTAATTTAAATTTTACTCTTCCTAAATGTACTTAACAGAGCAGTATCCAAACAAAATGAAAAGTGGTATGTAGGGGTAGTGAAAAAATCTTTGCACAGAAAATGTATTTTTGTAAATCATGTAACAACCGATACATGATAAACTTTCAAACTACTCAAACTTTCCAACTTTGAAAGAATATCATAAAAAATTGTTATGTGCAGTTCAAATTATTAATTAGAATAAACAATTTAACGACTGTAAAGGTTTTCAAACTTTTAAAAGAACTGTAACTTTTGAATTGAGTGTTTTGTTGCAATGCATTAAGAGGGAAACTTCAATTGTAAATGTGTTTAAATGAAAATGTAGAATAATTCCTACAACTGCGTTGAAATATTATTTGATGTGATTTGTTTATGATTGGTATTATCTCTATTTGTTGCAGAGTTGGCATGGTAAGGCGAGAAGATTGTATAGAGTATCACATAAATGATTGTAATTATCTAATTCAAACATCTCCTGGTAAAAATCAACAAACTTGTATGTACATACTAGAGCATTATACAAATTGGTACTAGAGCAAAATGTTACTTTCAGTAACTATAGTTACTTGCAGAAATTTCAGTTTATTTAGTGGTTACGATCGGCAAGAATAAGTCACATCAGAATATAATATATGTAATACATACTATGGGGAGTTCGTACCTTTGAGACAGACTAATAACATGAACCTTGAGTCTAACTTTAATGAATTTAGCATACTAAACACAAAGTAAAATGAGGTTTTGGTGTTTGTTTTATATAAATAAAGTTGAAATAAAATAGCAAGTAACATACATATGTATATGTATATATTTTTCAGGGTTGGTAGGAGGGATTTTGGTGGTTAGCATTTGACATATTTGTTTTTCCATCATAATCAGTACCCCAACTGCCAAATTTTAATGCTGAGGAAAAAACTTTGTTGATATAGCATAGTGAAAAACAAATTAGCTTTAGTCTTAAGAGGACGAAAAAAAGTTTCATGTTTCGTAGAGAAAGGTGAAATAAACTTTCATAACCAGAGCATCGTAATCCGTCACCGTTGCGTAATAACTAATAATTTTTTATTGACTTGAGAATTGGCTTTTTTGTAATGTTTAAGGCGGTCCGATTACCCGTAAGCTTCAAGAATAAAATCTACTTAACTTGATTGTGATTAAACCGCTCCGCTTTAAGTAAAAAGTGCCGTTATGATGTTTGTAGGTGCCTAAAGGAAACCGACAGATTAGAGATGTGTAATGCTGCAACTTAAATGCAAAAGTTGATGTTAAAATAAGTGAGACAGGCAGCTGCACCACTAGTGACAACATTCTGGCACATATTTTTACTAAAAGTATTAATTTATATTAAGTTTTGTCAATTTTAATCTTGAAACATTTAGACAATCAGATCATTCAAACATTCAAAACGGTCACAAATAATAAAAAAATACCAATAATTTTTTTTGAAAGCTATTAAAAATTTGGTTGAGTTAATTTTTAATAGACAACAAAGGGTTGTGTTGTTGCCTTAGCTTGAACTCTTGCCATGTTGCAAATAGGTTTGCTGGAGCACTGAAGAGAAACTTTCAACCAGCAAAATAGCAAAACTTTATTGCTACTTAGCATAATAGTATCAACTGTAAATTCTTAGTAAGGAGCTATTTACTCTCGTCATCATAGCATAAATGTCCTAGGCAAGTAGTGATGTCAGTTTTAAAAGTTGTTACAAGTTTGTGTTAAAAAGTTTGCTACATAATTAATGGCTTTCTATGTTTTGAATGAATTTGGAGTTCCTCCCACTCCCAATCATAGAAATGGTAAACTCCAAGCGGATTGGACACCCACTACTGCTTCCCAGCTTAAATTGAGAGCTTTTCTGGTATGCGGGTTGCTTTACTAATGTAATTTTAGACTATTTTAAAACATTTAAATATCAGTTAACAGAACAACTCTGCCATATACTTAGTAGGAGTTTTTGTAGTTGTATTGGAAAAAAAATATATCCAGTGTGATAAATATACTGTACTTATCTACGGCACTAAAACACCACTGATTTTACAACTCAGTTTACACTGTACACTCCACGCCTTATTAATGGCATATAGTCATTTTTTTAGAAGAATTTGAGGTTTCAAGCGGGTCTTGAGTTGCAGAAAATACAGTAAGTTCTGAACATGCAGATTTTCAACGATAAAAATTTTCTGCCATATTTGGATGACAAATGCTAAATGTACCGATAACTATCACTTCTGTAAATTATTGCTAAATATTATGGATTATCAAAGATCTTAACAAAATATTTGGGGAATGTTTTCACTTCCGTACCCCATCTGTCCATTATTAGCTCACCGTGAAATATTGCCTCGTCTATTTTGCAGATATCTTTATCAGCTATTCCATTAACAGCTTTTGGACCAATGCTGGCAATCATATTATTTCCGGTCCAAGTCGCAAAAATATGAAGAAAACTATATATCCTCTACTCATGTATTCCGCAATCTCATGTTTATGTCAGTAAGTAGTTATCAGGAATAAACTATGTGATTATAGGTATTATTCACATGCTCTCTAAGGTTAAATTCACTATTTAGGATTATTTTAGTTTCATTATATCAACTTTATTCATTCTGGAAAAATATAACTTTGAAAATTAAACAGTTTTTTTCAATGCATTTGATAGAGTTCATAGATATAGTAAACTCTAGATTGGCGAATAGCTATCATTCCAATGGAGCAAAAGTGAGGCCTATAATTGGCTGTTGTTCTCACGATGTTACATCGCAGAGATGTGCATCACAGCATCAGAGCCTTCAATTGAGCAATGAGTTTAGTAGTGAAAGCATGCTTGTCCTACTAGTTTGTCAGCCATGAAAGTTACAATAAGACCAAATTTTTGGTGAACTGTCATCAGAAAAGACTGCAACACCTCAGGTATGTGAACCCAGGATAAAAGTTTTAAACACTTGGTAAGCTAAACTTTTGCACATGTACTATATCATTGGTTCACGTTGTAGGTTGCTACTGGAAACAAAGTAACTATCAACTCAACTGAACTTACTTGTCTTATCATGGTCTCATAACAACGAGCATACATTTCCATGATTGTTCTTAATTGAAAGTGAAGTAAATGAATGCTTGGGACTATCAAAAGAAATAGTGTCTAGACTGATTACAACAACATATATAACAAACTTGTCTCTCAGTTGATAGGGTTGTAATCTAGCTTAGGAAGATTGATCAAATGCCTTTTCTGTCTCATTCCAAGTAATGTAATGATATTCATTCTACTACATATATGTACTGGTGATGTTTAGGCTAAAAAACTCAAGCCGCAGCTGGTGCTGTGCCTATGAATGTTCAAGCTTCTCTTAAAAATGCCCAGATCTGGCCTTTCACCGCTTTCCAAACAAGAACGAGCTGAAACCCGTAATGCTCGCCTAAGGCAGTGCGAAGAAAAGATTGGCCTTCAACATCAAGCTCTGTATTATGCAGTGGATATTTTCAGTAAGAATGCTACAAGGTTTTACCAGGTATTGGAAGAAAACAAATGCTAAAATATGATGCAATACCTATAATATTTACAGCTTATCTAACCTATGTTCAGCCAAAAGCTGTAAAAAGACACACACCAACCATAAGAACAAAAAGCCTGCCAAAACGTGGAAGAACATCTTAAACAGCAGCTAGCACCAAAATACCTGACCCTAAAAATACTACACCTGGTGATACTACTATAAATGATGATGAGCAACCTGCAGCTTCTGACAATCAGGACACACCTACAGCCTCGACAACGAGCTGCCGACGTGGTGGTAGACCTAAACAACCTGCTGTTCGTGTATCTCAATATTAAAAAAGAAAAATCGATTAGAGAAGAGGAATAGGATTCAAAATAATTTGATCACAACACTGAAAAAAGACAATAAACTTAACAATATAGAGGTTACATCTATGAATGGATGTCTAGGAGAATTATCGTCCAATGAAACTGCAAAGCTAGAAAAACTAAAAAGACGTACAGCAAAAAAGTAAGAGTTTGCCATAACATTGTTCTATTATTTGCCCCAGGCTTATGAATACCTGCGGACACAACTTACATTGCCAAATTCACGCACTATCCGATCATGGTTTTGATCATGACAGATGTCATCAAGAGTTTGAAGAATGCCATCCGCAGATAACTGATTCTAAATATCATTCGGTTCATTAGTTTGTTATTAGTATAATTTCTATTTGGTCACTTTTTGTATTATCAATGATATAGAAGCTTGTAAATCATTGGTATTATCAATTATCATGTGTCTAAAATTCTTGCCCTTCTCATCCAAAGTTAGTTTTATTATATATTATCAATAAAATATGCAGTCTCAGATGCACAAACTATATAAAATTAAGCAGTTTTTAGTGTTAAGTCAATAGGAGTTCATAGATCCGCTGATTCACTTTAAACATCACCATGACATTGCGCCATGCTAATTATAATAGGTTTCACTTGTTTTGATTATTTGCATGTCTAGGGTTTACTATATCTATGGTTAGAGTTATTCAAAAGGTTTTAAATGAGGTTATGGAGGGCGAATGTGATTTTATTTGTCCAAATACAGTGTTCTACAACATGAGTTTAGCTTGGACTGTTCTAACACACGGGTGTTATAATTTGTGACTGGTAGCAAAGGTAATTCAAATGAAGCTTATCTTGTATCTATACATCAACATATGTTTAGTTCTATGTGCATTATACTTTTTCAGAAAACATGGTCATCAAATTTTGCTTAAAGCTTTTTAAACACAGTGTATATTGCTCATTTATTTCACAATCATATGGTGGCAGTACATTGCGAAGATGTCAGCTGCTATAATTGGGCGTGCCATCATAACCTTATTTACTGGGAATATATACTGTATTTAAATTATGTTTGACACGAGTAATTCTTTGAAGGCACTTTACCATTTATATGATAAGTCATCCTTACTATTAGTGTTTGTTAAGGCGTTATAGAGTGATGATTATAACTCACGAATAATAGCTGAGTTTTCCTTTTATATTCCCATTATTTTCAACTCAGCTGTAACACGCTCATAAACTATAACTATGAACTATACAATAACTGGCATCATTACCTATTAAAATAAATAATATTTAACGTGATGATTGTTTTTTTTTCAATTTATTTTGTTTGGGATTTTTTGTAACTGTATTTACATAATATTTTGCCTAATGAAATATTACTTCTAAATTATCTTCGATATTAATTTCGTCGTTAATTTATTTTTCAAGTGTAAGATAGAGGTCGAACACAATTTTATAGCACTTTATTTTCTCTATCTTACGACACTCATATTGTTCACATAAAATACATATTTGACTCATTAGACTCATTTCGAAAATCTGGTTGGATATTACCACACAATAGATATGTTAGAAACATCTCATTAGACTGTCAACACCTAAATGTTGCAATAAAGACAATGACCAACAGGTAGCACAATGTTTATGAAATAATTGGAGGAAGTCAACAAAGGTTTTCCTCTCCATGATCTTTACGATCGAATCTGTTATAATGATATGTTAATTATGGTCTGGCATGATCATCCTTCTAATCCGTCAAAGTGTCTTTGTATCTTGCTTCCTGTATGAACAAAGGTTTTTCTATTTAATTGATATCGTAACCATTCAGTTCTGGGACTCTATTGTTATTGTGAATAGTATATAAGGCTGTGTATGAGAATCATTAGTGTACGTAAATTAGTAAGCGAGCTGTGAGAGCATAATACAATAAAGTTTGATAGTAATTCAAAAAGCACATCTCTTATTCAATACAAAGATAGTTGGTAGTCTAACAACTACACATCGCACCCAACCATTACACAAGTTTCAGAC
This sequence comes from Watersipora subatra, assembly GCF_963576615.1. Taxonomy (NCBI): domain Eukaryota; kingdom Metazoa; phylum Bryozoa; class Gymnolaemata; order Cheilostomatida; family Watersiporidae; genus Watersipora; species Watersipora subatra. The sequence goes on along the minus strand of NC_088715.1, from coordinate 41,779,997 downwards.
TAGAGTTAGGAATTCTGTAATAGTTATTGTTAATACTATCATAAGGTGGAAACCAATATTCAGTGATGTTTATTCGTGTATTTATTTGTTCATTTTTATTTTCTAAAACTTTTTTAAAAGATTGCGGACTGAGAGATTGAAGCTGATTTTTGTTTATTTATTGATTTATTGATTTATAATACGTAAAAAGACAACATTTTAGTCAAAAAGTGAAAATAGGCCTAATTGTATATTTAGCCAATTCACCTTTTTCTCCAATTGTGGGTGCTTTAGCAGTAACAATTGGTCATGGCTGAACTTGTGATATTTTCACATACTACTATATTCAGATCACAAAATCCAGTTTAAAACACAAGTTCAGTTACTCTGTCGTCTGTAGACTAGCCTCACTTTATTTACAAATCATTTTATGTTAGGCTTGGGTGATTGACAACTGGCCAAAATGAGCCCCCCAACTGGCCAAATGCATCCCCAATGAGTGTGTTCTCATGGCTGGCCGTCTTCATTTGTGGCAAAGCCGCTTCAACCACCATTGATTACGAATATATGCAACCATCAGTTTCAGAATTCATAATTCAGATTTCCAAACTCTGGGTATTTTCTAAGTTCCTGGCTAGTATTACTGTACTAGTTTTGGATTGTGAGACAGTATAAACTTTATTGTACCTGAGGCCCTCTAGGCATTTTTAGAACTAATACTAAGGAGATCTTTAGCACTAATGGCTTACTTGTATCCAAACTATTATTAATGATTAATGTCTATCTATTTTTGAAGTTTTGCTGCATTAGAGAAGCCACTCTGTGCTCTGGTGTTTAAAAGACTCAATAATAGTCAAATGAATTTGTAAACATAAATATACTCAAAGGCTCTTTTTGTCTCGTTTTAGGAGAGTAGCATACGAACCTAAGATAGTTTTAATTTTTGATGTGTTAAACTAAATCTGAATTATACTAATTTACTATGTAATAGATAGGGGCCTGCATTGTTCTGTAATCAAAGCATTCAGATGAATAACCAGAAAATTTGTTTACACAAGTTACCTTGTCTTTTGTCTTATATTGCAAGTCTCTCAAAAAACAAACACGTGATAAAACAACCCTCACGAAGCACATCACTCATAATATTGTTCAAAACGAAAGCTTAAAAAGATTTAGCTTAAATCTAATGAAAGATATTTAGAGAATGTATTTATCTTTTAATAAATTGACATTTGTGTGCAGCATGTTTTAGATATGTTAGTCCATAACATCAGTTGCATCGATAACAAAGCATGTTTAATTAGCTCAGAAAATTAGTGAAATTTTTTTAGATTTTCAATTTTGGCTGTTATGGTATCAACGATGTGACACAACTGTAGGTTAATTTATACTTTTTCTGCAATTTATATAAAAGTGTTTCTTAAATAAAGAGATGTTTGCTTTGTACCAAATTATTTGAGAAAGCTACACTATTTAAAATACTAGTTACCAAGACTGCAAATCAGACAATGACTTGTAGACTTATGTAACGATGCCACAAATTATTTTTTCTTTGCTGTTTATTTAAAAATGGCTTCAACAAGTTGATCATGATTATAAGAAGTTGTGCAGCTTAAATTGTATTGTTTGCTTAGTTTTTAGTGCACCGCTTATTTAATCTGTCTTCAGACATATCAAGCTTTCTATCAATCGCAAACAATCATTTTGAAAATGTCATTGCCAGCTGCTTTAACAATCTTCCACCAAATATCTGTTCTCTTAGCAGAGAAAGGCATTTTAAACACTATGTGTCGGACTATTTATTCAATCTTAATGGCTAACTTTTGGTTTGTCCCATTTTTGTTTTACTATTGTTGTATGGCTTAATTTGAAAAGCATTTCTATTTTGAAATGAAATTATTGCCAATAAAGTACTGTATATATATATATATATATATATATATATATATATACATATATGTATATATATATACTGTATATATATATATATATATAAAACTGAGATTTTTCATTCCATACCTAAACTTTAACGTAATGTGTACAGAAGCCAGACAGAAACGCAACAAAAAACTGGCCAATCAATCTGACACGACAATCTTTACTATAATAAGACCTGTATTCGTTTGATCATTGGTCCAAAATCACAGGCTGGAAAATGGGTTGGCAGGTGTGAAATAATTCTTCTTCATACAAGATTGGGAGGCTGAAAATTTGGCTTTCTGGTTTAACAAATGTTTTAACTGCAATTAAGTTCTGTCAATTTTAATCTTAAAACATCATGGTAATAAGATCACCTTAAACATCAGCAACAATTACAAATAATAGAAAATACCAATACTTTCTGATAAAATTTCCTCACATTTGGTGTAAGTTCATCAGCGATAGACAGCCAAAAGTTGTAATAGAGCCTTAGCTTGAACTCTCACATTTTCATAAGTCTGCAGAAAGAGTGAGACAAAACTTTTAGCCGGTACATAAATCATTCTTGCTAGCAGAATAATCTCAACCATGAACTTTTAGTGAAGAACTATTCGCTCTTGTTGGAACCTTGTAGCATCTAATTTTGCATTTTCTAGCTACCTGGCAGGTTTTATAACATGAAATCTTGTGACCTTTGGTCCATGGTGCCCTAGTTACCCCTACACACCTGTATGTATTGTCATCCAACAAGATACTAACATCTTACCGTGTATGTGTATGTATGTGTAACCACAAGGTAGGCCATTCCTATGACATCCAGTGTTCCTATCATAGACCGCATATCCCTTTTACATATGCACATGATGAATCATCAGTTAATAAAGTGCGCCCTTAAGTTACAATGCCTCTGCTCGAGGGCCTTTTGCCTGACTACGAAACGTGATGCTTTTTTGTCCTTGCCATGCTAGGAGAAACTTTTTTCATTCTTGCAATAAGATTTTAACAAACATTTCTCTCAAAATTAAACTTAGACCGTCAAGGTACTGATTACAATAAAATAATAAAAGTGCTATAAATAAATATGATAATTTCCAGAATCCTTCTTTCAACGCTTGAAAGAGATGAGGCGCTCTTTATGCTGGTGTGGTGTTATTCATTATAAGTTATAGTGAAAAGGAATTCAAACACAGATAAGGGACAAAATTTAGGCCAATGGCAAAGTTGAAGTTTAGTTTAATAAAATACATACAAAAAACTTAGCTTTTATTATGGGCTTAGTAAGGTGAATTTATTTAAATACTATTTGTGTTATGTTGTTTCGCGTTACATATTAATGTTACATATGATTGCAGATTGTAACTAATAAACACACTGATATTACCTTAGGTAATTATAGTTACTAAGGTTAACATATTGTTCTGTTACAAAGTTTTATTATGCGCACTACATATACAAATTTTTGATGATTTTCACCAGAGGGTGCTTGCATGATTATGGTTTTTTGTGTCACTGGACACGATATTTTTGCTACAATGCTGAAGCAAATTAAAATCATACAAGTGCAAACTCAATATTTCTTTATTGTAATCATTGCATAACATACTCTATTTAATCATTATATATTCGCTAACTATTTTACCTTTATGTTTAAAAATATTAGGAGCTGTTTTTCTTTTAATCATAATTTGTTTCAACACAACCTTTTTATGAATTTTCAGAGTTACAGCTCTTTGAAAAATTTGAAGACTTTTACAGTTGTGTGATTTTTTCTGGTATTTTATTTAAACTGCTCAATACACTTTTCTCATGATTACAATCTTGAAAGCTAGAACGGTAACTGTTGTTATATGATATATAAGGAAAACCTTCCCTGTGCAAATACTTCTTTATTACTATTTTACAGTCTTCAGGTTTTACCTAAAGATTGCAATGCAATTGCGTGAAACTATTGGTAGTAATGATTTTAATCTGTAGCTTTTAAGGAACTTTATACGTAGCTCTGATTGACTTATTTATTGAGCACTTTACTTGACAGTGTGAACTACATATACTATACATGTATGTATGCATTTGTAGTATGTATATGTATATATATGCATGTACATATACTATGCACTACAGTATATGTATATACATATATATATGTACGTAAGGGTATATATATTAACATAAATATATATAGAATTGAAGAGATCTTATAAAAAGGTAAAACGATTTTATAACTTAAAGTTTCATGTTTGAAACAATCTTCAGATTTAAAGATTAGATCTGAAGATTGTTTTAAACATGAAACTTGAAGTTATAAAAACATTTTTATATTTTATAAAATCTCTTCAATTTTACAGATAGCTCAGCATATGCTTTGAGCACTCTACAGCTCACATTGGTACCAAAATTATATATATATAAATATATATATATTTTATATATTATATATATATATTTATATATATATAAATAGCATATAATATATGTTGCATATGTTAAATAATATATATATATATATTTATGTATATACATATATATTATATAACATATGCAACATTTACGATTCTAACTTTCAAGCTTTCTATTCTGAGAAAAGTGTTTTTCATGCAGTTCAAGTGAACCAAGAGAAAAATAAGACATATTGCATTTTGTTTACAACACAAGTGGAACAGACAAGCACAGCTATTTTCCTGTCTATGGTATGGCTGGGCGCCGCCGTTATGTCTGAGTCTTTCTCGATAAGCTCCACCGCTTTTTTTTTGTTCGGCTATCCGAATTTTGGCTGGCGGAGCACTAAGGTTTTGCTCAGCTGACTGCCTTCGATGGTAGGTCGGCTGCTTCCACCCCATATATCATATCCAACTAGTAAAGCATCTGCTATAACTGAGCAGCATTACATCAAATATTTTCGGCAAAACAAAATGATTTCTTAACATATACCATTCAATAATTATTTTGATTTTTAATATTTTCAAAGTAATATAGTAATTTAATTTGCTGCATTATATTACATAAACTATAAATGATAAAAAATGTTTGCAGTTTTCGTCATGCTCAGAATTTAACAATAATAACCTTTGGGCCCTATGTTGGTAAATAAATGTTTTAACAATGGATATGTCAATTCAAAGCAGTAAATTATAAAATTCGTAGCTTTTTATTTAGTTAATCCTGCTAATAATTTTAGGTCTGTTAAAAATTTTACATTTGAGCAGAAAAATTTATATATATTGCTTCTATTTCTGTTCAGTTTTACCTGCTTTGGTAAAAATATTTTCGCAAAGAGATAGGTGATAAAATTTTGGTTGAAAGCTGACAAAAATGCATACTTATACTTTTTTGGAAGCTAAATTTATATGAGCTAGATTCAGTGTTTTTGTTGCCCGTCCGTCTTGAAGGTAAGAACCATGGTTATAATACATTGTGATGTTACACTTTCTTGCAGATCATAACCACAAAATGCACTAAAGTTATTGTAGGCAATTAGGTTGACTATGGTTAACATAAAGTTTTACATAATATTTTTTTAAATATGTTGATGTGTTACAGGCAGTGCTGACATTAGATAACTTTTATGCGTTTTTATACAGCTCTATAATAGGTCTATAAATCTTTTCACCTTATGATGGCAACACAAAATGAACTAAAATCTTAAAAATTAACACCAAATAATTTTTCATTGCTGTCATAGCAAAACTAATTATTTTAGCCATTACTTGCTATTGATTTATAATTTACATGTACATTTACACATGTTTATAGGCTTATTTTTTCTCTTTAACATTTTCAACAAATTACTTTTTTCGTGACATGAATTTTTGAAATTATGGTTGTTTGAACATGTTTCAAAAGTTTTACAGTGGTTTTATATGGTTCTCTTAAGTCACTTGACTTGCACAAAAGCTTTTCATAATATGAAGTTTAAATATTATATTTGTAAATGTTTAATAACAATAACTTTTACCTGTAAATATATATACATATATATATATTTATATAAAATTAGTGGAGTATGAAATATGTGAAAATATATTAAGAAGAAAGTAAATTTTTAGTAATTGCGCTACAAATTTGTTTCGTGCTATGCACTCATTAGACATGGTTAGAATAAAATATTTTAGTCCAACTGTGTCTGATGAGTGCATAGCACAAAACAAATTTGTAGCGCAATCACTAAAAGTTTACTTTCTTCTTAATATTTTTTCAAATACAAATTTCATAAAAGTTCATAAGGAACAGATTTGATTTTAAAAGGTTAAATTGTAAAGAGCTAAAATATGAATATGAAAAAAACAAATATTGATCCCTTACTAGAGAGCATTTAAAATATCTGCAAACAGCTTTTATTGTTAACTTTGTACAAAACTAATAAGCTTTTTTATACACTTTGCTTTTTCGGAAATAGTAGTTTTTTTTTTCGTTTTTTGATTTCCTAAAAACTTTAATTTGCATTCATTTAATTGAATTTGCTAGAAAATATTATTGGCAATAGCTTTACTATTCATAAAGACAAATAATCTTCTCAAAGTAACATATATTGAGTTTTAGAGAATGTTAATGCAGTAATCCTTAATGTTTTAGCTCAAGTTTCAAAAATGAGTTTTGATGGATAGCTGTTGGTAGAACAGTAACCTTTTTATACACACACTTCTATGCAAGAATTGTTAATATTAATTCAACATATTCACAAATTTTATTTGGTTTTCTCAGTTTGTATTAATTGTATCATTACCAAACCATCTCATATTGTAATCGTAGCAAAACAGACTCAATTTAGCTATTACATGCTAATTATTTCACTGGTACATCTAAACTATTTTTTGGTCGTCTTATTCTTAAAATTTATTTGACCGGCACAAAACATTTTTCTCATGATATGAAGTTTGAAAGTTACAGTTGTTTGACAAAATTTGATAAACTTCAAAGTTCTTTTTATTTTCTATTTTTCTCAACTACCCAAAAAACTTTTGACATAAAAAGTTACCTATCATGTTTTCTCATGTTAACTATGTAGTTTGAATGTTAGAATGGCAAATGTTGTTATACATATTAAATGCAAATCGATTTTCTGTACAAAGATTTTTTTATTACCCAGGTACAAGTACAGCTTATGGTGTTAAATGTTGAAAAAATATTTTACCGAAGTTGTTTTCTCGCCTTTGAGCGGATTAACATTTACATTATTTTATTTTAATGGGAAAATTGTTTCGGATCTCGAACTACTCGGTTTTCAAACTACCTTCTGGAACAGGTTATGTTCGAGAACTGAGGTTCCACTGTAAGTTATCAAAAGATATAGTTCGCTAAAAATTATGAAATTTTAAATTTACATTGGTTTGAAAACCTTTACAGTTCTTTTATTTTCTCTCTTAATTTATTTCACCTACACAAAACACTTCTTTCATGATATGTAGTTTGAAAGTTAGAATGGCAAATGTTGTTATATGTTAAATACAAATCAATTTTTTGTCCAAAGACTTTTTTTACTACCCGGGCAACGTCGGAAAGCACAGCTAGGCTTGGGGCCGTGGCGTCACTTGGGGATGCGTGGGAGACACTTTTTTTGCCCCAAGTACAGCGAGAGTCTCCAGGCGCGGCTTTCCGGATGAATGAGTTGGCGAGTGCGAGGCGATTGATTGCAAAGCGATTAAGTGCTAGGCGATATGTTGCTAGACGAGTAGTTGCACGTGCAGGGTGATTGATTGCAAAGCGAGTGCAAGGTGATTGATTGCAAGGCGAATGCGAGGCGATCGAGTGCCGGGCGATTGATTGTGCGGCAAGTGGGAGGTGATCGGAAGGCAAGTGCGAGGCAATTGATTGCGAGGCGATTGATTGTGAGAAATGTGCTAGGCGATTGATTGCGAGACGTTTGGTTGCTAGAAGATTGGTTGCGAGTGCAAGATGATTAATTGCAAGGCGAATGCGAGGTGATTGATTGCAAGGCGAGTGCAAGGCGACTTATTGCAAGGAGATTGATTGCACGGAGAGTGCAAGGCGATTGATTGCGAGGTAGGTGCGGGCAGATTGATTGCAAGGTGATTGATTGCGAGTGCAAAGGGATTGATTGCGAGGCAAGTGCAAGAACGCGATCATCAACTGCTCGGCGGGTAAAGACTGGTCAGCCAAGGCAGGGGCTCAGCGGCAGAAGTGCGCGATCATCAACTGCAAATATAGACGAGGGTGAACGGCTGCATGAATCTAGACACATGAATCTAGAAATTTTACTAGATTTTACACGCATCTAGCTGTAAGACACGTTGCAGATTTCCATTGTTCTCCCCAACATTGACATGTATATGTGCATGCATTCTCTGATCAGGACAACTATTTCAGTAGACTGCATATTTGGAGTTGTTTTACAGTATAAAAAACAACTCTCAATAAACCTTATGCTGCATGTGAATCCGTTCCTGTAGACGGGGAATGCAGCTAGTTATATTGTATATTAAAAATTAATTTGAAAAAAAATACACATGTAGGTGAGAACCTTTTAGCTTATGACCAAAATGAAGTTTAGTAAAATACTTACTAAAACTTAGCTGTAGGCATGTGTTCAGTAAGCTAAATTTGTTTAACTTAATTTCTACATTTATGTTATATGCTAGTCTCAAAGGTCAGTGCTCTCCAATGTACCCACTGCGCATAGTTACTTGCAGTGTTACACTTTTTTGCCAATCATTAAACTGTTCTACAGTCCCATACAACACACAACACATATTACATCTGTAATTAATAGAGAAAACAAAAAAATATTCGAAGCAAATTGCAACAGTAACAGTGATTTCAACTGCAATGTAAAGAAGCCTAAAAGAAAAAATACATACAGTGCAGCCACAGGATACGATTATCCTGATGTACAAGTTTTTTTACCTTGTGAAGTGAAACATGAGGATATTTTCACCTCCCCAAAAATCACCTTCTCAATTATTCAACAAATTTTTTGCCTAAATTAAAATCACCAGTCGATGAACTAATTACGTGCATGGGCCATTCCGTGGAGACTGGTCCAATGTGTGTGCTGACCCATCATAGATATGATTAAAACTAATTGTATGTGAAAGAACATGTCAAACTTGGTATGAATCTAAATTTTTTAGTTGCTTAACATTTCGTAGCGCTGCCGGTATCACCCCAAAGTTTGCCGTTCAGGAACGGGCAACTCCAAATCGGACTTTTTTAGGTTTTCTGATAACAAATATCTCGAAAACTGTATCTTTTAAAAATCTGAATTTTTAGGTATGTCTTCTTCCACATGTGATCTATCATTTCCATTTAAAAACTTGTCTGTTGGAGGCTGTCATTTGGGGTCAGAAGTCGCTAATGTAGGTCAGCAGGCCCTAATTTTGGCAAGTTTTGTAGATTTAAGCTACATGTATTTTAGCGTCACGTAAAACCCAAATTTTTTTTCATTTTTTGGCAATTTAACTCTTGATATATGCTTATTAATGTATTTTCTACATAAAAATAATTTATACTTGTCAGAGTTCATCCTCGTGTGGGCGGGACCAATCCAACATGGCTGTCGTCGGCAGCCATGGAAAAGGGTGACGGAAACCACTAAAAATCACAGAGATAGCGTGAAAAACTATATAATAAAATAATGTTTTATACATATTTCACATGCACTGATTCCAAATCTTGTCTTAAAATCTATGACATTCTACTGGAAATAGGTTAATAGCACAATGAATTGAACACACTTTTATATAAAACAAAAACGTTCAAGGCCGATTTCAACACAATAAGGCTGCCCTGTCCAGTCCAGTGTATCTGCATAGACATTGAATTCACAATTACCATTTATGTGACAGTCATCACATTTGGAGCATAGTTAGTAACTGCTTGAACATATACCAGTTTTAACTCTCAATGACATCATGCTATTAGCTGAGCGATTTCTTGCTGTAAATGTTGACTCAAGGTATATTGGCGGTGGTTAGCTGTCTCAAGTTTTACCCGCATCAAGATATGTTGAATTGGAACATACAGTTCATCTGGTCGTAATGGGTATTTGAATACCTTGGCTGGTCCATGAGGTAAGAGAGAGTTAATTTTTACATCCTCTTCTTTCATGTCTATATCTATCACAGATCCAATGTACCAGTCCTTTTCATATTTGTAGGCAAGGTAATCCCCTGGTTTAATTTCCGCCAATGCAATTAGCCGAGTCTGAATTAGCCCTGTCAGCAAATTTCCTGTAAAGGTTTTGCCATAATCTATACTGATAGATACTTCACCATTAGATGTACGCCTGCCTATAAGTGTTCTCTCTATTCTTTCGAAACGATGATGGCTACGGGATCCAGGTACAAGGACGCCATCAGTTTCAAATCGTTGTTCTTGGAGTAAACGCACTTTGTCGATATCTGTCTCATCAAACCATAAAGTTAGCACTTTCGTAATGTTTGATTTTGCAAAGTTATATAGATCTTGAGGCGTAGTAATAAAATGTTCTGAAGTTCGCTGCAAGCTTGCTTGACGTGCCTGGTATTTAAGGACGGCCCCTACACCATCGCAGGCAGACTTTCCATGCGATGTTGCATAGTAGTGCCATTTGGCTGGCACCTGAAAATCCTCGTTGTGAAACATCAAATTACAAAAGGCTTTGTATGACTTATATTGGCCTGTGCAGCCATCTGTGAAGTAGTGTATCATCGTAAGATTTGGCAGTATACGTCTCAGTCGAGGAAGGAAATCTTTGAGCATCGTATAGACAGCTAAATGGTTGTGATGCAAATAATCACTTACGCAACAGTAAGATATGTGTAAAAGTTTTCCCTCGGTTGAATTGTAATATACTACTATAGGATATAGTTTGGCCTGGAGATTGTTCCAGTGGACCGATTGGGAGGCATCCTGTAGAATAAAGGGGTAATTCTCCGCAAAATCCATCTGTATGATGATTTCCGTAGTCTGAAGATTTTGTTTCAGATTCTGGAGAAATGCAGTCTGCTCCCCTTTTCTGTAATGGTGGGCACTTAGTTCATCAACTTTTTGGCACATTGTGTTGATAAATTCGGAGATGGTTGGACAGTGTTTCATACTGTTTGACCGGTCAGTAGTAACCCACTGGCTATTTGTGATTTCATCGTCTCCTTCATAGTCAGCTTTGTCAAACAGCTCAGAAATGCGATTTTCAATGTTTGCTTGACCTACATGTAGACAATTCTCACACTTTCTCAACATACAGTTTGCCTGCTTACGATCACAAACTAGCATATCAAGAACATCCGTGTAGGTATTTGCTTCCAGCTCTTTTTCAACCATGAAACGAAAGTTTTGGTGAACGGTGCACACACAAACGGAATGAGTACCATTGGTACTGGCAGTTTTGCAAAACTTTGGCCTAAGTTCGCAAAATTTTGAAAGCTTTATCTGGTTACCACTGATGGGGTTTTGTTGGCAGAAACGGTTATACAACTCGGTAAGATTGCATAAAATCAGGCGTTGCGGTTCATATTATCTAGTACCATCAGAGCTTCTATGTGTTGAGACCTATTTTGCTCCAGGCATCAAACGAACAAATTCACTGTTTCTGTAGAAGTTTTCTACATCAGCTTTTATGTTAGCCGCTAAACCTTAATTACCTTTTTTGGTGGATTTGGGTGTGGCTAAGATGCCTTTGGTTCGCTTTAGCTTTTTTGCTTCTTTGACTTGCCTTTCGGACACATTGAAATCTTTGCTAATCTGATCTCTTGGCCAGGAAAGGGGCAAAAGTGTTAACAAAGAAACTTGCTCCCTACAGGCGCTTATTTTCAACTTATCTCTGATATCCTTCATAAGGTCCGCATACGGATCTTCTTTAGGTTTTTTCGCTGGCAGCCGCTACACCAATAGATCTTTTTATTACACTCTCTAGATTTGTTCTAGTTTTTTCTGCTTTCCTTTCAGCATATTCTGCCTTTCTTTTCAGAGGTAACTTTAAAACTTGACTCATTTTAATAAAGATGTTAAAGATTCTAAAGACGTATTTAGTTCTTCGACATTAGATTCTATCGGTTCCTTTGAGTTTTGAGGGCAATACTATTCTTCAACGTTGTCTTTGCAAGTATCCAAACTAGAAATACAGTTTCTGCATATTTTACGGTCGATGTGTGTTTCGATCGAAAATGTTTTTTTTATATAAAAGTGTCTTCAACTCATTGTGCTATTAACCTATTTTCTAGCAGAATATCATAGATTTTGAGACAAGATCTGGAATCAGCACATGTGAAATATGTATAAAACATTATTTTACTATATAATTTTTCACGCTATCTCTGTGATTTTTAGGGGTTTCCGTCACCCTTTTCCATCGCTGCCGACGACAGCCACGTTTGATTTGTCCTGCCAACACCCACACGAAGATGAAATCTGACAAAGTTAAATTATTTTTATGTAGAAAATACATTAATAAGCATATATCAAAAGCTACATTGCCAAAAAACGAAAAAAAGTTGGGTTTTATGTGACGCTAAAATAGCTTAAATCTACAAAACTTGCCAAAAGTAGGGCTCGCTGACCTACTTTAGCAACCTCTGACCCCAAATGACAGCCTTCGACAGACAAGTTTTTAAATGAAAATAATAGATCACATGTGGAAGAAGACATAAGTAAAAATTCAGATTTTTAAAAGATAAAGTTTTCAAGATATTTGTTATCAAAAAACATAAATAATCAGATTTGGAGTTGCCCCTCCTGAACGGCAAACTTTGTGGTGATGCCGGCATCGCCACGAAGTGTTTAGAGACTAAAAAATTTGGATTTTCACCAAGTTTACCATGCTCTTTCACATAGGATCAGTTTTAATCATATCTATGATGGGTCAGCACACACATTGGAACAGTCCCCATGGAATGGCCCACATGTATGTTAAAATACCTCAAACACCAAGATGCTGCTGGCTGAAAAATATTTTCACAATGCCTGTAAAAGACACGAATACTTAGTTTTCTCAGTTCAGAAACTCTCATGTGTAAAATTGGTAATATTTTCCTTTTGAAACCAGTAGAAAAGTTGGAATTGCGATTCCTTCAAACAAAAGATCAGACAACTCACCTTAACCTGCTGACAAATATCTACTTCATTATGAAAGCAACAGCGCTCGGGCTTTCTTGCCGATATAGGTTGAAAAAGGCTTTAAACAGGTCCGCTAAAATCCATGGTAAAAGTGAAGACCGAAACTAATAATTTTAGTGAAATAATTGGAATTCAGTAACTTACATGAAGGTAAAAATACGTACAACAACTTAGCTTGTGTGTGTGTGCACGCGCGTGCGTGTGTCTTCGTTTATCGCTGTATTATAACCATGCTATTGTACCAGCGATTCTGTTTATTACTAATGTTATACAGGCTTTACTCGGCTCCGTAAGCCGGAACGACGGACCCGCAAGTTTATTTACTATGTAAACGGCAATCGTTGTCTGCGTGTGTATGTGTGTGTCCGCCTTATAAAGTACCATACTTTTCAGACTAATAGCTGCTACTTTTTCTGATGGTTTTAGCCATGTGGCTTATATAAGAGTTTGGCTATTCTGTGGTTTTCCTTTCACAGCTAGGGTGCATTATTGGGAATTTCCGGTTAGTGTGCTTCTATACATAACCTATTCATTGTTTTTACACAAAAATCATGCCATCTCTAGTTAACACACCTCCTTACAGTGCCTAACGGCACTGTTCCGTGTTAAACAGCAAAGTTGCTGCCACATTAAAAAACCCCGTTCTGAGTTCTGCGGCCGATACAAAGGTACCTATACAGCTATACAAGTGTACTACTCATTAAATAAAATAAATTAATGGGTAGTAATTTGCATGCAACTATTGTTTACTGCCAACGTGTACAGAGAAGTTTATGTAAACGTTTGTTTCTGGCGGTCACTGGAAAAAATGCCCTTCTCACCTTCTAAATTTCACATCAAAAAGATGAGTACTTCTTGTTCAATGTTGGATTGTCTATAAAATGCCACACTTCCATTACATAACCCTTTCACTTTCGCCCATGTACAAATTTAGCTATCGGCCTACTGCCAGTCTTTTTGCCAACTTGCTTCATGACATTTTTTCAATTTGAAACTCCGTCTAGAACATTTGCTTTGGTTATACAGTAGATTTTGCCAACATGTTAACAACCATTGCTGTGCAAAAAATTCATTGTATCTATACTTTGCGCATTTTAATTATTTGTGTAATCACCAAAATATTAATCGACTATGATGTCATCAACATAAGTAATGGTTTTTTAACTCGGTGAGGTTTCAAAACTTACACAAAAAATAGTTGTTTTTAAGTTTGAAACTCTCAAACAAAGATATAAAATTAAATTTTAGGCTAATTTTATTGAGAAATCTTTGAACAACTCTGTCTCTACCCTAAAAGTCTTAAAGATTGTTGGTTATGTTATCAACGAATAATAAAATTCAGGTACTAGCAATCACTAGGAATGTAACAAAAATGTGTCTTTGGCGGTTGACCATAGAAAACACATAAATGAGTCTACTTCACTGAAAGGGTCGAAAACGTTGGATTTGCCACTGTTTGTGATATTAAACTAGTTCATTTCCTTTCGCCGCTAAGTTACTTATATTTTTTTCCAGCAACGAGTACTACAGAACTACAGTTACTACAGAACTTGCACGGAAACTGCTACTGCGTTTTACCTATTAAATTTTTACGTGGATAAGGTTATTACTTCTTATCCAATGTTCTATTGTCTATGAATTGCCACACCTCCACTACTTACAAACGTTGGATTTGAAACTGTCCATGATATTAAGCATAATCATTTCCTTCCGCAGCTGAGTTACTTTTACTTTTTTCTAGCTACGAGTACTACAGAACTACAGCTACTACAGAACCTGCATGGGTACTGCTACAGGGTTTTACCTACTAAAATTCTACATCAAAAATATTAGTACTTCTTTTTCAATGTTCTATTGTCTACGAATTGCCACACTCCACTACTTAGAAACGTTGGATTTGAAATCATTTGTGATAATAAGCATGTTCCTTTATTTTCGCAGCTGACTTACTTTTACTTTTTTTCTAGCTGCGAGAACCACAGAACTAAAGCTACCACAGAACTTGCACTGGCACTTCGAGCATTGCGATTGGTGACGGTGAGAAGAAAGCGAGCAGCGTATATTACAGAAAAGCACACAATCTCATTCACTATTAGAAACGCTTGAAGCAGTACAAAGCCTTCTAAAAAGCCTACTGCCCAAACGAAAGAACAGATGGATGCTCGTAAAAGAAGAGACTGAATTCGCAAAGCAGCAACTAGACAAGCAGAAACTGCAGAACAGACACATCTACACCTACGGCAAAACAAAATAGCTACTCCATCTGCTAGAAGTGCAGAAACTGCAGAACAAACACAGGTACTTCGAGAGTAAGCCAGAATCGATACTGCAGCTATTAGAAATGCAGAGACTGCTGAACCGACCCAGTAGTGACTCAAATGGCTCAAAGCAGTTGCTACAGCGGCCAGACGTGCAGAAGCTTCTGAGCAGATGTAGCGGCAACAAGAACATGACGCACTAGCTACAACAGCTGCTCGGCAAGCTGGATTTTCAGCGCAAATAAAATGACGACAACAGCAAGATGCACTAACTACAGCAGCTGCTACCAGATGCCGTGTATGGGCAAAAAACTTTGCACTTGACTACAGTCGTGCAAAACAGTATAGGGCAAATTTTTTATGGGACAAATGTCCATAAATGCTCCAGATGTAATGCCTTACGTTGGAAAGACGAGAGGCCATATATGTAGTTACAGTAATATAGTAGATTTTATTGATAATAAATGTTATCAACACAACCACATTACTGCTGCACAATTTGTATATTATACCATGTCAAAACACAGGCTATAGATGAAGAACTGCTGAGTCATGATTAGTGTTTCAAGCAAGTAGAAGTCTCAATTCCATAAATGCTGGTGATAGCTAATCAGTGCAATAGGAAACTATTTTCTAGAACTTCTTAAAATATGTAAAACTTTTCAATACTGCCAGTTTGAAGAACGTCAGTTTGCCTAGCAATGTCAAGTTCATTATCAGTTATGTGTACAAAATTGGGACAATTCCGATTTGAGTGGTTCGAGACTGATGCATTTCAGACTAGCTGTAAAACACATTGCATATTTCCATTGGTCTCCCAACATTGTTGACATGTACCACTGCATATGTGTATGCAGTCGAATCAGCGCAAAAAATTCAGTAGATTGCTAATTTGGATTTGTTTTACAGTATGAAAGACAACTCTGAATAAACTATTGTTTTACGTAAATCTGTTCCCAAACACGCGTAATGCAGCTAGTTGTATATTAAAAAGCGCGCTCCTTTAGTTAGGCAGAGCAGATAGCCGTACGCTCCTTGGCTAGTGGAAGTTTTTTCGCAATAAAAACTGAACGAAACAACATCCATTGTCTTCTCTTTGTGTAATAATCTAGATCGAGCCATGCAAAATCATTTACAGTTACAATATTTTGCTTTGTTACATCAAAATACACTAGTTGCGTGGCTACCAGTATCTTTTGTTATTGGCAGCGGCCATTGAGTTAACGATTCAGTGTTAAACATTTTTATTTAGTCAGCCCTTTTGCCGCAGTACAACTATAGATACCATATTTGAACTTTCATTTTAATAAAAGTGATTTGACCAAATTCTGATCTTATAGCATCTTCCAAGTCAGATCACCCCAAACATACAACGAATTGCGTGTGATAGAAATATTATGAAATTGATAACATTTTCCTTCAGTATGACTATACTGTATTAGTTCTTAATATAGATAGTAGAACCCAAGTTGCAATTATATATATATATATATATATCTATATATATAAATACATGTAAATTTATCCAGGTCAATAGGTACTTGTTTGTTTGCTAGTGTTTGTTTGCAGTAACAGTTTTAGATACAAGACTGCTGGTGTTTCAAACTACAATTATCATTTGACAGTTTCTTTTTATTTTTTCTGTTACAATATTACTTTCATAATATGCAAGTGATATAAAGATACTGTATTGTAACAGCGTTATTAAACTTTGTAGACTGATATGACAAGTGATCTTTTAAAAGATTTATTGGCAGATGTACAAAGCGCTATATATATCAGCCACCTTTTTGCCCTATCGATCTATAATAATGGACATCAGTATACACTAAAGATTAGCAGCGGACCGCTACAGTCTGTTTAATGATTGGTGTTGTTTTTATATTACTCAAGATGAACTTATACAAAAATTCTGTTGAATTTGTCAGAGGTAATCAGTAATTTACTATCTATTGTGACTGTTTTTAATAATTAAGGTGATCTGACTGACATGACAAAACTATGAAAAAATCAAAGTAAGGTTTAGTAAACAAAAAATACTTTTTAAATGCTTTTTTAGTAAGGTAATTTTAGTTAAGGTAAGTATAAAAATTGTGTTATATTATGTGGCATCACAAAAGTCAAGTGTACCAAATGTGTTGCTGTCAAGTCATCCTAATACCCTCATTAACAACTACTTCTGTTTCAAAAGTAAAAGCTACATACGATATACGTAATACATCACAGCTCCATGTACTCTGTAATGTAATACAATGTACAAAGTAATGTTACATTTAATTGCAGATCACAAACGACAAACAATTACTTTGCTTTTGTGAGCATAGATATTGAACAACAACAATTAAAACACGTTTTCTATCATAATGTCATGTTTCAAGTGCTTTTTCAAAACATGGGGACAAATTAATTTTAATTTAATTATGTGATGTACACAATCTTGTTTCGAGATTTGAGCAGATTGACATTCTAGCTCAGCTTCTAAACGCATTAAGCTCGTATGTTGAGGCACGACTATATATCTTTTTAAATGTTCTCCATCAACAAAATACTAGCAAAGCAAACCATCTTCTGGGTAGCAGAAATTGCTTTTACTGCAAACAGTTGGATATCCGAGGTTAATCATTTAAACAAGAGTAGAGACTGACTATTTTAATCGCTGTATCATTTTACCTTTGTACATAGGGAATGCTGCTTCAACCTACAACATTTGTTCTTCGATGTGATTTCAATATTTCTAACGCATAGCTCTTTAGCTCTCTTTCTGAATATACTAATACAAATTATCATTCATTCCATCTAAATGTTTGATCTCAGCTAGTGCTCAAGGAAATACACATATCAATGGTTTTATGGGTCACCTGCCTGTCGACTAGTAGTCTTCTTTTTTTGCCCCTAACCCTAACAGCTTGCAATATATTAATACATCTATCATGTCAAATGAAATGTTTCATTAAAACATACAGTTGTTTTGCACATTGTTTTGTAGATTTCACAAATTTTATTCTTAACGAAGGCTCAAATTAAAATGTTTACTTCTTTGACAAAATACCATGATAAAACATATAAAAGAGTGAGCATTTATACATTCTCTAAACATATTTTTATAGAATGTTATGAAATGATAAATTCAATGTTTTTAGGCTGACTTTTAAGTTGACTTGAAACAAATCGTAATGAAATTACAATAGAAATGAACAGTTTAATTGTTGATAATACCAAAGCAATAAGAACCAGAAATATGTATTAAAACTTCTATGATACAGAGCAAAAGGAAAAAATCACCCCTAAAATTGTTTTGCTGTGAATCTTGCATGAAGAACTTTTTTGCTAAGATGTCACTGATAAATTTCATCACATTATGTGAAGAGTTTACAATTACCATGCTTGTGAATTATTCCCTATTCATGATATCTACACTTAGCATATCAAAAACAGAATAAATTAGTGTAACCAACTTGCTTCTGCGTACCAATCTTGTATCAGCATGTGCAGTAGGCATACATAGAGTGGTATAGAAATCCATTTTCATTATCTAATGCAATCAAATCCTAGTAAAAATCATCATCATTAAAAATAGTACCAAAATACAATGTTAAGCTAAGTAACTATAGGTACCTACAATGACTAGTGCATTTTTTGTTATTATTTGCAGGCCCAAAATAACATAACATTACAATGTACTACGTAGATAGTTTTCGCCTTCGAGAGAGACGTGTAACATAAAAACTGATCTTACCTAAATGAATTTAGTTTACTAAACACATACTTGAAGGAAGTTTTAGTATGTATTTTATAAAGCTTTAATGAACTTTTAACATTATTTGTGTCACTGCGAAACAATTTTTTATAACCGATTTTGGAAGTACCGTCAAATGGATCTGGATAACTTGCTTGGCAGGCTCAGCAATGTATATTTTAATAACATACATAATCAGAACACAAATCGTCAAATTTTAAATTTGGGTTAAGTTATTGTTGATATCGAGGTGTGGAATAAATTTGACCTAACAAAAAAAAAAGCATCATGTTGCACAAACTTAGGCTCCACAGTTCAGTTGTGGCAGTCAGATGAGAAGGTTGTGTATTTACAAGCTCTCTCCTAATCTGATAATTATTCAGCAACATAGCTTTGATGAACACAAGCATACTGAAAGAAATATACATCTCTTATCAAGAAGCAGCTAAAGAGATCTGATAATATATACAGAACATGCCACCGAAAGGAAGTAAATAGTCTGCATCACCAGCGGTTATCGAGGATGATGAAAAATTTAAGAAACTGGATTCAAAGCTAGATATCATTATCTCTCAACTCAGTGAATTCAATGTAAGAATTACATCGATTGAACGCAAAACAGCAGAGTTTGAAGACACATTCGAGTTCCTCAGTAAAGAAGTTAGTGACCTAAGAGCTGAAGTTAAAGAGCTGAAACAATCTAAAGCTAATGTGAAGAAAAATCTTGACTCTTTCGATAGTTTAAGCGGGAAGATAGATGCTAGCGAGCAGGCATCCCGTGGCAAATGCATTGAATTGAATGGAATTCCACCACATTCTAAAGATGAGAATTTACTTGAAGGCTTCAAAAAGATTCTAAAAAATCTCAAACTAGACTACATAAACCCAATGTTAGACATTGACAACATATACCGTATACGCCAGACATCACAAGTGATAATTCGTTTTCTACACACCAGCAAAAGAGACAAGTTTTTCATCGATTATCGCAGGAACATTCAGGATACGTCTTCTCTTGGATTTTCAGATAAAGCAAAGATCTATATCAACGAAGTTCTTAGCCGATCACAAAATGAACTCTTCTGGAAAACTAGAAACTTTAAAAAGGAACATAGTTATAGGTTTATATGGACATTTAAGCAAAAGATTTACTTAAGGAAGACTCCGGATTCCGATGCTATCGAAATTTCATCTGAACAGGACTTAGACACACTGAAACTAATATAGATTTTTGTTTATAATATAAGCATAGAAATGTAGATTTTTGGATATGTACATAATGTGCACTGATTATGATCTTGATAAACTTGATACTTTTTTACCTAACTCTTTTACTATTTTGAACGCAAATATTAGAAGTTTGCAGAGGAATTTTTCTCATCTTGAATCTATTGTGTACAGCACTAGTAAACCAATTGATATAATATGTCTTACTGAAACTTTTATATATGATCATGAAGTATCTTTGTATCACCTGGATAGTTATATATTTTTAGGCGTTCAACGTAAGACAAGAAGTGGTGGTGTCGGAGTCTACCTGCGCAGTGGCATTGCTGGTGGGGTGGCTGGTGTCGCAGTTGAGTTGGCCGGAACAGAGGCTGTCACTTTCACTGTCGGAGGTGGGGTTGTTGGCATGTTTCAGACTGGTCTTACCATGACGGTAGTTTACAGGCAGCCCTGTGCTAGTATTGGTGACTTTTTGCATGACCTGGACAACTATCTTCAATCTATATCACCTTCATCTAATCATATTATGGTAGGAGATATTAACATAAATACTCTTGAGGAAAGTCATACCTCTTTAAAGTATTTAAATCTTCTTTCCAACTATGCGTTTGTAAACGTGATAAATATTCCTACAAGAATAAATATGTGTCTGGACCATATAAACATCAATTTTCATAACCACATTATTGTGTCAGGCGCGTTGTACACACCATTAAGTGATCCTCTACCAACTTTCATTAACATTGATAGCCCTTCACGTTTTTTTTGAATGTTTTTGACTGCGCAAGCTTTTCATTCTGGGATTACAAAAAATTTAATGAGAACTCGTTTTTGAGAGATTTGGCAGACCTTGACTGGAACCATTTGTTAAACAACCAATTAACACTAGATGAAAAATATGATACCTTCTTACAAAGTTTGTTACATGTTTGTAATATTCATGCACCCAATAAATCTTTTAACTCGCAGTCACAGGCAAAACACCAAAAGAGAAAAGCTTGGATTACAAAAGAGGTTTTAGACTTGATAAAAAGAAAGAATTATCTATATCGCAGAAAATTAAATTCTCCGTTAAACATGAAATTAATAAACAAATACAAAAAAATTAGAAACAACCTAACAACAGCTCTACGGCTTTCTAAATCCAAATATTTTGAAGAGAAGCTTAAGGCTGCCTCTAATGCTAAAAACTTATGGAATATTGTTAATCAGAAATTAGGAAAAAGCACTGTAACATCACCGGTACCTAAATTAATTATTGAGGATTGAAACCAGGTTTTAGAAGATGAAAAAGGTATTGCCGACCATTTCAATAGTTATTTTGTAAATGTTGGACCCAACTTAGTTAAAGCGTTTGGTAATACCTTTCAAGAAGAAAAAATACTATTGCACAGTAATCTGTCAAGTCCAGAGTTTCAATTTAAAAAAGTTGATAGCACCGAGGTAAAACCATATTTGCAAGAATTAAATATAAAAAAAGCTACCGGCTTAGATAATATTCCAGCAAGGCTATTAAAGCTTGCTTGTTCCTCCATTTGCAATCCTTTGACAAAATTAATTAATGAGTCTTTAGAAAGTGGCCAAATCCCAAAAGCTCTTAAAATAGCTAAAGTGAAACCTTTATTTAAAAAAGGCTCAGTAAAGCTTTGTTCAAATTATCGGCCTATTTCAATACTGCCTGTCATAAGCAAAATACTGGAAAAGATCGTGAACACACAATTAATGCAATATTTAGAAAGTAATAATTTGATTCAAGAAAACCAGTTTGGATTTCGGAAAAATAAAAACACTACACTAGCTCTTACTCAATTCACAAATCAAATTTTAAAAGCATTTAATGATGGGAAATCCGTACTTGGAGTCTATCTTGATTTTACTAAAGCCTTTGATACCCTTGATCACCAAACTCTTTTATATAAGCTGAAACAGCTAAAGTTTAGTTCAAATTCTATTAAATGGGTGCAAAACTTTCTTTCTCAACGAAAGCAAGTCACCATTATTGGACAATCTGTCTCTGATGAGCTAAGCATTACATGTGGTGTTCCCCAGGGATCCATACTTGGTCCTACACTTTTTAAAATTTATATTAACGATTTACCAAACATTTTAACAGTTTTTACTCCCATTTTGTATGCCGATGATACAAACTTATTTTTAGAATCCAAAGACTTAGATGAGCAACTTTCTGCAGTAAATAATGAACTGAATGAAATCCAAAAATGGTGTACTATGAACAAACTAACATTAAATGTAGACAAAACAAACTTTATGATATTAAAAAACAATCAAAATAAATATGAATTCCCGAGGACCGCTTTAACTTTGCATGGTAAAATTTTAAACTAAGTCGAAAGTGTAAAATTTCTGGGTGTTCACATTGATACAAATTTATCATGGAAGGTTCACATAGAAAAACTTTTTAATAGTGTTAGACCTTTATTAGGACTCTTATATAAATGCTCAAGGTATTTACCCCACAAAATTTTGGTTTTAATTTACAACGCATTTATTCATTCTAAATTCAGGTACTGTATTGAGGCTTGGGAGAACGCCCCAGGTAAATACTTAAACAAACTTCAACTTCTACAAAAACGAGTTCTCAGGATTTTACATAAAAAACCTAAATTAGAACACACCCGCCCAATTTTTCGAAAATTTTCAATTCTGACTGTGAATAAACTCTATAAATTTCGAACTCTCATGGCATCTCATCAATTATTCTACAGCCTTAAATCACATCGCATTCATCAATATCCCACTCGTTGCTCTTTTTTAAATCTAAAGCTATCTCCCTCTAAATCTGCTTCAGGTCATCGCAGAATGTCATACCAGCAGTCAGCACAATGGAATGCTCTGCCTGATGAACTGCGTAGGGTTGTGAGTATGCCCACTTTTAGACGTGCCCTCAAGCTGTACCTGTTGAGCGGTGAATAGATAGTTTCTGGCTGCTTGCTGTTAACTTTTGGCCCAGCGCCTTGACTAGCAATGCTACTGCGCAGTTTGGGCCTCATCATTACTTCTTTTTTTTTTCTTTTTTTTTTCTTTTCATGTTTTTTGATGAAATAAAACAAACAAACAAACATTATTTTTTAACTGAGGCATCTTAACGTGTGGGCTCAATGCAAGTATAATTACCATGCACATAGGGTATGTGGTTTATTAATGAACTTTTAGTCAATACACCAATTTAGCTCAGTGTAGGAGTGTCAAGAGAAAGAACTTTATATGCATTTGTTTCGCGTTGAAATCCATCAGAACACATTATTTTAATGTCAAAACTTCAGTAGCTATAGCTGGAGAGACACATATACATACGCAGATACTTTGAAATATATATACATGTATGTATGTATAATATATATATATATATATATTTATATATATATATATATATATATATATATTGACTATTATATTTACACTACTAATAGTTTCGTGTTAAAAAACACTCATCAGGTGTCATTCATTTATGCTCAGAAGCTTATATATATATATATATATATATATATATATATATATACATAGAATGCATTCTAGTATGCATATATACAAAGTATGATAAGGCAATGAATATATATTGTATGATACCATATTCTCCTAAAATTTCCATAAAAATATATAATAATTAGGAGGTGAATAAATATATATATATCTACAATGTAGATAAATTAGACCATATAGGAGGCTAACCCATATATATTTGCGTTAACTCCTAATCCCTTATATTCCGAAACCTCCTAACTGGTATATATTTATTCAACTCCTAACTCGGAAATATGGGTATATATATATATATACATGTATATATATTTGGTTTTTTATTGGTGACCAGATATAGTAATACCTTTTTACTTATTGACTTTTCAAAGGTCAATTAGAAAAACACTTGTTATGAAGATTATTATGGTCTGCCCAAAAAATATATTCGTTTATAATATTTATAGTTTCTCCGTATGAACACTTAGGGTTATTTAGACTCTCCAAAAAGTACTTTATATAAAGCAAAAATAATATCTGACTAGATGTTCAATTTTAACAATATTTTAATTATCTAGTTTATGTTCACAAGAAAATTATTTAGGTCTTCAAATTTTTTTAACAAGGTCAGGAGAAAATTCGTAATTTTAGGATACATCCTTGTCATCAAACTTTATTATACAATTGAAAATAATCTGTCATAAGTTTGTTGGAGCAAACCAAATACTTTAATAATATACTTACTTGGTGAACAAACATACCTATATGTTTATATTTATTGCAGGTTTCTTAACGATCATCATAGACTTTTTTTCACATAACTTTCACAGAGACTTTTCACTCATAACTTTTTTTATGCCGATAAAAGTAATTTTTTTGCAGGAAAACCAGCAAAGATGTTCTTTACATTCAGGCTTAAATATGGAGATGAGACAGCTGTAGACGAAATACAAATTCTATC
This sequence comes from Watersipora subatra, assembly GCF_963576615.1. Classification (NCBI taxonomy): domain Eukaryota; kingdom Metazoa; phylum Bryozoa; class Gymnolaemata; order Cheilostomatida; family Watersiporidae; genus Watersipora; species Watersipora subatra. Next base: position 41,755,393 of record NC_088715.1, on the reverse strand, counting down.
AAGAAATGGAAAATTTCCACTTTAAAGTGTAGATGTAGAAACAAATTCATAGTGGCAAGTAGACTTGCTGGATAAATCTTGGATAAAGCTGGATAAACTTTCAGGCTGAATCACCAGAAATTTTAAATGAACTTAAACTCAAAAAAGTTTTACACTGGTCTCAATTATGATCAACAAAAAGCCGTTAATATTATACAATTTTATTTCTATCAGTTGTGTTACACAAACATACCGTAGAGTAGTAACAGACACAGCATTCAATGAAACTGTAAAGATGGCTTGAAGAAAGATAAAACGTTTTATTCGTTGAAGTGTAAGACTAACACGTTTAGGCGGTTTTTGTAGTAGCAAATGTGTGTTTTAAAACATTTCATCTAAGAGCTACATTTCATTCCTATTTAGCTGATGAAAGATAGTTTTTTGAAATGTAATTACATATTAACTGTTGATTAGTTACTGATAACAAACAACTATTAGTCAATTTAATATAAACATAGAATTCAGTGTGGCAGGGTACAGAATCTTTTAATTTTCTAATCAGATGGCCATCGGTATTTTCATAGACTTTCTACACAAATTATTATACCGCTTTTACAACGGAAATCCATGAAAGCTTATACTGATGGTAATTGTCCTTCATACATGTGATTGGGCACTCTTGCATTTCTAATCAGATGGATGTTTATTAGGCTGCTTCTTAGATATTGATATCTATAACAAGAGATACAGACCTCCATACATCTTGCTAAGCCTTTTAGCAAGTTTTGTTTATTTTTATCTTGAAAATCTCTGGCAGTCAGATCAGCTCAAACAATAATAACAATGAAAAATGGTAGAAAATCACCAATATATTCTGATTAACCTTAATAAAACAAATTGTTAGGTCAACTTAATTTGATCTAAAAAATTGGAGCACATTCTCCGCAGGCCAGTGCTTTAGTACTCTAAGTGATAAACACTGCTGCTCAGTATGTGGTTATACTGTTAGCTATACAGTTTCCAAGTTCAATTTACATTTTTATAGTGTGAAGCCAAAAAAACTAAATGATACTACGATTAGCCCTGCTATGAACGTTGAATAAACAGAGCAGCACTAACAATGTAAATGAGCACCTGAGAAATAGAAGAATACTTTGGGTTAACTTTGGCGAAATGCAGTTTTAGTAGATATCGCAGTCTAATAGAAAGCTGCACTCATTTACCATCTCTGACTTTATAAGCAGTTCAACCACCAAATTACCTTTAAAAACTTTCTCACTTTCTGATTTTCCTATCTAATTTTAGGCTTTAAAATTTACTGGCATTTAGGTAATGCTACTGTGACAGTTGCTGATAATGCAACAGATGTATTCTACAGTGCAGAAAAGGCAGCAAACTTCTGCGGTAAAAATAATGGTAAACTGGAACAATATCGCACCATGATTAAATGCATGTCATCAAAAAATGGTCGGTTCGTGCAAATTCAGTATATTGTTACAGATGAAAGGAACTTGTATTAGATTTAGGTTTATGCTGCTTGGTAAAAAAGTTTGCAATAACATCACTAATTAATATGTTTTTGGAATGTCTTCAGCCAAATGTAGCATTTGCAACAGCCCAAAAAATATTGCATATAATGAATTAACTAAATAAGAAAAGTGTTGTGTTACTTAATTTTATTCTGTTGTAAAAGTTTTCTTGAGATGCAAAGGCAATAAACTATTTCATGTAGAAACCATAAAATTAGAAACGAGTAAGCAATATTTTCATATTTTGGTAATTGACCCAGTTTGTGGTCTCACCAAAAGATAAGGTTAGCGGAAGATCATTTAACCTTTTTGCTGCTGTAGACGCATTTATGGGTTTTCTATGGTTGACTGCTGCCGACGCATTTTTGCGACTTTCCTAGCAATTGGGTAGTAACAGAATTTTATTATTTGTTGACAATATAACTCACAGTCTTTAGGACTTTTATGCTATTGACAGTTTGTTCAAAAATCTATTCATAAAATTAGCCTGAAAGAAATGAGCAATTTAAAATTTTTGTTTGAGAATTTCCCAACAAAAAATAAACATTTTTCTGTAAGTTCTGTGAAGTACTGCGTACCATAAGTATTACTTATGTCGATGACATTATAGCCAATTCACATTTAGATTTTCATGATTATACAGATACTTAAAGTAGCGGCACTGACTCTGATAGTGGGGAAAGTAAGAGTTTTGTAAGAGTAAGAAACATTGTGGAGGATAGTTTTAGCTTGGAAGCGACCATAGATTCACATAGCTTTAACATTGTACAAAGTGTACATTCATTGAATTTTTTTTATAGCAGTGTTGGTTAAAGTACTGCCAAAATAAAATATGTAACAAAAATGTTCTAGATAAAATTTGAATTTGAAAAACATTGCATACATATCATGAAGAAATATCGGCAATTTACAGTAAAGTGGGTGGCAGTAAACCGATAGCAAAATTGGTTCATGAATGGCAATGAAAGGGTGAACACTGTTTTTTGGGCGTGCTTTGTTTAATTGATTGTAGGTCCATTGTGGCATAAATGTTTTAATAAATAAAATTCGTCATTGCAGTTTATTAAACACACTATGTATAATTTCGGAATGTGATAAAATGAACCAACCATTAAAACACTGCAGCGCATAAATTTGATAAGTATGCATGAAACTGCTCGATCACAAGCCAGGTCAAAACAAGCTGGAGGTTTTATTGAGGAACAGCGTGTTTATAAAACTCTTTCTTTAATATTGGTTTATGCACATACATGTATATCAGAAACTCCTTGCTAAATACAAAAGAGAGAGAAAGAGACCGAGACGAAGAGGAGGATAGTAAGAGGACAAAAAAAGAGAGATGGTTGGAGAGGAGGAAAGTGAAGAAGAAAAAAGAGATAGTGAGAGGTGGAGAGAGACAAGGAGATACAGATGAGAAAGAGATTAAAAAAGACGGTGTGAAAAAGGGGAGAGTGAGAAAGAAAAAAAAAGAGAGATGGAGAGAGAAAGACAGAGAGAGAAAGAAAGATAGAGAGAGAGAAAGAGAGCAAGATAGAGACATTGAGAGACATCGAGAGATATTGAGAGACATTGAGAGAAATTGAGAGAGACAAAGAGAAAGATGACGAAAGAGAGAGAGAGAGAGAAAGACGCAAGCGGGGGAGAAATTTGAAGGAAAGATGGACAGAGAGAAAGCCATAGAGATATAGACATTAAAAATATAGATAGATAAAGAGACTGTAGACTCAACAGGTTAAAATGTATTATTATATTTATAGTGTCAAATACAATGATACTATGAGTAGTATATATTTATTTTGAACATTATTGGTAGACTTCCCAATGTTTTTTATAATGGCGCAAATTTGCGTTGACGTTGATGACAAGTTTGAATTGATGGCTGAGAATTTCTGCAGAAATAGCAGGCATTAACTCGATTGAAGCATATGTAATTTGTCTTGGCACCAGTGTAGCCAGAGGTAAGAGCATGAGTCTGTTTAAATAGTATACTACCTCTCCTTTTCTTAGATCAATTTCATTTGCTGTGTTTGTCTCTTTATTCCGCACATAGAAAGAAACTACATGAAGTTTAGTACATGTAGATTAGAGCTACTAGTAATTTCGTGTCAAGTTTAAAAAGAGCAAAAAGACAATACAGCTCTGTGACAGGATTTAGCACTTTTTTCCTTAATATAATCAATGCTGTTAATCATAGGAGTTATAAATAATGGCTGGCCAAATTGTTTGCACGTAAATGACGTGTTAGTTTTGAATGAACGATACTAAAATTGGCTGATACTCTATTTGATGCTTGCACATGTACTGATTGCAGTGAACTGTTTTTGTTAAAGTATTTTGTGTATGAAATAAGAACTTCTTGTCAATAGCAGCAGGAATTTGCTACCTGACCGCGTGATGCTGAGTGTACAAACTTCTCTCCTGTTGATCACTTCACCAATGGAAGCAGATAAAAGTCGCTACCGACAACTGTAAAGTATATGATGAAACCTCATCTTTCATAGTTGTTTGCATAATTAAATTGTTGCTGCTTCACAAAACAATTATGCATGTAGTGATTACGCACTTACAATCTTTCACCGGACTGCCTAGTCTACTAGTATTGATCAAAATTGTTAATTTAAGATGATATGATATTTGTGATCCCCAGATTGAAAATGTTACATGAGCAATACTGATGGTGTTGTAGTACATAATATTTAGCAACACCGTAATACACATCGATGAGAAAATAACTACTTTGAGATTGCCATTATACATGTAAGATCATAATCTAATTAGCAACTTTCCAAAAAGTCTATGAAATAGTAGAAATGTTATTATTTTCAAAAAAAGTGAATAGTTATTATTTTATGCTAGCAAAAAATACAGTGACTAAAAATTGAACCATCATTTAGTGATTCCATTACATTTTTTAAATGGTCTTACTCCCAATTAATTTATTATCATGTGATTCATAGAACTTATGTATACCTGAACTGTTACCTTCTATGTTTATGTTTAAAAGTGTAGATGTTTTTTCATTGCCAGATATGTTAACTTATTTCACTAACATTTTTTGTTTCAAAATACTGAATGGCTTTATAACTTATTCATATACTATTAGTATGTTTCAATTCTGAAAAAGTACCAGACATTCACGGCCTGATGATTTTATTTTCCACTCACTAAAACTGTAAAGCTAATTCATTGTAATAAATTGTCAACAGAGATAAAATGTCAAAGAACTATGATGTATACTTAAATAATTTAGTTTCAATTCTTGTATAAATATTTTGTTTTTGATTCATAACACTACATGGCAATAACTCTTTTTTACAAAATAGTTATTTAAAAGTTCTTTAAATTTTCTTAAAAAATCAGGAACCATTCTTTAACTTTAGGAAATCTGACTGTGAGTAAACTCAAGTATATGCCTTGAAATAATGTTGTATTTTATGTGAGCAAGGTAAATACTTTTTTAATATAATTACTAGGTAAAAATCGCGCCTATATTTTAAAATTTAGCTTAGGTTTATTAACAATCAGCATAGTTTTACTTGGACGTGTAGGGAAAATATTTTGATTGATGCAGTAAAACTATTTTTGCAGAAAAACTCGCAGAAATGATCAGTACAGTCAGTCCGGATTTAGGAGCTGAGAAAGGGATAGAAGAAACGGACATCTTACCATAAGGTCTTAAAATCTCTTGACTTTTTAAGACAAACGTAAAAACAAATCCTTGGTGATGAGTAAACCTGTTGGAGAAATACTGCATTTGGGTTGTTAACATTCTAAATATAAGTAAGCTTGTAGGTTTAACTACAATGAGTTTCGACTGAACTTGAAAAACCCCACGCAAGTTTCAAGTCTGATCGAACATTACTATAACTATTATACAGTTCTATTCATATTTATACTGTTCTTCAAATAGAATGTACAATAGTAACTGACACAGTATTCAATAAGACTGCAAAAATAGTTTTTGAAGAGAGCTAAGTCTTTGTATTTGGCGAAGTGTAAGACTAATTTGTTTAAGAGGATTTGTGGTGGAAAATGTGTGTTTTATGACATTTCCTCCTGAGAGCCACATGTGTTCATATTTAGCTAATGAAAATGGTATTTTGAAAGTTTCAATACATATTAAATGTTGATTAATTACTGAAAACAAACAACTATAAAGGTTTTGTATGCTGCCTTTACTGACTCCACAAAACAAAGACTCGGTGTTACGTGTATACATATACTTCTGCCTATTGCATAATGTGTACAGTGTGAGACATGCAACCACAATAAATCCAGTGCAGTGCAGTGTACGTTTGTATATCAATTTGGAATGCCCTTCATCAATAAAATTCTAGCAAAGCAAACAACCCTCATTGCAGGACTAATATAGCTTTCTATTCAAACATTTGGAGATTGCAGCCAAGTTGGATCAGTTGAACAAGTGGAGAAACTGATTATTTTAAATGCTATAGTACTTTACTTCTATACATAGAAAATGCTGCTTCAATCTACCACAGCTGTTCTACAAGGTGATTTCAATATTTCTAACATAAAGCTCTTTAGCCTCTATTTAATTTTGCTATTACAAAATACTATGCGTTATATCTAGCGGTTTGATCTCAGCTAGTGCCAAATAAATAGTTCAATAAAATGTATCAATGTTTTTTTTAAGGGTCAACCGCCAATAACCTTAAATTGTTCTTTCTTTGCTTTAAATTCAACAGCTTACAATGCATTAATATATTTATCATGTCAAATATAATTATACATTGAAACATACGTTTATTTTGCACATTATCTTGTAGATTTCAAGACTATTATTTTAAATGACTGCAGAAACTAAAATGTTTACTTTTTTGTTATAGTGCAATGATAAATAATGCAAAAAAGCTGACATTAATATATTTCCCGAAATTTTTTATAATGTTATGAAATGATAAATTGATTTTTTTTTAGGCAGACAAAGTTGACTTGAAAAAAATTAAAATTAAATCGATATCGAAATGATCAGCTCGATTATTGTGAATACCATGTACAATAAGAACTAGAAGTATTTATTACAGTATAAATGACCAAACGTTAAAAATTAAAATTAACTCTAAAATTGTTTTGCAAAGATGTCACTGATAAATTTTGTCTTGTGATCAGATGAGTTTACAACTACCATGCTTGGGAATTATTCATTAATCATGATGGCAATTGAAACACTGCATTACATAATCTCTGTCAATCTGCATGAAACAGCATTGATCACAAGCCATTTAAAACAAGCTGGATACTTTATAAATAAAGACAGCATGCTTATTTAGGACTCTTTATCTCTCTCTCTAATAACAGCATACGCATAATCATGTATTTCAAAAATCCCTCGCTGAATAAAAAAGCGACAGAGAATGAGAGAGAGAGGGAGAGAGATAGAGCAAGAGCGAGAGCAAGAGCGAGAGAAGAAAGAGGAAAAAGAGGAGAGAGAGGAGAGAGAGGAGATAAAGAAGAGAGAGAGAGCAAGAGTGAGAAAGAGAATGACAGTAAGAAAAAGGGAAAGGGAGAAAGAAAGAGAGAAAGAAACGGAGAGAGGGAAAGAAAGACAGAAAGACAAAGAGATAAATAGAGAGAGAAAGGGATAAAACAAGTATAATGGTGTGAAAGTGTGTCGGCATTCGAACTTCAAAAGACATAATTGATTTTAAATTACATTTACATTGTAATAATGTTACAATTGAAATGAATAGCTTGATTATTGTGAATACCATAAACAATAAGAACCATAATCGCTTATTAAAAACTGATGTGACTAAGCACCACAGATAAAAATTACCTCAAAAATAATTTTGCTGTGAATCTTCGCTGAAGTACATTTTTTGCAAAGATTTCATCGATATATTTTTTCCCATGATGACATAAGTTTACAGTTACAAGGTTTGTGAATTGTTTATTCTTCATTATACATGTATATACAATTAACATACCAAATTAGTTTAGATCGATGTAAGGAACTTTCCTCAGTGTACCAATGTTCCATTAGCCCGGGTATGGTCCCTTTTCAACAAAGCTTTTCCAACTTTCTTTATTTGTACATTCGGATTATTTCAAAAAAAGTATTGGTCCAAGTAACTACAACATAATTTATGTACTATCTTGCCTATGTATAATTATTTGCTGATAGTAACTACATTAAAACGCTACAAATTACACTTTGAGATACTACTTAAATATTTCAATGTCTTTAAGCTAAATTAACAGAAAATATTAATTAGCCAGTCAACTTTTTCTTTTCAAATTTACTTCACTTTAGGGATATGGAATCAATAGTTTCATATACCCACGTTGGATGAGACAGCCAGAAATTGCATAGTAGATGTACCATAATTGTATGACAGTTTATTCAAACCAAATGCAAGATACTATGATTTGTACAAAGAGTCATTCAGCACATTCTCAGTAAATGGCCAATAAACTGCGACTGGACTAATCAGTCTGAACAAGCTCAATTTAGTAACTAAACCTTAGAGACTGCATAACGAGTCATTTAAAAACATTGCATATGTATAAGCCTAAAAAGTAGTCAGCATTCGAAGGCTCTGGAACTAGCAATTCATGAAAGGCAAACTCCACATGGCAAAATAAAAACTTGGTAGGCACCTACTTTGTTTGAAGCTCCTTGCTATTATAATGTATTATAAATATGTTTTATTTTATCAGATTATAATATTTTATATTTTATAGCCATATAGTCTTTTAGTATATAGTCTATTATAGACTATAATAATAACTTATAATAGTCTTATATAGTCTCATTTGAGAAAAAGTTTGTTTTCAAGTTTTACTACCCTACAGGATAAAAATATTTGATGGATTTAACAATTCACCATTTCACGAACAGATGATTCTGCAAATTATTAAATTTTGCGAATAATTTGTTTTATTTTAAACACAAGGGAGACTAACTACTGCCTCAAATTAAAAACTACTCACTAGGCAGAAGTAGTAAACATAGTCAAGCTCTAAAAAAATTTTTTTGAACTATTTCTGGGGACTTGTGTTAACCCCATTGCCATTGCATCACATTGTTCTACAAAATTGTTCAAGGTTGTCACAAGTTATTCGAAGTTTGGCACGGCATCGAAAAAAATCTCCTGTACTTCTTACATTGAAAAGGCTCTAAACTCACCACAAGTGGTTGGTTCACCAAAGGCCTCCAAATTGATGAGCATTCATGAAAACCTCTGAATGAAGCAAAAAATTTAAAACTTAGTATGATTGACTCGTAGTTGACAGCTAAATAGAATCCCAAACATGCGGTGTACGCATGTGAGGGGTTAACTCTGTTGCTAGCTGCAATAGAGTTAACTCTTTATATCGAATGATTGTGTTCATCCACGAATAAATAAGTTCGTGAATATGCCCGAAACTTGACTGCGCAAGTATTTTCATCCTGAAGGGTATATGTATATGTTCATAAAGTATGAAATCTATAATTTCACGCCTTGTTTTATGCTTAGGCAATATAACACATTACATTATATTTTATTGCACTACATTATCCTTCTTGATACTATATTGCCTTATTATATATTAGTATGTAATACTGTAACAGTATACATGTACATTGTTGGGTATTCAGTGTTTATGTGTTGCTGCATCGCGCTGACTAGCGCAGCATGTGCAATAAAATACAAAAGAACAGCCATCTTGAAAAACACACCAATGAAAGAGATACCAGCCATTAGACGATCAATTGAATGTGCTACTGAATGCAAAGCTGCCTCTCATTGCCAGGGTTTTGTACACAAGGACCCCTATTGATGTCACTTTATCAGCACCTCAGAGACAGGATTTTTGGCAGAAGTAACAGGTGTCGACCTAAATTAACACCGGTGTAGCTAGAGGTACATGTAGTGGTTAAGCTAACACACTAGTTCTCTTATTTTTTGCTCTGTCTTATATGCCAAAATTGGTTTTCTGTTATCTGTATACCGTAGAAAAAACGACCTAAAAATCGGAATAATAGAGTTACTAACAGTTTTTTATAAAGAATAATAATAGCAAAAACCCTAATAGTCTAAGAAATATTTTAACACTTTCTTCCTAAATGAAATAAATTTCTGTTGATTATGCAAATTATAAACACCCGCCGACCGACTTATTTTGCACCTAAATGGCTTGTTAAAACTGGCTATCCTGTTGATCACTTCAACATTTGCAACAAATAAAATTCAATACTGTCAATAGTAAAGAATACGGTAAAACGTCATATTTTCATAAATATATGAATAAGTTATTTTTTGCCAGCTTGCAAATCAAATATGCATATAATGCTTACACATTAAAATTCCTCACGTTGCTGCCAAGTCTACTAGTGCTGATTGAACTTGTTAGTTTACTCATTTGAGGTTCCATGAAATAAAACAATATGATTTTGTGGTCTCAGATTTTCAAATGTCACAATTGCATTGCAATTGAGGTTTTACTGCATAATATGTAGAAAGACTGTCACACACTTTAAGTTGATTAGAAAAGAACTTCTTTGCAATTGCTATAAAAAAATTGTTACCTAGTTAAGTATTTTTAAAAAGCTATGAAATAGTAGAAATTTTAGTTTTCACAAAAAGGTGAGTAACAATTATTTTATGACAGCAAGAAACACAGTTTTGTAGTTTTCTAGATTTGTAGATACAAAACATATATTTCGTATTTAACTAATAACACTAACTATTTAGTGTTTCCATTATTTTTTTTTTCAAATGTCTTTACTCCCAGTTCATTCATTGTCATTTTTATAGAAGTTATACATAAATGAATATATACTCGTACGTTTGTAGAAGTTCACAATTACAGAAGCTATTTATTTTACAGACTTCGTCCCGATTTTTGTGTAACATGTAAATAATACCATAGTGTTCTGTGCAATCTACATTTATGGTTAAAAAGTGGATGATCCCCTACTGCCAGATACTTTAAAATCAGTTCACTAACATTGTTGGACTCAAAATACTGACTTGTTATATAATATATTTGTATACTACTGACGTGTTTCAATTCTTAAGTAACAGAGTTCAACTGTCTGTTTTTTTCTACTAACATAAAAGTATTGCTAATTTAGGTTTTGTAAGCAGTGATAAAATGTAAATAAACTAAGATGTTTGCCCAAACAATATGCTTTTAGGATTTCCTAATATAAATATTTGGTTTTTCATTTATGACACTACCTGGTAATCAATTTTTATTTATTGACTTCTCATGGCTCCATTTGTGAAACATTGTTTCCATAAGAAATGAGTATAGACTGATCGGTAGACTGTGTTTTTGGTAATATTTAATGCTTCTTCATATGAAAACTCAACATTTTCAGTCATACACAGACGTTTAAAGAAACCTCCTCACAGGTCTCAAATCTGTATGAACAATGCTACTAATATTCTACAACTATATTTGTAGCATTAATATTCTACAAATATAGTGTAGAGTAGTAGCTGACATAGTATTCAATAGAACTGCAAAATTATTGTTGAAGAAAGATAAGGCTTTGTCTTTGTTGAAGTGTAAGACTATGACATTTTTAAACACTTGTGTAGTAGAATATGTATTTTGATATATTTTTACCTGGGTGCCATTCACATTAGCTGATTAAAAATGGTATTTTTGCATTTTCAAAACATATTAGAAATTCCCCTGTCATACAGTCAATGACTAAAGTGATTATGGACAAAGAAAGGGTACTGCCGGTTGAGTAATGCAATATTAAATGTCAAATGGCCGCCCAATAGGATAACTGCAATGGTAGCTGCAATTGGAGCTGTAATGTACTGGGTGTTATTATGTACAACAAACAGCAATAATGAAATGAAAAGATTATATTTTTACGTCTTTTCCCTGCAATAGGAGAAATGCAATATTAGAAGAAAAATGGCAAGCTGCTGTGTAATATACACAGGCTGGGGGGCTGTATATCATTAGTCATAGCAACGAATATCAAGAAGTTGTGGTACTTATCTAGATTGCTGTATTTATATATAAAAATTTATGCTGATTTTAAAAATTTAAACAGATTTTAGCTAGTTGTTGTAGAAATAGATGTATATCTATAAGAAAATGTAGGCCTATTACTTAATTTTGCAGACATTAAAAACAGCTTGGCAGTACCGCGATATTAGGCACAGCCGCAGTATCATCAACAATATCTTTAGAAAAATAATAACAGTAACATTTTAGTGCACACCATCGGTCACTATATACTTTGATCTTGTCAATTTGAATGATTATTCTTATAACTAAATCTTATAATAATCGTATAAAACTGAATAAGTATTCTTATAATTAAATATTGTAATAATCATATAAGAATCGTTAGAAAAATATCATCGTCATTTATTTTATTTTCACTGCTTCGGACATCAGTTGGAATACCAAAGTACTCATTATACGTAAGTGTTCAAAATGTCAAAGTCCGGTAGAATCGACAAAAAGAAACAATTACTTTTCAGCACTTCTACGTTAATTACAGAAACCTTCGGCAATTGGACAATGCCATAGACTGGTGAAATGTGCACGTTTTTCTCATGAATTTCGCATGACTTGATGGTTCTACTCTCTGTCGCACCGCTTTGTCGGCGTTTTGTTGGCCAGTCTTAATTTTGATTTAAGAAGGTTTGTCAAGTTGTTATGGCCATTTTAGGCCAAATTACTCTGTTTATTTATGTATAATCCGATCAGATGGGTTAGTTTTAGGATATTGCGTCAACCTTTCACAGACTTGGTAACTAATTTAAATACGTTTACATGTGTTTTGTGTCACTATCATACTTAAACGACTCTAAACAAAATGGTTAAATTATTTGATTGGATTTCGGCACTAAGGTTTGATCATGGCCGCTGACAAAAAATTATTTTGGGAGTTAAGTGCGAATATGCATTTATCATAAGGTTACAAAAAATCGCTTTGCTTGTGGTTGGTCATGGGATTAACTGTTGCATAGTTAATGACAATCAACCAGCTTCTGTCAATTTTTATAGCCCTTTAATTTAGTGTGGCAATGTACAGAAGGTTTTTACATTTTAATCAGTTAGCCGCCAGGATTTTTATAAACTTTCAACACAAATTACTACATGTACATGGCTTTTACAACAACTATCCATGATAGTGTTTATTAATGGTAATTGTCCTTCCTGTATACGATTGGCCGCTTTTGCGTTTCTAGTTAGATTGGTGTTTAAAAAGCTGATTGTCAGAAATGAATATATGTTTACATAGCAAGAGAGACAAGCCTTTATCTATTCTTCTAAGCCTTGCAAGTTTTGTCTACTTGTATATTTAAATATTTTGGCAGTCAGACCAGCTCAAACTTTAAAAGCAATCATAAATGATAGAACAATATCAGTACAATCTCAAAAGTTTAAGGATATTTTGTGTAAATGAAAATTTACTTGATCTAAGAACTTTAGGCATGGTCTTTACAGGCCAGTGCTTTATTACGTTGAGTAATAAACATTGCAGCTGATTATGTAGCTATATTGTTGGTTTTTAAATTCACCTTACAATTTTGTAGTTTTGAACCGAAAAAGCTAACTGATGCTGTGTTCAACCCTACAAAGAATGTTGAATAAACAGAGCATTGGAAACGATGTAGACAAGCACATGTAAAACAGAACAAACCATAGGCTAACTCCCACAAAATGAGAGTTTACTAAACATAACAGTTTTATAAAAAGCTGCACTCATTTAGCATCTCTGACTTTGTAAGCATTTCAACAATAAATCCTTAACAATAAGCTTCCATAACCTGCTGCCTTTTTGTCTATTTTCAAGATTAACTGGGTTATACAAGCACTCAGCTAATGCCACTGTCATGGATGCTGATGAAACAGTATATATATTCTACATTTCAGAAAAAAGGCAGCAAACTTCCATGGCAACCATAATGGGAAACTAGAGCAATAATCCGCCATGATAAAATGCATGTCACAAATTAATGGTCAATTGGTTCAGAATCAGTTAATTACCGCAAATTTTGTGAACTTACTTAAGATTGTCACTATGCAGGAAACTAAACGATCATAAGATGAGTTAAAATAAAATGGAAACTTTAAAAAAAATAGTTGGTTTACATAGCACTCTCTAGCAACCGAATACGCATATTTGTCACAAAACTTATAATGATTCTGAAAGAGACCAAGAGACAACATTGTCAAATAGTATAGACTTATTGAGTAGTGCTTGAAATAATGTATTTATTGTGTGTTGTTCACAGTCTGAGAGTTAACACCTAACTGAGGCAAAATGATAGAATGGCTTAGATAGCTATAAAATTAACATTAAGTTGTTTATGGCTACAGTGCTCTGACTTTCATAAAAAGCCTTAAAGCCTTGAAATCATATAATTGCAGTCACATGCCAATATCCTACATGACTAAGAAGACTACATGTCATCATACTTTTCCAAAAGAAAACAACAAGATATATGTTCAAAATTACAGCATGTATACCTCATACTGCTATTAGATTTGAAAGAAAGAGTAACCATACATCAAAACCACAAAAAGCAGATAATGAGTATGTGTACAGTTTGTGTAGAAATAATGTAATATAATAAAACATCCTTAATGCAAACCATACCTATGTAGAAATTTACCAGTTAGTTAAGATTAGGCTCTCACAGTCTTGTATTTATTCAAACAGTTAAATACAGAGAGAACAGGAAACAGTCAAGTAAAAGAGGTTTGCACATATAAAAAACAAGAGTATTATAGAGAGTTTCCCCTCCATTGATTAACATGAGGAAACAACTTTAAACTGTGAACATGATTTTTGTAAAAAACTACATAAACAATACTCCTACATAGTTTTTACAATTAGCAGAGGAAAATTATTGATACACGTAACCAACGAGTGAATTATTATTGGCAATGAACGAGTAGTTTACGGAGCTCTTCAAATCGGGGGCGAGCGAGCGGTTTTGTGAAAATGTCAGCTATGTTTTTTTCAGTCGGGCTATAAGAAGTTACTATGACACCGTTTGTGATAGCTTCTCTACAGTAGTGACACTTTATGTCAATGTGCTTAGTTCGTTTCATGTTTGAACCTGAGTTTGCTATTGTGATAGTTGACTGGTTGTCAACATAGACAATAATCGCTGGAGTCGGGCAGTTGGTGACAGTGTCGTATTGCCGACGAAGCCATGTGGCCTCCCTTGTAGCATCATACAGCGCTATATATTCTGCTTCGGCGGTAGATACAGCAACAATGCTCTGTGATTCACTAAACCAGCTAACAGGCGTAAGGCCATGCATGAATACTACTCCGGAGGCTGAGTGTTGGTTATTACAATTGTCCGCCCAACTAACATCTGTATACCCGAACAGTTCACCAATGTCATGTTTTTTCAATGTGAAGACAGATTTCTATACTGCCTTTGAGATATAGGAGTACTTGCTTTACAGCTGTCATGTGCGTTTCGGTTGGTGATGAGTTGTACCTAAATAACACACCCACCGCATGAGATATATCAGGATGAGTAGCAGACGCCGCATACAAAAGGCTACCTACCATCGATTGGTACACACATGCATTTGCTAACTTACTACCATCGTCTTTCATAAACTTCACATCGGTAGCCATTGGGGTAGAAATGGAGTTAGCATTTTCTATTCCATATTTGCGTAGAACTTGCTCGATATAATGTTTTTGATTTAGCGTGATGGCGGTTTCACTTTGGTGGATGGAAATTCCCAGACAGTAGTGCAAACTTCAAAGATCTTTCATCTGATACACCGAGGCTTACGCTTGTTTAATCTTGCTCATCTCACATTCAGTATCTGAAATAATAAGTAGGTCATCGATGTATACAGCAATGATGGTTTTCACTTCACATATGTTGCGTACATACACACAATGATCAGCATTTGAACTACTGAAACCAAGAGATTTGAGAAATTTATATAACACAATGTTCCAACACCTAGGAGACTGCTTTAAACCGTACAACGACTTACTGAGTTTACAGACTAGGTGTTCTTCTCCTGTCTTCTCAAAGTCTGGTGGCTGACACATATAAATTTCTTCCTCGAGTTTGCCATTTAAAAATGCCGTCACAACGTCCATCTGGTGCACTAGCATACCTCGATCTACGGCCTGAGCAAGTGCAGCTCTAAGAGATGAGTGTCAAACTACTGGAGAGTATGTTTCATCATAATCGATGCCAGCCTTTTGCGCATATCCTTTTGCTACAAGGCGAGCTTTGAAACGATCGACTTGACCGTCGGCATTGTACTTCACCTTAAATACCCATTTGCATCCAATTGATTTACGTTGTGAAGGCAGCTCTACGAGTGTCCATGTTTCATTGCTCATGAGAGCATCATGCTCTTTCTCAGCTGCAGCTAACCATCCATATCGCTGCTCACACTTTTTTACTTTGATAGGTTTCAATGGTTCGACAATCTCACTAATATGACAAGCGGTGTCTATACTTTGGCGCTGTGGTGATTTGCAAGGGATTTGCAAGATTTGTCAGCACTGCAAATATTTACTGTTACAGTAGCAAGGTTGTCCACCCTTGGACTTGTGGCTGGGATACATAATACATCATTGATACCCAACTGTTGTTTGTTGAACATAACGTCCCTTCTCACAACCACCGAATTAGATTGATGGTCGTACAAGCGATAGCCTTTAGACCTTACATTATAGCCAACGAATGTCATGGATTCAGCTTGCTCGTCAAGCTTTCTACAAATAACGTCTGGTATCTGCGCGTATGCCATGCAGCCGAATACTCGAAAGTGATCTATATCAGGTTTCTCACCATACCATATCTGATAAGGTGTTGTAGGCGCTTTGTGTGTTTGAGTCGGAATTCTGTTTCTTAAATAAACAGCGGTGGCAACAGCCTCAGCCCATCGAGATTTGGGAAGATTTGCATTTATGATCATAGCACGAGCAGATTTACATAACGTTCTGTTATAACGTTCGGCCACACCATTTTGCTCTGGAGTATGTCTAACAGTCAGTTCGTGACAGATACTTTGAGACTTCAGATGGTTTTCGAATTCTGTAGTGATATACTCGCCACCTCGATCAGAGCGTATTGTGTGGATTGATTTTCCGGTTTGGTTGGTTACTAAAACTGCAAAATCACAGAATCTAGAAAATACATCAGACTTATCTCGTATAAAATATGTATGGTATAGCGGTTTACGCTAGGTTCGTAGCTGGCAAGTGTATTAAGCTGGAATTGATTCACTGATTTGGAGATGACTCGTTGATGTTTTATTCAGTCAACACCGAAACCGTGAAATCTACAAATGATTAACATATTTAAAAGTTCTTCCACAGCAATATAAAAAATAACGATATTATAGAAATAGAAAATTATCGACGCAAACCTTTTGCCGTCTTTGAAAAACACTCAGACAGCTAAATCAAGAAGTCAAACGAAACAAACTAGCGATAAATACCAAAATGTTCTGAACAGAAAAATCGTCAATTAAATCATCAGTTGCGTGTTACTAGTTGAAATTCAAAAGTCATAATGCCGAGCGTGAATGGAAGAAAATTGCAGGAAGTGAATGCGTGTCGAGACACGTCAAAACACGTCGAAACAACCCTTGTGGCGCCTTAGACCCGGATACAGCGATGTTTTACTTAACACAAGACAATAAAATTGGTGAGTTAGTAGAGACAGGAAATGTTAGTAGGGTTCTCTTACATATGGTATATCTACTGAAATCACCGATAAAGGTAACAAAGTATTTACTACCTCCTATAGATTGTGTTTGAATAGGACCACACACATCTGTGTGTACAAGTTCAAGGAGACGCGTGGACTTGATGTCACTATTGGGCTTAGAGGGTTTTCTCAACCTTTTTCCTTTTACACATGGTTCACACAAACCTAGTTTTACACCAGAAAGATTAGCGCCACTCAACAGTTGTTCCCTGTTCATACAATGTATAGCGGCTTCATGAACATGACCAAGGCGTTCATGCCATAGCTCACTGCTGTGAGAAGTGATGTGTGCACTGTCATTTGAGGTTTTTATATCCAGGTAATACAGTTTATTTATGAGTGTTCCTCGGCCACATACTTGTTTTCGTTGGTCTTTAATCCAACATCGACTATGTCCAAATTGAATAATCAAGCCCTTAGAGGCTGCAGCGCAAACAGAGAACAAGTTTGTGCTTAGGTCAGGTATGTACAGAACATCAAATAACGTAGCTTTGTGATTAACTCTACGACGTAACTGCATTGATACTTTAATGTTACCTATCCCAATGGCATCTACAGAGCTTCCATCAGCTACTTCTACTTTATGAGGTTTGTCAAATTGAGTGAACTCGCTGAACAAGCTTTTATAAGGAATCATGTGCTTTGTAGCGCCTGAACCTATCAGCCAGCGTTGATTAATTTTATTGGTGAAGTCACTACCCGTACCAGCCAAAAAGGCTGACTCACCTGTGTCAGGATAATTATCTGCTGCATGCTTGGCTTGGTGTGGAACATCTTTGGGTTCTGCATTTTTTCTCTCTCTGTTTCTCTCTCTACAGAAACGTTGAACGTGGCCAATTTTATTACAGTACCAGCAGGTAACGTGACATCTAATTTGCGGTCTGGTAGCTGAGAGAGCAGTATCAGGGTTGGCAACAGCATTTCTTTCACTAGAGGCTGAAAACAGAGCTATGTTCTTTTCGTTTCTCCTCTTCGTTTAAAACAATTTGTTGAACAAATTCTAGCGATGGCGTATCTTTCTGCGTTTCGAGAGCACTAACTACAGTTGAAAAACTCTCCGGAAGGGAGCCTAGAAGGTTTACAACTTTGGCCTCTTTAGCGATAGGAGATTTGATAGCAGCTAGCCGATTCGTGAGATCTTTCATATTCTTCAGATGACCTTCAATTGATGCCCTCTCAGACATTACTGAGCGAAAGTAGCGCCTCTTCAAGAACATTTTATTAGCTAGAGTGTCTCTCTCAAAATGTTTAGACAGTTTGTCCCAAGCCTCCTTGGCCGTTTCACATTCAGTTATAAAGTAGAGCAACTCATCGCCAACCGCAAGCACAATATGAGATAATGCCTTGCTCTAGTTCTTATTATAGGTAGCTTTCACAGCCCCATCAGCTGTGCTTGCGGGAGCAACTGTAGTTCCATCAATATATCCAAATAGCTCCTTAGCAATCACCAGATGCTTAATTTTGAACTACCATGTGGCATAGTTGCTGCTAAAAAGTTTGTCTACACTCTTTTTATCGTCCATAATGATCACAGATGACTAATCTAACTAGTTACACAGTACATATAACGTTCCTGGGCCCATAACCTGTAGAAATTTACTAGTTAGTTAAGATTAGGCTATCACAGTATTGTATTCATTCAAACCGTTAAATACAGAAAGAACAGAAAACATTAAAGTGAGAGAGGTTTGCACAGATAAAAAACAGGAGTATTATAGGGAGTTGCCCCTCCATTGATTAACATGAGGAAACAACTTCAAACTGTGAACATGATTTCTATAAAAAAACTACATAAACAATAAGCTAATGTAAAGTGTCTTGACCATATCGTATGGGTGGTTTCGATACCCTGCCAGACCTATAGTCACAGTGACGTTTGCATTGTGTTTAATTTGTGCCGCACTGGTTGGTACAGTTCCACTTGAATTCATGGTGGCTGTTGGAACACTCTTTGCTGGTCTATGAAATTTGTGGTTCAGGCCCGAATTTTCACTAGCTCTAGGCATTGAGCGTACATCATAGCGAAGCAAGTTTTGTTTTCTTGCCCTGAGGAATGACTGATTTATTCTAACCACCTTTCCCCCTTCCAGCTCGACATGGAAACTGTGAGGCGTCCCAGCATGGCCAATGAATTTTGCCGGAAGCCATTGCCTATGACCCACTCTGCACCATACATGTTCCCCATCACTAAACATAGCAATTGTTGTATCGCTAGCTTTACCAAAAACATCTGGACCCTGGCGCTTCCTTAAAAGGATATCAATGTTCTTAGCGTTTAGATTTTTATAGCGCAGCTGCTCAGTGCAAAAGTGTAATTTGTTTCGTAAATTCCTAGACTGCAGCAGCACAGCTGGGGTGGGCAGCCCATCACCTAAGGGTGTTAAACGGATAGTCATTAAAACGTTTAACAATGTCTGGCCTGTTTCTAAAGGTTGCTTTTCTGAGGCTATTCTTTATGGTTTGGTTCATGCGCTCTGCTAGCCCATTAGCCCTTGAGAAGTAGGGGCTGCTGGTTATGTGTTTGATATCAATTTCTTCAACAAAACACCTAAACTCGTAGGAACTGTATTGCGGTGCATTATCATTCAGCAGGATCTCAGGCT
This sequence comes from Watersipora subatra, assembly GCF_963576615.1. NCBI lineage: Eukaryota > Metazoa > Bryozoa > Gymnolaemata > Cheilostomatida > Watersiporidae > Watersipora > Watersipora subatra. Next base: position 41,735,578 of record NC_088715.1, on the reverse strand, counting down.
TACCAAAGTTTGTAAATTGGCGCTGCAATAGTTCGATTACAGTTCTAGAATTTGAATTTTTGAGCTCGTAACAATCTGGCCATTTTGAGTATCTATCCACAGTTACCAGGTATTATTTGCCATTTAGATTGAAAATTTCTGTGGCCAAATACTGCTTTGGGTATTCAGGCACTTCAAAAAGCTCAACTGTCGGTAGTGATTTGGCTCGGCCATGCTCTTGGCAGCTAAAGCATGAATCAACCATGTATTTTACATGTGCGAGGTAGCCAGGCCAATAGACTGAATTCTTTGCACACTCAATACCCTTAACAGTGCCCAGATGCCCAATGTGCAGGATGTCAAGAAATTCTTTCCGCATTCCTGCAAAAATAACTATTTGGTTGTTGCGTAATATCAAGTCATTGTTACATGTGAGCTCGTTTTTCAGATTCCATAATGGTTTGACTCCATCTAGGCAAAACCTGCGATGTGCTGGCCACCCCTTTGTAATATATGATTTGAGAACCTCCATAGAAGAGTCCTTGCTAGTGATATCTACCAGTCTATCTCTGAAAAACACATTTGGCAAAATTCAATATACGACAGCTTGTATTTGCCCATTGTTTTTCAAATCATATATTTCAGAATTTTTGCCTACCCTGTTAAAGTATGCCCTGCTAAGTGTGTCGGCCAAAATCAATGATTTGCCTGGCACGTAGACCAATTCAAAGTCATAAAGCTGCATACGTAATCTCATGCGCAGTAACTGTGCTGTAGTCATTCAGGCCTTTCCTCATGATACCCAAAAGTGGCATATGATCAGTTTGCACTGTCACTGCTTGCCCATACACATGCTGGTGAAATCGCTGAACGTCAAATTGTACAGCCAAAAACTTTTTTTCTATTTGGGCATAAGCCTTCTGTGTGTCAGTAAGTGCACAACTAGCAAACTCTATTGGCTGTCTCTTTTGCAGAATTAATGGACCCACCCCATTTTGGCTACTATCAACCGAGAGAAGAAGAAAGAGGGAGAGAGAGGGAGAGAGAGAAAGAGAGAAAGAGAAAGGGAAAGAAAGGGAGAGAGAGAGAAAGAGAGGGAGAGAAAGAGAGAGAGAGAGGGAGAGAGGGAGAGAAAGAGAGGGAGAGAGGAAGAGAGGGAGAGAGGAAGAGAGGGAGAGAGGGAGAGAGGGAGAGAGGGAGAGAGGGAGAGAGAGAGAGAGGGAGAGAGAGGGAGAGAGGGAGAGAGAGACAGAGAGAAAAACAGAGACAGAGAGAAAGAGAGAGAAAGAGAGAGAATGAGAGAGAGAGAGAAAGAGAGACAGAGAGAAAGGCATAGAGGCATAGATGAAAAAAGAGAAAGAAAGGCATAGAGGAATAGATGAAGAACGAGAGAAAGGCATAGAGGCATAGATGAAGAAAGAGAGAGAGCGACAAAGAAAGAGAGAGACCAAGAAAAGGAGAAATTGAAAGAGGAAGGCTGAAAGGGATACGGAGCGATTGATGGAGAAAGAGAGAGATGGAAAGAATGAAAGAGAGAAAGACAGGAGAGGGGGAGAAAAACGGAGGAAAGAGAGACAGAGAGAAAGCCATAGAGAGATAGACAGATAAAAGATAGAGAGAGAAAGAGACTGTAGACTCAACAAGTTAAAAATGTATTATCATATTTATAGTGTCAAATACAATGATACAATGAGTAATATATGTTTATTTTGAACATTATTGGTAGACTTCACATTTATTTATTTTTAATGGTGCAAGTTGAGTTGATTTGATGTTGATGAAAAATTTGAATTGTTGGCTGAGAATTTCTGCAGCAATAGCATGCATTAACTCAATTGTAGCATATGTAAATTGTTTTGGCACTTGTGTAGCAAGAGGTAAGAATATTAGTTTGTTTGGACGATATACTACCTCCTTTTTTCTTAGGTCAATTTCATCTGCTGTGTTTGTATTTATTAGTAAGCACATACGTGTAGAAAGAAACTACATGAAATTTAGCAGTTGAGAGCTACTAGCAATTTCATACCAAGTAAAAAAAGCAAAAACACAATATAGCTCTGTGAGACGATAGAGTGCTGTCTTCCTTAATATAATCATCGCTGTGGATCATGTGAATTTTAAGTAATGGCTGGCCAAATTGTTGCACGGAAATGACTTGTTAGGTTTTAATGAACAATACTAAAACTGGCTGATACTCTATTTGATGCTTGCACATGTTCTGATTACAATAAAGTGTTTTGCGGGTAAATTAAGATTTTCTTGTAAATAGCAGTAGGAATCCTCAACCTACCCTTGTAATTCCGAATGTACAAACATCTACCATGTTGATCACGTTAACACTGCCATCACACACTCACTACTGACAATTGTGAAGAATAAGATGAAGCTTCATCTTTTCATAGCGATTTGCATAATTAATTGGTTGCCGCGTCACAAATCAATTATGCATGTAGGGATGACGCACTTACAAGCTCTTAGAGGACTGCCAATTCCAGTGGTATCGATTCAGAATTGTTAATTTAATAATGTAAAGCGCCATGAATTAAGATGATATTAGATTGGTGATCCCCAAATTTAAAATGTTACATGAGCAATACTGATGGTGCTGTAGTGCATATTATTTAGCAACACCGTGATACACGCTGATGAAAAAATTACTACTTAAAGATTGCCATTAAAAGATCATTAAGTAGTTAGAAATTTTCCAAAAAAATCTAATAAATTGTAGAAATTTTGTTATTTTCAAACACAAAGAGTAGCAATTATTTTATGCTAGCAAAAGAAAACATTTTTGTTTATCAGTCTAGAATTGCGGATAGAAATAGGCTCTTTAATTTTCTATTTGATCTAAAAAATGAACCATCATTTAGTGCTTCCATTACATTTTTAGATGGTCTTACTTCCAATTAATTCATTATCATGTGATTCATAGAACTTATGTATGTCTGAACTTTTACAAAGTACTGCTATGTTTGAAGAATTTATTTTTTATCACTGCTAGATATGTTAAATTATTTTACCAGCATTGTTGCATTCAAAAAGCTGAATGGCTATATAACTTATTTATAAACTACTAATATGTTTCAATTCTTAAGAAGTATCAGACATCCACTGACTGATGATTTTATTTTCCACTCACTAAAGCTGTAAAGCTAATTTATTGTAATTAATTGTAAAGAGATAAAATATCAAAGAACTAAGCTGTATACCTAAATAATTTAGTTTCAACTTCTCCTTATCTAAATATTTGGTTTTTCATTCATGACCCCACATGACAATAACTTTTTTATTGACCTTTGTGGCTTCTTGTAAAACAATTTTTATATAAAAACAAAATGAATATGAACTGCCATATAAAATGTTTTTGTAATGTTCATTGCTTTTACGTATAAAAATCAATGGTTATTCAGGTTCTCAAAAAGTGCACTATATGGAGCAATATGAATTAATGAATAAAGGCACAACTTTTTTAAACAACTCAAAAGCTGAAATCATTTTCAAAAACAATTATTTAAAACTTCTTTATATTTTCTTGAAAAATCAGGAAAAATAATATAACTTTAGGATATCTGACTGTGATTAAACTCAATTATACGGTTTGAAATAATGTTATTTTTCATGTGAGCAATGTAAACACTTTTTTAATTCAGTAATCTCAGTAAACATTCTGCCTATATTTTAAAATTTAGCTCAGGTTTGTTAACAATCAGCATGTTTTTATTTAGACGGGTAGGGAAAAATATTTTGAATAATGCGGTAAAACTATTTTTGCAGGAAAAATCGCAGAAAGGATCAGTACACTTAGTCTAGAATTAAGAGCTGAGAAAGGAGTGGACAGAACAGACCTCTAACCATAACATCTTAACATCTCTTCACTGGCCAGTACTAATGTAGAAACCATTCCCTGGTGATGAGTAGACCTGCTTGAGAAATATTACATTTGGGGTGTCACCATTCTAAATACAGTAATGTGTAAGTAAGCTTGTAGGTTGAACTACAATGAGTTTTTAACTAAACCTGAAAAACCCCACACAAGTCTCAAGTCTGATCAAACAATACTATAAACATTATAAAACTCTATTTGTAGTAATACTGTTCTACAAATATAATGCACAATAGTAACTGACATAGGATTCAATAAGACCAAAAAACAATTATTGAAAAAGCTTAAGTTTTGGGTTTGTTGAAGTGTAAGACTTATGTGTGTAACCGGTTTTTGCAGTGGAAAATGTATGTTTTAAAACATTTCTTTCTGAGAGTCACACATGTCATTCATATCCAGCTAATGGCAAAAGTATTTTGAAAGTTTCAATACATATTAACTGTTGATTGATTACTAAAAACACAACTGTAAAGGTTTTGTGTGCTGCCTTTACTGACTCCACAAAACAAAGACTCAGTGTTATGTGCATACATATACTTCTGCCTATTGCATAATGTATACAGTGTGAGATATGCAACCACAATAAATCAAGTGCAGTGCACTGTACGTATATAATTTTGAATGCCCTTCATCAATAAAATCCTAGCAACGCAAACAACCCTCAGTGTAGGAACAATTGCTTTCTTTTGAAACAGTTGGAAATTTCAGCCAAGTTGGATCAGTTAAACAAGTGGAGAAACTGATTGTTTTAAATGCTGTAGTACTTTACGTGTATACATAGAAAATGCTGCTTCAAGCTACAACCTCGATTCTACATGGTGATTTCAAACTTTCTAACATAGAGCTCTTTAGCCTCTCTTTTATTTTGATATTATGAAATACCATGCGTTCTATCTAACCTTCTGATCTCAGCTAGTGGTCAATAAAATGTATCAATGTGTTTATGGGTCACTCGTTTATCCACTAATACTGTTCTTTCTTTGCTTTAAATATTCAACCGCTTACAATGTATTAATATATTTATCATGTCACACAAAATATTACCTTGAAACATACTTTTATTTTGCTCATTATTTGGTAGATTTCAAGTCTCGTATTTTAAATGATGACAGAAACTAAAGTGTTTTCTTTTTTTTTATAAAGTGCAAGGATAAAACATGCAAAAAAGTAGACATTTATATATTTTCTGAGCATCTTTATAATCTTATGAAATGATAAATTGAAATTTTTTTAGACAGACAAAGTTGACTTGAAACAATTCACAATGAAATCGCAATCAAAATCAAAATGATCAGCTCGATTATTGTGAATACCATAAACAATTACAACCAAAGTGTTTATTAAAGTACACATGACCCTGCGCTAAAGATGAAAATCAACTCTAAAATTGTTTGGCCGTAAAACGTGCATGGATAACTTTTTTTTGCAAATATGTCATTGAAAAGTTTTGTCTTTTGATCAGATGAGTTTACAATTACCATGTTCGTGAATTATTTAATATTCATGATATCTACACGTAGCATACAAAAACATACTCTATGCCAGTGTAAGAAAATTGCTTCAGTGTACCAATTGTGCATCAGCCCAAGTAGGCTCATCTGTTAATAGAACTTTGTAAAATATTTTTTTATTTGTAAAAGTGGGTTATAACAACAGATTATAGCTTGAGTAATTATGACAGACAATCTACTGATATTTTTCATACATATATAATAGCAGCTCATGTTACAATATACATTGTAGAGGGTGTAGTGTTCATGTTTTGCTGCATCCCCCTGATTAGTGTTGCGTGTGAAGTACGATACAAAAAGGCAGACATCTTGAAAAGCACACCAATAGAAAAAAGACCAGCCGTTGGACGATCCATTGAATGTGCTACTGAATGCCAAGCTGCATCCCATTGCCAGGGTTTTGTGCACAATGAACCTTTTGAATGTCACTTTATCAGCGCATCAGAGACAGGATTTTTGACAGAAACTGCAGGCATTGACTCAACTGAAGCTTATGTAATTTATATTGACGCCAGTGTAGCAAGGGGTAAGATCATGTGGTTAGGTTGTTTAGATAACATACTACCTCCAAATTTCTTAGATCAGTTTCTTCTACTAATTTGGGCTTCTTTTTTAAATATAGGAAGAAACTACATGGAAACTAGTAGGGTAGACTATTAGCAGTTTTACATAAAGTACAAATAAAAGATAAACCCAAAATAGCTCTATGAAATACTTTAGTGTTTTCTTCCTTGGTACCTTTCATGATTGACAAAAAATTGAACCATTGTTTAGTACATCCATGATATTTTGATGGTTTTGATCCTACTTCATTTATTTTCATCTTTTCTATATAATTCATACATATATACATACAATGTATATATGTATACATGTATAAGTATATACATATACATGTATAAACTCAAACGTTTTTTTAAAATTCAGGATTTAAAAAGTCATTCTCTTTTACAAAAAACTTTGTCACAATTTATGTGTTGTTTATCAACGAATATGTAAAAGCTTAGTGTGATCTTTGTTTTTTTAGACTATTTACGTTCATATGTCCTTTTCATGACTCTCCTATATAATAGTAACTGCACAGGCTACTTAAACAGTTATAGTCAACAGAACAAACTTAGTATATTGTTTTGATCTCTTCGACAATGGCAGCAGATAAACTTCAGCACTGACAACTGTGAAGAATACGGTAAAACCTCATCTTTTCACAATTATTTGCATAATTCTTTTGTGGCAGCTTAACAAATTAATTATACATATAGTGATTACGCAGTTACGATCTCTCATGAGACTGCCAAGTTTACTAGTATTGATCAAAGGTATTAGTTTAATAAAATGAATCACTTGAAATAAGATGATATGATTTGTGTGGCTTCCCAGCTACAATATTTAACAAAATGGTAACCCACTTCGCATCAATGGGAAAATAACTGTTTTTAAATTACTATTCAAATACCGTTACCCAGTTAATAAATTTAAAATAATTCATGAAGTCAGTAACAATTTTATTCTTTACCACCGATAGCGACTAACAATTATTTTATTTAGAAATATATCACAGTTTTGTTTACCAATCAAGGTTTTTGGATACAAATTGTATCTTTTAAACTTGACTAAGTTGAACAGCCATATTGTGCTTCTATTATAATTTTGAAAATTTACTCCTAACTAAGTCATTGTCATTTGATTTATCAAACTTATGTATACCTAAACTTTTACCATCTACTTTTATGTATGAACAAATATATATTTTCTTACTGCCAGATATGTGAACTTATTTTACTAACATTGTTGGATTCAATATACTGGAGTTATATAACTTCTTCATATAATACTAATATGTTTAAATTCTCAAGTACTAGATATCAATTGCTTAATAATTTTATTTTTTGCTCACCAAAATGGTATGAATAATTTATGTAATCTTTTGTCATAAAGAATAGTGAAAGAACTAGTATGTAGGCTGTATACTCAAACAATATAGTTTTAACTCCTCCTGGTATCCAATTTTGGTTTTCCATTTACGACACAACATGACAAAAGCATTTTATTTATTGACTTTTTGTAGCTAAATTTGTGAAAAATTTTTATGAATATGGTTACAGACTGCTAAATAAAATAAAAACATTAATTTATAATATTAATAGCTTCTCTATATGAATATAGAGGGTTAATCAGACTCTAAAAAGAAATGCACTCCATGAAGCAAAATTAATACCTGACCGAATGTCAATATTTTTAAATAATTCAACATCCAAATTTATGTTCACAAGCAAAATGTTTAGAAATTCTTTAACTCTTTTTAAAATGTGGAATTTTTTTTAAATTATAGGATGTCTCATTGTCGTTAAAATCTGCTACACGGTTTGAAATAATATGTTATAAGTTTCTTCGAGCAAAGTACATGTGATTTATTTATTGATACAATTACCTAGTAAACAAACATACTTATTTGTTTAAATTTAGCTCAGGTTTTTTAACAGTCAGCAAAGCCTTACTTAGACATGTCAACACAACTTTTTCGATTGTGTGATAAAAGTAATTCTTTGCTGGAAAACCAGCAGAAATGATTAGTGAACTCAATTCGGTGAATGGAGCTGAAAAAGGAGTTGACCGAATATACATTCCACCAGGAGATGGAGTATCTTCACTTGTAAATACAAATTTAGAAACAAATCCGTGGTGGAGAGTAGACCTGATGAAGAAATATTGCATTTGGGGTGTCAACATTCTAAATAGAAGTAAGCATGCACGCTCTATTACAATAAGCTTTTAGCTGAACCTGAACTTAAAACAACCTCACTCAGGTTGCAAGTCTGATCAAACAATGCTACTAATATTATACAGTTCTATTTGTAGCATTACTATTCTACAAATAGAATGTAGAATAGTAACTGACACAAGATGCAATAAGACTGCAAAATTAGTAATGAGGAAGATGAGGCTTTATATTTGTTGAAGTGTAAGACTAACAGGTTCACAGCGTTTTCTAGTGAAAAATTGTGTCTTTTAAGATATTTCACATGGAAGCCTCACGTCATTCATATTTAGCAAATGGTAATGGTATTTTGAAAGTTTCATTACATATTAACTATTGATTAATTACTGAAAACAAACAACTGTAAAAGTTTTTGTACGCTGCATTCACAGACTCCACAATAGAAAGACTCAGTTTTACATGTATACATATATTTATGCTTATTGCATAATGTGTACAGTGTGAGACATGCAACCATGATGAATCCGGTGAAGAACAACTCTGCTTTTTTCATGCAGGTCAGTTCCTCTTTAGCTGTCAGGCTCCACCTTCTCACCTAGCGGTGTTCCGGCTTGGTATGGCTTGGTAAGGCTTGGTAGGGCTTGGTCCAGCTCGGTCCGGCTTAGTCCTGCTTGGTTCGATTTGGTCCGGGTTGGTAGGACATGGCATATTTAGTCTGACTCAATGTTTCATGATGGGCTATTTCCGGTCACATAAATATCAGTCAATTTTAGATACCCATAGCACTTAGTGTGGCATGGTACATAACATTTTAAATTTATAATCAGATGGCCAACCTTTTCACCTACTGTCAACTCAAATTAATAGACCACTTTTTCAAGCAAAGTTCATGAAAGTGTTTGTTGAGGGCAATTTTACTTCTTGCATGTGATTGGGAACTTTTTACTTTTTAATCAAATAGATGTTTAATAGGCTATTTCTCAGAAATTGATATATATATATATATGTACATATATATATTTATATATATATATATATATATAATAGCGCTACAGACCACCATGCTTTCTCGTAAGGCTTTTAGCAAATTTGGTTTATTGTGAATTTAAAAAAATCTGGCAGTCAGGTTAGCTTGAACATTAAAATCAATCTTAAATGCTTTAAAATTGTCAATATGTTCTTATTAATCGTACTGTAATTTGGTGTAGGTTTATCTTTATTTGATCCAGGAAAATGAAGCATGGTCTTTGTAGTCCAGGGCTTTGTTACCCTGAGCAACAACCATGACAGCTGATTACATAGTTACATGGCTAGTTTTAAGTTCACGCTATACTTTCTATAGTGTTGAAGCAAAAAGATAAATGATACTCTGATCAGCCCTACTGAAAATGCTGAATAAACCGGGCATCAGTAACAAGTAGATAAGCACCTGTAAACTAAAAGAAAACTATGGGTTAGTTCTGGCCAAATAGAAGCTTTAGTAGACATGTAAGTTTTATAAGTGTTTGCTCTCATTTACCACCTTTAGGTTTGTAAGCAGTTCAACAACAAAACTACGTTTGAATATTTTGTCATTTTCTGATTTTTCGTCTAATTTTAGGCTTTGCACTTTACGAGCGTTCAGCTAATGTGGTTGTCACGGTTTCTGATGATGTAACGGATGTAATCTACAACTCTGAAGATGTAACAAACTTTTGTGGCAGCCATAATGGGACACTAATGCAATATTACACTGTGATTAAATGTATGTCACCAATTATTGGTGAGTTTGTTCAAATTCAGTTTATGGTTGACGATTCTATGAACTTCTATGAGATTGAAGTGTACGCTGCTTTGTAAAGAACTCTGAAATGACATCACCAACTTATATAGCTGTCAAAGTTTTTAACTATGTGTAGCATTTGCAACAATAATACCTGCAAAAACTGCAGTAAATGCTAAGAGTGCAATAACCTTGTTGCATTCATTCAATTACGTTAGCCCGAAAGAGTGTTGTGTTGCTTAATGTTAAACGTTAAATGTTAAATTTAATATGGTAATGTTGTTTGCTCGAGATGCCAATACAGTAAGCTCTTTTACATATAATTAATGAAACAAGATGCGATTGGGCATATTGTGAATGTTTTAATACCTGACTTTGTTTATGGCTTCACCAATACTAAGGTCAAAGCAGATTATCTAACACTCCCTTATAAGTACGTTTTATTTAATTTGTTGTACGCTCTTTGTGGCAAAAATGTTTTATTAAATAAAAAGTTAGTGTTGTATATAATTAAACACAATTATGTATAATTTTAGGATGTGATAAAATAGACCACCAATTGAAACACTGCATTACATAATCTTTGTCAATCTGCATGAAACAGCATCGATCACAAGCCATTTAAAACAAGCTAGATACTTTGTAATCTTTGTAAAACTTTGTAGTATGCGTAATCATGTAGTTTAAAAATCCTTCGCTGACTACATAAGTGACAGAGACAGAGAATGAGAGAGACAAAAAAAGAGAGAGAAGCGAAGAAAGCGAGAGAAAGAGAGAGCGAGAGAAAGCCAAAGAGTGAGAAAGAGAGAGTGTGATAAAGAGAGAGCAAAAGAGAGAGCGAGAGAGAACGAGAAAGAGCAAGAGCGAGAGAGAGAGAAAGTGGGAGAAAGAACAAGAGAGTGAGAAAGCGAGAGAAAGAGAGAGAGAGCGAAAGAGACAGGTAGATAGAAAAACAGAGAGAGAGAGCGAGAGAGAGAAAGAGGAGAGAGAAAGAGATAGAAACAGTGAGAGTGAGATAAAGACAGAAAGAGAGAAAGAGAGAAACAGAGAACGAGAGAAAGAGAGAGAGAGAGAGAATGAGAGAGCGAAAGAGAGAGAGGAAGAAAGAAAGAGAGATAGGGAGAAAGAGATAAATAGAGAGGGAAAGAGATACAGCAGGTGTAATGGCCTGAAAGTTTCAGAATTCGAAATAAAAGAGACATACCTGGTTTTAAAATACAATTGAAATTGTAATAATGTTACAATTGAAATGAATAGCTTGATTATTGTGAATAGCAAAACCAATAACAACCATAACTGCTTATTAAAAACTGATGTGACCAAGCATCTAAGATAAAAACTACTTCTAAATTTGTTTTTCTGCGAATCTTAGCCGAAGAACATTTTTTGCCAAGATGTAACTGATAGTATATTGCACAAGTGATGACAGTTGATGACATAAGTTTACAGTTACAAGGTTTTGAATTGTTAATTCTCCAAAATATATACAATTAGCACACCAAGTTAGTTTAGATCGGTGTAAGCCACCTTCCGCCGTGTACCAATGTTTCATTAGCCCGGGTATAGTTATTTTTCAACAAACTTTTTAAAACTTTCTTTATTTGTACATTTGGATTATAACAACAAAATATTTGCTCAAGTAGTATAACTACAACACAATCTATGTATTATTTTACATACATGTATGTATAATCATTTGCTGCTAATAATTACATTAAAATGCTACTACATACACTTTCAGAAACTACTTAAATATTTCAATATCCTTTAGCTAAATTAACAGAAAACCATAATGGGCAGGTCAACCTTTTCTTTCTAAATCTACATGTACTTTACTGTAGGCAGAGGGAATCAATAGTTATGTATACCCATGCTTGAAGAGAAAGCTAAAATGATTATAGTAGATGTACCATAAGTGTATGACGGTCTGTTCAAACCAAATGCAAGATACCATGATATGTACAAATGAGTTGTTCAGCACATTCTCAGAAATTTACCAATGTAATGTGACTGCACTAACAAGTCTGAACAAGTCCATTTCAGTAACTAAATCTTAGAGACTGCAGAACAAGCCATGTAGCAACATTGAATATGTATAAGTCTAAAATAGTCAGCATTCGAAGGCTCTGGAACAAGCAATTCATAAAAAGCAAACTCCACATGGCAAAAGAAAAACTGGTTATGCACCTACTTTGTTTGAACCTCCTTGCTATTATAATATATTGTAAATATGTTGTATTTTATCAAAATCTAATATTTTATACTACATATTCTTGTATTATTATATATATATATATTGCATTTTGATACAATTTAATACATTATGGATCTTATCAAACATTATTGCGTAAATAAAGCTGGAGCAACCCCTCCACGAAGCACCCCACCAAGTCTTGCTTAAGAACAAATTTGTGTTCAAAATTACTACCCTAAGGATAAAAATATTCGATGGATTTAATAACTCACAATTTCGCGAACAGGCAATTCTGCGTATTATTAAATTTTTCGAATAATTAGTTTTATTTTTAAACACAAGGGAGAACAACTACTGTCTCAAATTAAAAAGCAGTTGCTAGGCAGATGTAGAAAGGTTGCCGTGTTTCAATTTTTTAAAAATGATTGCTTGAGATTTGAGTTAAGCTCATTGCCAATGCATCACAATTCTTTACAAAATTATTCAAGGTTGTCATAAGTTATTTGGAAATTGGCACAGCACCATCATTGAAAAAAATCTCCTGCAGTTTTCCAAGATAAAATTTTTTACAACATACCACGAGTTGTTGGTTCCCACGGCCTCCAAATCAATGAACATTCAAAAAACCTCCGGATGAAGCCAAAAATTTATAGCTTAGCATGATCGACTTGTAGTTGAAGGCTAAATGGAAACCTAAGCAAGTGGTGGATGCATGCGAAGTATTAACTCTATTGCTAGCCGCATTAGAGTTAACTCTTAATAGAAAGTTATTTTGTTTATCCGCGAATAAATTAGTCTGCGAGCATGCATGAAAAGGCGATATGCGCAAAACTTAACTTCGCGAATATTTTCATCATGTAGGGTATATGTATGTTTTGATATGTAATGGAATCTATTCTTTCACACTTTGGTGTATGCTTAGACATTATAACACATCGCATTAAATTTTATTGCAGAATATTATCCTTCATAATACTATATTTCCTTATTATATAATAGTATGTAAAATTACAGTATACATGTACATTGTTTGGTACAGCCATACTTCGACTTACGAGCTAAACGCGTTCCGAGACTGAGCTCGTATGTCAATTTACTCGCATGTTGGTGCAATTTATTTATATACAGAACAATTAAATATATTGGTTTAAATTGGTTTCCATACTTTGAAAAATGCAAATAAAACTCTCAAAACAAAATATTGTAACAGAAAGAACATGTTGGTTAATGTCCTAACTTTCCACATGCTTTTAAAAAGCAACGAACAAAAAATAATGCAAGGCAATGTGATTAATTAAAATGTAAAATTGAATACATACTATAGCAGCTAATGCTAGCATTTGCCAGAGAGGGAGGTATAAGTAATCCTTCATTACAACATTTGACTTTGATAAATTTGGATTTTATCTAAGTCTAAAAGACAAACTCAGAAGCAAACCTAAAAGCAAACTTTCATTTTAACTTAACGTAATTAAAATTTCTTCGGCGTTCATAGTTCGAAGTTTCTTGCTGGTTACCTAATTTTTCCTTTCTTTAGCTCTCACGACCAGCCGGCTATTTTAAGAAAAACCTGTCTATGGAGGCTTGCCCTTGTCGACCTTTAACATATTGCTATTATGACGAACACATGGCTCGTCACAAGGGATTAATGCACAACCATTAACCAACTTGTCCGAATGTCTATTTTTTATAGTTTTGATAGATAGCACCGGCCTTTTCACACAGCATCGTTTCAGTTACGCTGTCACCAGCCAATTTTTTATGTTTCATCCAATGCCTGAGCAGTCTCTCCATCATCGGTTGTGAAGATTGCTGCGCCATTTAGAAACTACAGTATAGTTAGTCCTTTTGCAAATTAAATGTCCTGAATATAATCCTTCTGTTTAATAATTGTAGATGTATTTCTGTCATATTGCTGAGCTAGCTCATACACATTTCGCATATTTTTCAATAATTTTCCGTTTAATATCAATTGTGATCGTTTGCTTTTTTTTTGCATTATCTTTCATTTTACTGGCAAACTTTCGGTCTACGCACAGTACTTTTAATTAACATAATTCTGCACTGAAAATTGTGCACAAGAAATACAGTACAAAAGTATAACCTGAGCATTTTAAAAATACAGAGTGATGCTGTTGTCATGAAACACCTCTGAAAAACCTGGCAACTGACTCACGTGCTCGTATCTCAGACTTGGCTCGTATGTTAGGGTTAAAACTTGCTTAAAAGCTGGCTCGTATCTCAAGTTTCTCGTACGTTGGAGCACTCGTAAGTTGAAGCATTACTGTATTCAGTGTTTATGTAATGCTGCATTGCCCTGATTAGCGCAGCATGTGCAATACAATACAAAATAACAGCCATCTGGAAAAACACACCAATGAAAGAGATACCAGCCATTGCATGATCATCAATTGAATGTGCTACTGAAATCCAAGCAGCATCTCATTGTCAGGGTTTTTGGCATTAAGACTCCTTTGGCTGTCATTTTAATAGCACATCAGATACAGGATTTCTGGAAGAAGTAGCACATATGGTTTTAGCTTATATAACACACTACTTCTCCTATTCTTAGACCTGTCCCATTTGTCAAAATTGGTTTTCTGGTTTCTATATACTGTAGAAAAAAACGACATGAAAGTAAGTAGAGTAGAATTGCTAGCAGTTTTATCTAAAGTATAACAATAGCAAAAACATCATATAGCTCTAAGAACTATTTTAGCGCGTTCATCATAAGTAAAATCATTTTGTGTTGATTATGCAATTTATTAATAGCTACCGACCAACTTATTCTGCACCTAAATGACTTGTTAGAAGTGGCTATTCTGTCGATCACTTCAACAATGGCAACATATACAATTCAGTACTGTCAATAGTAAAGAATACAGTGAAACATCAGTTTTTCATAAACATATGAATAATTGATTTGTTGCCACCTTGCAATTCAAATATGCATATAGTGATTACGATTACAATTCCTCATGGAGATGCCAATTCTACTAGTGCTGATTGAACTTGTTAGTTTAACTATTTGAGTCACAGTAAAATAAAATGATACGAAATTCGTTGTTCCAGAATTTCAAATGTCTCCATCAAAATGCAGATAGGGATGTATCCCATTTATTTTACGCATATTGTAACACATACTAATTTAGGAATACTGCCACACACTTTTAGTTGATCAGAATATAACTTCTTCGCTATTGATATTAAAAATTGATTACCTAGGTAAACAAATTCAAAAGCTATGAAATAGTAGCAAATTTACATGTATTCTTCACAAAAATGAGTTACATTTTTTTATGACAGCAAGAAAGACAGTTGTGTAGATTTCTAGATTTGTAGACACGGAACATTTGTCACATATTTAACTAATTAACACCAATTATTTAGTGCTTCCATATTGTTTCTTCAAATGACTTTATTCCCAGTTCATTCATTGTCATTTTTTGTAGAACTCCTACGTAGATAAATATATACTTGTACGTTTGTTCAAATCCACAATTGCAGAAGCTACGTGTTTATTTTACAGACTTCATCCCCATTTGTGTGTAATTTGTAAATAATACTATAGTGTTCTGTACAATCCAAATTTATGGTTAAAAAGTGTATGTTCTTTTACTGCCAGCTATTTTAACTCATTTTACTAACATCGTTAGACTCAAAATACTGAATGGCTATATAACTTATGTATATACTACTAATATATTTCAATTCTTAAGTACCAGATTTCCACTGCCTGATGGTTTTTTCTACTCACAGAAAAAATATTGCTAATTTATGTAAGGTTTTGTAAATAGTGGTAAAATGTAAGTAAACTAAGATGTTTTCCTAAACACTATGATTTTGGGATTTTCACATATAAATATTTGTTTTTCTTTCATGGCCCCCAAATGGCAATACCTTTTTATTTATTGACCTCTCATGACACCATTTGTGAAACATCTTTTTTATAAAATTAAGTATAGACCGATCGATAGGCTGTGTTTTTGGTAATATTTAATGCTTCTCCATATGAAAACTCAACATTTTCATTCATACTTATACATGTAGACAAAACCCCACAGAGGTCTCAAACCTGATAGAACAATCTTACTGATTTTATACAATTCTAGTTGTAGCATTAATATTCTACAAAAAGAATGTAACATAGTAGCTGACACAGTATTTAAAAGAACTGCAACAATATTGTTGGAAAAATATTAGGCTTTGTCTTTGTTGAAGAGCACGATTATGATATTTTAAATGTTTTCGCATTGAAAAATGTGTTTTTGAGATGTTTTTACTTGAGAGCCATGCTTCATTTACATTTAGCTGGTTAGAAATGGTATTTTTTGCATTTTCACAACATAGTAACTGTTGAATAGTTACTGATAACCAATAAATTTCCGTCAAATTGTTATAGCCCTACAATTTAGTGTGACTATTTACAGACAGTTTTTACGTTGCCATCAGCTGGCAGCCAGGTTTTGCCTAGACTTTCAGCACAAATTACTAATTGGCTTTTACAACAACAATCCATGATAGTGTTTATTAAAGATAATTGTCCTTCATGCATACGATTGGCCATTCTTGTGTTTTTAATTAGATTGGTGTTTGATAAGCTGCCTTTCCGAAATGGATATATATATATATATATTAACTAAAAGCAAGTGCAAAAGCATATAAAAAGAGAACTCTACACTAAAAACCTAAAAGATTATTAGTGGAGTATGAAATATTTGAAAAATTATTGCGAAAAAAGCAAACTTTTAGTATTTGCGTTACAAATTTGTTTCGTGCGAAGCACTCATCAGACGCGATTGTACTAAAATGAAAAGCTTTGCCGAATGTGCCAGAATATCAGAAATGGGCTCGCTGTTGTAATCATGTAATTCGGTGCTAAGTGTAACCGAGAAGATAACTCCTAGCATGTCTGCAATTAGAAGTCAATTCATTTCTTTTATTTAATGTGCCTAAGTGTGGTTTGCATATTATGAAGTATTTTTCAAGTAAACATAATTTGCATCGTTTTGTTTTGTTTGTATATGGTTGTGCTTGAGCTAATATTTTCCATGTTATGTTGTATGTTGAATTGCTTTCTTTCAACTTCCAAATGTGCTTGCTCAATTCTGTGTGGTGTTGTTTGTTTTTTGTGGTTAAACGAGGCTTTATGGTTACTGTATCTAGTCTTAAATTCGGTTGAGCAAAGTCCTATGTAGGTCGCTACGTGGTTGCTTGTATTGTTGCTTACTGTTGCTTGGTATATCACATTTTTGGCTCTGCATTTTCCTTCCAAAGGGCAGTTGTTTTTTTGTCTGCAGTTGCAACTATTTTTGTTGTCTTTTCTTTGTAATGTAATGGTTTTATTAAGGGTTTTGTTGCTCCCATCAATGATTGTTTTCATGTTTGGCATTACTGAGTAGCTCAGTTTTAAGGTTTGTCTATTGAATATTGCTTGGAGTGGGTGTTTCCTTGGGAAGCATGTTGTAACTATGCTGAAGAATTTTTGTCCGATATTGGTTGCAACATTGGCGCTGAATGGTGGGTTGTACCATGTGATTTTTCTTTGTCTGTTACGTTTTTTAGGTTTTTTCATGTTGGTTTCATATTGCAGTTTGCTGTTGTATCCACTCTTGTGGAGTGCTTCTTGGTATGGTTGCACTGTGCTGTTAAATTGTTGTTCATCTGATGAAAGTGCGTTTAGTTGTTTGTTTATGTTGCCTGGTAAGTTTTTCAATATGGAAGGTGGATGGTTGCTTTGTTTGTGCACATATAGTATTGTGTTGCCTGGTTTTTGGAAAGGCTTGAAGCTGCCATCTTGTAGATTTAAAGTTACGTCAAGAAAGTTCGCTGATCGTTTGTTCGCCTCAATAGTAATTTTCAAGTTGTTCTTATTAAATATGTTGCATATTAGTTTCTTTGTTCTCTCTATAGCTTGTGGTGTACCCTTCCAAACCGCAAGTCCGTCGTCTCTGTATAGTTCAATGCTGCAAATCAATTCTTTGGGTATTTGAGTCAGTAAGTAAGTCCCTACTAATTCACAAGTCTCCGCTCCGTCGTAGCTACCCATAGTCACGTCAAATAATTTATTAGAGTTCTTCTTTGACCAGGCCGTGTCGTTGTGAAATACAAGCGATATTTTTGCATGTAGTATGATTGCCTTTTCGTCTTCTGTGATATTTGTTATGTTGCTTGCAAAATCTAATGCTTTTTTTAATAGTGCCTCTGTTATTGAAGGGTAAAATTCACAAACGTCAAAAGTAATAAATGCTTGCTGTTGCTTTTCCTTTATTTCTCTAAACCAATTCAGTATGTCACCCGTACTTCGCCATAATTTTACATCTGTTTCTCTTGTCAATTTTTTGTTGATACCTGTGAGCAGAGTTTTGCTTATTTTTCCTATTTCAGATTTTGTTGGATTGATTAGTCTACACGTGGGGTGGTTTGTGAAGTTATCTTTGTGGTCTTTTAACGTTATGAATGGCTGTTTCTCTGCTATTGTCTCAATTCTTTTCTCAAATCCTAATTTGTGCGCTATTTCTTTGTCTTTTGATGTAATTTGGTTTACTGCTGTCTTGTCAGCTTTTTTGTAAGTTTTGGTCACATTATTTTGCAACATTTTTTACTTATTTCACAATGAACTCAAAACAAGTTAAACAAACAATGCTTAAAACAGATCTTAGGTAATCTGCTTCTGACTTTAATATTTGTGAAACCAAAAACGGGGTTAGCTAGCCAAACAGGCAAAAAATGCTGACCCACTTCACAAGTTTCATTATACATCTATATACATAAAAGAGTTTACTGACTTGGAAATTCAAGAAAATGCTTATAACAGACAAATGTTAAATAAGCCAACACTTTTTCTGACTTAATCGAATTGATGCAGACCATTTTTAGCCCTGTTGCTAATATTATACGTGGTCAAAGATATCGATAACCATACCAGTTAGGGATGTCATTACGGAGTTCTTTACAATGCAGCATACCCTTAAGTATCATTTTAACTCATCATATCTGTAGTCTTGAACTGAATTTGTACGAGCTGACCCCAAAATCAGTGACATTCAATAGTGTTAAGAGAATAGTTCAATGGATTTGGTAGTGAGAGAACATCTACAGATCTAAAAATAAATGAAGACGGAGAAAGTTGGTTTTGTTTGTATATTGCACACACATCGAGAGGATTTTTCCTGTAAAATAATTTACCTATCCAACAGTAAACTTAAACTTAAACAGGACAACATTTTATGGGTTTGTGAGCTGCATAATTAACATGACCATGAATGAATTGAGAGTAAAACTGTCTGAAAACTATAATGGAATCACTAAATGATAGTTTAGTTTTTTGTCAAATATGAAATATACACTTTGTGTCCATAGATCTGAATTGATAAACAAAACTGTTTTTTGCTATCATAAAATAGTTGCTAGCCATTATTATTTCTATGTAATAACATTTCTGCCAGATTCATAGCTTTTTATATATTTAATTGGGTAACAATCATTTAATAGCAGTATCAAAGTAATTATTTTCTCATCGACTTTAAATGTGTTACAACAGTCATATATATTGCTATCGAAACTGTTGAAATTAGGCAAAAACAATTTTTTATAATCTTCTTTTACAGCCTCTTAAAATAATAAACTAACGATTTTTATCAATCCTACTAGACATGGTAGCCCTATGAGCAATTCTAGTGCAGGATCAATATATACTTTATTAATTTGCAAGGGTGAAGCAAATTACTTTTGGGTGTAATTGTGAAAAGACCAACTTTCTGTCATTTTATTTATGGTTGTCCGGACTGAGTTTTATATGCTGCCTTTGTTGAAATACGACAATAGAAGTTTGTAACTCTTGCCTCACATAGTTGAGTAGAACAATGTTATTGCTATTGACTATGACTTCTTACATTACACAAACCAGCTCAAACAGCTCATGTGCGAGGGTCTGCACTGTAAAAGTTGCCAAGCGAATATTTAAGCTTTGCTCGATCAACCTTATAAATCACCATTAAGAAGGCTGTGCTAGAATACTTTTTGGTGTTGTTTCGTGTTTTTTGCTCTTACATGGATTTTCACTTAATAAGTAACTACTAGTAGCTATTTTGTAATCTTTCAGGTAAGTTTTTTTGTACATATATATAATAGGAATACAAAAATGGCAGCTGAAGCTGTTCTAAGAAAAGGAGAGGTAGTATTTTTTTTGCAACATCATGTTTTTACCTATTGCTACACTTGTGTTTAGATAAATTACATGCACATGAAAAATATAGATGTTAGGTTGATGTCAGCTGCTTCTGCAAAAAGATTCGAACGCTGATGTGCTAATGAAGTGAAATTCAAAGGGGTCTTTGTGTACAAACCCTAGCCATGAGATGCAGCTTAGCATTCAGTGGCACATTCAATTGATCAGCAAATAGCTGGCCCCTTCTTCATCGGTGTGTTGTTCAAAATGGCTGTCATTTTGCATCTTACTCCACATGCTGCGCAAATCAGGGTGATGCAGCAGTAAAAAAATACTAAATACCCTGCAATGGAGGCAGTAATATGACATAATATTTTATAATAATTAGATACAATATCATGAAGGAAAATATTCTGCAACAAAATATATGAAACATTACAAAGCCTTATGATGATGCAATACAGTAATTGCGACAGTGTTATATAATATAGTGCAATATAATATAATGACACATAATATAATGCAATGAAGTGTTTTCACTATATTAAGAACCAGGTATGCCCGTTCATTTGTCTGTCTGTTTGTGTTAATGTGCTTCAGTTGAGTTGATGGCTGCTGCTTCTGCTAGAAATCCTTTCTCTGATGTGCTGATAAAGCGAAAACCAAAAAAGTCATTATATACGCAACCCTGGCAATGAGGTGCAGCTCAGCAGTCAGTAGCGCATTCAATTGATGATTTAGCAATGGCCGGTATTTTTGCCATTAATGTGTTTTTCAAAATGGCTGATCCTTTAGTATTTTACTTCACAGGCTGAACTGATCAGAGTAACATCTGTGGTAACACAGAAATATTAAATATCCCTCTGACAGTGCATGTTGCAATGTCATATACTATTACATGCATATATTATTGCAGTTAAATATTATAAAGGATATTGTTTAAATGAATATGCAATGAAATAATTTTTTATAATGTTTCGTATTATAGGATAATGACATAAACCGATGTGTGCAGGACTAGATTTTGTTATATGTGCAATTACACACTTTATAATCTTGAGCATTTATCTTTCCTAAATGAGACTTGATCTGACGCATCAAAAATCATTCTTTCCAACTTCCTTTACAATAAATATTTGACATGATACATGCTTTAGTATGTTGTAAATGAAATGCAACAAATATAACATGATAAACTACTACTTAATATAAAAATTAGAAGATAGTTAAAAAATATATGTTTAGAGTGTAATATAATAGCAAGGAAATTCAAGCAAATTAAGTTCCTGCAAAATTCTTCTTTTATGGTGGGAGTTTGTCTATCAGGACTTGCTTGTTTTGGTGACTTTGAATGCCTACACACTTTTAGGGCATTACATATGCAATGTTTTTGATTATGTGTTCAGTCTCTAAAGTATAGTTAGAAAGTTGAGCTTGGTCACTCTTGTTAGTGCAGTTGAACTTTATTGACCAGTTATTGTGAACGCGCTGTTTGACTCCTTTGTACATATCCTTTTATCTTGCATTCGATTTGAATAAACTATCCTGTACATATGATACATCTATGATAAAGTTTTTAGCAGTCTCACAAAACATGAGTATTTAAGACTGTTGATTACATACCCTAAAATGGAGTAGATATTTATAAAAGTAGGCAGGCTCATTGCTACTTCTTGCTAATTTTGGTAAGAAAGATAGAAATATTCAATTAGTGCCTAGTAGTGCATTTTGCAGC
Organism: Watersipora subatra; assembly: GCF_963576615.1. Classification (NCBI taxonomy): domain Eukaryota; kingdom Metazoa; phylum Bryozoa; class Gymnolaemata; order Cheilostomatida; family Watersiporidae; genus Watersipora; species Watersipora subatra. The sequence goes on along the minus strand of NC_088715.1, from coordinate 41,713,625 downwards.
ATTTTACCATTACAATTATAATTACTATCGGAAATAATTATGAAAATTCAAAATGCTAGTAGAAATATTAACAGAGTTACTTGAGACACTAATTTTTTGTTATAGTTTGCTAATTTGTCCAAATTTACAAATAAATAAAAATATTTCAATTGGTTCCATTAAAAGGCTAGTGTACACGTGCTGATGTAATGTTGGTAGACTGAGGCAGGCTGCTTACACCGATATAGTCTGCTTTGGTATACCAAGTGTAGATATTTTGAGGAATGAGTAATTCTCAAGCACTGTAATTATAAACTCACATCATAACAAGAATTTCATCAGTTACATATTTAAAAAAAAGTTTTAATATGAAAATCACAGCAAAACATTTTTTGAAAAAACATACATCTGTAGCAATAGATATAGGAAGCCTTTAATAAATTTTTGTTGTTTTCATCGTTTATAGTATTTACATTTTATTTGCCTTTTTATTAAAACTTGTTTTAAAATTTGTTAGTTTTTTAGAAAAGTTTTGATTTATTGTTTAAATAATAATATAAACATCTGTTTTGGAAATATAAAAATTCCTACTTCTTTCTTTTTTACTAACATTTTAAAAAAAGTGCACAGCTTTTAATTTATGCCATCTTTGAAAATAAACTTGATGAAATACACAAACTAATGTGAAAAATAAAGATATATTTCAATGTTGAATTTCATTTGGCATTATAAATGTGCTAACAAGCAGTAAGCTGTTGAGTTTACAGACAAAGAAAAAACAGTATCAGTTGATACGCTAGTGGCCAATAAAAATATAATAGTGTGTTTTGTTAATACTAGATGAGATCAAAGTGCCATATGGAATATATAGAATGCATGAAAGTTCATAATTGTAAGTTACAAAAGAGCGAGCTAAAGAGCTATTAGTTGCAGCAGCATTTCCTGTGTATAAAAATAAAGTAATCTAGTATTTAAAATACAGTAATAAGCTCCTATACTTGCTTAATTAAACAAAATTGACTGTAGTCTTTAACTGTTTGAATAGAAGCATTTATTTCTAAATTGGGAAGTGCTAATGTTCCGAGAATGTTATTAATAGAGGGCATTCATAAGGATATACGGCTGTACCCCAACAAATGAGCAAAAAGCTAAATGAGTTCTGGGACTGACATTGTATGCAAATGCGATTCTTACAATACAAGATAATTGAATACAAATCAATATACTGCCCTACTAACAAACAACCACCTAGAACTCTTTCTCTCGCTTTGTCTCTATATTATTTTTTCTTTCTCCCACTCTCCAGCTCGTTTTCTCTATTCCCTTCTCGGTCTTTATTTGTCTTGTTTTGTCTCTTTTGTATTTAGTGAGGTTGTTTATAATATGCATGGATATAGATGTGTTATTTTTTCAGAGAACGTTTGATTATCACACTGTTTTTTATAGAGCTTTCAGCTGGTTTTTGCACTTCTTGCGATGGCACAGTTTCACTCATACTGATAAAAGTTATGTGAAGCACCGTTTCAATTACTGGTTTATTTAATTACATCCAAAAAATATACATCATTTTGTATAGTAAAAATACAACACCAAGTTTTTATTTTGTAACCAAATTTCTTTTACAATGAACTTACAATAAGTTAAACAAATAGGCTTAAAAAGAAGAGTTAGATGATCTGCTGCTGGCTTTAATTTTGGTGGAAGCAAAAAAGGGGTCAGCTTGCAAGTCATGCAAAAGTTGAGGATTCATTCCACAAGATTCATTATACATACGTAAACGAGTTTGCCTTCTTGGTATCTCAAGCAAACGTTTATAAAAGATTAATGTTAATTTACTAACACAACACTTTTTTGACCTAACTACGTAATTGAATGCAATATATTTTAGCGCTTTTGATAATGCTATACATTGCTGAACTTACGCGTAACTATATCAGTTAGTGATGATATTGATGAGTCTTTTTTACAAAGTACCACACACCTTATCCCATTTAAGTTCATAACATATGTAATCATGAGCTGAATCTGGACGAGTTGACCATTAAATGGTGATACACGTTTAATTACTGTGTAATATTGCTCTAGTTCAATATTATGGCTGCCGCAGTAGTTTGCTGTTTTTTTCTGAGATACAGAATACGTCTATTGCATTGTCAACAACCGTGACAGTCACATTAGCTGAATGCCAGTACCCTTTGAAGCCAGAAATTAGAGAAGAAAGAAGAATGTGAAAACAAATTTAAAGGCAGTTTGGCTGTTAAAATGCCTTTAAAGTCAAAGAAGGAAAATTAGTGCAGCTTTCTATCAAACTTTTATAGCTACTAAACCTTTATTTTAGCTGGATTAATCCAAAGTTTCCTTCTATTTTAGAGCTGCTTATTTACACTGTTACTAATGCTCTATTTACTCAACATTTCTAGTTGGGTTGATCATGGTATCAGTTACATTTCAAGTTCAACACTATACAAATTTAAAGTGATTTTAAAAACTAGCGGTATGACTACATATTCAGCTGTAATATCTGTTACTCAATATAGCAAAACATTGGCCTGCAAAGACTACCCTCCGAGTTTCTAGATCAATTAACTATAAACCCACACAATATATTATTAAATTCGTAAGAATATGTTAATATCTTTCTATCATTTGTAATCGTAAGTTTGCTTAGTGCTCTGTGTGTTGTTAAATTCCTAAAGACGAATTCACACAAAATTTTAGCTGAAACAGTTAGAAAGTATCCATAAACTACTATTATTTGCAACTTTTCTTGAGGTTCAAAGCTATTTGGATGTTTCAAGAATAAAATTGATCCAACTTTATTGCGGTGAAAGCACTCAACTTGCCTAAACACTGTGAGCAAGTTTATAGATTTTTGTCATAAATGCATTGTAGCAACTTGTATTAAAGATTTACATGCATGCTGGCAGATATCTGACTTAAAGGTAAAATGATCCATAATAAAGCCTAGCTTATTGTTTTGTCTAATTATATAAAAACTGTGAACAATCAACCTTTTAAATTGTTGTACTGAGGTACCAGAATTGAGATTTGTAACCTCATTTGTGGGGGCTAACAAGAATTGACAATTTTCAGTTTCTCAGCTAAACAAACTTTTACATTTTATCAAATATATAAACTTCCAACTGGCTGCTTTTTCTTGATTGCTTGAACTTGCTAATCGCTACTAAATTTCCAATTTTTAACTTTTGCAGCTGCAGAGCTTATGTGAATTAAGATGTTGTTGAAAGTGATGTGAGAATACTGGAAGACACACACTTCCACACAAACTATATGCAGCCACAAAGCTCCACAGTTTATGGCAATACGCAAATAACATTAAATTAACATTAAAACTTAAATTACATTTAAAATTTTTGTGTTATCTTATGTAGCGTCACAAAGGTCTATTGTACCAAATTATCGCTGTTATGTTTTTCACACTACCATTAGCCTTTACATCTATTTGACAGCTAAAAATAGTGCAATGAAGAAGTCAATGAACTCAAAAAAACTTCATACTGCAATAAAATTTACTTAGTGATGTTACAATTTACGGCAGATTACAAACACTAATTAAGTAACTGTTTTGAAAGCAAAAGTAATAAATAACAACAATGAAAACATGTTTTCCAAAATTATATCATGTTTTTAGTTTTTTTTTATAGTATGGAAGTGGATTAGATTTTGTTTAGTTATGTTGTATAGAAAACCTGCCTTGGCATACATGTATGAGCTCAGCTTTAAAACTCATCAAGCTCATATTTCAAGAATCATTCTGAACTCAATTCATTAACGACATCCTAGCAAAGAACAACTCTCAGTGTGGAAACAGTTCTTTTTTATTCAAACATTTTGAGATTGCTGCCGAGTGAGTTCAGTTAAACAAGTATACACACTGATTAGATTAAAAGTTCCGTCACCTTAAGCTTGTACATAAGAAATACTGCTTCAAACTACAACAGCTGGTCTACGATATGGTTTATATATATTCACAATTTATAGCTCTTAATTTTGATTTTGTATTAGATAGTATTTGATTATACTATAAAAATACTGTATGTTGTTTCAAAATGTTTAATTACATTTGAGCATATATTTGTAATATGTAGAAATGATATGCTGGCATTCCGAGGCACTGCAAAAGACTATCGTATATAATCAAATCTGCCCCATCATTCTAAAATGTCACAAGGTGTTACAGTGGTGCTGCTTTAACCCACTTATCCACAAAACTAAAATTAATATCAAAGTGCAAACCAATTTCAATACTTAGGCAGAAGTTATTTCCCCAACGCTTTAGCTGGACTTCAGACAGACGGCTAAGCAAATGCACACGTTACTTATCCTAGTAAATAAAATATTCAATTGTCCTATATTAGGTTTAATTAAATTGCATTGCCTTATATTATATTGCGATATTGTATATTATGGTATTTTATGATGTTAAGCATTGTAATATTTCATATATTTTATAGCAGAATAATATCTAACATGATAAAATATTGCAGTATTATATAAAAGTATGTTAAATCACAATATGCATTGTAGGGTATTTATCATTTATGTGTTGCCACATAACACTCATTAGCGCAGAATGTTAAGTAAAATATTGAAGAGCAGTCATCTTAAAAAAGGTACCAATAAAAAATTCTAGCCATTAGATGATCATCAATTGAATGTGCTACTGAATGCCAAGCTGCATCTCATAGCTAGAATTCAGTACACAAAGAATCCTTTGAATCTAAAATTATCAGCACATCAGAGACAGTATTTCTCGCAGAAATCTAACTGACGGATCTGTAACTTATTTTCCATTTTTTATTTAAAACGCCAGTGTCACAAAAATTGAGAGCATGTTGTGGTTTAGATAACACACTACCTTTCATATTAATAGATCACTTCCATCGACCATATTTGTCTTTTCATAACATATATAGGAAGAAATTACAAGAAATTTGGTAGAGTAAAACTACTAGCAGTTTTATATAAAGTCCAAAAGGGGCCGAAACACAAAACAATCCCATGACAAAACATTGTAGTGCATTCTTCTTTAGTATGATCAATCCAGGTGATCAAGTAAAGTATAAATACTTGCCTGGTAAATTTTCCAGCACTTAACCAACTGGTCATCATTGAATGAACAATACCAAAATAGCTTGTACTCTTTTGATGCTCACACACGAGCTGTTTGCTTCGAAGCATTTTTGCAGGTAAATTAGGAAATCGTAGTCAATAGAAGTATTGTTTTACCTAACCATCGGGATGAGTTGAACATCATCGACTAACTCATCAGTAAAGCCATTTGGCATGAAGTTAGCCTGCATACATAGGAAGTTCAAATTTCTACTGAACCTTTCAGAAAAGGTTGGCAGAAAGCTAATGATACTTTATACATTTTTAAAAATATTTGACCTGTTGACTATAATACAAACACCTGTAAAGGCATTTTTTATAAAGGTCAGCTGATTTTAGCTTGAATTATGAAATTTTAGTAAGACTTTTGAAGTTTTATATTGTAGACTGGTTTGTGTAGTCATAGACACATGTGCAACCCTCATTTTGATAATTTTGTTTGGCTCATGGTTTGTCTCCGTTTACTCTCATTCATAATAGGGACTGATGTCAGCACTGGTTACTGTAACAGTAATGGTCAATATAACAAACATATATTGTTCTGATCACTTCAACAATGGCAACAGGTAAACGCCATACTGACAATCATAAATAATGCAGTGAAGGCGTCATAATTTCATAAATATATGCATATTTAATTTGTTGCCACTTTGCAAATCAATCATATAGTGATTACGCAGTTGCGATCTCACATGAGGCTACCAAGTTTACTAGTATTGATCGAAGCTGCTAGTTTAATAATATGAAGCACCATAAAATAAGATGACATGGCAATTTTGGTGTTTAAATTTTAAATGTTAATTTCGCAATAATGAGGGCAATAATAATAATAATAATGGGGGCAAAGTTTTACATAATATGTAAACAGACGGTAACACACTTTAAGCCGATAAGAAAATAACTACTTTGAGGTTGACATTTAAATGATGTTACCCAGTTGATAATTGTAAAAAGCTATGAAGTTGGTAGAATTTTTTTTATTCAAAAACAAAAGTTATTAACAATTATGTCATGTTAGCAAAAAAACAGTTTTGTTCATCAATCTATTGATTTGTGAATACAAATCAGCATATCTTTTATAATAGACTAAAAAGATAAACCATCACTCAGTGCTTCTATTATGTTTTTCAAACAGTTTTACGCCCAATTTTTCTAATTGTCAATTCATTAAAAGAACTCATGTGTATCCGAGATTTTTTTCCAAATGCAGTAATAATTAAATTATTTATTTTACAGAATACTGCGCCTCGATTTGTGTGTAATCTATAAATAATACACTGTGTTTTGTGCAATGTATGTTTATGCTTAAAGCTGTAGATTTTTTCTTACTGCTAGTTAAGTGAACTTAAGTGTTTTTGCCAACATTGTTAGATTAAAAATACTGAATGGTTTATAATTTTTTCGTATACTATTTATATATTTCAACTCTTAAGCAAAGGTATCTGCTGGGTAATGACTTTATTTTTTACTCACCAACAGAGGCAGTCAATGCTATTGCTATTATATATGCGTAATATTTTGTAAAAAGTCATAAAATGTATAAGAAGTGAGATGTATCCCTAAACTTTGTAGTTTCAAATCTTCTTTGTATAAATATTTGGTTTTTGTATTTATTACACAACATTGCAATAATTTTATATTTATTGATTTTTCATGGTACCGTTTGTGAAACATGTTTTACGAAGAAGAATTTGAACAGCTAAACATTTTAGTTATTGCCTGTCCATATGAACAATGAGCTTTTTTCAAACTCTCAAAATAATTAACATAGCCAACTGAGAAAATGTTCAATTTTTGTTAAATTAATTCCATAAGAAAATTCATCTTCACAGGACAATTGTTTGCGATTTCCTTAGACTTTTTATAAGATTGTCAGTTAATATTTAATTATATAATGTTGCACTTCATCAAATAACTTTATTTGGTTTGAAATGATTCGTCATTTTTCTTTAAGCAAAGCCACTACTTCATTAATCAAAGTATCAGGTAAACAAACAGACATAGATATCTGTTTAGATTCGGTGCAGTTGCTTTTACAGTTAGCATAGTCTATGTAGTCAAGTAGAAAGAAACTTTATTGATTTGTCTGATAAAAATCATTCTTGCAAGAAAACTGTTAGAAGCTAAGATTGGTGTAGACGGATTATATCTTTCACCAAAAAATGATGAATACTCTCAATCCTTTACAAAAAATAAAAGACAAGTTTTTGGTGGAGAGTAACCCTGCTGGAGAAATGTTGCATTTTGGGTGTCAAAACTTTTAATAGAGGTAAGTTTGCAGGCTGAACCACAATGTGTTTTAACTGAGCCTGAATCTAAAAAAGATTTTACAGGGCTCATATCTGATTGAAAAATGCTACGAAAATAATATATAGATCAATAACTTTACACAGATAATGTAGAATAGTAGGTGATGCTGGGTTCAATAATATTTCAAAAATAGTATTCAAGAATTTAGGTTTTGTCTTTGTCTAAATGTAAAACTATGACAATTTAAATGTTTTTTGGTAGTGAAAACCTTTTTTGGAGATATTTCACCATGGAATCATGCAAAATTCACATTCAACAGATTAAAAATATAACTTTTGCATTTTAATCACATATCAACTGTCGGTTAGTTACTGATAACCAATCACTTTCAGTCAAATTGGTATAATTGGTATAGTTTAGCACTGCAATGTACATGTACATCAAATTTTTACTTTTCAATCATAAGGCTAGCAGCACTGTATTAGAGTATCAACACAATTACTACACAACTCACACAACAACTATTTAAAAAAGGTTTTATTGAGGGTAATTATAATCCCTTCATGCGATAACAATCTTGCTTTTTTCAGATGAGTGTTTAATAGGCTACTTCTCAGAAATTAATATCTATAACACACGATACAGACCGCCATGTGGTTTTTTCTAAATCTTTTAAGATATTTTGTCAACTTTTAACTTGAAACAGGCTGGCAGATCAGGTCGAACATTAAAAAACTAACACATACTTCATGACCAAGACTGATTCTATAGCTGACTTCCAAAATTACTCTGTGAGAAACAGTGTTATATTATTTACGCGGTCTGAAACTTTGTACTACAGGCAAAAGAGCAACAATACAATATACATGTATACATAGCTCTGTTTAACATGGCCGGAGCAAGGTTTGATGCAACCTGAGCAAAGTACATGTATGTCAGAGAATATTATTATATCTGGTCTGCTAGACTTTGAGTAACAATTACACAGCAAATTATAGACTATTTTGAAATAATTACATGTATAAGATCACTAAACTTTATATACCACAAATAAGATATAGGCAATAAGTGGAATATACATAATTATACAACACATCGCCTAATTCGACAGATTACCACTACATATAAAATAAGCAATATTTGAGAGTAGAGAAAATATAACAAAATTTGTTTATAAGAATGCTTATTAAATTATAACTTTTGTATGGCCGCAGGTACAGGGAAATTATATAAAGCTAATTTTTGTGATGTGCATTAATGAATACCATAGACTTGTCTATTATTAAATTGAGTTCTCACAGATAGTCACATATATGTATATAAAAGTTAGGGTGGATATAGGTAGCGGAGTGCATAAAACTCTTCTTACAGTTTTAGTTTTTGACTCTTTTACCTTTTGAAAAAGCCTGGATAATAAAAGTGGTAGCTGTGAGTGACAGCATCAAGTAGCTTGAATAATTATGCCTTCCTGAAATTACCTCTATTTATAGTGTCAACAACTGGTTATGAATCTGAAAATGGATAATAGCTAATCACAAATACATGTGAAAGAACAAAGTCTACACATTGATTATAGATTACATGAGGCTTTTTGTTTCCATTCGTTTCTTTCTCCCTCTCCATCTCTCTTTTCTCTTCGTCCTTTTTTGTATATCATCGGCTCTATCTGCTTGTCCAAATATATTTATTTGTTCCATTTTTTAATGTCTCTAACGCTATTCTACTTTTCTTGTAATCTTTGTAACAAAATTGTAATCTTTATAAGTTTTTATATTTACATGAGCATGCTGTTTCTAAAGAGAGAGAGTTATGTAAACAAGCTTTTTTTCTAAAACTTTCAGTTTAGTTTTACACATTGTGCAATAGTTCAGTTTTGTGCATAGTGACCACATCATTAAAGTTTTTTGCATTTGTAGCCTTGAATCTAAAGGAGCTTACCATTGATTGGTAACATGCATTCAATCGCCGTGCAATATTGCTTTAATTGCTAACTGTGGTTGCTACGAAGGTTTGCTGCTTTTTCTGAAACGTAGAATACATAAATTGCATCATCAGCATCAATGACAGCGGTATTAGCTGAAGGCTTGTATAACCAAGTTAATCTAGAAAATAGACAAAAAACAGCAGGTTATGAAAACTGATTGTCAATAATCTTTTGTTGAAATGCCTACAAAGTCAGAGATGGTAAATGAGTGCAGGTTTTCACAAAACTGCCATGTCTACTAAACCTTCATTTGGCAGAATTAGCCAAAGTTGGCTTCTATTTTTGGGTACCAAACTACATTGTCACTAATGTTCTGTTTATTCAACATTTCTAGTAGGGCTGATTGCTGTATCAGTTAGCTTTCTGACTCAACAGTATAAAATATAAGGTGAACTCGGAATCCAAAATTATATCTACTGTACATTCCCAGCTGTAAAGTCTACTACTCAAAGCAACAAAGCGCCGGCCTGCTGAAACTGTGCCTCAATTTCATAAACAAATTAAAGATAAATTATTATTGACTTCGCAACTAATCTGAGTACTAGAATGTATCAAATTCAAAATCGACCAACACTGGTCAAGATTAAAACAACCAGGAGAAAATAGGGCTGTTACTTTAGGTACACATTGTTACACTAGAATACACTAGTGCCATGGCTGCATGTCTCCCATTATTGATATCAGCTATTGAGCTAGCAATGCAGCCTTATACACATCTCTATTCAGATGATCTCTTTGCAGAAGAGCAACTATAAACGTCATAAACACAATTTCGGTTAAATATGAGCCTTTTAACCGCAATCAAGGATAGACGATTGGACTTTAAAACATTTTGACACTCAACTCACTTAAAACATCAAAAAATTGCAAACATAAAATAATATGTACAAACATATTTTTTACAGTTGTTTTACATGGATGCTGTAATCACAGTAGCTGTTATCATTAGCTTTGAAGAGTTGCTTGTTTTCTGCTTTTATAACATTTGATACATAGTGTTTTATTTTGTGTGCGACTGTAACTCTGTTTAATACTGTTTTTTGGTGATTTTTTAACAAAATATGTTTGGTGAGAAAGCATTTTTGCACTAGCTTTAAAAACTCGTAACAAATGTTTTCAAACCTTAATTCATTTGCACCAACTGACTTTCTGCAATCTACCTTATATACCAGTCATTTCTCAGAAAGTTGCTATAATTTAAGTTACCACTACACACTACCAAGTTGAGATACCGTAATACTTCTAATTGAATGCCATAAGGCTTTATTTTTCAACCATTTCTTTACATTTACTCTCAATTAAAGGTAGCATTGAAAAAAGGCCAGCATTGCATTTTTCAAATGGCGCAGTCAAATTTTTGGAAACCTTTTAACAAGCGAAGCAGATGTTGTCCATGATATTTTGCATTTTCTCCGGCGGAGCAATATTAAGCTTTTCAGATGCCATAGATCTGCTAAATTAACTCCAACGTTTCAAAGATCTTTTCACCAATATGCAATTAGAAACGAGAAAATATTTTTACTGTTAGGTATATATTGCTGGCAATAACCACAGATAATGTTATAGCCTGTGTACTGCTTTAAATTTTGTTAAAGCTATAAAGTTTTATTTCATTCTAAATTTGCAAGCAACTTTTCATTTAATATTGATATTTAGTGATATTGTGTCTAATCTCATTGCACTCAATGATATGTTTGCTACAGTGTGCATTCAGAACTGGCTTTTTATGCAAAATAGAAGAGGAGTTGCGGCGGCCGATTTATATGTAAACCGTTTTAGAATAACTAAAACAATGCTATTAAAAATATGCTATAAATCTGTTAATTTATAAGTTTTATAATGAGAAAACATCCACTGATCTAAAGCTAACGTAACTCTACCGTTTCAAAGACCTTTTCACCAATATGCAATTAGAAACAAGGAAAAATTTTTACCAATAGGTATCTATTGCTGGCAATAACTACCGATGATATTATAGCCTGCGCACTATTTTAAATTTTGTTCTAAGATATAATTTTTTATTTATTTTAAATTTGAAAGCAAGTTTTTATTTTGTATTGATCTTTAGTTATATTGTGTCTAAGCTCATTGCACTCAATGATATGTTTGCTGCTGCGTGCATTCAGAACTGGCTTTTTATGTGAAATAGAAGAAGAGTTGTGGCGGCCGATTTAAATGTAAACAATTTTAGAATAACTAAAATAATTAAAATAGTGCTTTTAAATAATATGCCGTAAACCTGTTGTTTTATAAGTTATATAATGAGAGAACCCCCACTGCTCTAAAGATAACCAAAGATGTCACAAAATACCGTTGTATGATTTGTAAAATTAGAGACATAGTCATCTAAAGCAGATAACCTATATACATACATGCATTAGTAAATTTGGATCAAGTTTTAGGTTTGAATGAGCTCCATAAATGACATGACAATGAAACAAATGAGAGCTTAACTGTCTGAAAAATATAATTGAATCTATTAATGATGATTCATTTTTATTCAAATATAAAATATAAGCTTGGTACTCGCAGATCTGGATTGATACACACAACTGTGATTGTGCTACCGTAGAACTTTTGCTAGTCACTTTTTTTTTCTAAATAATAACATTTCTACTAATTCATAGTTTATCAAGACTCTCAACCAGGTAAGTATCGTTTAGTAGCAAGCTAAATCAGTTACTTTTTCATCGACTCAAAGTGTGCTACTGTCGTGTCAGTTGTTACACACTAGAATACCCTCCGCTTTGTTATTAGAGTATTAAAAAATTTAAGACCACAAATATCCTATCATCTGGTTTCAAGGCAACTAACATTATTGAGCTATAACTGTTTGGACCATTACTTGTATACCTGGCAGCCTCAAGAGAGATCACAATGCGTAATCATTATATGCAAAATTTATTTGTGAAGCGGCAGCGAATTAATTATTTGCATAATCACAAAAAGATGATGCTTCACCATATTCTTTACAGTTGTCAGTACTGGGTTCCATATGCTGTCATTGTTGAAATGATCAAAACGATGGAAGTTTGTACACTAGACATCACATTTTTTAGAAGAAAATTCTTGCTGCTGTGGACAATGAATTTGTACAATACATGCAAAAACAGTATGTTACAATCGGATCATATGGAAGCATCAAAAATGCTTAAGCCAGTTTCAGGTTTTTTCATTGGAAATTAACAGATCAGGTAGGTATTCACAAGGTTGCCAAGCGAGTATTTAATCTCTGCTTTATCAATGACAAATATCGCGCCGAGAGAGAATGTGTTAAAATAATTTGTGCTGTTATTTTGTGTTTGTTGCTCTTATATGTATTTTTATTTAATATGAAACTGCTAGTAGCTCTACTCAACTTGTTTTATATGTGTAATTAGAATACCAATATGGCAGATGAAACTGGTGTAAGAAGAGAAAAGGTAGTATGTTATCTGACGAATCACATGTTCTTACTTCTTTCTACACTGGTGCTAAGATAAATTACATATGTGTCAGTTAGGTCGATGCCTGCTGCTTGTGCAAGAATTCCCGTCTTTGATGCACAGATAAAGTAACAACCTAAAAGCTCTTAATATACAAAGCGCTAAAAACCATATGCAGCCTGGCCTTCGATGGCGCAATCAATTGATGATCATAAAATGACGGGATTTTTATTAACAGTGTGTTTTTCAAAATGGCTGTTCTTTGGTATTTTACTTTACGTGCACAACTGATCAGAGGCACGCAGGAACATTTGAATACTAAATACGCTACAATGTATGTTGCAATAGAAATACTATTATATAATGGTTCAATATAGTGTCAAGAAAGATATTATTCTGCAGTATAATATATTGCCTTATATTATTGTACAATATCATAAAAGAGCTTGTGCAGTACTAAACTTTAGTATACATACAATTACACATATATTAATCTTGAACTCAAGCTTGTTCCCACATGTAGTTAGGTTTGATCTTGTACAAGGTTTTTTCACTTCCTTTACAGTACAATATTTTATATGATGTATAACATACTATATTTTAATGAAACGCAACATATGTAACATGATAAACTAAGGTATCTTTTGTAAAATTAGATTATAATAAAATATAATTTATTTGTAATATTATATTATAACAAATATGTCCAACCAAAGTATGTGCCTGCTCAATTCTTGTTTGGTCACTCGGAGTTTGCTTTTCATGATTATTTGGTTTGTTCTACTGCATTCGAACACTGACACACTTTTCAGGCTATTACAGAAGCAATGCTTTATATAATGTGCTCAATCTCTAAAGTTTAATTAGTGAATTTTTTTGTTCAGACTTGTTAGTGCAGTCACGTTTTATTAGCCTATTACTGTACACTCGCTCAATGACTCATTTGTACATACATGTATCCCATTATCTTGCACCGGGATTAAACAAACTGTCATATACTTATGGTAAAAACTACTGCTAAGTTCTTGGCTGTATCATCAAACATAGGTATATAAAACTATTGATTCAGATTGAATCAACAGTTGAACCCTAAAAGTAATTCAGATTCAAAAGGAAGGTACACAGAACCATTACCATTGTTGTTGAAGGTTGATTTGCAACCAAATTCAAATTACAATTATTTGGTATCAAAAAGAAAAGGATCATTGTGTCTCACTACACTGTGTTCTAGATGCATAATAGGTATAAATAACATGATAACAGAAATAATGACATTTTATAATATGCTAAAAATCTGCAAAATCATGAATTATATAACAATTAATAAAATGCTAAATTATATATGCTATATATATTTATAATGCTATATATTTATGGTAAACAAGTGACATAAAGAAACCATCACTTATTGAATGAAATCAAGAAATTTATAGTGCTGTTGAAGTTGCTAGCTGTGGTTGAGGATACTCATAACCATACTAGATAACAGCTTTGCAAGGTTTTTGACAAAGCAGCGTAGACTTACATGTAATTTCATACAAGTACATTTCATCTGTAGTTATTAACTGAATCAGCATGAGCTTAACCAAACTTGGTGACATTCAAAAGATTTATTAGAATTAGTTAAAATATCTGTTAAGGTGAAAATTGCCTCCATTATAAAGATAAATTTAGATGGTGCAAAAAATTGACTTAATTTTTAAATTACACACAAATTGAGATGTATTCATCTAAAATAGATAAATTATCTATATGTATTAGTGAAGTTGGATAACAATTAGGATATACATGTATGTGAGTTTTATAAATGACATAAAAATGAATGAATCAGTAGTAAACTATCTGAAAAAGATATTTGAATCACAAAATAATAGTTTATTTTTAGTAAAATATGAAAGACACACTTTTTATCAGCAAATTTCGATTGATAAACAAAACTATCATTTTTATTATCATAAAACAGTTGTTAGTCAATTGGTAGATAGTAACAATTCCACTAATTTATAGCTATTTGTAGCATAGTTAACAAGTTGAGGATCTTTTTCTATACTGAAATAGTTATTTTATCATCAACTCAGAGTGTTTAACCATCTTGCTAACTATTAAACACTGCAATACTTCCTGTTCTTTTATGGTAATACTTACAATTTGGAGACATCGAAGATCATATCGTTATATTTTACGACATTTTAACTTATTAAACTAACAGCTTTGATCAATACTACTAGATTTGGCAGCCCCGAGAGTAATCGTAATGAGTATTCACTATATGCATAATCTATTGGCGAAGCAGAAAAAAATTAATTATTCATATAGTCTTGAAAAGATGACGTGTCGCCGTATTCTTTATGGTTGTGAGTATTGAATATTACGCGCTGCCACTGTTGAAGTGCTCACCTTGATAGAACTTTGTACACTCGATATTACATGGTTGGGAAGAGAATGCCCAATGCTTTGACAATGATTTCCTATTTTGCAGGCAAAAACAGTTTACTGCAATCAGCTCGTGTGCAAGCATCAAATAGATTATTAGCCACTTTTGGAACCGCTCATTCAAAAATAATCAACCAGTTAACAATAAATTGGCCTAAAAGTACATGTTTTTATGATTTGCATGGTTAACAGCAATGAATAAACCCAAAAATATGCCTTAAATAGTTCATTAGGTTTTTTTGCTTTTTGTAATTTATCTAAAACTGCTGGTAGCTCCACTGTCTTTGCATCCAAATAGTTTTGTCCATGCGTGTAATGTGAGTGCAACAATGGCAGATAAAACTGATTTATGAAAATTAGAGGAAGAATATTAACTAAACAACCTTACCACATCCTCATACCTATCACTACACTAGTGTTAAAACAAATTGTATATGCTTCAATTGAGTTGATGCCTGCAGTTTCAGCAGAAATAATTTTTCTGATGTGATGATAGTGTGGCAGCCAAAACGGTTCTTATGTACAAAACCCTGGCAATGAGATGCAGCTAAGCAGCCAATAGCGCATTCAATTGATGATCGTCCAATGGCTGTTTATTTCTATTGGAATTTTTTTCCGAGATGGCTGTCCTTTGATACTTTACTTCAATCGCTGAACTAATACGGGTTAAACAGCAACGTGTGAACACTAAATGACCTACAATAATATTCTAATATGGCAAACCAATATATAACAAGGCAATATGATAACATGACAGATAATATTCTGCAATAAAATGAAATGCATTGTATTATTATGCCTTAGCATAAAACAATGTGTACAACATGATCCTTTATTTAAAAGTATACATATAGTAATGATGAGCGCAAGCTTATACTTAATTTAGACTTGATGCGGTGCATTAAAAAGGAGTTGATCAAGATTCCTTTACAATATGATATTTGCCATGATACATAGTATACTATATTGTTATAAAATGCAACACACATTTTATAGCATAATAAAACGATCTATAAATTAAAAACTATAGATTATAATTAAATGTATTGTTTATGATACAATTTCAAAGCAAGGATGTGCAAGCAAATGATGTGCTTTCAAAATTCTTCTTATGTCAAGAAAAGTGTGATTCTCAGTATTTGCTTGTTCCGGTGCCTGCGGTTGCTGACACACTTTTAGGCCATTAGAGATCCTCATTTCATCTCCCTCTATCCATTTGTCCTTTTCTCCATCTCTCCCTTTTTGATCTCGCTCTCTCTCCTTTACACTATCCCTCTTCCTCTCTCACCTTCTCCTTCTCTCTTTCACTCTCCATTTCCATCACCCTATCTCTCCCTAGCTCTATCCCTCACCTTCCCCTTACCCATTACCTCCTACTCTTCTCCCTCTTCTCTCCTCTCCCTCTCCCTTCCATCCCCTCCCATCTCCCATTCCTCCACACCTCCTCCTTCCCGTTCCCTTTCCTTTTCCCCTTACCTTTTCCGATATCTTTTCTCTTCCCCTTTCCTCGCCTTCCCTCTCTCTTTCCTTCCCTTTCTTACTCCCCCTCCTTTTCCCTCTCCCCCTCCCACTTCCTTTCACTCTGCCCCTTCCTTCTACTTTCCCCTCCACTTTTCCCTCTCCCTCCTCCTCTTTCCTTCCCTCTTTATCCCCATCTCCATCCCCATTCCCATCCCTATTCCCATTCCCCTCCCTATCCCCCTCCTCCTTCCTTTTCACATCCTCCTGCTCCTTCCCACCATTCCCTTCACCCTCCCTATCCCCATCCCCATCCCCATCCCTATCTCTATCTCTATTTCTATCCCTATCCCTATCCCTGTTCCTATCCCTATCCCCAACCCCCATCCCCAATCCTCCATCCCCATCCCTATCCCTATCCCCATTCCCAACCCCATCTCCCTCCCCCTCCTCTTTCGTTTCCCCTCCCTCTTCCCCTTCCCTTCTCCCTCCTTCTCCTTCTCTTCTTCCTACTCCCCTTCTCCCTTTTGCACCCCTTTTCCTCCACCAACCCTTCCCATCCCCATCCCCCTTTCCCTCTCCCTCCTCTTCCCCTCCCCCTCCTTACTTCCCCTCCTCTCTTCCTCCCCATCCCCCTCCCATTCCTTCTTCCCTTCCCCTCCCCTTCCCTCTTTCCTCCTCCCCTTCCGCCTCCCCATCTCCTTCACCCTCCCCTCCCATTTTCCTTCCCTATCAGCTTCGTTCTCTCCTCTCCTTCCCTATCCGCTTCCTCTTCTCCCTCTCCCTCTTCTTCACCTCCCCCTCTAGATTCTCCTCTCCCTCTCCACCTTCACTTTCAACTCCACCTCCATTTCCACCATCTCCCAAACCCTTCCCCTCTCTCTCTCGCTTTCCCTCCCCTTTTCTTTCTCTCTCCTTCTACCATTCTCCCTCCCCTTCCCCCTCTTCCTCTCTCTTGCCTTCCTCCCCCTTTCTCTCATTTACCCTCTTGCTGTCTCCGTTTTTCTTTCTATCTGATTCATTCTCTCCTCTTGATTGCTTTTTTATTCCGTGGAGGACTTTTGATATACATGTTTATGCGTATGATGTTCTTAGAGAGAGAGTGCTTTTTAAACAAGCTGTGTTTTTTTATAAAGTTTCCAGGTTTTCCAAAGTGCTTGTGGTTGACGCAGTTGTATGCAAACTGACAAAATGATGGTGATGCAGTGTTTCAATTGCTGGTTTATTTGTAACATATAGAAACTATACATTACTATGTTTAATAAAATACAACCCTCAATTTTAAATTCATCAGTACATTTTGCCATCATGGACGTACAAAAAACAGTCCTAAACACAAGTGTTAGATCATCTGCTGCTGACCATAATATTGGTGAAACCACACACAGTGTCATATACCAAAGCATGCAAAATCGCTTACTCATTTCTGGTTTCAATATTTATATAGAAAAGAGTTTACCACTATGACACATCAAGCAAAACTTACCAACAGATTAAAATTAGGTAACAAAACGATTCTCTGACTCATCTGAAATGAACGAGTGAAAGAAATGTTTGAGACTGTTGCAAATGCTACATATAGCTGAATATATCAAAAATCAAGATACTCAGTGATGACATTGCAAAGTTTTTTACAAAGCGGCGTACACTTCAATCTCAAACAAGTTCATTTCATTGATAATCATGAACTGAATCTGCACGATTTGGCCGTGAACCGGTGAAATGCATTTAATCACAGTGTAATATCGCTCTAGTTTCCCATCATGACTGCCACAGAAATTAGCTCCTTTTTCTGAGCTGTAGAATGCATTTCTTGCATTATCAGCAACCGTGACAGCCGCATTAGCTGAACGCCCGTAAAGTTCAAAACCTGAAATTAGATATTCAGAAGGTGAAACAAAGTTTAATATTAAACTGGTTGTAGAAATGCCTACAAAGTTGGAGGTGTTAAATCAAGCAGCTTTCTACAAAACTTTCATGTCTACGAAACTTTTATTTTTGCAAAATTACCCAAAGGGTTTCTTCTATATTACGAGATTAATTAATATTATAATATCTATAATATATTATAGATTAATTAAATACAAACTTACACAATATTTTATTGTAATAATCAGAATGTATTGACATTTTTCTATTGTTGCAATCGTTTTTAATTTTTAAGAATAACTGACTGCTGAAAAGTTTAAAAATAAAAATAGACTAAACCTGCTGAATGGTTTAATAAAAAGATTAGCTGTCTGTCTCCATTGTTATAAAAGTAAATTTCCGAAAAGCAGCTTATCAAACACCCAAATGATTAGAAAGGCTGGCGTGCAATCGCATGCAGGACTGACAGTTATTTTCGATAAACATTTTCATGGAATTTGTGGTTATAAAATCGGTCTATTAGCTTATGGTGAAATTCTATGAAAATGTTGCTAGCCATCTAATGAGAAAAAAAATCTGTACATAGTCACAGTAAATTCATGGCTATAGAAAACTGACTAATACATTATGTTTCCACGATGCTTATGACGCATAAATTTGAGCAAATCAGTAAGTTATCCACCCCATAGAAACATCATAAACCCGTAAGCTAAGCAAATTTTGCGATCCACAAAACAATGTTGATTCCATCATGCTTGCGAATCATGAAAACGGCATTTGCAAATCATTGGCATTAGAACATTGCACAGGCTATGTCATTCTAGATACGCTTCAGTTGTTTTTATTTCGAATTCAACAGTATCAACGTGCCAATGTTTGGAGCGATTACTGCTTAGCTTAGAGCATCAAAACTGCGTAGCTATTTATAGCTATTAATTAGGCTAATGGTTTACCTATTGGGTAAAGCGCCAGCGTTGAATGAGCATCCCATTGACAGGTGCTCTTTAAAATGCTTCATTGGAAAACAACTCAAATTGCCCACAGCCTCAAATGCAGTTTATCTGAATTATGCAAGTTTTAGAAACATAGTGATAGTGATTTGTTATCAGGAACTAATCAGCAGTTTATAGGCAATAAAATTTCTAAAACACCGTTTACATCAGCAAAATATAATTAGCATGTGACTCCCAGATGAAATATCTTAAAACACACACTTTTTCTACAAAAACCGCCTAAACATGTTAGTCTTATTTTTGAACCAATACAAAACCTTTTCTTTCTTCAATGTTATTTTGCGTTCGTATTGAATGCTGTGTCAGATACTATTCTACATTTTATTGTTAAAATAGTGTTGTCACAAATAGAATTTTATAATCTTTGTAGCATTAAAAAACAAGACACAAGACCTGTGTGTAGTTTGCAACTTTAAGTTCAGTTAAAACTCATCAAAATTCATTCTGCAAGCTTACTTCTGTTTAAAATGTTGACACCCCAAATGCAAAATTTGTCCAGCAGATCTACTCGCCACCAGGGATTTGTTTCTCTTTTTGTATTAATGAGTGAAGATTTCCCATCTCCAGGTGGAATATATATTCCATCTACTCCTTTATGAGCTTCATTTTGCGGGCTGTATGCACTAATCATTTCTGCTGGTTTTCCTGCAAAAAAAACTTTCACAACATTTACCAAAAATATTTTTTCTACACTAACACAAGTGAGAAATGCCTGGAAATAAAACTATGCTGATGGCGAAAACATCTTAGCTAAATTTGAACAAATAAGTATGCTTGTTCACATGCAATTCTATCAATAAAATTTTTACTTTGCTCCAAAAAACTTATTACAGATTGCTTTATATTGTATAAAAATAATTTGGTGAGAGTGAGACATTCTGAACTTAAAAAGTTTATGTAGGCTTTCTGAAAAAATCAAAAGTAGTTATATATAGTTGCTTATTGGACATAAATTTAGTTATTGACTTCTTTAAATAACTGAACATCTATTTAGTTATTCCTATCGCTTTATCTAAAGTACTTTTTCAAAGTCCTAATAACCTTCAGTAATCATATTGAAGGGCTATGAATTTTATAAACAACTTTACTTTATTGGGCTGACCTCAGTCATTTTCATAAAAAATTTCACAAATGGAGTCACGAAAAGCAAATAAATAAAAAGGTTCTACCAAGTTGCGTCGCAAAGGTAAACCCAAAAATGTATACAAAGAATAGTTAGAACAATACTGTTGAAATACAATTTTTATTAATTTGCGTTTTATCTCTGTTGACAAAATATTACATAAAGTAGCAACACAATTTTGCTGTGTAAAAAATAAAATCATCAGGCAGTGGTTGTCTGGAACTCAAGAGTTGACACATATTAGTTATATACAAATAAGTTATCAACCCTTTCAGTATTCTGTATCAAACAAAGTTTGAAAAGTAAGTCAATATATCTTGCAACAGAAGAACCTGATCTGTTTGAACATAAATGTAGATAACAAAAGCTCTGGTACACATTAGTTTTATAAATGAAATGAAAATTAATGAATCGGAAGT
Source organism: Watersipora subatra (assembly GCF_963576615.1). NCBI lineage: Eukaryota > Metazoa > Bryozoa > Gymnolaemata > Cheilostomatida > Watersiporidae > Watersipora > Watersipora subatra. Next base: position 41,692,539 of record NC_088715.1, on the reverse strand, counting down.
TAAACCATCTGAAAATAGTATGGAAGCACGAGTAGTAACTTATTTTCTCATCAACTTAAAATGTTTTAACAGCTTGCTACATGTACATATTGCGCGCTAATAAAATGACCATCAATATTTCTAACGTAATGTTTACATATATATTTATATATATATATATATATATACATCATTTTGTTTCACGGCGCTTCAAATGATTAATTGAAAAACTTCGATCAATACTCGAAGACTTGGCAGCCTCATGAGAAATCGTAACTGCGTAATCACTGTATGTATAATTAATTTGTTATGTTGCCACAAAATAAATATGTGAACAATTGTGAATAGATGACGTTTTGCCTTATTCTCCATAGTTGTCAGTACTGAAGTTTATCTGCTGCCAGTGTTGAATCGGTCACCACAATAGAAGTTTGTACACTCGGCATCACACGGTTGGGTAAAAAATCTTTACTGCTATTGACAATGATTTCTTACTTAACAGGCAAAAACCATTCACTGCAATCAGCTCATGTGCAAGCATCAAAAGTTTGTCATTTACTTTTGATATCATTGATTCAAAAATAACAAATCAGTTAAGTGCTGGTCAAATTTACAAAGAAATATTAATATTTTCCTTGATCAATGGCATAGATCACATCAAGGAAGAATGAGCTAAAATATTTTGCTGAGCTCTTCTGGGTTTTTTTGCTCTTTTTTCTCTTTTATATGAAATTGCTGGTAGTTTTTCTCACATAGATGTTTTGCAGTTTTTTTTCTATGTAGATAATAAGTAGGAAAATATGGCACATGAAACTGATCTAACATAACAATTGGTAGCAAGCTATATAAATAACAGCATGCTTTTACCTCTTGCAACAGTGGTGTTAACATAAATTACATATGCTTCATCTGAATCTATGCCTGCTCCTTCGGCCAGAAATCCTGTCTCTGATGCGCTGATAAATTGACAACCCAAGGGCTCCTTATGTACAAAGCCCTTGCAATGTGATGCAGCTTGGCATTCAGAAGCGCACTCTATTGATCGTCCAATTTCTGGTCTCCTTTCCATCGGTGTACTTTTCAAGATGGCTGTTTTTCGGTAACTTACTCCACATTCTGAACTGATCAAGGTAAAGCAGCAACACATGAACACTAAACCCCCTACAAATATTACTGTAATATGAGATACTAAAATATAATAAGCTAATGTAATATTATGAATAATAATATACTGGAATATAACATAATGCGGTGTGTTACAATGGAACAGCATGAAACAATTTGTTCATTAATGTGTTTTATTATATATACAAACATACATAATAGTAATCTTAATCCCAAAACTGTTATTAATTAAAATTTGATGTGGTGCATCATAAAAAAATTGTTCCGATCTACTTCACTGTTTCAAGTTTAATATAACAGGCATTATACTATGTAGTAGTAAAAAATCACACATATGTATATAACAAAATACTATATAATTTAAGATAATAAATCACATTAAAATCTAGTATAGTTGTAAAATAATATAATATCAAGTAGGTTCAAGTAAAGGAGGTGTCTGCACAACTCTTCTTTCTTTCATGCAGAGTTTGCTTTTCATGATTCGCTTGTTCTAGTGCCTTCGAATACCGACAAACTTTTAGGCCATTACAGATGCAATGATTCATATGGCGTGTACAATCTCCAAAGTTTAATTAGTAAATTTGGCATATTCAGACTTGTTAGTACAGTTGCATTTCACTGGCCAATTACTGTAAATGTAGTGAATCACTCATCTGTACATATCATGGTATCTTGCATTTGGTTTGAATAAACTCTCACATACTTTTGGTACATTGACAATAAAATTCTTGATTGTCTCATCAAACATTGGTATATAAAACTATTGGTCCTATAGCCGCAAAGCAAAGCAGATTTGAAATAAAAAGTAGACAGACTCATTACTGTGTTTTGTTAATTTAGCTAAGAAACATTGAAATATTCAATTAGTACCTACTTGAAAGTGTATTTTGCAATATTTTAAAGTTTTTATTACCCTAGGACACTTATGTATTCACGTCATCTAACTTTCGCATTTTCGCGGTGTCATCTTCCCGCGAAAATTACATGAGCGAAACTAAACTATCATAACAAATGAGCAAAAACGCGAAGTTAAATAGCTTTGTTTATTGATATCCACAATAAAATCGCCATATTACAAATGCAGACAATTTTCGTCTGTGGTTGGGCTCATTGGGAAATTTCTGGTAAACTCATTATAGCTAATACAGCGACTGAGCAGCATGGCAAAGCAAATTAGGATGATATCAGTTTAGTCACCGAATTTGTAACTGATGAGAATGAAACTCTGGTAGGTGAAGTCATAAAATTGAAGAATAATTATTGTAGTAATGAATTTTATTACCAACCAAAAACAATATCAATGCTCATCAGGTCCAACCACATTATCTCTTTTACTGCCAACCATGTACAAATTCGCTATCGACCTAATGCCAGCCATTTTACCGAAAATGCCGATACTGCTTCATAATATGTATAGAGTATTTTTTTTAAGTACAAGTTCTATCTAGAAAATTTTTGTTACATATTTAATTTTGCCAACATTTTAAGCAATATTGTTATGCAAAAATTCAATGTATCTCTACTTGTGCGCGATGATAAAGCTATGTAAAGCTACGATCGATCCGAAGCTAAAACAATCCTCCACAATGTTCCTTACTCTTACAAAACTATTAAATTCACCACTGTCAGAGACAGCGCTGCTACTTTAATTATCTGTAAAATCACAAAAATGTAAATCTTAATTGGCTATAATGTCATCAACAACTAATTACCTGTTTTATGACTCGCGCGTTGTAGTTAACAAACTCACACGAAAATGTTCGTTTTTAGATTAGAAATTCTCAAACAAAAGTTTAAAACGGCTTCGTTGTTTTAGGCTGATTTTATAGAGAAATCTTCAGACAACACTGTCAATTTCATAAAACTCTTAAAGACGTTGGGTTATGTGGTCCACAAATAATAAAATCAGGTTACCACCCAATTGCTTAGAAAGTCCAAAAATGTGTTTATGGCAGTGGCCCTTGAAAACGCATATGTGCGTTTATGGCAGCGAAAGGGTTATACAGTTTTGGTTGTGAAGTTGGTTGTTACCTATCTATTTTCTTCTTCTTGAGATTGGAGTGTAAATGTCACGGCAGGAGGGACCTAAACGTCATTGATAATGCAAGAAACAAATGACAGCTAGTGATCAAATTGTATTATCGATCTCACCCACACATTTCATCCTGCGGTTACAAATATGAACTAGTCCAAAATTGAATTTTTTTTATTAGCGAACTGGACCTGAGGAATGTAATCTGTTTTTTCCACTGCATTTATTTTCACATCACTATATTCTCGCACTCATCAGAGCCGCGAAATTAGGTTGCAGCCAAATTTTACTCTGTGTGCTACTCACGAAACTAAATACTAGCAAACTAAAAGTGTCCTAGGGTAGCAAAAAACAACTATACGCGTGCAAAACAGTAGTAGTGATCCGATTGTAACTACTCAAGCCAATAATTTGTCATTAGATTCGAAATCTTTACATAGATATATTGATTTTTAAATATTCTTTTGAAATTTGAGCACACAAAGGCTGGTGTGTCATTGGTACGCTGAGGCAGGTTGCTTACACTGATATACATGTAGTCTGCTTCGGTGTGCTAATGTAGATATTATGAAGAATTAATGATTCACAAGCATTGAAATTGTAAAATAGTCTTATCAAAACTAGAAATTTTTCAGTGACATCTCTTCACAATAGTTGTTTATGCAAGATTAACAGCAAAACAATTATAAAGCTATTGCATATCTTGTCCACTGAATCATAAAAAGTTTAAATTAATATTTATGGTTCTTGTTGTGTTCAATTGTATTATATATATTGTTTTCTTGTAATTTAATCTCGAGTTCTTTCATGTCTGTTTATTACATTATATAAAATATGTTCAGGAAATATGTAAATCCCCACTCCCTTCTATGTATCATTGCACTTTATTAAAAGAAGTAAACACTTTAATTTCCGCCGTCATTGAAAATAAAATTTGTGAAATCTACATATGGTTGTGCAAAATAAATGTATGAATCATTGTATCATTTTATTAGACACAATAAACATGTTAATACACTGTTAGCTGTTGAATTTACCAGCAAAGAAAGAACAGTATTAGTTAATAGGCAAGTGACGCATAAAACCATCAACATGTGTATTTTATGGAGCACTGGCAGAGATCAAAAGGTCATTTAGAATGAATGGTAAATCATAACAGTAAGTAAAGAGAACAGAAGAGCAATAAGTTAAAAATATTGAAATCACCTGGTAGAGCAGCTGTTGTAGGTTGAAGCAGCATTTCCTATGTATCAACGTAAAGTGATTTAGCAATTAAAATAGTCAGTCTTGAAACTTGTTCAACTGATTCAACACTGCTACATCATTCAACTGATTGAATAGCAAATAATTATTCCTACCCTGAGAATTGTTTACGTTGCTAGGATATTATTGATGAAGTGCATTAAAAAGGATATACAGTCGTACCTCGACATACAAGCTAGATGCACTCTGGGACTGATAACGTATGACAGTGCGCTCCAATTTCAAAGCAAGATTTTGTACATACTATTATTAAATACAATTTAATTTGTGACCATACTATGAAAACTACCTAAAGCATAGTATTATGATAGAAAATGTGTTTTTAATTGTTGCTATTTATTACCTATGCTCAAAATACAATATATTTGTTTACTGTTTGTGATCTGCAGTTAAATTAAGCATTACTTTGTACACTGTATTACAGTACAGAGTTTTTAGAGTTTATAAAGGTTTTATTGGATGGACATTTTACCTTCAAAACAAACGCAGCAGCTTACAGTGGCATTAGAGAGTTGACAGCAACGTGTTTGGTACACTTGAATTTTGTGATGCTACATAATATGTGACCCAGGCGGTCATAATGTACAATCGTGCTAAAAGAATATTTTTGAGTTATTTACAGATTCAAAATCAGCAAATTTTGAAGATTTACTGCAATTTAAAGTTTTTAAGTTGAATGATATATGCCCAGGTTATGCAAGATTTAGTAGAGATGGTCTCACGATGAACTAAAACTGTTGGTTTAAGTTTACGCAAAGTAAGGTTGACGATTCATGAATCGTAAATCATGTTATTTGTTAACAAATCAAAATGCCATAGCAACCGACCACCTAATCTCAACCTTTATTGATGAAACCTGGCATTTTACACATTAAAACCCTAAAAAGATGATGGCCACATTTTATTCAAATTTGATTGAAAGTTGACTTCCCAAAGGTCATGGTAAGGTCAACAAAATATGTAGCTAAAAACTCACCGTCCTGGAGATTTAGACTAAAAGGGCATGCTTCAAACTGGGCACTTCTCATCAAGCTATATTGCTCTGACTGCATATATAATGACAATCCAACAACTTATCAAAATATTGGAAGTGTATTCAGAATTGTCCACCTATACAGAAGGTCATGGTAAGGTCAACAATTGGTGACCACAGAGGGCATCAGGAGGCGAAAATATCAACCCAACTCATCAAGTGTCCATTCAATCTAGGGCTCTTTTTATTTAATTTAACACTTAAACATTGTAGCACAGAGTGCAATACAGAGATTTATTGTAGCCCATTCAATGGGCTTGTTTGTTATGTTAGTGGCAATTTGTCCCAACACAACCGTATCAAATGTTTCCTTTGGTAATCATTGATACACAGTTCGAATGAGGCTTATTTGTTCAGATGACATAAAACTAGTGCAGAATTCCCTACGTTTGCATCCACTTATTAATTTGCTGTCTAAAATAAAATGGGAATATTATCAGCGGTGATAGGCTGATCATTATTCTCTGTATTTTGAATTATTTCATTAGGATGATCGTTATTACTCTCCTTATCGTTAGCAGCCACATATTGTGAAAGCAGCTCTACTTCTAAGGTTTCCCTATTATCACAAACTTTATCATTGCTTTCACTATACTTTGAGGCAGCTGACTCAGATTCTAAGTAGAAATACTCATCTAAATTGTAAGCATCAACTAGACGTAATTTTTGCGGCAGTTCTATTTTGTTTAAGCCTGAACCGTTAAAACAGGTCATAGCCACATACACTCGCGCATCCGCAATTAGAGCCTATACTTGGGTTAGGAAAAATATCATAGCTACCACCGATATGGGTAGAGTTAAATGGCAATTCTTGCTTTATGATTGGCCAGACCTGAAAATAAACAAGAACATGTGAAAGAGCAGGGTTCAATGCACTAGAAACCACTGTTTACTAAAATAGTGACAGGGAGTCATATAACAGCATTATGCACGCATAGCACCGTATTGTGAACAATCAAATTACTGCAGGATTGTACATTCTGACTGCCGGGGTCACATATAACGCAGACTTTAAACTTACTTTAACTGAATTTAACTTACTAAACACACATTTAAAACAAAATCCTAATATTTTACTAAAAATTATTTTTGTTTGTCATTGTCTTATCATGGCACTCAGATAACCTCAAATTTCAAAAACAAATGTAAATGATAATAAATTACTGATACTTTCCGGGTGATTCAACCAAAAGAATTTTTAAGTCAACTGCATGTTTAGGAATATAAAACAAAACAGCCAATAAGCTGACTATAACAGTCTGCTGCAAATCTGTAGTGCATATTGATCCCTCATAAATCGACGTGGCAAAACGGGACTGCCATATATAGTGCCCCTTTCATCTGCCCCTATAGCTCTCACAAAATCACTTGCGGTATCAGTCTACAAACTTTAATATTGTCCTTATGATAGAGCATCTTTAAATCATTCATAGCATGTTGCAGTCTGAAACACTAGTAGTCTTGTATCTAAACCTGATACTACACTATAGTAAACAAATAAGTACTAACTGACTTTGACAAAATCTATAACTGACCTATAGAATGATTTTATGAAAACTATTGCTAAATTTATTCAAATAGTCTCAAAACTGATATTGCAGGCAATAACTGCTTTATACAACAGATTACCTTTTTTGAAATGACCAAAACAAAGCTTGACACAAACTGAGTAGAGTATCTCATATGAATAGTATTATATATGGCATGCTAGATTTGAAGTAACAAATATGCAACATAATACAGACCATTTCTGAAATTAATAGAAAACCAACAAAGTCTACATATAACTGTGCATGAATACATAGCTAATCAGTGGAATAAACCTAAATATACAACACATCATCTAATTCTACAGAGTAATATTACAGTGGAAACAAGCAATATTTCAATGGAGAGAAAAACTTAACCAAAGATGTTTATAACAATTTTTAAGAAAATATATATTTTGAACAGTAGTAGGTACGTCGTAAATAGCTAAATCCCACGATATGTATGACTGCATCACATAGACTTGTCTATAATTAAATAGAGTACCTCGCATTTATTATAGTTAGTGAAGCATAAAACTACTGTCAAAGTATGTTTCTCTCACCATAATTTTTTCGAAAAGCTTGGATGATAGAGCTGATGGCCATGAGTGAGAGATTCAAGTAACATGAGTACGACTTCCTGAACTTAACTCTGTGTATGTATTAAATATTAGCCATGAGTCAAAAGATTGATAATTGCTAAACAAAAATACATATGAAAGAAAGAAGTCTACACCTGGATTATCGATTAAAACATGCTTTTCTGTTTCCTCCTATCTATCCTTTTTTCATTTCTCTCCTATCTCCGAGTCTTTTTCTCTGCGATCGACTCTATCTGTCTCTTGATATCTCTCTATCTCTTTCCATATCTTGTCATCTCTCTGGGTTTTGCTTCATCTTTTCTTGTTTCCATCATTTTTCTAAAAATTGATTGATGTTTTATGTACATGTATATGCAGATTCCGTTGTTAGAAATAGTGCAATAAAAACTTTTTTTTTTCTATGGCTCCCAGTTTAATTGGACACATATTATTAAAATTCAGTTTTATGCACGCTGACAAAACATATGCAATGCAGTGTTTCATATGCTGGTCTATTTCACCACATTTAAAACACTATACATTATTGTGCCACATTGGACTTACTTGGAGTTAACTAAAACACAAGTAAAAGTAGTGATAAATTATCTGCTGCTGATTTGATGTTTGGTGAATTCGTGCAAGGTTTCAGCCGGTCAGGCAGGCAAATATTGCTGACTCAGTTCGCAAATTAATTTCTATATATGAACCGGAGATTATTGCTTTGAGATCTTTGGCAAATGCTCAGAACAGATAAATTTTAAATGAAACAATCAAAGTCTGATATCAACAACCAATTAAATGTATGCAATCGTTTTTAGTGCTGCTGCTAATGCAACTTGTAGTTGAAGATATCAGTAACCATCCTAGTCAGTGATGTCATTGCAGAGTTTTTTACAAAGCAGCGTATGCTTCAATCTTATAAAAGTTCATAGCATTGTCATGAACTTAACCTGAATACGTTGACCCTTGATTAATGACATGATTTAACAACATTGTAATATCGCTTTAGCTGTCCATTATGGCTACCGCAGAAGTTTGTGGATTATTCTGAGGTGTGGAATACATCTATTGCAAGATCAGTAACCATGACAGTGGCATTAGCTGCATGCTTGTATAACCCAGTCAATCCTGAAATTAAACATAAAATGCAGGAGGTTATGTATACTGGTTGTCACAGTATTATTATACAATGCCTTCAGAGATAGTAAATGAGCAAATATCTTTACAAAACTGTAAAATTACAATTCCATGTTTTCTAAAATTTCAATCAGGCAAAATTAATCTAGAGTTTTCTTCCATTTTCCGGATGCCTATTTACATTGTTGCTAATTATTTGTTTATTCAACATTCTTAGTACGGCAGATCCTAGCATCATGCATATTTCTGAATCAACAGTATAAAAACGTAAAGGGATGCTTAGAAACCAGCAGTATAACTTCGTACTCATTATATATAAACTACTCAAACTAACAGAGCACTTTCCTGCAGAGGCTATCCTACCATCTGATAACCATGTTTAAGGTAAACTAACACAAACTTTTACTACATTCATTCTGAAAGTATCAATATATTTCTATCGTTTACCAAACGTTTACCAAGCGGTTTCAAGATTCAAATCTACAAAACTTGATCACTGGTAAAGAAAACCAGAAGATAAATACATTGGTACACTAGTTACGTTTTTTTTCTTATCGAAATACACTACTGGTGTGGCTGTCTGACTTTTCGATTATTGACATTGGCTATGCAGTCGATTTTGTACATAAAAGAAGTTAGAAACGATAGAACAAAAGTATCTATACGTATAATTTTTTTCTGTAGTACATGTAATTCTATGCTGTATTAATTTACAATATAGTAGATCCCTATATGTAATTATGTATACATGTATATAGAATTAGTACAGTTTGTGTGTATATATGCACTTCCAGCTATAGCCAGTTAAATCTTGGAAATACTAATTTTTGCGTTCTAATGGATTTGAACTCATAGAGAAAGCTACCAAAAGTTTAAAATCAAATTAAGCTACCCCTAAGCCGTATATGACCTAACAATGGAAGACATTATCATATACAATATATCAGAATGAGCACGTTAATTATTTCAGCACTGCACCCTTTCATAGTTTTATTCATTGTTTCAGCGTGCACCGATGTATGTATGTATGTATGTACGTATGTACGTATGTATGTGTGTATGTGTGTATGTGTGTATGTGTGTATGTGTGTATGTGTGTATGTGTGTATGTGTGTATGTGTGTATGTGTGTATGTGTGTATGTGTGTATGTGTGTATGTGTGTATGTGTGTATGTGTGTATGTGTGTATGTGTGTATGTGTGTATGTGTGTATGTGTGTATGTGTGTATGTGTGTATGTGTGTATGTGTGTATGTGTGTATGTGTGTATGTGTGTATGTGTGTATGTGTGTATGTGTGTATGTGTGTATGTGTGTATGTGTGTATGTGTGTATGTGTGTATGTGTGTATGTGTGTATGTGTGTATGTGTGTATGTGTGTATGTGTGTATGTGTGTATGTGTGTATGTGTGTATGTGTGTATGTGTGTATGTGTGTATGTGTGTATGTGTGTATGTGTGTATGTGTGTATGTGTGTATGTGTGTATGTGTGTATGTGTGTATGTGTGTATGTGTGTATGTGTGTATGTGTGTATGTGTGTATGTGTGTATGTGTGTATGTGTGTATGTGTGTATGTGTGTATGTGTGTATGTGTGTATGTGTGTATGTGTGTATGTGTGTATGTGTGTATGTGTGTATGTGTGTATGTGTGTATGTGTGTATGTGTGTATGTGTGTATGTGTGTATGTGTGTATGTGTGTATGTGTGTATGTGTGTATGTGTGTATGTGTGTATGTGTGTATGTGTGTATGTGTGTATGTGTGTATGTGTGTATGTGTGTATGTGTGTATGTGTGTATGTGTGTGTGTGTGTGTGTGTATGTGTGTATGTGTGTATGTGTGTATGTGTGTATGTGTGTATGTGTGTATGTATGTATGCATGTATGTATGCATGTATGTATGCATGTATGTATGTACGTATGTATGTACGTATGTACGTACGTATGTACGTATGTGTGTGCGTATGTACGTATGTACGTATGTACGTACGTATGTACATATGTACATATGTTTGTATGTACATATGTATGTATGTACATATGTACGTACGTACATATCTATGTATGTATGTATGTACATATGTACGGGTGTATGTATGTACGTATGTATGTACATATGTACATACATATGTATGTAGTTATGTACGTATGTATGTATGTACGTATGTATGTATGTACGTATGTATGTATGTATGTATGTACGTATGTATGTACGTATGTACGTATGTATGTATGTACGTATGTGTGTATGTACGTATGTACGTATGTACGTATGTACATATGTACGTATGTATGTACATATGTACATATGTATGTACGTATGTACGTATGTACGTATGTACGTATGTACATATGTACGTAGGTATGTATCTATGTATGTATGAATGTATGTATGTACATATGTACGTATGTATGTATGTATGTACGTACATATGTATGTAGTTATGTATGTATGTATGTATGTATGTATGTACGTATGTACGTATGTATGTATGAATGTTTGTATGTATGTATGTATGCATGCATGTATGTATGTATGTATGTATGTATGTATGTATGTATGTAGGTATGCATGCATGCATGCATGCATGCATGTATGTATGTATGTATGTACGTATGTACGTACATACGTATGTACGTATGTACGTACGTACGTACATATGTACGTATGTACGTACGTATGTACGTATGTACGTACGTACGTATGTACGTATGTACGTACGTATGTACGTATGTACGTACGTATGTATGTACGTATGTACGTATGTATGTACGTATGTACATATGTATGTACATATGTACATACATATGTATGTACGTATGTACATATGTATGTACATATGTGCGTAAGTATGTATGTACGACATATGTACATACATATGTACATACATATGTACGTCTGTACGTATGTATGTTTGTGTGTATGTATGTATGTATGTACGTATGCATGTAAATATGTATGTAATTATGTACATATGGGTCTTTGTACGTATGTATGTATATATGTACATAGGTACCTATGTACATATGTACCTATGTAAATATATAAATAGGTAATGTTTCAGACAGACGGACACACAGTCAATGCCCTAATTATAGTTGTGAGTCACGGCACGCTTTGCGTCTCCCGAGAAACAAAAAAGTCTTGGCCGAAGGTTTATTTTCATATTACATGAATAAATAGTTACCATTTCAACTTTCAAACTTCATATAATGAAAAAGGATGGCATACAGTTCGATAATACTGAGAAAAACACAAATTAACTGTAAAAGTTATCAAACTGTTTTAAACAATTGTACCTTTTAGAATTTATAGCATAAAGAAGTCTTCTGTTGAAATAAGTTCGGAAAACAATTTAAACAACTATGAAGGTTTTTAAATGTGGATGTGAACTAATTAGCAAGTAATGAATAAATAAAGTGTTTTTTTAAGATTAAAGTGAAAAATTGTTTGGTAAAGAATTATATGACTTTATTTTTTTTAGTGTTGGCATTGTTTAGCATAAATATTGTATAGAGTGGTTAAGAAAACCATAGTAATCATCTAATGCACAATTCTTGGTGAAACCATCTAAAATTTGTATGCATACTATATATATTAAACTTAGTAACAAAAATATATATTAACATTAACAACTATATTGGGTTACAGTAAGTTTAATGTGTTTAGTGGTCAAGTCCTGCAAAAATTTGTAACACTGCAATGTACTACATGCAGTAGGTATAGTAGGGAACACTTACCTTTGACACAACCGTATACATGACATGTGAATTTAACCTAAATGAAGTTAGCTTACTGAACACATGCTTAAAGTTAATTTTAAGTGTATATTTTACTAAGCTTCAACCCTGTCATAACCTAAATCTTTTTTGTTTTTGGATTAATTTTAAATCTAACATAAAATTTAAAATGAAGACGCAATTTCGCTGAAGCTGGTACAAGCCATGGTGTCTAAGCCAATCATAGCACGCTCTTCTTAAAAGGAGAAACAATTGTGGTTATCAGACTAGGCCAACACTCATTTGCAGACCAAATTCTTAACGCCTATTTCCAAAAAAATTTTCTAATGGACTCGAAAGTTTTTAATGAGAAATAATGTCACATAAACTATTTAGAAATCAGCTTTACATACATGTAAATGTGGCGCACAAAAATTCTACCACCAGAATGGGGTTCATTAAAGGTCGGTCTCCAAACATTGGGTATAAATGAAATGAACCTCATTGATAGAAATGGTGCTTTTGGGACACCTAAACCAAGGCTGGAGCAGAGAACTAGCCTTTATCAAAAAAGGACATGGAGCCACAACTCCACGGAGCATCAACTATTATATACACGCCACAAAATTGGTGCGTCTGGGTCTGGGTGTGCAAAGAGACTCAGCTGGGACTCAAAGAGCAATAAAACCAGTTGCAGCCACAACAACTATTTGAAAACTATCTGCCACCTTAAAAAAGCTGCTTCGAAAAAGTTGATTAAAAGGGAGAATCTAGTACAAAGCCTAGCAGATGCTTTCACGTCACCGATATATGTTCAGCACTTCAAAATTGGACTTTTGCTATGTCTGCATGACCAACCACACTATACCTTTTATCGAAAAAGCATGACTTATCCTACAGTGCCTGTAAAGACATGGGCCAGCCTAAAATAAAAATTTTGAACAACAAAAAAAGAGCTCAAGAAACCAGACATAATTGCTAAAAAAGGCATGTAGCTTACTAAATTAGCATGTAGCTTGCGGGTAGTGCTAGTCTAAAAAAACTGGTAGCTGGCGCATCTGTGTAGAGTTTAAAAAACTTAACGGTGTAACTTTGAAAAAAACATTTAACTATTTCCAAGGATGGATGACAGATTTGATACACTGGGCAACATTACTATTAACCGTCCAGTAGGCTACTCTTAACCTTTTGAGTGGTTACTGTCAGAATGGGTTGATCAAGGCTGGCAAAGAAAGACTTTTTTTATGTCTCATGCTATATTTTATAATGAGTAGGTGTAACTGTTTAGCTCAACTTCGACTTCTTTTAAACTTGAGAAGTCAATGAAAAATGATGTCTGCAGAAGAACAAGACAATTGTGTCACTCAACAATAAAATTTAGCGATAGTCAAAGCAATATTACACTTTAAACCTTAGTTGTCTGAATATTTTGTGGTTTAAACGAACTACACATATCTTGCCGGGTTTTTTGGAACAAATTTCTTTCATGGTCCTTGACTCGAGAGATGGATACTTTGGCTCTTAATGATTTTTTGATTGACTACTAAATAGAGAGAATTCCAGAAATCCAGCTTTCCCTACTAAAACATATATTAATACTAGTAAATACTCTGCTCAGCAGCATTTCGAGAGTGATGCAAATAGGAAAAAGGTAAAAATTCCAATAGTAGAACCAAAATGTAAAACTTCGAATAGAATCGCTTGCTCCAGAATACACCCTGAATTGCTACAGAATTACTTTTGAGTTACAGAGAATAAATATGTCACTGATCTATAAAAGCAAATAAAAAGAGCAGAACATTTACTTAGAGTGCAAAAAACTGGTGCAAGTGTTGAGGAAGAGTTTGTACCACTGTTCAAAGTTGGAGACCAACTCAGGTAGAAAGTATTTGTTAAGGGAAGGCTGCAGTTTCAAACTACATTTAAAGGACGATATTAATCAACAAGACCTTAGCATAACATATATACAGAATAGAGAAAGGAAAAAAGAACACACTCTAACATCAATGTTTATTATTACTAAAAGTGAGTCTTTGTCAGAAGTGTACCCACATCTTAGACCAATAGAAGCTCCACTCGTCTGACCGACACCGTTCCAATGGTTGAACTCTTCTGGTCACTCATGACAATCACCTAATCTTGAAATATCCTGATCTCACAGACATACGATTTGACACACATTTTAGCTTAGATATTGCCCTGATGACCTCCCCACAAATAAAGGTTAGATCTGAATTACATTAGGACAGCTTTTACTCAGTTAGTGCAGATAAAGAGGAGATGACTCCAATTAATTTGGTTAATCTCTGTCACTCAGAAAGAAATAGAAATCTACCAGAATTATGGGAAGATGACATTGTCCATGTAGTCAGATGTTTATCTGGCTAACCACCTTACCTTCGAAAATGTAGTTATAATTTAGGCGGGGATAGAGTGGAATGACAAATAAAAATAAAATCGGCTGCTATGAAGCTTGTAGCAATAAACAGGCAACTAAACTATTATGTTCATGGTGCATCAATACTTTACAAACTATGAAAAAATGACTTTTCCTATTATAAATGTTTACCAATTTGCTCAGATTGGCCAGCATTATTGTTGCTTAGGTTTTATTGTCCAATATGACTGTTCCGAAACTGACACAGACTAGAAAGGTCATTTTAAAATAGTTTTGATCACATCGGTACATAATGTCAATAGAAAAATTAGTAGTTGCCGTTCAATATTGGGTTTATTATCTATAATTGCCACAAGCTATTACGATTGTTTGGCTATTATTGTGTTACGACTCATACATACATTGAAATAATAATATAATTCTCTCGATAGTCCACCAATCACTGAATACTCTTAATTACTAGCTTATATGTTAGTTGCTATTAACGCTTGTCAGTTATTGTTATTATAGTTTTTACTATAATAACAGGCCTGTGCATCCACTCATCCGTCCGTCAGAAGTAACTCTTGGAGGATTAGGAAAACAATCCCCACTCAGGATTTGAACTTGGGTATTCTACTTTCGCAGCTAATTACGCTACCAAATCTTCCACTGGACCATTTTGCTGCATCTTCAGATAATTGGGTATATTGTAATTACACTTGATGATGATGATCTTTTGCAGCACAATGGAATGTCGGCGTACCAATATCGTATGATATATAATTATGTAAAAACCTCAGTGTTTGTATGTTGTTAATCTGTCCAGTTGTAGTGATAAGGAAAACCATGGCACCTTTCACAGATTTCAATCCGATATTTAGCCACATAATGAGGGACACTCCCAACTGTGCCACTCAGTTAGCTTGCTGTATATGGAGTAATGCTGCAAACAGTTATTACACAACATAATCTTTCATGGCGCAAGTCAAGACCAGGACACTACTGCAATGTATTATGTCTCTAAATTTAATTTGCTGTTCTGTAATAACATGAAATAGCTTCATAATATAATAAAATACTGTAAAATACTAAATCAAAAATGAAAAGCTGTTAGCTAAAAATTTTGAAATCACCCCGTAGAACAGCTGTTGCAGGTTGAACTCCTTTTTTAAGCTTAAAATTGAAGTGATATAGCATTAAAACAAAGCTCTGTTTCTACACTCACTTACCTAAACTAAATTGGTGGCAATCTTCCACATTTTGAACAGAAAGTGATTATTCCTACCATAGACCTATTAACTACACTTTATATATTGTATAGTTAATAGGTCTATGATTTCTATATTAGAGGCTGTTTATGTTGCTAAAATTTTATAGCCAAAATGCATTCAATGAGGATATAGAAAAACCTTCAGAATATGTTTGCATCACTGCAAATAACTGGGTAATAGCTTGAGACAAAAAAAAGTTAGCATAACAAAATGGTAAAGTATATCATATCTTGCCCTTAACCCCATTTTCATGCCTGACCCTTTTAGTTGAGCTATGACTAGATTTCAAGCGGATATCTTGCTTTCCCAACCAACACTGCACAATGGTCAAAATAGTTATCTACAATGATTCACTCGTTATTAGCTTTTTTATCTAATACACCTGAAGTTGGAAGTCTGAAAAGTAAAAATATTTAAAATAGTTGAATTTCACCCAAAAAACTGAACTTACTACTGCATAAATAACTACCAATTACCTCTAATTACCAGAAAGCGACTGCGGGTCGATGACCCATGAGTAACTAGTGACCCAGAACTGGTTTTCTAGACCATACCTCAGATTACATCTTATCTTTGAAAGGTCATGTTTCTCCTAGAACAATAAAGAGAGGCCTTTTACTAAAAAACTGGAGCATTTGGAATTACTACACTTTTAGTTTATTTCAGGCACAATCTCCTAAAGAAACCTATCAATAAATTCCACTTTTGTTTTAACCACATGCAAGGATGCATTAACCTGCCTAGAGAAACTGCTAAAAGGATTTAACTTTTGAATGATTGAATGGCATTCATGAACACCAGACAAATCACCATCACTTGATAAAACTAAATGACTTAGCAAAAAACCAACCGAATATCGATTCAATAACTCTCAAAAAATTTATCATACAGTTTGAGAAACTTGGCTGCTGTACGGGCAGGTGGAACACCAAGTAATTTTGCACATGTCTGGATATGCAATATAGCCAAGACCATATGCCCTTATCAAATGATTCAAACCCACAGTCAATTTAAACTCCGTATAACACTTTCAAGTGCTTGCCTCTTTACCTTAACTTAGAACTGTGATGAGCTTTAGGGTAACTTGCTTGCCAATATGCTTGGCCTTAAGTTTAGATTCTGCATTGTGAGTAATGTAACTGAGTTTGACCCGCTGCCATGCATAATCAGTACTCTGTTTTGGTGTGATTTATAATAACATCATGCTCAAGAAATATTAGCTGGGGAGTCCTTACCTAACCCTCATGGTTATTCTCTATGGTCAACTCACCTTTTCTCCATCTACATCTACCTTATTATCACAGCCCTCACCTGCGAGGCTGTTCATAATTTTTGTTTCTGCGACAGTACAGTTTGGTTTTCCTTCTTGTTTGTGGTTTACCAAAAAAAGGGTGATTATAGTTGCTTTTACATGTGGAAAGCTTTGAGAACTGTCACAATTTTAACATGTGATTACCAAAATATCTACATTTACATCAAGCCGTGTTGGTTATTGTTTATTTGTCTTTCATTCAAAGATAGTTTGTTAAACAGGTTATACTGTTTTTTTAGTGGATGTCTTTGTCATGCATCACACATTTGCTTGTCATACTGTTGCTGACTCCATTTTTTGTTCCTGGGTTCACAACAAAACACTTGTCGCACGATGGATTGACTTGATTTTGGTTAGACTGACTGTCATTGTTTGTGATTGATTGCCGATCATTTAATTTTTCATTTTGTCAAACAGATGGTCTGCCAAGCGAGCTGCTGATCTACACTTATTTTTAATAAATGGCACAAAACTAGAAAATAGATTCACTCCGTTCATTTGATAAATTTTCATAGACTACAATTCAGAACTGTCTAGTTAAAATAGAAAGTTTGGCAACCGAAACAACAATTTATTTTACTGTGGTTACCCAACTCTCATAAATATCTGCTAACTGATCCAAACATACTGTAACTCAAGCTATTGTACCAATATAACTAGAGTTTTTGGGTTTTCATTTGGTAGCAATTTCAACTTCTGCAAACTATATAGAACAACTTGTATGTCTAACTTAACATCACTCTATCTATGTTCCAACTTATCTAATCTAACTGTTTCTCGATAAGATTTGGTTGGGGAATATAAATTTAACCGGTTCAGTTTAGTGCTGGGTCTGTCACATTTTGTGTGACTGAACTTGATTTCTTTTAATTACCAAAAAATTTAGAAAAAGGCATAACAACACCATATATTTCAGAACACAGGCCAGTCGCTATTGGTTCTGCTAAAAGGGGAATGCTTATAAAAAGCAATGCTAAACTACATAGACTTACACAGAAAACACAGAATCTTATCACGATCGGGATACACAACCGTTGGGATACACAACCCATTATAACTCACATATTAAACACAACTTTTAAGTTTTGTTTTAGTGATTATCACCCTTTGATTTTAATTTGTATTTTGTAGGTTATTTGTATTGTTGATAAAGTTAGCTTTTCCAGTTTTGTCATTTGGTCCTGTTTGTCTGTTGGCATAATTTAAGAGTAAATTTTCATGAATTAAATGAGACAGTTAAGAATACAACAACCTAATCATAATACATTACCAAATAGTGTGATCCCCATAAAGAAGTAAGAAGCACATTTAATTACTGTTAGAAAAAAGAGAAGTTCATTGAATACCGGATCACCTGACAGTCACGACCGTTGAGTAAATATAACAGGTCTGATCAAAAACAATAAGAAAGTGTCTATGAAAGACTTCAAACATGATCGTCTTTACTCAATAATTATCATGTTGAGAATGCAGGCCTGGTTATTAATTAAGGGAAATATGAACCATATAAGACAGTAAATGCAATAGGTTTAGTTGATGAAATAGTTATCAGTAATAGGGCCTATCAAAAAGCTTGCTTCATTTATAACCTCAAGTTTGTGATGTTTTTGAATGACGGTATTTAGCTGGTTGTTAAACTTCTAAAAAATGGATGTTTTGACCAGCTAAAACCACTACTCATATCTCCATATGTAAGGAATTTTCTCAAAAGTTTTTGTGTTAAACAAATTCACTAATGATGATTTGTTGAGGGTAAACATTACTTTGCAGGCCACATCTGTGGTTACATTTGATCCTACAACCCATCTTTCAAACAAGTTATCACATATTGCTGTGCAAAAATTTAATGTATGTATACTTTATGCATTGATAGAGTTATATGAAGCTACGATGACTACGAAGCTAAAACGATCCTCAAAAATGTTCCTTATTCTTACAAAACTATTACTTTTCACCACCTTCAGAGTTGGTGCTGCAATTTCAACTTTCTGTGTAATCACAAAATTTACATTTGCATCGTCTATAATGTCATCAACACAAGCAATTATTTGTTATCTAACACAGGTGGTACTTTTTAAACTTACACAAAAAATTGTTTTCAAGTTAGAAATTTTGAAACAAAAATTATATCGAAATATTTGAACAACACTGTCAATACCATAAAATTTTTGAGGATCATTGGTTGTGTCATACACCGAATAATAAAATTAAGTTACTACGCAATCGCTATAAACGACGCAGAATGCGTCTACCGTAGTCGACCCCAGAAAACGCATAAATGTGTCTACGGCAGAAAAAGAGATAAACATATACAATCAAACATAGATAACTCGCCTGCGAATAGCTCGAACACATGGTTAACTCGAACGGTTTCTTTGGTCCATTCCCACATAATGATAAATTGCTATAGATAACTCGAACTCAACACTGTTAACTCGAACGGTTTTTTGCCCAACGGCTACCGAAACGGTTGTTATCGCTTTAGAAAATCACTTTATTTCAAGCCATAGAGGTAAACCTCAACTTTTCAAAATTCATAAGCATCGTTATTACCACCATCGGCAAAATATTTGTGTCAATGACTTTTCTAAAGGTTTGGTGAAATTTCATTTATACTGAGCATACGCTTAGCGATCACCCTTCGGAAGCAAGGTAAAGTGAGGTAATCTTTGCATAAACTTCAAGAAAAATAGGTAAAACTGATCGTGGCTAAAACGCTCAAAAGAAAAATATTTCGTCTCTTTTGATCATTCCAACAACGATCAAGTTTTGCCAATGTCAATCTAAAAAACGTCCTGGCAAAAACATTGCCTCAAACAACAAACCAATCTCAAGTGATAAAAAAATCTCTATACTTTTTGATAAAAGCGCTTTAAACTTTACATTAGAAGCATTAATTTGAAACAAGCCATCTGTGCTTTGATTTATATTATAGTTTGTATATGTACATGTATTTACTAATAAATAAGTAAATACATGGACTTGTGACAGTGCTCTGATAACTTGAATGCTCTGATAATTCAAACACTTTCGCTCGGTCCCGTGAAGTTCGAGTTATCCATGTTTGACTGTATATTATTAATATATATAAACATGTCAATATGCTTTTCTCAAAGTATGTCTTATGTTGTCTGTCTGCATTTCAGATGTAACTATTGATATCGTGATATTGAAAGTCCTTATTCTCATGGATTTGAACACACAACAAACACATTAACAAGTTTTTTTATGAGGACGCTCTACCATTGAGCTAGAACGGCATAGTGACATGATATGTTTTCATATACTGGTTAGACCATATGCGGGCTAATTATTTTTGCCTTGCGTCCACAAATTGCGATGCTCCTTTTCAAAAATATCTTGGGACATAACTTGGGATGCTTCTTTATCTATTTTTGGAATTAGAGCTACTAATTTAGCTCAAGCTTAATGTCTGACGACTTTTATACTGATTATATCAAAATATATATGTTGTATCAACATAATTCGTAGTTTACATTTTTGCTATCCCTTAAGCAGCTAAATTTAGTTTCTTACCAACTTATTCCAGCTGCTAAGAATACTTTTTCCCAGCTGCATTATGTTTTTTTTGCCATTTTGATTTAGTACTTTGTGCTGCACAATCATTAAATATGAACTAAGACTTTGTTCGTTTTTACGATCTTTGTACGATCATTCTTTTAATTTATCTTAAAACACCTTTGTTTAAAAAAATACTTTTCTGTTTGTTATTCAACCCTTACTTTAACAGCGATATAGTATATTATATTATAGTATAGTGTATTAGCAAGCACAGATTCCTTTCTTCAGTAGATAAATATTACTTTTGCTCAAAACTCGTTCCACTGCAGTAGTTCCTATCAGTGCTTGCATTGTTTATTAGCTTACACATCTTTCCTTCAAAAACTAACAAATTAGTAATATTTTAAAGTTTATAACATACATTTTTGAAGTTGGTTTCACTATTGATATTCTTTCAACTTGCATATTTTAAACATAATTGAAGTATCGTGTTTGAAGCGTGAGTATAATTTGAGTATATATATATATATATATACTAATCAATATATATATTAATAATGTGAGCGAACAGCTTCTCTTGACGTTATGCTATGAGAAGTTAAACAATGAGAAGTAGTGAGAGTTTTCCTATTATGCAGTTTAATAATGTGAGCAAACAGCCTCTCATGTCGTTATGCTATGACCCGCCTCATACGTAAAGCAGTTAGGTATTGCTCTGATTTGATGCCTTATATTAGCTAGCTAGCCATTCGACTTCCATAGTCCAGTGGGCTAGGCATAAGACTTGTGAACGGCTTGGTCTGAGATCAAGTCCACTTCGGTACGGAATATTTATTTCAAGATCTATAGCCGGATTTCCGACGAACACACAGACGGACTTTGAGAAATATATATATAGATGTAAGATTTGTATATGTACATATATTTATAGATATGTCTATAAAATAAGTATATATATATTTATTTATTTTATAGACATATCTATATATATACATCTCTTATATCTACATATACATTTCTTAAAGTCCGTTTGTGTGTTCGCCGGAGATCCGGCTATAGATCTTAAAATCTTGAAATAAATATTCAGTGCCGAAGTGGACTTGATCTCAGACCAAGCTATTCACAAGTCTTACACCTAGCCCACTGGACTATGGAAGTCGAATGGCTAGCTAGCCAATATAAGGCATCACATCAGAGCAATACCTAACTGCTTTACGTATGAGGCGGGTCATAGCATAACGACATGAGAGGCTGTTTGCTCACATTATTAAAATGCATAATAGCAAAACTCTCACTACTTCTGACTGTTTAACTTCTCATAGCATAACGTCACGAGAAGCTGTTCGCTCACATTATTAATATATACATGTATATATTGATTAGTATATATATATATATATATATATATACTTCTATAGTTATCCATCTATAGTATATATATATATATATATATACTACAGATACACAAGACTAACTATGAGAAATATATATATTTATATATATATATTTCTCATAGTTAGTCGTGTGTAGGCATGTGTCTGGATTTGTATGTATGCGTGTTCAGCTGTAGCTAATAACATCTCGGAATTTAGTTTTTGGCTTCTTATTGATTTAAACTCGCTGAGACTACTGTCACAGGTTTAAAATCCAGGCACTTTACAACTGAGCTTTACAAAAAGACAGAATGATTTCAGTTATTATCATATACCATATGCCCTAGCTAACTATTTCAGCGTTGCGTCTACACGTTACGATGCCCATGTTAAGAAATATTTAGCGTAAGATTCAGTTACTATATATACGGTCAAAGCCAATTCTTCTCACATATATATATATATGTATATATATAATAACTAACTAGAGTGTGGAATAGGTTAATTTTACTTATCTTTCTTCCAGATTGATGTTTTATTCTGGGGTCACGACAGGTCTGTTTCATGCTGGTGCACTCTTCAGGTGACTTGTGTTGAATCTTGTGTCGAATGCGTAAGAGTGCTGTTAGCAGTAGGCCTGACCACTTATGTATTATATATATAATATATATATAATATACAGTCAAACATGGATAACTCATCCACGGATAGCTCGAACACATGGTTAATTCGAACATTTCCTTTGGTCCGTTCCAACGTAATGATAAATTGCTATAGATAACTCGAGCTCAACACTGTTAATTCGAACTGTTTTTTTGCCCAACGGTACCGAAACGGATGTTATCGCTTTAGAAAATCACTTTATTCAAAGCCATAGAGGTAAACTTCATCTTTTCGTAATTCATAAGCGTCGTTATTACCACCATCGGCAAAATATTTTTGTCAACGACTTTTCTAAAAGTTTGGTGAAATTTGATTTATACTGTGATACGATGAATAGCACGGGCTAGCCGGGTCACGCGCGCAAGGATTTTCGCCACGCACATACAAAACACAAATCGCATGTTGTTTTTGTTTTGTATGTGCGTGGCGAAAATCCTTGAGTGCGTGACTCGGCTAGCCCGTGACGAATAGTTTTCCGACGTTGATTCCGTGTTGAATCAACGTTGGAATGTTGAATGTTTAAAACGTCTTAAAAATTGTTGTAATTAAACGTATACGTTGTCTTAGCTACAAAAAACTATTCATCGTTTGACCTAAACACAGAATACGAGTGTACATTCAATAAGTATCTATCAAAAAAGCGTGAGTGATATAGAATGTACCGTAAAACCTCGTAAAACTTCTAATTGAACTGCCTCAGAGTGTTGCTCTTAACGAATCCCAGGTAAAGTAAGGTAATCTGCATAAACTTCAAGAAATATCGGCGAAATTGATCGTTGTTGAAATGCTCAAAAGAAAAAAATGTCTTTTCTTTTGAGCATTTGAACAACGATCAAGTTTTGCCAATGTCAATCTGAAAAACGTCCTGGCAATAACATCACCTCAAACAACAAACCAATCTCAAGTGATAGAAAAATCTCTATACTTTTTCATGAAAACGTTTTAAACTTTACATTAGAAGCATTTAATTTGAAACAAGCCATTTGTGCTTTTGATTTATATTATAGTTTGTATATGTACATGTATCTACTAATAAATAAGTAAATATATGGACTTGTGACAGTGCTCTGATAACTTGAACGCTCTGATAATTCGAACACTTTTGCTCGGTCCCTTGAAGTTCGAGTTATCCATGTTTGACTGTATATATATATATATATATACAGTCAAACATGGATAACTCGAACTTCATGGGACCGAGTGAAAGTGTTTGAACTATCAGAGCGTTCAAGTTATCAGAGCACTGTCACAAGTTCATGTATTTACTTATTCATTAGTAGATACACATACATATAGAAACTATAATATAGATCAAAAGCACAAATGGTTGTTTAATATTAAATGCTTCTAATGTAAAGTTTAAATGTTTTTATCAAAGAGCATAGATATTTTTTATCACTTGAGATTGGTTTGTTGTTTGAGGTGATGTTATTGCCAGGACATTTTTTAGATTGATATTGGCAAAACTTGATCATTGTTGAAATGCTCAAAAGAAAAGACATATTTTTCTTTTGAGCGTTTTACCCACGATCAATTTCGCCGATATTTCTTGAAGTTTATGCAAAGAATACCTCACTGTACTTTGCTTCCAAAGGGCCATCGCTAATCGGATGTTTGGTATAAATCCAATTTCACCAAACTTTTAGAAAAGTCGTTTACAAAAATAGTTTGCCGATGGTGGTAATAACGACGCTAATGAATTACGAAAAGTTGAGGTTTACCTCTATGGCTTGAAATAAAGTGATTTTATAAAGCGATAACACTCGTTTCGGTAGCCGTTGGGCAAAAAACCGTTCGAGTTAACAGTGTTGAGTTCGAGTTATCTATAGCAATTTATCATTACGTGGGAACGGACCAAAGAAACCGTTTGAATTAATCATGTGTTTGAGCTGTCCGTGGGCGAGTTATCCATGTTTGACTGTATATATATATATATTATATATATATATATATATACTTTGTGAGTCATATATACCACAAAATTTTTGTCTGTCCTTCGGCATGTTTTGTTATTGCTATCCAAATCTTAGAATGAAGAACTCGTATCACAGGAGATTTGATCTTAAAACCTGCCATTCCCCAGACAATATGCCAAAGCATTGAACTATGCAATACTGATAGAGTCATCGGGATGTATATGTGGCTATTTTGATGAAAATACACCAATGCTCTCTGGTACGGTGCAACATCATGCTATGTATTAGTAACAGCTGTAAATTACTATCTTACTTGAATTATCTATTGAAAATGTACCAGGCTAATAGAAAGTGGCAGTTTATAAGCTGAGGTTATAATGAATACTTTATAGTGAAAAACTTTAAACACATAAATCATCCGATGTTGTAATTAATTTTTACCATACAAAAATACCCGTCAGCCTGTAATGTAACTGGAGTTGTCAAAGTTTGTGCTATTTTGATGTCTCATGGAAGGACAGCGGCAATTAAATCGCATTTTTTGTATCATGAAAAATAGTAAAAAGCGAAGGCGCAGAGAAAATAGACAAACAGGTGGTTTATTTACACACAGCGTTCAGATAAGTGATATATAATAAAACAAACAGTTTTCACGATGAAGTTAAATAAATTTAACTTTAATAAAGTTTAAAAACCCAACCTATCAATTTGGAAAATGTCATTGCTTAAAAACAAAAACGTCTGAGACTGGTCCAACCCAAATGTTTGATAATTTTTACGGTTTTAGGCAGGCTGATCAACTGCAACATATATGATCATGGTGGCTGTGTTTTGCTATTTTGTAGACATTCGGCTGACTCGCTAACTTTGCATAGTAACCAAACTGTATTATTGGACAATAAACGACATTTTCCTATCTAACCCATTACTAGTGTTTGCAGAAAAAAATCACAAAGTCAAACTTGAAAAAATAAGCATTCAAATTTTATTTTACTTTCTAGCTACTACAAAAAGAATGTGAGTAATTTTTTGAACAAATTTTTACAATTCAATTTCAGCATATAAATTGACTTACTACTCTTACTAATCAAAGATGATCACTAAGGAATGTTCTTAGCTGAATGTTGAAATAAGAAATGGCTGGGCCTACAATGAGAGAGGTTTTATCCATATACCTATCATTCAGGTAATTAGGCTAGCCCAGTCATAAATGGTGTAGATACAAAGTAGTATTAATCAATTTGATGACTCAACATAATTTCTCCTACACTTTAAGCCATTCAGCAACTCTTTCTTGCGAAGAAGTTTGGAGAATTGGCAATAAATGCTTTTGGCTTAACGGCCAACATTAAAGCAAAAGTAGTGTACTTTTTTAAGTGCCAGGTAGTTATTAGAAGCAATCAGTATACTTTTTTTGGGCAAATACAAAATTTTTTAACCAACCTAAGATTGTTAGGAGGCTTTAAACCAGATACAAACCTACAAAGTTTAAAATTTAGAGTATTGAATTCACATATTTTTTTCTTTTAGAAACTTTTATTTGCCAACATAAGGCTCAATAACTTTTTTATTGTTAAAAAATGTGCATGCCCTGATATGCTGACATTTTATCATTCATCATTTATGTAATATCATAATGCAAACCAAATTGTTTTATTACAATAATAAGATAAAACACAACAACAATTATTTAAGGTTATATGTTGAGACATAATTTTGCTACTATGACATAAAAAGATCTGAAAACATTGATAACCTATTTAATATAAACTTAGTCAGTTATGGCAAATGCTTTACTTATTGGGTAAAACATGTGCGTGCAAGCAGTCAAGCTATGACCAAAGTCTGTCAGCTAAGCAGAACTAGTTATTTGAGATTGCTGCCATGCAATGTCGGATGGCCGAGCAAGGCAAAGAATGTGGAGCTTATTGAAAAAGACTCAGATATAAAAAGAATTGAGAAGATGTGTTTTTCTATTATAATTTTGTTATGATTATGTTTTTATACATTAATATATTGCACACTCAGCTATGACCATTTGTTATGGCAAACACAGATACATTTTGTTGTTACAAGGAAAAGGCTTAGATTTCCTACTGCGCTGAGTTGCAGCGTGGCCAGAACATTAACTTTAACATAAACCACTTAGTGGATTACAACGACTTTCACTCATTTAAAATTATCCTCCCTTTTGTGCGCTAATTCAATTGCATCTAAAACATCCGCAGAATTAATGACATTCTATTAGTTAGGATTGAGTATCTTTAGTTTTTTTGAGTGTCTAATTCATCTTGTCTTGTCTATTGTACTGCTTGATTTGTATTATTTATTATATATGCTAAGTGAATGCCCGGCTTTGCCCGGGTAATAGGATTTCTTTTCACGTTTATTTTGTTTTCATCTTACATGTAATAACATCTACCATTCTAAATTTACAGTTATTTGAGTAAATCAGAAAACTTTTACTGTTGTTTTATTTTTCTTTTTAGTTCATTTAAACTGTACAAACTTCATTTAAAACGATATAAAATTTAAAAGTTACAATGGTAAATGTTGCAATTTATATATTTAACACTTAGAAGGCTAGCGAAGAGAACACACATCCAAGCCGTTGAATCATGGTTGCCTAGCAACGCATATACTCACGATTGAGTCACATAATAGTTTTTTTACAAAACATATTTCCTATGAGATTGTAATTGGCCCAATCTTAAACTAGAAGCCTTTAGTATCGGTCATGTAGCTGTTTCTTCTCTGTACCACAATTTTACAATCATACTGCGCTTCCGAAATTCCAGTATTGTTACGCCCGTTTTTGTTTCAAAATTTCCGCTGCTCGAAGGACGGCGCATAGATATATTGAAGACGTTTTTCAGGAAATAATCAATGATAGTAGGAGTGGAGTCGAGTCAGATAGTGACAGTGATGAAGGTAAGTATCTTTAGCTTTCATTTATGTGTTACAACATGATTTTAGTCATCATAACAAACAAAATCCCTGTACAGATTACATAGAGAAAATAGAATAATATAATAGTACAATAAATAGAGTGACTAGTAGTAATATAACATATATATAATTGATAAATAGAGTAAATAATAGTAGTATAATAAGTGTACAATAAATAAAATGTAATTATCATCAGATTAAATCATATCGCTCTGCGTTTGAATTTTTTCACTACCTTATTTTTGCTTTCTTTAGAATGAGCATGATAGATTAGGCTGGAAGAGCTGTGTGGGCTAATTTGTGTTGATTACTCAATATGCATACCCATATATAAAGTATACAGTTGGAGATGTCACTCTTGAGCAGGACAGTGAGACTAATTTTGATGGTGCGCTATCAGAACATGTTGACAATGCTGACCCTGTTATTCCTACTGTATCTGCTACTGATGATTATATGTCAGCACAACTGTGCCTTCATTGTGAAACTCATGATCCTGCATGATTCACTTGTTGAGAAAAATTAATGCTTGCGCGAAAGCTTGATGTCAATTTACATGACTCATCTATGCGCAGTCTTTCAATAAATTTGGTGTGCTCTGTTAGGTGTGAGTCCAGGAAGTACTAGGAGAGGAAAAGAGAAAGGTTCTTATGCTCATGGAATAAGTCATGGTACCACAAGTAATGCAGGACGTGGTGTCCGGAGCACTAGAGGGCGTGCTGATGGCGCAGCATCTGAGTTTGTTTGCGTAGTTCTTCCTCCAAGGCAGTTGGTCAGGTTTGGCGGTTCCACTTTAGGTCTGAACACCTCATAGCTAGCTCCTGGCTGCTCAATAATAGATTATTTTTGTGCAATATATTACCGCACATTCTTTCAGCTACTACAAAGTAAGACTAACCATTATGTCAATCAAATTCTTACTGACACTGACCGAAACATATGGAAGCCTATCACTTCTGGCGATCTGTACCTATTCTTTGCTATGGTGATCCACATGTGCTTAGTTCACAAACCTGCCATAGAGGATTACTTCAGCACTAATGCTGTCAAGCATTCCACATTTCCAAATGCTATTGGCCTGGGTAGAGACAAGTTCAAGCGCATCCTGAGATACCTACATCTAAATGACGATGAAAATTATTGCTGACATGGAGATCCTAACCATGACCCTTTGTATAAAATCAAACCGTTTTATGACCATTTAATATCCAAGTTCAGTTTTTTGTACAATCCTGGTGCAAGTATCACCGTTGTTGAAGCTATTTTTCCTTTCCGTGGCAGGGTGCATTTTAGATTTTATGTGAAGAAAAGGCCTAATAAATATGGCTTGAGAGTAGAGTGTGTATGTGAATACACTTCTGGCATTGTCTGCAACATGGAGGTGTACACAGCTACTGGTGATAACACGATAGAAGCGCTGCTGACACGTGTCTTGAGCTCATTTGCTAACAAGGGTCATAGGGTGTTCATGGATAGGCGTTACAGTTCACTTGTAATATTCAAGAAATTACGAGAGATGAATTTTTATCCTGTTGGTACAGCAAATAAATATTGTAAACATCTTCCGATAGAATTCAAAAGTGAAAAGCTCAAAAAGGGTGAACGCATTGGCAAGCAGTGTGGAGACATACTGGCTAAGATGTGGAAAGATGTTTGAAATTTATACACATTTTCAACTGTAGATGAAGATGCCATGATCAATACTAGCACACAAGGCCCTCGGTGTAACAATCATGAAACTTTGAAACAGACATCAGTAGTTACATACAACAAGAACAAGGCAGGTTTCGACAAGCACAACCAGATGGCATTATACTATCCTTTTAGATGCAGGCAGATGAAATGATGGGAAAAGATTTTTTCTGGCTCTTTGAAATGGGCCTTATCAACTGCACCGGATTTCTAATCACGGGTGTAAGTTAGCTTTTCTGGCTATCAGTGATCTCTTGCCAATGAGTTGTCTGCACGAGTTGAATATGTGACAACACCGTCAGGGGCTTAGTTACCACTGAAGAACAGACCTGGTGATCACTTTCCTATCACCATACTGCCTACAAAACATAAGCAGTTGCCAACACTTCGTTATGCACACTTTTCATCTAAGACAGGTCCTGATGGGAAGAAGCCAAGAAAAGAAACTTCTTCGTTATGTGAATAGTGTTCAGTGGCTCTGTGTGTAGCTTGCTTCCATCCATACCATAGCCCTAACAGCCGTTTTACTCAATAATATTTTGATACTCAACAATCTATGTTTTTACCATCTATGTTCTTCTTGTATTCTATGATCTTCAAACATATTGTAAGTTGTGTCAGTACTTTTGCTAAAGATGGTAATTATGGCAGTAACTATAGCTTGTGTTCTAAAGTGTATATAATAAAGTTTTTAGCTAAATTCATACTGAATTCGTTCTGCTAGCATACAAAACACGCACTAGCTTCATGTGCAAAATGGGACTTGAGTTATACAAACTGTGTGCATTAGACCTCTGTATCAGAGGAATATTTTTTGGTACCAAAAGAGGAGGCTTTGGGCTTTTAAATGATCTATAGAACATAGCAGTAAAAGCAAAAAAGATGATTGTGCTGGTAATTCAAAGTAGAGCAAGGCCCCTAGCTGACTGAGATGTGTTATGTAATAGCAATGTGGCCTTGAAAATGTTAAAAAAGTTATTTGTTTGTCCAAAAGTATTTTTATTACCTTGGCAGTGCAGGGGTATTAAAATCAATGCTGGGCTATAAACTAGTATATTTATATACGTAACTATATACAGGTACAAGCTCCATTTTTACCTGGTATATGCTACCCATTATACATATACTTGAATAAGTATATAAAATAATTGGATATTAAATTTATGTGTATATATACATGTAACTATCTATATTTAAAGATATATTATGTCTTTATATATTATATAGAATCATAATATATGTACAGTATTGGGCTATATTGACCAAATGCTCAACGTTGTACTAGTAATTAAATTATTACCCAATGAATTTAACAAGTTATCTTGTAAGCTAATATTCTAAATCTTTACTAAACACTTTTTTAAATACCTTTTAAAAAAGTTTTAGGTCAGTTATACATTGCTACATTCCGTGTACTGATCAATGGTGCTGGTTAATAACCCCTGGTGCTATAAGTGTGATCATTTTAACTACTGAATGTTATCACAATCATTCATCATGGAAACCTGTTGAACGATCATAGTGCTAAGATCATAAGCTAAGATTGCTGATTGCCAGACATAGAGGCTTCCTAGCCCTATACCCTCATAGCCTCTATGATAATAACCTCTGCAACGCCTTTGCTTTTATTGTTTATATTTCATAATTTTTGTTGCTATAACATGACTGACAAATGGACACTGAAATTTATGTATATACAACTGAATACCCGACAATGCCTGGTAATAAATAAGTATTTGCACACACAAAATTATTCTTATTTAACATACAACAACAGTTACCATTCTAACTTTCAAGCATCATATTATGAAAAAATTGTTTTGTTCAGTTTAGATAAACCAAAAAAAATAACAATTGTAAAGATTTTACAAACTTTTTCAAAAAAACCGCAACTTTTGAATTTCATGCAAAAAACTTGATAATGAAATACATAAAGAGACAAAATAAAACAGCTATTTATATTTTGCAATGTAAATGTTAAATAATTAGCAAGTAATGATTAAATAGTCTCTGTTTTGCTACAAATACAATGAAAGATTATCTGGTATTCGGTAGAGGTGGAACGAGACAGGTTTGTTAAGTTTGAGACAAAACTTGAGACACTGTCTTGCAAAAATTCGAGACTCGAGACAGTAAAATAATGAGCTTTGGTGATGATTTCACTACACAAGGACTAGCGTAATTGATATATAAACTTGATAAACCTCATTTTAAATTGAATTTTCACCTGGTTTAGACGGTTTAAATACATTTTAATAGCGATATGCATGCATTTTTTGTAAACAAAAGTGTTACAAACAGCTCTAAAATAGCGAAGTTATATATTTCTAAGAATTTTGAGCTTGACAATAATTATTATAAACATATTGCTTTGTACATGTATATTTTTACCATCTATTGAATAGCTCTTACTTTTTAATATAATGAAATGTGTAATGAAACAGCGAATGAAGCCGTAATAAATAGCCGTAATAAATCTACAAAGAAGTACCGCGACTAAAAGAACACACGATAAAACTTTCATTCTAATTGTTTCATTTACGTTAAGTTTTGTTTGTGTATTAACTGTAGCATGTGAATTATATTTAAACTGTACTCATGAAATTATATGAATTACTGTATCTATATATGTAATTCTCAAAGTATGTCCGTGTGTCGTATGCCTGTCTGCATTCCGGCTATAGCTATTATTAGAATAGCCTAACTGGGCAACAATGCTGACGCTAAGTCTTTGCCTACTGGCATATAAAGCTTACTAACTAGGTTAGTGAAATTTTCCATTGGCAATGTGCCAGACCACTTGGCAACGGCCTGCAACTTGCTGGAGAGTTGCCTGCCAGCAAGTGGTAAGCAAATCTCATCATTTCTCATTTTTATAAGGTGATGTTTAATACCCGGGCAACGCCGGAAAGCACAGGTGGTATATTCATATATTGAACTAACGATAACATCACTGTTACCCAAACACGGTCTATGGTCGACACGGCCTATAGTTCTCCGTGTCCAGGTAAGGTTTACCCGCAATTGGTAATTTATATATAAGAAGCCCAAATTTTATGGAGGGCAGTTGGTGTTTGGACACGATATGATAAAATACAGACATCTTACCCGCAACAGTCTTATGTACTAAATCAGATTTTTTGGAGGGTGATTGGATACGACCCGGTTATCTGTTATAAAGATACAGAACCGGACTACAATATATTAACAGGGCAGTTGCCCGCAATCTATTACAACATATGGAGTTGTTGTTACTGCAAGAAACATGTTTCAACAGCCATGTGCAAGTGCTTTAGTTCCAATATCCTGTCTCGAGTTTGGCAATAGTTAGGTTGAGTCGAGACCGATACGGGATGAGACAGGTCGATACTCAAAATGTCTCATGTCTCGTTCCACCTCTAATATGCAATTATACTATTTTAATTCATATTAGTATTGTAGCCAGAAAATCTCTGTTAATTGAGACAGAAAACTATAGTCATTGTCCAATGCAAACAGTTCATGGTAAAAATCATGAAAAAATTTATATATGTACTGCAAATATTAAAAATTATATACATAACAATATGTTAACCAATATGTAACTAGCATTACCTAAAGTAACTTTTATATATAATACACTATATATAATTATATAACACACAAAATTAGTGTATTTCGTGGTTACAAGCTGCAATAAAAAGTAACAATAACACGTAACACCTAACAAAATAACACAATGCATTTCATAGGAGTACTAAAAATATTTAGCTTTCTAAACACATGCTAAAATCTAAGTTTTAGCATCTATATTGCTAAACTAAGGATGAACTGTGACATAGTCCAAAATTTGACAACTCATCTGTTTTGATCTTGTTTTTACTATGACTTATAATGAACAACGTCTAACAAATATAGAAAACAAAGCATATTTTTTCCAGGCGTTGTTGGAGAAATATGGAAAAATAGCATAACTTCATTTTTGTTACTTGGTGGTAATCAAATAATCAAACGTCAAATTTTAAGGTCAAAAAAGCTTGTTGTTGATATCTTCTTGCGAAAATTTTTTTCTCTAGTAGTGCAAGGACAAAAAAGCATTGTATTTTATAGAGTGCAATAAAAAATATTATTTCAGGTGCATTGTAACTCAAGGGCACACTGTATTAAATTTTAGTTTATTGTGTGCAATCGCACAACGGATAAGCAGTATATGGTAAGAACGTAGAGTGTGATAACAATGGCCTAACTTGTGGTTACACATGTTTTATCAGTAGACTTGTCATGTAAATGTTGCGAGTTCAAATCTACTAAATGTTATAATTAACTGTTAAAACTTGATCATTATAATGAAACAAATAAACAACAGATGGCAGACAAATTTGAGATATATAATTATACTAGCCAGATTGCTCCCCGTTGGCAAAGTATTAAAAACCAGCTTATAATAGATGAATGGTAAGGAGAGTTGCTTGCCACTTGCTGTTAGCCTGGTACATTGCCAATGGATAATCTAAGTAAGCTTACTTATATGAGCTATCATTGTTACAGAGAGCGGTAGCACATTTACTCCCAAATAGCAATTGCTCAATTGCTCCCAAATGAAGGGGTTCAACTGGCAAACTGGAAGGTTACAGATCAAATTTTCTGCAATACAGATTTTTCATTCCAAGATATTAATAGCTATAGCTGGTACTGCACACATACCTGCAAACTTTAAGAAACATATATATATATATTTATATAAAATATATATACATATATATATAAATAAATATATTTATATATATATATATTTGTTTATATATATTGCATGAATATATTAAACGAATATATATATATATGTGAATATATATATATGTGTATATATATACATACATACATATATATATATATATATATATATATATATATATATATATATATATATATTTATATATACATATATACATATATCAGCCAGAAAACAATGTCCTGTAAATCAAACAATCACAAGATTTCCAACCTACTAGTGACTGAGCTGTAATAAAAATAATATAGAAACGATTTTATAAAGTTTTACTTTGCTCGCAGGCTACTCTCAACAGATCAGGAGATTATCAAAGACTATTATGCAAAGCTTGGAGAGGTTTCAAACATATTGACTGCAACTGTGAGTATGGAAGCTCACTGCATAGGACATTCACTTTATCAAGAAAGTAAGATATTTGTATTTTCTGAGTTGACCATACCAACATGTATGTTAGAATAACTAGAAGGTTATAAATGAGAAATCACAAGTTTCTATGTGGTAGGACCTGCTAGGTGGCTGGCAAATATCAAGTCAATAGCTACCATTTCTCAACACAAGAAAATAATATTTTTCGAGGGAAATCATGGTTCACGCTATTGTAAAGGAATTTGCCGGCCTTTGCTTGGCACAATATAGTCTATTTCCTACAGAAGTAAATTGTGTGTGATTTCGTTCAATGTTTTATTAGTGAAGAAAATTCACTAGCCGTGGAGCATACAGCCATTTGCTCTGCTCTACTAAGTGAGCGTTGCTTTCTTATATACAATAAAATTGCCCGTTCCGGCTACCGGGACCGAGTAGAAACACCGGCTAACAAAGTGAATAATTAGGTCCACTAGTGCGTTGATATGACAACGTAAACGACGACAATTGATAGCATGATGAGTAACCAGGCTATAATAAAAAAAGACAACACATATAATAAAATATTTACAGACATATAAAATATATATACAAACATAAAATAAATGTTTTACAAGAAGTGTAAAGTATTTGCCTGGCGTCAACCACACTATTATGCAAGCAATAGTTATGAATATTTGTACTGATTAAAATTTGGCTGAAATCCTCTTGCACTACCCTGAACTCACACAAAATGAGAACTTGAGCCATAGCACTAGACAACCTTTGGCTGTCTATTAAAGGTATACTTACACAAAACTGAATTCGATTCTATCAAAAAATATTGTTAGTTTTTATGATCAGTGATTGTTGCTAATGTTTGAAGCGATCTGACAACCAGGATGTTTCAGGATTCAGTTGATAAACTCAATTGCAAGTAAAATGCTTGTTGTACAAAAAAGCCAATTCTTTAGGCTTTAAATCCTGTATGATGCAAACTTAATTCACAACATGTAATCGTGACTTCGGATAGACCAATCAATGAAAACAGCTCTTACAATAGTAATGATCGCCATGTTAGGTTGACTGGTCAGGTCTTTTGTTGCATTCACGTGTTGCTTCTTTACACGTTACGCTGGATCTTTGTTATAGAATGCCGAACCCTAGTTTAATTAAAAGGCTGATATGTCCAAAGACAGATTTGATACACAAGACACCATAAAGTAAACAAAGAATAAAGTTTAAGGTAGAGATCGGTGTGTATAATGATTAACTACTTGAAACGATTTTTTTAAATAAACAGTAGGAAGAGCATGTGATTAATTGTATTAATAAACAAATCTATGAGCCATTCCGTTATTTGCAGGTGTGGTAACTAGCATTTTGATTAGTGTAGGTTTTTCAAACATATTGGTATGAAGTGCACATCACTTCATTTTACAAACACCTATATATAAATGCAACAAAACTTATGAAATAACTCACAATTGCGCCACATCATTGACATCATAACAGCCAAATTAGAACCTTAAGAATTTTTAACTAGTATTATGGCATAATGAGAAATCCTTTGTTCTTAATTCAACCTATTACCATATGTAAAGCGTGTTGCACACAAAGTTTCAGCTAACTAAAAAATCCACTCTCTAATTGCCTTCTATTATATTTTTAGCTGAACATGCATAGTAAAGTATCTTTTTCTTTAATAATATAGGTGATGTGCTTCTTGGGTAGTGTTCTATCATATGTTTTGTTTATGTGAAACTTTCAATATAGCACAAAATACAAAGTAGTTCGCAAAAGATTTTCTTCTCTGGTTATTCATGTGAATGCATCAATCATAAAACAATAAATGTCCCTAGTTATCATACGGTAGTTTAGTTAGATTCGAATTCAATATGGTAAAGTGCAAAAAAAAGTTATTTCAGGTTCAAGCGCTGATCTCACCAAACAGGAGAAAAATCATTTGTTTTCAACAGAAGCGGTCTTTGGTTTTCTTTTGAAGTAAGATTGACAAAGAATAATCTTTTGCAGGTTGGCACCATTTCCTGACCTTCACCTAGTGAGATGTTTGAAGTCATCGTTATCAGTATGACTAACGAGGATGTTCAAGCACTCTAAAAATATGATAAATGTATGATCAACAACATAAAATAAAAAGTAGCTTTGACATATTTTATGCTTGCAAATTCATTTCACTATTATTGAGCCTTATAAACAGAGAGCATAGGGCTGCTTCTCTAATGCAGCAGAACTTCATAAATTTGATTCGCCATTAATCCTTAATGATAGTTCAGATACAAGTAATATATTAGTGCTAAGGTTCTTTCTTAGTATTTGTTCTGAAGATGCCTAGAGGACTCCAGGTACAATAAAGTTCATACCGCCTTACAAAACAAAGCTAGTACGGTATTACAAGCAAGTTATTTAGAAATGCCAAAAAATGTGAATTCTTAATTATCAGTTTAGAAAATGGCCCCTGCATCTATCTATAATCGATAGTGGTGGAAGCATGCAAGCCACAAATGAAGAATACCAACCAAGAAAACACATTCTCTAAAAGTGCATTTGGACAAACGTCATGCAACCGAGCAAATAATATAAAAGAACCCTAACTTAAAATAATGTGTAAATGTGGCAAAGCTAGTCTTTAGACAACATAATAACTGATCTCGTGTTTTGAGCTTGAGTTTGCGCTCTGATTATAGTTGTATGTGAATATTGTAAAGGTCTGGCACTGGTAACTGAGCCAGCTTTAGCTGAGTCAGCCTGAACTGTGTGTGCCCCCTTATCTGGGCCTACCTGACACGCTTGACGGTCAGGCCAGTCCGTGACAAGTACCCAGTAGTCAGGCCTACTTTTAAACCTATATAGTCTGCCCTCTGTGTCTCTATAGTTGGCTAGTCTGGGTCCCCTAGCAACTCGCTCTAGGGCCGGATCTCTTATGCTATTGCATATCCGATCAGGTGTAGTTAAAGCGTAGACCAATTCTTAGCCCTCCTCGGATCCATTCTGGCGGTTCTGTTTGCTGTTAGATCGAAGCCTGCTTTTTGCAACCTATAAGCCGCATACGCAGAAGTCAACACAATCAGCCTTTGTGAGTAGAGTTTATTTTGTTTATTACTAATAATCTTGAATATTTGGATACAGCACCGTGAAGTTACATCAAGCCCGCCAGTGCAACTCGTGTGCTGGCTTATATAGCGGCATTACTCCACCCACTATTCTACTTATGCCCATAAAAGGAATGTATAAGGGTTTTACATATGGGTACACAGGTTACATAAGCAAATGCATGCATAAAAATGATATATAAGAATTACATAATGTAGGCAAATTTGGGCAAGCTATCCTGTTATTCTATGAGAGTCTATAATCGATACATATATATGCTGTAAATAATGAGTGTACAATCTCAGTCCTCCACATTCTCCCCCTCCTCCCCAATTGTTTAGCCCGGTTGAAAAACAATTAAGTCCAAATGTGGCCGATTCATGTTACTCATACTGGCGAGCGCAGGCTCTTAGGCGCTGAGCTTCCTGTTGGCATTCCCGGGCCAGCTGACTATATCGCTGGTAGGGACTCTCCTCTCGCTCAGCCCTGCGGAGGTATTCTTTTCGCTTGTATCTCCGGTCAGTATTCTTACCGGACTTTTTACCCTCACCGGCTGGAGCGTAGATTTTCAGTGCCGGGCCAGCTGATCCTTTTACTTTCAACTGGCTGCCCACGTCCTTCAGAGTTCTTGCCGAGGCCGTGCTGGGTGGGGAACCCGTCTCCTTATTAGTGAATACAGCGTGCTCCGTCCCTTGGCATGCCTTCTAATTTTATTTCAGGATCGTATACCCTCATAGGAGCAGTTTGTTTGGCAACTTTTTTATTTCTGTCTCTTGGTAGTTGTTAATTTGAATCCTTAGGTTAGAGATGTCTGCCTTCTTTTCTTTGGCTGTTTTTTGGCCAGAGCACACTGCCTTTTTTGGCTGGCGGGGCCTCGCCCTTTTTGGCCCTGCCTTTCTGTCCTTCACCCATCCAGTCCCATTCTTCATGGGCAGACAGGCTCTAAAGGGGGCATTTCTCCCATTTCACATATTGGCAGAAGTCAGGAAACAATTTCTGATTCACTTGGTACACGATACAAAAGTGGAGCTGTGTGTTCCCCGCCTTCTTCTGATGCTTGCATACTGCGAAGAATGAGTAGGGGTTGTTCTGGCATCTGCACCAAAAACGCCAGTAGTGTTGCCGGAGATTTTGTTTGACTATTCGGTTCTCTTTATTCTGGAATCCGCAGAGGCGGCATTCCCCTTTTATTTGGTCTTCGGTCGCCTCCATCTTTTGGTAGTATGGGAAGGTGTACCAGACATCCTGATCAGGTCTAGTTAAAGCATAGACCAGTCCCTAGCTCTCCTTAGATCCACCCTGGCAGTTCTGTCTGATGTTAGATCGAAGCTGCTTTCTGCAACATTTAAGCCACCTAGGCAGGCATCAACACAATCAGTCCTTGTGAATAGTGTTTATTCTGGTTATTACTTATAATCTTGATTGTATGCATACAACAACATGAAGTTATATCAAGCCCGCCAATGCAACTCGTGCACTGGCTTATATAGCGGCATTACTCCGCCCACTATTCTACTTATGCCCAAAAAAGGAATGTTTAAGGGTTTCACATAAGTGTACACAGATTACATAAGCGTATGCATGTGTAAAAAGGTTATATAAGAATTACATAATGCAGGCAAGTTTGGTCAGGCTATCCTGTTATTCTATGAGAGCTTATAATCGATACATATATATATATATATATGCTGTAAATAATGAGTGTACAATTTCAGTCCTCCACAATATATCACAAGTTAGGCTATGACCACTTGTTGCAGCTAAATAATTTAAAGCTAGTGACAATAGGTGAACTGACTGAATTTACAACCAGGCCAATTTGCAGTAAGGACCAAAATACTGTCTCTTTTATGTGTGCTATCAACACTACAATCAACTTCAATCTGTCAGCAAGCAATCCTTCAAAAATCTTCTAAAAAATAGCAAATAAACGTTGTTGAATATTGGTGTCCACCTTATGATAGTGATTAGAAGAATGAATACATAATTCTTACCTCTGGTCTGAAACTTGAAAAAAATTAATGGCACCTTTAATAGTAAGGATGAATTAAAAGTAACTTTTGAGAAGGCAAAATATTAGGTTAATAGGCTTAGTAAACAATTAAAAAAAAATGAATACCTACCATATTAATATTGTTCAATAGATATTAATGTCAGTTACGATATAATTCCAGTAAGCTTACAGCTAAAAAAATGCCATATACACTCATATAAAACTCAAGATTTTGAGAGACTATTTTCTAGCAAGCGTTTTTTGTTTACATACATGTATATTGAGAATTGCTTATGGAAGTGTCGCAGCCGAGTTGAGTAGAGTGTAAATATAAAAGAAAATTCAGTGATTATACAGTGTACATGTGTTATATTCATGACTCTACAAAGCCTAAACAAACACTGATCGTAATAGTCATTCATCATGTAAATGGTAAAGTTCCTTCACAGAATTACTGGTATCAAATATAATTGAAAATGCAGTATATTATCCCAGTAACCATGGTTATGATGGCATGCTCAATTATGCCAGCAACATCATTGCAATCTACTGCCAAATAACTGCAAAATAAATGAGCAATATACACTTCATCAAAAAAAAAATAGGCAAGGTTTGACAATTATAATATCTGAACCAAGTATAACGTACGTTATAGATTTGAATAAATCTTGACGCAGATATACAAATCAAGCTACCATTTCAATTTTTCTTTTTTATTTTACTACCTCTAAAATAGCACACCTGTGTATAAGAACAGGCACTGATTCACCGTTTAGTTCGCGCTGTAGCAAGCACTCACCGCACAGAAATGTCGCAAGCGCTATCCCTAAACTTGTTTAAAACGTTTTGAAGAACTATATTTAAGCCATCATAAAAAACCGATAATGTTTGAAAGTATTGTTTTTTCATGAATTAATATAGCTGATATAACTATACTAGAATAATCCTCAGCAGCGAATTAGATTTTAACATGCGCATGAGTAATTCCTATAATTAGACAACTCTTTTCTGTAAAATGACTTACTGGCATAAACATGAAATTGACATATACATGAGTATACGGTCTATGACGTATTATTTTTCTTCATATTTTCTGTGATTTGACAGGAAATAAAATGGTTGCCAGCATTGGACCAGAAGCTGTTAATAGAATGACTGATAGAGATATCCGCAAAATAGACGAGGAGACATTTCATGACGAGCTAATTATTGACATATGGGGTACAGAGATGCAAAAATACGCAAAGATTTTGTTAGTACGTTTGTTAATTACTAATAGTTGTTAATAATCTACACAACTACAGTACCAGTTGTGTAAGTTTTTAGCATTTACCATCTAATTGAGGCAGACTATGTTTTAGCATTAGCAATCTGCGTGTTCAGAACTTACCGGTTTTATGAACCTCAAGACGCGCTTGAAATCCTAGTTTTCTAAAAATAGACTATGTACCTTTAATACAGCGCCTCTTGTGGGTTTACTGAGTTCTTAACCCTGTTGGGTTATAGTGCCTCCAAAAGTTTAATGTTTTTAAGCAAAAAAAGTAGATCATTTTCTTCAATATAACAACCAAAACTCCTTATGAGTATACAACAGAGGTGTTATGGTAGTTGATATTTAATTGTTTGAGAAACGCCCTAAAATAGCATTGATAAAGCGACATGCTTACCAAGGAAGCTCTCAGTTTAAACTGAAATACAACAGCATGCAAGCTGCGACACCTTATACATGTGGGTTGTATATGTTTAGACAAAATTTTGAAAAAAGTGAATATTTTAATGAAAAAGGTTTACTGTTTATCCTTTGTTCTTGTTTTTATGTATGTTGTGACATGCTTTTTATAATATGGTGCCATGTATATTGGTGAGATACAGATATAGTCTAGCAAATTGAGAGTGTGACATGTAGTACAGAGTACACAAGGCATTGAAAATAAAGTATATAATCACTAGGTTTCCAAGTTCTGAATGGATTAAAATGAACCCTTTTTGATGAATTTGAATTTTACCTTTCCAATGATATGGAGTTGCACTTTATATATTTTCCTCAAAGTAGCCATGTACTCCTCAGAGCCGGAATTGTTAAAGTAATCTCGCTTTCAGGTCAATTTATGATCAATTCACGTATTGTACATTTGTAGCACTAAATTAGCCATCATGCCTGATGACTATCGTTCTTTTTCTTTTATTATCCCTTCTTTATTGCGAAAACGCAACCTAATATGCTGCTTGCTAAACAGTTATTACTTTGACGGGGGGCATGAGCCATAGTCTCTTTTCTAAGTATAAAATATATATTGTCTTGAATGGGAAAAAGCTTCCAAGTGCAGACAAGATGAAACTGTAAGATTACCAACAAAAAGTGGGATCAAAACAAAAATTAAATTATACCATAATATCTTACAAAATGTTGTAACCATAAACCTTAAATAGATATTTTAAGATAATGAACTGAAAGGTTATTATCTCGTTGTCATCATCTGAGCAACTCATATTTTACGATAGTAGTTAGAAGTGACTATGTTGGTGGTGTTATGGAATGCACTGAGATTTTGACTTCTACTGGAGAGAGCTAATTCAGGTGTTATAAATTCAAATCTGTGCGCATGAACTCTTTCTGTGACGTAGAATAGTAGTCCCGCTAAGAATGTCTTTGCACAAATTTTGCGAAATGAAATGGCGTTGAAACTATTCAGGGTTTACTGTTTCCATGATTGGAAATGAAATAATTTCTAAATCCATTCAAAACATGGAAAATCAGTGATTATGTAGCCAATTTTTCCAAACGCATGTTTCAAAAACTCTTTAAACTGACAGCACTAATTGCCTAGAAAATGTATTCTGCGGTGACGAAAGTGAACAACTCTACTAAAACTTTCCAGTAAATATTATTATGTTAAATAACAACAACGTTTCACAACTTCTTTGGTTGAAAGTTTTTCTTTGGTGCTCTAGCAACATAGTCACAATTTCGGAGAGCTCAGGCTAAGGCACTGACACAACTCTCGGCTGGCTGTCATTTGTGACGTTTTCAATGTTTGAACTGATCTGACTGTCAAAATGTTCCAAGATTTTAGTCGACAAAAGTTAATCTCCAAAAAA
Organism: Watersipora subatra; assembly: GCF_963576615.1. NCBI lineage: Eukaryota > Metazoa > Bryozoa > Gymnolaemata > Cheilostomatida > Watersiporidae > Watersipora > Watersipora subatra. Next base: position 41,649,746 of record NC_088715.1, on the reverse strand, counting down.
ACTTTCAAAAAAATACGTGCAAAATTGTTGTCACTAGTTGTGCTGTCCATTGATGTCTATAGTTGAGCTGCCTTTCTATCTTATTATAATATCAGTTATTGCGTTCAAGTCATCAGAATTAATCATATCTTATCTGTCAATTTCCTTTAGACATGCATAGGCATCACAGTGGCACTTTTCTTTAAATATGAGTTTTTTAACCACAATCAAGTTTTGTCGACATTAACCTTGAAACATTTTGGTTATTAGACCACTTCAAACATAAAAACAATCGCAAAGTCTTGATTCAATTCAAATTTTAAATTAATATATTGCGCCCATACATGATGATACTCATGTTATAAAAAAAAATTCCTTTTACTTTATAAAACACAAACCCTTTTTTGTTGTTCTCATTCTAATGCAAATTAATTTTTTCCTACACAATATCGACCAAAATTTATCTCGATGTCTAAATTTGGCAGTTGGTGTGCTAATTATGATGAAAGAACAGAAATGTTGACATTAGAGTCACCCAAATCCCTCTTACAACCAATGAGATAAATATTTGTTGCTTGCTATTTTATTTCAGTGTTATCGATTAAAACGGACATCTACTAAAATTTTAGTTTGAAAACTGAAGTTTCAGAAAATAAGCACCGAATATTCATTCAAGTATTAGTTTAGTAAGCTAAATTCATATAAGTTAGATTGAGCATTCATGTTATCAGTCTGTCTCAAAGGGAAACACTTTTAACGATTTGTACAGCATGTAGTACATTGTAATGTTGCCTATTCTTTTCACTAAATACACTAAAGTTTGTGTGAGTAAAGGTATTGCTACGATATTGTAAACATATTGATTTAGTACTAATTTCTAATATGTTTATGATGCATATAAACAATTTGACGATTCTTACCAGGAGGTGTTTGCATTAGATTATCACGATTACAGTAATACTTCAACTTACGAGCGCTCCAACATACAAGAAATTTGAGATACGAGCCAGCTTTTAAGCAAGTTTTAGCACTAATATACGAGCCATGTTTGAGATACGAGCACATGAGTCAGTAGCCAAGTATGCCAGAGCTGTTTTATGGGAACAGCATTACTCTTTATTTTTCAACTGCTCAGGTTATACTTTTGTACCGAGTTTTTTGTGCGCAATTTTCAGTGCAGATTCATGTGAATTAAAAGTATTGTTTGTAGACCAAAAGTTTGCCAGTAAAATGAAAGATATTGGAAAGAAAAAGCAAATGAAAACAATTGATATTAAACGGAAAATTATTGAAAAATATGCGTAAAATGTGTATGCGTGATTGAGATAGCTCAGCAATGACATAAATACATCCAAAATAACCAAACAGAAAGATTATATTTAGGGCATTTAGCTCGTAAATGTACTAACCATAGTTTCTAAACAGCGCAGCAATCTTCACGACCCCTGATGGAGAGACTGCTCAGGCATGGGATAAGCAATAAACAATAATTGGCCGGTTACAGCGCAACTGAAATGATGTTATGTGAAAAGGCCGGCGCCATCTATCAAAACTATAAAAACAGACATTTGGACAAGATGGCTAGTGGTCGTGCATTAACCCTTTGTGACGACACCTGTGTTTGTCCTAATCGCAACACGTTGAAAGGGTGACAAAGACGAGTGCCCTTACATACCGTAGGTTCATCTTAAAATGGTCGGCTAGTCGTGAAAGTGAAACAAAAGAAAAATGAGCTAACCAGCGAGAAATTTCAAACTATGAACGCCGAATAAATTTTAATTACGTTAAGTTAAATATGAAAGTTTGCTTTTAGGTTTTCTTCTAAGTTTGCCTTTTAAGACTTTGATAAAATCAAAATTTATCAAAGTCAACTGTTGTAATGAAGGTTAACTTATATCTCCATTCGTGGCAAATGCTAGCGTTTGCTGCTATTGTATGTATTTAATTTTACATTTTAATTAATCACATTTCCGTGCATTATTTTTTATTTGTTGCTTTTTGAAAGCATGTGGTAAGTTAGGACAATAACCAACATGTTCTTTTCATTACAATATCTTGTTTTGAGTCATTTATTTGCAATTTTCAGAGTATGGAAACCAATCAATGTATATTTAATTTTTCTATATATAAATAAATTGCACCAACATGCGAGTAAATTGACATACAAACTCCGTCTCGGAACGCATTAAGCTCGTAAGTCGAAGTACGACTGTATTTTCATACCACTCTACATAATATTCTTGCCTTACTGTGTCAACAGTGAAACAGAATGAGATTATATGATTCACAAATAAATCATGCCAAATAATATTTTTGGTGTAGAAGTACTAAAACCAATTTTATTTTGTGATTACATGCTAATTATTTCACATTTGCATTTAAACACCTTTACTGTTGAATTGTTTCTCTTAATTCATTTCAACAAAACACATATTTCACAATATGAAATTCTGAAGTTACAGATCTCTGAAAAGTTTTAATACCTTCACTCTTATACTATTTATCTTAAGTTACATGTATTTGAACTGATCCTAAATTTTTTCTTTTGATATGCAATTTGACTGCATATGGAAGGAAACTGTCGTTACAAGTTAAACAAATTACATTTTGTGTGCGAACATTTTTTATTACAAAAGTAGCGTAGAGCATTTAGTAGTATGATATCAGTAGTACGATATACTTTTTCATTGTGTCGTGATCATGATCTGGTGAGCAAATTTACAAGGAGTTAAAGATAAAGTACATGTATGTGTAACACCTAAAGTCAGCTAGACCATGTTTAAGACCAGTCAATATTTAGCAGTTTAGCCATTATTATAATGTAAACCAATTAGCAAAATGAGAGTTAATGTTGCTCAGTGGCCTCAAATACCTAACCTGAAATCAACATGTTGATGATCAATTCTCAAAAGTTCCATTTATGGTGACGGTAATGACATCAAAGCATAAAACTCATGTGTCCTGTTGTCAAAGTTTCTTTTTCCAAGATTAAACAACCATTGTTTGCAGAGAAATGCACATGAAAACACACACAGCCAAGGCTTGCAGTAGGCTAAACAGATATACATCGTTTTTGGGAAAAAAATTCATTTATGTCACTCGTGTCAACCATTCTTTATTTTGTTTTAGACAGTGTGATAGTTCTTACAGTTGTGGTTAATTATAATTGTTGCAATCTTTTGAGTGTAGTTAATTTATTGTAGTTTTTTAAAAAAAATTAAGAAAACTTTATTTCTGTAACAAAGTATTATATTCACATTTTTAGGCAGTTAAAAATTATTCACTCTCAAATATATGCTGTGAGGTCCGCTTATTTCAAGCTCTGCAGGTGTTGTTATAATTTTTTAAAAATCAATATTGCTTCATCCATAAAATATCTCAAAGTTGAAGAACAAACAACCAACAACTTTAAATGGAAAGATGTTACAAAGTTAGTTACCAGTGTTTTTGCAACTCTTGTAGCAGTTGGAGTCCATCATAAACATTGTATTCAAGCTGTTGAAAAAAGACTATGTGACCACTGCTAGCAACGAACTGGATTGGCTCATTGAGATTATGGAGAGCAGGCCATTGGTTGACAAAGTGCAAACAATTAAAAGTTTCCTGAAAGAAAACATTCAAAATACGTCCGTCATTGAAGTGGTATGAAGGTTTATTTAAAAAATTAAGACTGTAATCATTTCTCAATAAACCACATACTATAGTACGATATTATTTGAAGACAAATTATAAATGACAACCTAAGATGTTTTGCTGCTTTGTTTGTTTCCTTTCGATAAGAACTTTCTAGCCGATCTGATGAAAACTTTGAGGTAACTAAAGATGAGCCTTTACAAATTTTTATTACAATAGTTTTATTATTATTATACTTACATTATTACCAGAAAGTTTTGGTACCGCTCTAGCTATCATTGGCAATTAATTTTGATGTTTAAAGAATAGAGAAAGCATAATATTATTATGCTTTATTATTTATTCTAAATTCTTCTCCTTAATTCTTTTTTAGAACATCAGTCAACACCTCAAGATAACTAATAAAGCATAATAATATTCACACTTTCTTTATTCCTTAAGGTAGTCTGACTGCTAGGATGGTTCAATGTTAAAATCTACCGAATAATTTTTTTCATTATTATGTGTTTGTGCATTACGGCGCAACTTGGAAAAAATAGCTGATTTAAGATATGGTCATCGTAGCAACTAGTGAGGTCATTTTGCACGTATCATTTTTTTAAGCATTTTTAGCGAGAATAATTTTTCCCATTTTTATCCTAAAATAACATAGCCATCAAATCACCTCAAACATCAACAACAATCCAAAATTCTGGAAAATACCAAAGCTATTTTGGTAAGAAAAAACCAAACTCCTAGATATATATACATTCATATGCACATATATTTACATGCATATATGTACATATGCATTTACATATATATATATATATATATATATATATATATAAATATATATATCTAGTAGCATACATGATCAGATGTTGTAAAACATATTCAATTATGTTCTATCTTGTTCCCTGAGGTCTACATAGTAATTCTTTTACTTCTGAAAGTTAAAGAAGCTTATGAACAAGTTTATGGAACAGCCTAATAGATAATTTGTATCTAACATGAGTTAAACAGCTAACTAAAGCTTGACTGAATTATTTATTTTACACCAAAAAGCAGAACTGACGTCACTAGTTATTATTGCAATAGTTGATATTGGCTATTACGTTCAGATTGCGGTGTTACATGTTTCTATTCTGTCAGTCTCTTTGCAATTGTAGATGCCATAATCGCTTTTCCATTAGATGTCAGCATTTCAACTGCAATTAAGTTTTATCGTTTTTAATCTTCAAACATCCTGGCAGTCTGTTTACCACCAAAATTAAAACAAATGATAAACAAATAGCAATAACTTCTGTAGAAATGTACTGAAACTTTTGTGCAAGTTCCTTTTAATTCAATAGTTTCATAAAGTGTTCGTTATGTTGCTATTTTTACTCACACTTACTGTATTACATGCTGAGGGTGGACATTTTTTCTATTCAAAATTACTGTAAAATTGTTTTTAGCAAAGCGATGAAACAACTTCTAAAATTAAGGTGGAGCCCAAAAACATTTCATGGGAAAGTAACCAGCCTCCTGTTGCTAAACAACGTCCTTCTACCGAAGCAGTTAGTATACTTCCAAAGGTGTGTGTCAATGTGGCAAAGTCAGGAGTTCTAAATGTTTCCCATTAAAAGTTCAATAAATCTTTCAATTTGAATTTTTTGTATGTTTTTTATAAAACCCCACCATCATCTGCTAACCATAAGTTGACTTTAATGCAAATAATTTTTTTTCAAGTTGCTGTTGTGAAATACTTGAGACAGCAAGTGATTTTTGACTTAAATAACAGTTTAACACACTTATAGATGCATGAAAGTTTATCAATCAGCTCTTACTCTTTATGCTTTTAGATATTAAAAGTATTAAATACTTTTAATATATATACAATATATATATAATATATGATGTATATATAATATATAAATTATATAAACAAATTTCAAATATTTAAATTTAAAATTATGCAAGTAAATTGATATAATATATAAATTATATAATATATATATATATTTATATATATTAAAACAGTGACAAGGAAATTTTCCTTGTCGCTTTTTTAATCATGAAGACTAACATAGCTCTGGGCAACTTGTATTAGGTTCTCAAACGCCATGTTTTATAGGTCAAAATTTAGCATGTTGAGAGCAATAGCAATGCTAGCATAAGTGGAATTTTCAGAAAATTATAAAAATAAGATCTTTCTATTTCAAATACCCACCTTTAAACGCAGAAGAAGCATTAACTTTGCGGTAGGACACAACAAGCTTGTTTAAATGACTCTGGCAGCATACTTTGTGTGCTCTAATTAAAAATTGATTAGATTTCAACTATCGTTTGTCTAATAAATTTTTTTAAAAACACTGTTGATATTTCTGAACATGAACAAAGCAGTTTTCACAATTCATCTTAACGTGTTCGAAACTGCATCTACATCTGATAAGGCATTTTGTATTAATGGAAACCTGAATGGCCTAAAAAAAACTTTTGAGGAAAACCTATGAATAACTAGAATAATTGTGGTTTCGACCTTTCACAAACTTCTTTTGCACAATTAAGAAAATGCTAAAGTAACCTTATGTTGTGGCAGAGTGTCGTAGTGATTGACTTCCTGGCCAGCACAGTCCCTGAGCTTATCATACACAAGAAAAAGCTTGTCACCGTTAGAGAGGTCCAGACAACTAAAAAAGTTATAATAAATAAACCAAATGCAGAACAGAGAAAAAGGGGTGCAGCCCAAAATCAAATAAAATATATAAAAAAGCACACAATGATCGTTAAGGCAGAATTTTATGTTCAAATTTTTGCATGATTATGCAAAAATATGCTGTTAACTGCCAAATTAAAATGTATTCTGACGTATATTATCCCACAACTAAACAAGAGCAAAGCGATTGATTGGGAGATTTATGATAGATGCAAATGTGCACACAACTCCCGAAATATTATCCGTTAACGGCCGTCACCAAACCCTTGCAACGAAATCCTATCAATAAATTTAACTATTTTTCAGTAAAGTCGTTTAAGTATAATAATGATACAAGATGCATATAAACCTATTTAAATGTGTTAGCAAGCCTTTGAAAGGTTACCTCAAATTCCTAAAACTAACCCATCGGATCGGATTTTACATAAATAGACAGATTACTTCTGCCAAAAATCGCCACAAAATACTTCAACAGCTTGGTTTATTAATAGTTTCGATCAACCTGCGAAATGCCAATAAAGCCGTGCGATAGATAGTAGAACTATTTAGCAGTGCGCAATTCAGCATGAGAAAAACGTGCTCATTTCACCAGTCCATGGCATTGTTTAATTGCCTAGAAGGTTCGTGTACTGTTTGAGACTCTTTGAGGCGTAGACCGATTTACAGGTACAAACATGTGGTACACAGTTTATCAGCCTACGTTCTTGTCCAATTACTGAAGGTTTTTCCAATTATTTAGAACATCAGCCAGATTTCTTTACATCTTATCTACAAAGTAGGGCGTTACTACAACGCCCTTTTATGAAAAGAATATTTCTTTATTTCACTTCAGTTTGCATAAAACTTCCAAACGCGTAAATGCCCACGCTTGCTTTCTGTTACATATCGCTGTCAAAACCATTCTACATTCACAACATAACCAACTTACAAACTGTATATTACACATCAGCTTGCCGTTTAACTTTTAATATTGCATTTTGGATATATAATAAACATATTTCTTTATTGCTGTTGTTAGTTTAATCACTTACAGTAGGTTAGGTCTACAGCTTTAATTAATATTTATTTTAACCAACAACCAACTTTCAAATTCCACTGTCACTAATTTTACTGATTTTTAAATTTACTGTAATTTAAAAATTACTGAATTTTATTTAATTTACTAATCTGTCACTAATTTCACAAATTCCCCTTTCATTATTGCTATTTTTTGTATATAATAACACTCACACCCATTACATTTACAGCTACCATTGCAGTTATCCTATTACACTGCAGTGCGATCTGACTGCTAATATTGCATTTCTCAACCATCAGTACCCTTTCTTTTTTTCCAATATCACTTTGGTCGTGGGCTGTATGACAGTGGAATTTCTAGTATATTAGTTTAAATATATATATATATATATATATATATATATATATACTGACAAGCATGTCCTAGCAAACCAACCAGATATAGTAGTGGTAGACAAGGAGAACAAGAGGGCTACTATAATAAATATAACAGTACCCAATGACTACAATATAGCCAGCAAAGAAAAGGAAAAGGTAGAGAAATATCTCCCTCTTGGAGAAGAAATTGAAAAATGCTGGAATGTAAGAACAACTGTAATCCCAGTAGTAATTGGGGCACTGGGTGCATTAACACCGGCGCATAAAATGTGGCTTGCCCAAATACCAACAACAATCAACTCAGGTGAGTTGCAGAAAAGTGCGCTATTGTGAACAGCTAAGATCTTGAGGGGAGTGCTCAAACTCCCAGGTCTCTGGTAGGAGACCCGAGTTAGAGTAGAATTTACCACCCATACAGGGTATCCGGGGTGAGGAAACAATTATATATATATATATATATATATATATATATATATATATATATATATATCAATAGGGTTTAATATTGTGTATAGTGTTATGGTTTGACTATCTTGTGAGGATAAATAAAGTTGGCGGTTTCCTTTAAATTAACATGAATTAGATATTAAATAAAATTTTCACATGGCATTGTTCTAGAGCTCTATATTAGTATTTTCAAAGTAACACAGAATGTTTTTGGAATATTGCTAAAGCCTGTGTTAATAGTTAGGTATATAGTTCATCTAATGGACAGTCTTTGGTGTTGTGCTAAATAGAGATTTTGTTTCACATTATAAATTTTGTAAAAAAAGCTCCATAGCCTTTCATATATATACATATATATTATATATATAATATATATAATTCTGGTCTAATTGCATTCCATCATACGCATAAATAACTGGGTTTTCGTAAATTGACAGCAAGGTGTGGATAGTGCGCTAGAAACAGTTCCAGGTCAAAATACTCAGCTCTCTGGTGCTAACAAAAGTTCATCTTCCAAATTAGTCAGTATACTTCCAAAGGTATGAATAAATAGATAAACATCAAATTTTCTAAATAATTATTTTCAAGATTTAATCAAGTTGTTAAACCTTTAAATATATAAAAAATTTTAGTACTAATCACCGTGTATTTCATTTTGTTTTCTGTGATTACATGAAAGCTTTTACCACCTTTGGTATTGCGGCATGACAACTGCATACGCTAGATAGCATATTTTTTATAAAGTATAAAGTATGAATCCACAAGCTTTGTGGCTTTTTGTTTGATATTCATTGTTTCAATGTAAATAGTTTAGTATAGTTTTCATCTCAGTAAGTAACTCGCCTACTTTTATTCATGATATTTACATTCTATAGACGAATGATGAAAGTGAACTTTTTTATACTAACAACTGACATATTTTCAGGAGTTTTGGCATAGATGACTATCTTCTACAAAACAAGCTTCAAATTTTGTTAGGTGTCTAATTTATTTCTAAGTTTTAGAAACATATTAAAATTTGATATACTTATGACATAACTGTGGAATGTCAAAGTATGTGCGAACAAAAATTAAAGACAAAAAAACATTGTAAAGTAAATATATTTTTGGTGAAAAATTAAACTCAAATCTTTAACGGTTTTAAACTGAAATTAAGCAAAATCAAACAAAAGTAAAATATTTTAACCTTTTTACAAATAAGTGTAGAAAGATTAACATGCAAAATTGGTGTTGTTCATCACTATATATAATGGTTTTGCTTTTACACAGGTTTAATATTTTCTCATAGAAATACACCACTTTTCAAGACAATCGCAACTGCTAGTGGTGCCAGACAGCTCAAGTTTTCACCCATTATACTCAGTGCATTAAATTTGACAACTTAAATACAGCAAACATATCCCAGAGTAACACCATGCATACAGTAGATTGGTGGAAAAGCTTGAATGTAAAGATTAATGTGTAATTCCTTCATCATCAAACTTTCATGAAATAAAATATTTTAACGGACATGTGGTTGTTGCAAATCATCTTATTAGGCAGATGCGGCAGATGCGCCAAATTTGTGGATGATATGTTATAAAAACATTTACATTGTAACCATTTTATATTATATGAACAGTAAATTACATGCAATTTGCCAAAACCGTTCCAAACTCGACTCATTTTTCATTCAAAAAGAAAAACCTTAAACTTAAATTGGTAAATTACTAAATGTACAGTAACTGTAGTGACATTAGTTGCCATTGAAATGTTTTTCTTTTTTTTATCACTTCCAATAAAACTTTCTTTTTAAACTTTCATGTGAGTGGATATTAAAAAAACATTTACCTAGCTATAATTGATTTGAATCATTAGCGCCATGTCAATTTATATGCTGCTAACATTGAAGGTATTTAGAATACAGCTCAATTTTGTATTAACAGTTACATATTTGGTTCGTCTAGTTGATATTTGTTAGTCTTTTTTATAAATAGAGACTTTAGTTCACATTACAAAATATTTGCCAAGTACTGCAGGCTTGTAAGGCTTTCATAAAAAATAGCAATAACATCGGTCTAGCTGTGTTACGCCTTATGCGCAAATAACTGACTTCTTGTAAATTTACAGCAAGGTGTCGGAAGTATTTCTAAAGCAAATCGAGAAATTAAGATAATTTCTGGTCAAAATATTCAACCCTCCGTTACTAACAAAGGTTCAACTACCAAACTAGTCAGCATACTTTCCAAGGTATGGATTACTAGATATAAGATAGTATAGTAGTAACAATGTCTGTTTGTCCATTTTCCAAATGGCAAAAGTATCCCTGTTTGCCATTTTAGCTCATTATTGCTAAAAAAAACACCATTTATAAAGCTAACAGTGATACTCTTAATTTTTCAAATCTTTTTTGAAAACATGCACTGTTTTGATGTTTTATGTCAAAGCAGGTTTACATTATTAAAACATTTCTCGTATGCGTGCACAAAAACTTCAAAATTTGAACTTAGCCTTATTGTTTTCCAAAGAAGTCTTGAAGCAATTATACATTTGTAAACTGGGTATACAACAAGGTTATAGTGGCAAAACTTTCCATGAATTTCCTGCAATAACTAACTGCTATGAAAAAAAAGTATTACATTCAAATATCAATAGATGTAGACTTTTTAATCTGCTCCCAGCTCCTTTGCAACCGATTTACTTTAAGAAGCTTGTGTTGCCACCGGTATAACAGTTTTGTTTGAGGCTAAGGTTGCCTTTATTGGACACACAGCCTAACGCAATTTTTTCTATCAAAAACCTGAGTGTGGTTTTAAATTTTTTCTACTCTTTATGATGGTAAGATGTCATGAACAGAAAATAGTGTAAATTTCACTGGGTAATTTAGTTGAACTAGATAGTATCTACTAAGCTACCTTATTAAAATACTTTGTATGGCCAAATGAATGTATTTTTAGCGAATGGACAAAACTACCACAGATGAAAATGTAGAGATTGAAAAAATGGAGATAGAAAACTTTAAACCGGAAAGCGATGGTAGCAAAACATCTCAAGTAAGATTAAACAAACTTTGAAGGAGTTTATATTATTGGGAAAAATATTCAAAAGCAATTTCTCAATTTTTAATATGACACTCGTCAGCAGGTCTTGACTCACAAAACCTCATATTTATTAACAGTGAAAAACAATTAAGAAATTATATTGCAAAAAAAAAACAGTTTTATTTGTTCCAGTTCTTTTGTAGATTCATGGATGTCTTTTTTGCTGCATCATGAATTAACTATGTTGATCATGAATTAACTATGTTGACCATGAATTAACTATGTTGATCATGAATTAACTATGTTGATCATGAATTGACTATGTTGATCATGAATTGACTATGTTGATCATGAATTAACTATGTTGATCATGAACTAACTATGTTGATCATGAATTAACGGTGTTGATCATGAATTAACTATGTTGATCATGAATTAACTATGTTGATCATGAATTAACTATGTTGATCATGAATTGACTATGTTGATCATGAATTAACTATGTTGATCATGAATTGACTATGTTGATCATGAATTAACTATGTTGATCATGAATTGACTATGTTGATCATGAATTAACTATGTTGATCATGAATTGACTATGTTGATCATGAATTAACTATGTTGATCATGAATAAACTATGTTGATCATGAATTAACTATGTTGATCATGAATTAACTATGTTGATCATGAATAAACTATGTTGATCATGAATAAACTATGTTGATCATGAATTAACTATGTTGATCATGAATTAACTATGTTGATCATGAATTAACTATGTTGATCATGAATAAACTATGTTGATCATGAATAAACTATGTTGATCATGAATTAACTATGTTGATCATGAATTGACTATGTTGATCATGAATTAACTATGTTGATCATGAATTAACTATGTTGATCATGAATTAACTATGTTGATCATGAATTGACTATGTTGATCATGAATTAACTATGCTGATCATGAATTGACTATGTTGATCATGAATTAACTATGTTGATCATGAATTGACTATGTTGATCATGAACTAACTATGTTGATCATGAATTAACTATGTTGATCATGAATAAACTATGTTGATCATGAATAAACTATGTTGATCATGAATTAACTATGTTGATCATGAATAAACTATGTTGATCATGAATAAACTATGTTGATCATGAATTAACTATGTTGATCATGAATAAACTATGTTGATCATGAATTAACTATGTTGATCATGAATTGACTATGTTGATCATGAATTAACTATGTTGATCATGAATTAACTATGTTGATCATGAATTAACTATGTTGATCATGAATTAACTATGTTGATCATGAATTAACTATGTTGATCATGAATAAACTATGTTGATCATGAATTAACTGTGTTGATCATGAATTAATGGTGTTGATCATGAATTAACTATGTTGATCATGAATTAACTATGTTGATCATGAATTAACTATGTTGATCATGAATAAACTATGTTGATCATGAATAAACTATGTTGATCATGAATTAACTATGTTGATCATGAATTAACTATGTTGATCATGAATTAACGATGTTGATCATGAATTAACTATGTTGACCTCCCAACAATGCTATAATTAATTAGTAATGAACAAAAATTGACAAATTGCAAGTGGAAGCCTTTTGGCTTGAACCTGAGTGTAGTTATATAAACTATTGTTAACTGGCCAAACTAATGTTATTTCTGGGAGCAGCAACATACTCCTGATATTAAACTTTTTGCAAATCTCGAGTCATGTTTAGGACAAATTTAAATATTGTTTGCAATGATAAAATAAGAAACAAACCCCCTGTTTAAGCTGTTATTAAAATTAAGCATTGACTGATTTACACCAACAATATTGTTGCTGTTGTTACCCAATGCTCTTATATAGCAATTATATTTGATATTTTTTGCTATCGTATTTTGTAGCAATCATTTTAGTATTCTAATATATTTGATGTGTTTATAAATTGGCTTTTTATTGAAAAAATTATATTATTGCGTAACACTGCTTGTATTACAAACGATTTTCAATGAAAACTACTCAGAAGTCAAACTAAATTATTTCCAATTATTCTTGCAAAAAAGTTCTGATTTTTAATTGATGGTCAGTTGTAATTACATAAGAAAATATTTCTTTATACTGAAATCATTCATCCTTCTGTTCAATCAGTGCTCACGAAAGTTTCAAATGTAAAATCTCAACATAACTTACGCTTGCAACAAACATTATGAATAGAAAAATGCCCAGAGTCACCATAAAAAATCTCTTGCAACCTTTGACTTATACATACTAAAAAGAAAACAATCACTTTGAGTTGTAATTAGCAAATGTTTTGAACCATTGTAGATGATGATGAAAAATATAATACAAGAAAGTAAAACTGTTTTGTTTGACCACTCTTTTAATAGAGCGCTGAGCAAAGGTCTTGCAAGCCTTTGCATTTATTAGCCTTACCACTCCAGCTTGTCTTCTTTTTTGTCCTGTAGGGTCTCACGGTCTAGCTGGCCTACATCAAGGGCTAATTGGATTTGTCTAGCATGCTTCACTGTAAACTTTTTTTACACCTTAGAATTCAGTCAGCGACGACTATTTTTTTCTTGTAAATTTCTCATAATATTTTTACCTTTCTAATTAAACTCAAGAAATCATAACTTTTCATTCCGCAAAAAGAAATGGTAGGAATTGTAAAGTAGCAAGTTTTTTGCACTACTATGCTTGAGAAAGCATCACACAAATTGACCAACATGTCAACCTAGCTATCATGAGTAAATCAAAAATTATTCTCAAATTGTATTTATTTAGATCTTCAACTCGAAAATGCCAGGAGGTCCGGTCACACCAACCGACTTGATCTTAGGTGCCTACATCATAATGAGGTGAGTGCTTACTACTGATAATGCTGAATAATGAGATACAGTCATGTCGTATGCTCAACACATTAGCTCCTGTTTTAAACAATGAAAATATGCAGCAGGCTGTCATTCACAATTGGATGTTACTTTTTTACACTAATATCTGCTTCTTAAGGTAGCTAAAAAACTGTACTTTATCTTTAGTTGTAAACCTGACATCACGAATTGAACGTTCATGAGTTGAAATCATCTAATATAGTAACTGTAATTATTGAAAATTTGAAAAGTTTAGAAAATTTGACATGTATTCTCTTTTTACTGAACTAGCAATCATAGAGTTTTAAAGATTTCCTTAGCTATACATGCACAATTATAGTTATAAAAGTAATAGTATTTACAATAATAACTATAATAACTATAATTCATGGCAATTAGACGCAAATATTAAGATTCCCTTCTAAGCATGCTACTATATCTCCACTCAACTACTTTTACACGTCTAAGAATAAGTGTGCACATAGTTATTACACATGATGACTTTTCACTGAGTGCGAGACTGCCCATTCATTTGCACACCAGAAGCCATACTAAGAGCATTAGGAAGAAAAATCATACCATGTAGGAATGTTAACCAAATATTTAGATATGATAATGCAGTAAAGGAGCTTTTTTTTAGCAATGAGAGTCTGAGGGTATGACTTAAAAAGACACTTATCTGTGTTATTTTTTAAGCACAACAGCTTGTTTAATTTACTTCTGCTGCTGTAAAGCTAGGTAAAACCAGGAATATATTTACTATAACAAAGTCGTGTCTGTTTTTCTATCTGAAGCTAAATTTTATAGTTAGGAAAAATATTTGTGATTGGTTTTGAGCTTACAGTTTCTACTGGCTTGGCAGATTGACACTAACGCCTGACCAACACACTTCCTTCCTGAACTTTGAAATAATTGGACAGATAGTTACATGTAATAGTTCTGAAGATTTCACCATTGTGCCTCTTTGCCCCTGAAAACTTCTTACACACACCAAGCTGCCTCGTCGACTAATTTACTAATAGATGAAAATGTACATATATTTTCTAAACATGAAATCTTCAAACCAATTTTAAACCACATGCCATTTTTTTGTTAAAATTATTAAAATATAAAGTTTTACACCAAAATTTACAAAAAGACTCTCAATTAAATTGAGTAGCAAAAACTGAAAACTCAAATAGTTAGCAAAGCAATTTGTGATTCTTCCTAATTTTCACGTTGAACTTGCTTAAAGGAGAAACAAATTAAACGAGATTAATGGTTCAAAAACTTACAGGAATAACCAATTGTAACAGAGGAACTGAAATATTGAAAAACTCTGCATCCACTACATTGGCTATCCTTAACTTATAAGTGCCTAATACAAACTTGGACATGCATGTAAATACTAGGTGGATGCCCGACGTTGCCCGGGTATTAAAAATCAACCTAACCACAATGCTTTATAATGTAGTTGCCTGCCACTTGATTTCAGCCAGACACATTGCTAATGAATAACTTGAGCAAACTTACTAATAAGAGCTAACTACATGTACCTGTTCCCACAATTGAGCAAGCATAAAATTACGCTACTGACCTCTATGAGGTTGCGCCATCACGTTACATCGTAACAGAGAGCGGTAGTGTATTTGCACCCAAATAACGACATTCCTTGCTTAACAAGTCCTTCAAACTTGTGTGGCTCAATCGGTAAGGCTTTTGACTCGCAAAAATTACGTCTGCAATCAAATCTTTTGCAATACAGATGCTTTATTTCAACAATTTAATCGCCATAACGGAACATCCACAAATACACAGACGCAGACAAACTTTGAGAAATACATGTACATGTATATATACAGATAAAATATATTAACGTCTATATATTTTATATGTACCTATTAGAAAATTTATCATTTTTATAAGTGTAATTATGTATCATGTATGTATACAAATATATAAAAAAATATATATAATTTTATCATTTGCGGTTCAAAAAGTTTGCAGTTTTTTAGGACGTTTGAGCTATCTCCTGAATACCGAACAAATGCAGAGTGGCGTTCTGCTATGAGCTTCTTGACTAACAACTGTCATACTGTTCAGTCTCTTAAACAGGCCCAAGGTCTAAACAAAGCACGTAAGACTGTTTTAACTCTCTTTAAAATGTATTCTGTAGATGAAAAGTTTTAAACTGATATGTCCATAATACTCGTTTCACTAATGCTAGTGTTTGAGTGTCAATATTTTTTAGCCTAGATAGCTCTATAGAATGTTATAACTTTTATGTTGCCAGTTATGTTTTTGAATTATGATATATCATTTGAAATAAGTAGCCAAACATCTTAAAACAAAAAAAAAGATAGGAACATAAAATTACATGATACAAATTATTTGAATAACACTTTTTCACACATGAACTCATTTTGTGAAATATCTACTAGAGTCAGATACCTTTGAAGATTTTATAGATATTCTAAAGGACCAGCAAGATGAATTAATCCACACTTTTAAAGCAATAAGCTACCAAAAGAAATTTTTGATAGCCAAATGTGTGAAACTAAGTGTCAGACGCCGCAGAGTTAAAGAACAGCATGGGGCAAGCTGTATGTCACAAAAAGTAGCTACAACTAAATTGATAAATCAGCGTAAAGCAATGTGTTTTTCCACAAAAATTTAAATGTGCTTTAGTTTTACCCATAATTAAAAAGAAAAACAATAAGCTTTTGTCTAATAACTAAGGACCTGTTTATATTCTGCATTTTTCTTCAACAATCTTTGACCATCTTATTACCAACAAATGCATAACTACACAATTAAAGAAAACATTATTGCACAATCTTGATTTGGATTTTAAAAAGGTAAGAAACTCGTGAAGCATTGATAAAATTGACAAACAATACACTAGTAGCTTGAGACAATAGTCTATCGGTTTTAGGTATATTCATTGACTTCTCAAAGGATTTTGATATAATGGATCACTCTATTTTGATAAATAAGCTTAAGCAAATAAATCTTTTTCATTCAAGTTTAAAACTAACTCAAAATTGTCTGTCAAACCGTTTTTAAAGTGTTATAATATCTCGAGAAAATATTCCAACTTTTAGTAGTAAAATGTGGAGTACCCCAAGGATCCATCATGGGATAAACACTATCTTTGTTATATATAAATAATATTGTAAAGAGCGCTGGTAACTTTAAAACTATCTTGTTTGCTGATGATAGTAACTTATTTTATACTATCTAAATACTAGAATGAAAATATAACTATAATTAACAAATACTTGAATGCGAAAAAAAATTGGTCAAACCAAAACAAACTAACATTAAATGTTGAAAAGGCTAATTTCATAGCTATTCAAAATACCCAAATAAATTTTGATTAACAGAAAACATTTCAATGAATGAACAAAACATACAAATGACGGATAACATAAAGTTTTTTGGTGTTGCAATAGATAGTACACTAAACGGATCAAAACACATAGAACTGTTGAGGAAACCACTGTGACAAAGTTTAGGACATATTTACCAAGCCTCATTGATCTTACCAAAAATTCCTCTTTTGCTTTTATATAATACTCTGATTAACCGTAAAATAGTTTAGTCATCTAAAAGCGACTGCTGAGAATAATATATCATGAAATTTATTATTTTCTGTCAACTCCTTTTCTTAAAGGAAATCGGGTTTTGTCTATACAGAAACTTTACAAACTAAGAAGATGTCTTTTTGGCTTCACACAATCTAAATCTCAAACTATCTTGTCAACACATTCTAACACTCACCACTCGTTATATTTATTACCTCTTCCACCATCCTTTACTACTGGTCACCATAGGCAGGTTGCCTATCATGTGCCATCAGCAAAGAATTCCTTGCCAAGTTGGATAAGGAGAATCAGTAGTCATGATGGTCCTAGAGCTGCTTTAAAGCAGTACTTGCTGGTTTTTCTGGAATAGATTTTCTCCAATTTCTATTGCTTGGACAACCATGTTTTTTCATTGACAATCAATTCCATCTGTTAACTCAGGCGCTGTGCTTCAAATAACCATCCTACTGTGCATATGGGCTCATATTGTACCTTAATGTTCTATAATCTGTTTGTTTCATCATTATATGTGAAATAAACAAACAAACAAATTCAAGGAGTGACTAGAAGCCATTACTGACGAGCCAAGAATGGGCAGACGAGTGGATGTTTGAAATCCACACATAGTAACTAGCGTAGAAAAATTGAATAAATCTGACAGAATACTCTTTATAGAAGATGGTGCTGAGCCCAGTGACCTTTCACAAGGAACTGTGCACAATATTGTCTATGAAAAGCTAGCGTTCAGAAATACCCAAAGTAGTGACTGGTGATCACAAACGGCAATGAGGTATGGCTGCCAAAAAATGCATCGGAAAGCACCCACTGGAAGGGGATGCTTTTCCATCTATGGTCATAACTATGTAGGAAACTTAGCCGCATCATTTGTTTGTATCTCCGTTTTAATGAAGAAATTGAAGTCCCAAAGGGTGACAAAAAAAGCAATGCTTTTGGTTATCTGGCAGAAAAAAGGTCTCACAACTCTCTGTAATCTTAAAAACTTCTGTGAGTTTCTGGCTTTGGTAAATAATGACATAAGAACAATAAATAAAGCCTATAAGTGGGAGGTGTCACAGTCCAACAGAAAAATACTCGCCAAATTGAGAAGCTGGGCTTGGAGATGCTAAGCCTCCCTATTTTTAGTCTGAACCTGTCACCAAAAAGTTTTCCACATGTTTGCACCAATAAAGCACATAATTTACATTTTTATTAATTATATATTTTGATACATCAGAATCTTGGCTTTTGAATGAGCCCATATTCAATACACAAAGAATGATATAACTATGAAAAACCGGGTGTCAAAAGTACGTCCCGCAATAAAAAACACTTGGTTGCGGTTTCCAAAATGTGATGTCATAATTATTATTTAGTCTTAAGTCGTCGATTCCTTTTGCTGCCATTGAGGCTCTGCTTTTTTGTGACAATTGGTGCCGTTAAACCCAGAGAGCACTAATAACAAACCAAAATTCTATATAATCAAAATGGCCCAGGTATCGCGCTCATGCCCAACCAATACAAACACATGTTCTGGGTTAATAAATTATGCTTCAATAAATATACTGTCGTTGATAAAAGTAATAAAATTGCATTTAAAATGTGACCTACAGTTGCGTGGCCACCAGACTATATGTCAATTGCACTTTTGAGACATCACCCAATGCTTGAAATTAATTAGTCTCGCTTGTGACCCTCAACAAGCGATAAAAAGAGAGGGATAGTGCATAATATCATCTGGAAAAATATATGGTGCTTGGAATCTGAGTTATTTATCATAGAAATAATCACGAAGAGCTAATGACACTGATTATTTTGTAATTTTCATTGGTTCTATAGAGTTGTTCTATTTTTGCTTGTCACTAGCATCATTATCGTAGTTGATGAACATTAGTGGTAAGCAATAAAATAAGTGGTAAGGGCACATAACACTAAATATGAAAATCGTGAAGTCACAATTTTCGATCCTATACCATTAAAACATTTCTGCGGTAGAGTTCTGTGGAAATCCTATAAACACCAACCAATGTCTGTCTCACCATGCCAAACAATGGCTCATTTGAAAGCCAAGATAATGAAGAACCTGAATAAGCTCAAACAGTACTTATGTAATTGATATGCTTTAAGGAACTACAGAAGAGAACAACACTTTGCTACTGATGTAACTTTCAATGATTCAGGTTCATTACTCGAACTTTATTCTGCAGAAAATGACCCTGTAAGAAATAAAAACATGTGTATAACAAATAATGAATACTATGTTAAACATGGACAAAAAGGGAAAACTATTTTATTGTAATAAAATATTATGAAAAAGTATCTAATAATTATTGATTGACACTCGTAGATATACATATTTTAGAGAAGAGGCTTAGTGTGCAGCTACAGTCTATTTATTTTATCGATACCCTGTGTTATAGAAAATGCCAGCACTCGACGGCACAAATAGCGACCAGCAGTAGATAAAAGTGTCAGAACCAAATAGCTTAATTTAGCTTAAATGTAGTGCTTCTGAACAATATTTGTAGGTGAGATGTGTAAAGGTCTTCCCGAAGACCTCGAAAAAAACTTTTCGATCAGTGCCAATCCGATGATGGAAGAAATCAGAGAAGTGAGACAATCAGTGTTTTATACCATAATCCAAAATGGAATCACGTGGGAAGGGATCATTAAGGTTAAGTTTAAACAAAGTAAACTATGAAGCACCACACCATTTGATTATTTCAGGCCTCGAGATGGAAAAAGTTCTGTCAACTTCTTTCTATCAACCTTTGTCTGCCAGTTCAAACTTTGAACTATTTCAAATATTTTTAGTTTTGTTCTGATATATACCTATCGACTTGAAAATAAAAAAAAAATTTTATTCACTCAAAACTGAAGACAAGCGGATACAATGTCTTTTTTTCCTGTAGAGTTATAATATAGATAAACTCCATATAAAAAGATAAAATCCATATAAAATAGATACACTCTATATAAAATAGATAAACTCAATATAAAATAGACAAACTCTATATAAAATAGATAAACTCCATAAAAACTAGATAAACTCTATATAAAAGAAATATACTTATGGCTTCGAACCAATGGAGATAATTATGACTGTATTGGAGTCTACTGGCAGCAAATATTTAGCAGAATGAATACTGCCTACAATATCTATTTCAATGCTCACTTGGGTGTCAGTTTTGACAAACTTTTCTTAAACGAATAAAATTTGAAATGTCAGTTTTCATTGAAGTATTATCACTTATCTAGATGTATAGCAGGATTGACTAAGTGATTATCCCAAAAAATGAATAAATCGTCTTACACTTTTTTCAGTTTTTCAACTTTGCCTTTTTAATACATTACAAAAAAACATACACATACGTTTAAGTACTGGTACACTTCTGAAATTGGCCAATTTTAGAACACTGAGAATAGTATGATACACAGCAGTGCATCAAGTTAATTAGAGTTATATCCAAAAATGACGTGCCCAGTGAAGGCCAAGTCAGCTACCCACAGTGAAAGCATTAAATCTGAGGATTAAATCTTTTGTCTGTACAAACTTTCAATGTTTTTATTAAATATTTTTAAATTTTAAATTGAAATAATTTTAACGATAATAAATCTTAGTGAAGTAAACATTCATTTACATATTTTTGCAAGTTTTATACTATTTCAAACCACTCTAAGTTTCTGCGTACACTGATTTGTTCCACTTGAATATATAATCAAACATTAAGCGCTATTGCAAATCCATATATTAAAAATACATGTATGTACAATATGTTTTGCGTTTGCTTACATTTTCCATGAGGAGACAATATACAAACTCCTTGTGCGCCTCTGACTGGTTTAAAAAGGCAACCGACACTCTTACGCTGTTAATTCAGACTTACATGTATGTATTTGACTTAAATGTATGTATTTGACTTACATGTATGTATTTGACAGATTATAGAGTGTGTGGTGAAAATGATTCAACACTTTTTGAGTTGCAAAAATATTCCGATGGCAAAATCGCAAGTGCAGTGGCTTACTCAAGCATTTCGAAAAATCCCAGCTGCAGCTTCTGGTGAAACTTTGGAAGACTGGATTTGTAAGAAAGGTGGATGGGTAAGTTGGAATAGTCAATGGCAGGAGTTTTGAGTGTTACACAACAATGTGTCTAGCTGGTACTACCTTGCTCTGCCAGCAAATTCGTTGGCGTATTGATATGAGAAATTTGTTTTTAATTTCAACTGCATAATTTTGATGTTGTTATTTAAAATGTATCTGACCTTTTAAAGCATTAGAAATATCAATGTACCTTTCAAGCTACTAAAATAACATGTTTATAAAGATTTTTCGGTTTGAAGGATTATTTTTCATTTCAAAATATGTATATTCTGGCAGCATAAGCTTTATTTTAGCAGTGTTTAGCCAAAGAAATGACAGAAATATAGTTTCTTTGTACTGCTCAAATTGCTTTATTGTCAATGTTCCAAACTTGAAAAGTTAGTATCATGGAGAACTTTAGTCTGAAACTGTATTCAGGGTTCAGCAATGGTTACATTAGACAATCTTAACAATGGATGCACACAAATTTGAGTGGATTGTATCAAAAAAGTATCAGCATTTATCTATGGTTTGCGATTTTTGTTAATGTTTGAGGTGATCTATCTGTCAGAATTTTTCCATGTTAAACATAATAAAACTTGATTGCAGTTGAAACATTCAAAATAAAAATACATATAAAATGACATCACTAATTACTATTGTTGCTATGGTTTCTGTTAGCTGTTGCGTTTAAATTATATGGTTACAAACTTATATTCTGGCATCTCTTCACATATACAGACATCTTAATAGCAGTTTTGCTTGATCCGAGCATTTTAACCTCAATCAGTTTTTGTTTAATCCAATCTATAAGTGTTTTAGCAGTCAGGTCGCATCAAACATCAACAACAATCACAACTGATAGAAGAATACCAATGCTTTCTTGCAAATGTGCTAAAACATTGCGCGAGTTAACTTCTAAGGCAGAACTGGATTTATTTATTATGCCTTTATTTTAATTGTTTAGTAAAAATTCCTTAAGGTCACTTCTTAAAAGTAATAACCTTAAGGACTGTTCCTGCAGTACAATAACATCTACCATATCAGTGTGTGTATAAAAAAAGTGATGCTTCACCCCCTTTTAGGAAAAAAGCGATGGTAAAACTATTTATTTATTTTAATTATTTATTTAGCGTTTATGTCATTTTGTGGTGCCGTCGATAAATGTGGTGGCATTAATAAATATGATCAATACAACCAACTGAGAAATTTGTTTTTCTGAGGTGATAAAAAGTGTTTTAATTAAACAGTATTATTGTTGGATGTTCAGAAAGTTCATACATGTAGCAACTGCGTGCTACAAAAAATTAGATTTTAATGAATTTCAAGAATGACTTGGTTCTACAAAAGTCAAAGCCACATTGATGAGTTCACTTTTGGAGCCCATTGTGCATAATATAAAACGCTTAAATTTCATTAAACATGGTATGACCTGTCACATTATTTTAATAATTAATTTATTAGTGTTAGCATTTGGTACTTGAAGTGTCAAATGCCAAACTTCGTAACCTAGGCCGGGGATAATTTGGAGAATTGTTTTCCGACGATTTTATGCCTACATAAACTTGGCTGTATAGTTTCACTTTGTTTGTCTACACTTTCAGCTTACAGAACTACAAAAAATTAGTTGTTTTTAGTGCATTCATACCTAAAATTACGATCCTAATTCGCTTAAGAAATAAACTTGTATGTCAATTTACTTGTGTGTCAAACTGTTAATGTCTGTATCAGATAACTAAATGCCAATTAATTTGTAACCAGACTAAGGAATACCCCATCAAATATGATAATGTGGTGGAAAAACTTAGTTTCGTTGTTTTAATTTGGTACCTATGCTAACAAGGTAAAAAATACCTATTTACACATAGGTGTTAGAATCTGCAACAAAATGCAACATTACTATGTACAATACTGTAAGTTTTTAATTTTCAGACCGACATAGTGACTAATGACAGTCTGAAAGGCAACGCGTTCGGTACAGTATTCGGTGCACTATTCTCACTTTGCTACACATTCCAAAACATGTGTCACTTGAAATAAATAATAATGTCTGCTTCAGGTTATTCTGTACAATGAAAAAAAGTTAAAGTACATGTATAATTAAATACACCAAAACTACAAACTAACGGAAAAATAGCATATAAACATGTGGGTATAATGTAGTATTTCAAATACATAATGGTTCGCCAATGAAATACCATAAGATATGTATTGTAAGAGAGTAAGTTCTAAGCATTGGTTATTTTGAATATCAAAAATTATTTTCATTTTTCTTGGTAGCAAAAAACCTGACCAAAGGTTTACAAAATCAAGGCTTATCTGAAACGCACTTATCAGTGAGGTTTGCAGTTTGTGTGCAGTTGTTTTTCCCAAATCTTATACAGTTAGAAACTGTATTGCAGACGGGCTGTCCACAAGTACGTGCAGTTTGCAACAGATCAAGCAGACCCGCTTCTCATCCAACAACTACTTCTCCATGCAAGGAGAACAAAAACTATGTAACTTCAGGTTTTGCAGAAGAGCCATCACAAAAAAAGATAAATGTTGAATTTACTGAAGATGTGGTGAAGCCGGCTGATACAAAAAAGCAAGAAGAGACTTTCATAACACAAGCTCGTCCTTCCAAAATCGTTGGTAAATGTAGAAGATGTGGAAGAGAGAAAGTCAAAGAGTTTGGTTATATTATTGGCCAATGTAAGGTTTGCCCGGATCAGAAGTGGTGTTTGATTGAAGGCTGTGGAGAAAATTTCAATACTGTCGAAAGGCTAACCAATCACGTTAGGAAAAAGCATATTAAGTTATCGGATGGTAGGAATTGCGTTCATTGCGGAAATCCACGAGTGTCTATCCAGACAATTTGCCCATTTTGTCAGGCCTCACATTGTAATCGATGTAACTTTGAATCTAGATCAACCTCCGGGATGGCTACTCATATGAGACAATGTAAAACAAAAAAATGACAGCAAAATGTTGCATTATACTGAAAATAAACCTATGAACTGTATCAGTATTTGTTTAGATATGATCTACCTGATGATTTTAGTCTCAGCTTGTGTTACAGCATTTAGAGTTAATGTCTGATTATGAGCTTGTGAACAAATTATAAGAACTTTGAAGTAAATGTATACTGCTAAAGATTACAGGCCATCGCTGCAAAGTAGACTACCACAAACCAAATTGGAAACTACTGTTGAGCAATTTAAAAAAAAATCTTGTTGACAAAAAATGATATACAGTACTTTAAACTTCTTGTGAAACAAGTTATATTGTTGGAAATAAGATTTTACCAATTAAAACGGTGGATGCACTGTCAATGATTTGACCATGTTTAAAAATAAAAGACATATTTTGGTCTAGCTTGATATCTTTTTGGAAATAATTTTCCAAAAATCTTTCAAGTTTTCTGGAAGATTTTCTTTTTGCCTTACTTGAGGTAAAGTTTATGGCTTATAGAAATGCAAAGGAGCACTTTTCTAAACGTTCTTTAAAGCTAGCTAACTATTCTTTTAGTACTAAGGCTTTGGTTAAACCAAAAGCCATCCCTCATTCTTTCCAATACACCATGCACTGACACCAAAGCTAGTTTAAACTTCAAATAGAAAAGCTTACTACAAGTGAACCAATTAGTTGCCAACATATACGTGAACAATTCTAGCATTTTCACAAACCAAATGGTTTATATTTACTAGTAAGTCGCAAATCTTCTCAAAACATCGTAATATTTTTACTATTTTTCAGATAAACTTATTGTTTCAAAGTGGTTATATTCACAAATTGCCAACAACATATAGTTATGGTTTTTTCATCTTTTCTTGCTAATGAAACCTATAAAAAACAGCTACATTATGCAGACCCACAAATCAAACATTTTAAACCTGTGTGATTTACACCAAAATGCAATCTGTTTTAATTAAAACCGGAAAAAATTTGCTTTCGTTTAACAAAAAAGATTTGCAGTGCAATGTTTTTTTTTTTTAAATTTATTTGAAAATACTCAGCTATTTAAACAAAATTTGTGTATGAAGGGCATTTAAAATAATGTTTCAATGCTTTATTATGCAGCAGTCCTTCCCATACGACCACCAAAGTGTATGTAATTGAAAACCTTTTTAACCTTACAAGTTTAGCAGTATAGAATCAACAACTTGAAGATCATCTGTGGTTCTAGCAAACTAATACATGGCATCTGATTATGACAATAGGATGATGTTTATGACATCATACTGACCTTATGTGTAAAACCATTATGTAAAACTGACGACCTAATTACTTAGGTATGTTATTGAAAAATTGCAGACGGTTGCAGAGGAGAGTATGTAGCTCCAGATGCACCCCTTTTATCATAATGTACTTCTGATAATGTCACTAGTTGAATACGTTTGTTAACTATTATACATGTATAACTACGAAATGCCTGTGTCTGAAGTGAAAACTCTTGCGCCTCGCTTTATGGTGTTGTCATCTCATTGTGGTTATTTTAAGACAAATGATAAACAAATGTCCAAAATAAACTCTGATTCAGTGAATGTTTTTGTAAAAATAATTATTATATGTGAAGTTAGGCTAAAATTATAAATTGTAGTAACATTTGAGCCCGTGTGTTGTTCACTTTGTTAATCAAACACATGTGTGCATTTATCAAGTTGCAAATGGCCTGAGGTTGAAAACTCTTTGAGGTGATAGACTGAGGTGGTAAGCACCGTGAAGAGGGTTCGTGTGCCTGTCAATTCCCTCATCATCAAGGCGAAGGTCCATTGCCAGAGCAGCCAATTGAAATTCAGCTAGCAACTTATCTGAAGTGGCCATAGAGGCTGCGTAGGCTTTGATGCTTTGCTCTTCCTCCTTCACTGTCTGCTGTACACTTTTGAGTCCCCTACCACCATCTTTCCTATCGAGATACAATCTAGTAGTAACAGATTTTGGGTGGAGTGCTCCATGCATGGTCAGCAGTTTACGAGTTGCTATATATATATATATATATATATATATATATATATATATATATATATATTTAAGACTTCAGAAAGAGATTTGGAACCATCTCAAACTATGAATTTTAAATCTTGCAAAGCTAATGAGAAATTTTAAAGCTGTACCTAATTTCAACTAATTTTTATTTATATAATTTATATCAGCTAAAAATTCTGCTGTCATGCTGACTATGACCAAAGTGATATTGGAAAAGAAGAAAAAGTACTGATGGTTGAGAAATGCAATATTAGCAGTCAAATGGCACTGCCCTGCAAAAGGATAACTGCAATGGTAGATTTCTGCCCTCTGTTTTAGAAAAGCATTATCTGCTGATATTTTAGAAATCCACTTGCTAATCTCTCTTCAAAGTAGTTGTGAAATCTTTGATAGGTGCCAGTTATGGGGTATGTCATCCTTATTAGTAAAATATTAAGCTTTATAAGATTAAAGTATTAGTTATATAATTAATCTGTCTTAATGCTTGTTGTCTGCAGTTTTCTGCAACATTTGTCTCTATAAACTGCAGTAAAAAGGCATTAAAGGCTTTTAATGCTGTGTTTGCACCGATTCCTCACATACATGTACATTCAGCCAGCAATCAACTTAAAAAAGCACTACCAAATTTTTATTTTGTTCTCTGCCTATTTTTAACAAGGTTTTTGTCAAGCAAATTAGCACATCTCTCCTAATTCTTCTCAGGTACATCATAATATTATGTAAAATTTGGTATTACGTAAATAAAATATTTTGCCATTAGGTAAATAAAATCGATGTGGCACATGTTCCCTTCCATAATAGGAATGAGATGCAAAGGTTGTATGAACGAGTGTGTGAATCTATCTGTTCATGCAACGTACGTATATATAACATGGGATGTGATGTTATATCCCAAAATGTGCAAAAAAAACTTGAACACGGTTCCGTCACTTGCCTTCCGTGTCCGTCAAATAGTCTTCATAAGTTTTCTGAAAAGGAAATAGATTGAATATTATTTCAGTTGTGAAAGAAACTCAATTGGAGAAAATCTGTTTTGCTATAATACAACGTGAGACACAAAACCTCAAGCATATTAATAACCAGAATTTTCTAGTACCTTATTAGCTAGTATACCTCCTAGTTTTATGTACATTTATATTCTATGTCTTTCTGCAAGTTTGTCAAACTTACCTCTCTTTGGCGAGTAGAGAGCTGTTCGATGTTGGCTTCATAATCATCAATAGTTTGGTGAATTTCGTATGCTCATCATACTCATATTTCCTGAACTGGAGGAATATCAATATTTTTATCGAAGTTGTGCAATAAATATACTCAAGAATACTATCTTGACAAGGTTCTTTCAGTTGATACTTTGGGATGGCAGTCTACTATTGTTAGCTGACACTTCAATGGTTATTCCAATAGATATTATGATGTACATGAGAAGAAATAGAAAAGATGTGCTAATTTTATTGACAAAAATCTCGATAGAAAAAGGTAGAGAACTAAATAAAAATTTTATAATGCTTTATTGAGTTGATTGATAGTTGAATTTTTGTGAGAAATGTGTGCCAATAAAGCATTAAAAGCCTGTAATGCCTTTCTATTGCAGTTTGTAGAGACCATTGTTACAGACAGCTGGCAGCAGACAACAAGCATTAAGACAGATTAATCATGAGGCTAATACTTTAATCTGCTAAAGCTTGATATTGTGCTCATAATGATGGCGTAACTGATAACTTGCACTTAACAAAGATTTCACAACTGCTTTGCAGAGAGTTTGGCAAGTGGATTTCTAAAATATCAGGAGATAATGCTTTTCTAACACAGAGGGCAGATTTAATGTACTGGGTGTGGGTGTGATTGTGTACAACAAACAGCAATACTTAAAGGAAAGGCTTATATGTTTGCGTCTCTACCCCTGCAATAGGAAAAATGCAATATTAAAAGTAAAATGCACTGATATTATTTGAATAACCAATATTATTAATATAGTAATACAGTAATAATAAAAAAACAATGCACAATTTTGTTTACATTTTAAAACGTCATAGCTAACAATATCAAGAAGTTGTGATATTTATATAGATTTAAAAAAAATCTATTTAACAGCACTATTTAGAAAAAAACAACAGTAACATATTGCCAATCATCGATGTTGTTATTGTTAGTATAAGACTTCAATAGTCATCCAAACTTATAATTAAATATTGTAATAATCTGGTAAGAATCGTTAGAAAAAAATATCATCGTCATTTCTTTTACGTTCACTGCGTTGAACATCAGTTAGAATACCAAAGTATTCAAAAGTGTCTAAAATGTCAGTTACTTTGAAATAGGCAGAAAAGAAACGATTATATTTCAGTACATTTGCGTTAATTACAGAAACCTTCGGCAATTCGACAATGCTATAGACTGGTAAAATGTGCACGTGATTTTCTCGGAAATGCACACGACTTAATGGTTCTATTCTCTGTCACTCAGCATTTTTTTGTCGGTCTTAATTTTGATCAAAGTAAGGCTTAGCAAGTTTTAATAACGATTTTTGGCCAAATTAATCTGTCTATTTGTGCATAATTCATTCAGATTGGTAAGTTTTAAGATACTGTCAACACTTTTCAAAAACTTGGTGAAATATTTAAATAGGTTTAAATATGTTTTGTATTGTTATTATTCTCAAACGACTCCACAAAATATGGTTAAATTTGTTGATGAGATTTTGGTACAAGGGTTTGCGACGTTGTTGATAAATAATTTTCGTAAGTTGTGTGAACATGCATCTATCATAAGAACTCTCAAACGTTCGCTCCGCTTATTTGGTCGTGGGATTATATTTATGAATATATAAAAATTAGTTGGACCTAAGTACAGCTTTAAAGTTTCTTACAAGCTCTGCATGATTTGAAATTCATAGTCTGAGATTGTCGCAAATATATTTCTGAAGTCTTCATTCTGGTTGAGATTTTATACCGGGAGGTTAGCATTATCTTCCTGTATATAGGAAAAAAGTTAAACAAGTATAATTTTAGGGAAATACTATTTTCGGTTATCTTCAGAAAAGAATGACAATTAAAATCATTCATAAATAAATTTAAATGTTTTGCAACTTTGATAGGAAAATAACAAAAAAAACTGAAAAGCAAGTTTTATTTGTAAAACTTAAAACATTATAACTAGTACACTTGCCGGTGTTGAGCACTGTGATAGATTAGCATGTAAAATTAGTACAGGAAGCTCTCTTAAAACATAAATAGTTTGTTCAGTAACATTTATGTTTAGGGAATTTATGTGATACCAACTGTAAAGTCTTTGTCAAACAACTGCAACTTTCAAACTTTATATCATGAGGGAATGATTTTCTGCAGAACAAGTTGTTTTCTTAAGAGGTATTAGACAATGCGTAACTTTTGAGAATACATGTATTTAAGCAGATTAATAAAAACAATATGACAGAATATGGTAGTATTTAGTGGTTAAAATTTTATTAGAACAATTTCTGCCAAAAATGGTTGAATGAAAAATTAATATTAATAATAAAGGTTGGAAACTAACTATTAATAGGAAACAGTGATAGGACAATGAACAATGGTTAAACTTCAAACAGATATTAACCTAAAATTAGAATTACAAAATGCAAGTTGCAATAGAAACAATAACGTAAAAAACTTTAAAAACTTATATTATAAACTTCAAAAGTTATACAAAGTTTATAAATGTATTAGGAGAATGTAAGTCTACTTATATATATATATTTTTTTTTTCAAAGTATGTAAATGTATGTAAATATAAGAGAGTGAGGAATAACTGATGCTAACAATAAATCTTACAGATAATCTGACATTAATCTTACGAATGGTTGTTGTAAAATGTGAAATAATAACGTACAGTTCAACCTATTCTAGCGAAACTGTTTTAGCTGTCTAACAGAGTTTTTCGAGATCCGAAACAGTTTTTTCCATTAAAATAAAAAATTATGTAGATTTTAAATTTGAGTAATTTCAGGGATATACTTTGGTAAAGTATGTTTTTAACATTTTAAACCATAAGCTGTACCGTATACTGCATACTATAATTAGAAACGGGTATATATAGATCGCGTTTAATTTTAATAAAATGTTCTATATTTATGAGGATGGAAAAAGAAAGCAAAAGTAAACATTTCGCTTTTAAGACATCCCAAGCATTAAAGGTTGAAGTACAATACTAAAAAAATGCAACAGATAGTTACATCAAAAATTGTAGGAAAAAGAAAATATAAACAGCAATGGGCTGTTTACTTTACATCTTTAAAGGAGGCTCTTCCTCCAAAACAATTTAGGGTAACTCGACTCGAAGGTTTAACTCCCTAGCAAATTTCTTCGGTAAAGGAGGTGCCGTCCCACATGATTTCTCCCTTTTTTTAAAGAATTTACGAAGCGTAAAATGCTTATCTGTTTAACTAAAGCTTTAACTATGCTTAACTATAGCCGGAAAATTGACATACATGCTTTGAAAAGTATATAGATATATATATATAAATATATATATATTTATATATATATATATAAATATATATAAGAAGTATAAAAGAAGTAGGAGATGACTAAAAACGATTTTTTGTTACTAATAGTTTCATGTACAGAGTAAAATCATGAGACAATAACTCATGCTAAAATTACTACCCTATTTCCAATGTTAGGGCTCACATTCAAAACTACATAATTAGAAGATTAAAATTAAAATTTGGGTGGTACAAGCCTGTAGCTTACAGATGAGATAAAGAGCTTATAAAATTTACTATCCAAAAACAAAGTTATATAGAAAGTGTTATGTACATGTTATACTGTCGAATGAAAGAAATTTCCAATCATGTCTGCAGGTTGATAATATTTCCTGTGGTTAATGCAGACTACTCTTTTCAGGGTAGATAACAATGTAGTATTTTGCTAGCAGGCACAAGTTGCACAGATTAAATGTGTTGTTGTATGCAGCAGATTGGTTGACAATGCTACATCTAATGACATACACAGTATAATGATCTTTTATCTCCCATATATGTTTGCTAAGGCTGGTTCTAATTTTCTTGTTGGTGTCATTACATGTTGCTTTGTTGTTAGAGTGGTGAGCCTCAAGCGTTGTTTTGCAAAGTCAAATGTATGACTAGTTATGTTGGCTAGCATATGTGACAGTCGCTTGAACTGCAGTTGCAGGTTGTTTCCGAGATGGCATCCTGATTTGCTGTGGTCTTAATTAGTCGTTTATTATGGCTGTCTACGATGTTGTTAATACTTCTCATACATCTGTAGCTGAGTTTCAAGGTATTTTCATTGCATATCTTCCTGAGTGTGTTGCCGTTATAAAACACTTTGCAGACCACAGTTGTAAAAACCTATAAAAACAATATTTGTACTCGTGGCAACATTGAACGGTGGGTTGTACCATATGATATTTATTTTTTTCTGTTAGTTTTATGATTGTTGTGCGGAATTGGAGTGTATAACAGTCTATGGGAGTATCTGCTTTTTGTGATAGCGTGTTATTCCAACGGTGCCATCTTAAAGAGAGCTTTTCTTAGGAGCGTAATCTTGTATTGATTTGCTGCTTTAGTAATACGAGACGAATAAAAGTCAATGCCATCCTTTGTGGATGAGTCAGTTTTTTTACTTGCTTTGCATGTGTGTGACTTCATAACTAATAGACTCTGTGAATTTGAACCTAGCCTTGTATTACTAAAGCATCAAATCAATACAACATTGGGCTACTAAGAAAAGCTTTCTTTAAGAAAGCATCGTTGGAATAACGCGCTATCACATCTGGTGTCAGAAGTTTGTATTGGCAAAACACGTGATGGGAGATAGTGAGGAAAACTCCTTAGGGAGTCACCGAGATCTGAGGGACAAGATAGACAAAAGATTTGCCGCTATGGGAGACATAGTAGACGAGCAGCAAAACGCTCTCAATGCAGTTGACCGTAAGGCAGAGAACATTGAACAGATGATACGAACATTAACACAGAAAGTATCGCAGTTAACTGACCGAGAACCAGAAATGAGAGGAGAAAACCATTTCCCACAACAACAAAACCATGAAGTAAGTTATTGTGGGCACACGCTAGAAAGAAAAAGCTATGCAGTGCGTAAGTACCATAAGAATGACTACGTGAAGTTTGGCCTCAGTTTTACAGGTAAAAGTGAAGACGACTTTGACGCATTTTTAATGCAATTTGAAACTCTTTGCTTATTAAACGAAGTTCCAAAGTCTTCTTTTGTAATAATATTACAACTTTACCTTAAATATTTGGTCGCAGCCTATTTAAGAGATTATTAGATCTGAAATTAGCTCAGTGAGCTATGAAAAAGTTAAAAAACTCACAAAAGGAAAATTGCATGTGGTAAAGGGAGAGGAGCAGATAGCGATGGAAGTCTCCGCAGTGAGAGAGAAGAGTACTGAAACTGTTTGATAGTATTACAAACGATTAGAAAAATTGTGGCTTGTGAAAGTGCGGGAGAAGATAGCCCGTATATCCTACTGCATTTCAAAATTGGCCTACGCCAGGAAATAAAAGATAAGCTTATAGGAGTTCCATCACCAAATCTCTCAGATATTTTATGCTCTGATATGGGAGTAGAAACTGCACTCTTCTCAGATAAAAAAATTTCTGATGTAAGTGTGAATTTCAAAATTGCCAGACTTCACCTAAGTCAAAACATAAGATTTGAAAAACCAGTTATAAAATGCTTTATATGCTTGTTCGAGAAACATTTTGCTGATTTTTGTGATAAGCTGGCGGCTAGCCGAGAGTGTAAGCCTAATTTAGCTAATAAAGATAGGTCTTCGGCTTACCAACAGCTTGCATATAGACCTAACTATAACAGTGGTAGAAATGAAGGTCAGCACATAGTGACCAATTAGCAACATTAGATGCCACGCTTGTTTAGGGACTGGTTAGCCAGTCAAAAATATTACGCTGGTCAACAGCACAGTGTGTATCAGCCACCAGTAGTGTATGCTTCAGCTGCAGTGCCAACAGCTACTGAGCAACAATCGGCAATGGCGGCACCCAGCCAAGTAAAAGACAATGCATTCATTTTTGACAACATGGCAATAGAAAACATTGATATGCCTGTTAAGATAGAAACAATCAGACTGGTTGAAAATGTACCTTTTAGGGTAGCCACTATAGTGACGGCTGTAATTTTTGAGGTAGTCAGAAGTTCTCATCTAAGTGTGAAGACAAGCGAAGTCAGCATTGCCTTTAAAACCCTGTTAGGCCCTGTGTTGCGTATACGCAACACAAACTTTGTAGGCAATTTAGTACCAAGTTAATATTGCTGTTGCATTAAAACTGGATTTTTCTTATCTTAATGCATGTTTTCTACAAGGATTCCAAGGATTTTTGTTGGTTACATCAATCATGTGACCTAGGAGGTTGTTTCAAAGTTGCCCATGTGACTATATCAAAAAGAGGAAAAAGTTGCCATTTTAGCTTAGCTGTCCTTGCTTCTTCTCAGGTAAGAACTTTAGAATTTTTTTACATTAGACTCAAGTGCAGAGGTAGTTTAACTGTATAAACTATTTATGTTGCATAAATTTAGTCTATAACATTTTTTTTTTGTGTGTCAAACTATGTGTTGCGCCAGTGCAACATTGGGACTTGTGCACAACACAGAAAATAGTCATAGTGATAAATATCAGATGCTATGTAACAATGAAGAAGCTACATTTTTCAATCATGTATAAAATGTTAGGTATATCATGATACAGCAATTGAGATTTGATATATAATAATAATATTACAATATGCATTTTCATAAGGTGTAATTTGTAAAAAACTTTCGAATAATAATTATAACATAAATAAAATCACATTGAACATTTATAAGAAAGTATGGTCTGGCTTTAGAAATATATAGTTATATAATAATATCTTATTATTATAACTATTTATAATACATGTATCTCTCTATTTTGTTATGTAGGTATACTATCAAATCATGGCTCAACATTGCAGGATGACTGTGGAAAATGTATTAGATGAGATAGATGGAAATAGCAGTGTTTATGAAGGACTAGAAAGTGATGACGATGATGATTTTGATGCTACCCAACAAACAACTAACTTGCAACTACAACAGGTATATGCATTTTATAACAAATTATTCATATATTCACTAATGTACATACATGTACATTATAAGTTATATAGGCCTCCACATATATCCACATATCTGCAACTATCCTTATACAGCGTACATACTAATTTATGTACATATACTACAGTATAATATAGTGTATACATCGAAAATAAGCATATGCCCATGTAAATACATTTATAAACATTGCAATAGCCTATGATACTTCGGGAAACAAAATTTTACTGATAAATGGAAGCTGACTTTGACTTTTTTTGCAAAGAGTCTGATAATGAATCAGAAGATGAAGAAGAAGAGGAACCAACAAATTGGAATGCAGTTCGAGGGCAGAGGAGAGAATATCGGTGGCTCCAGGCTAATTTCACACTATCTGCATTGGATTTCACTGGTCCAAAACCTGAACCACCAGTAGATGGAGCGACTCACACCTCATTGGAATATTTTAGGCGGTTCATTTCTACAGAAATGATTGACAATATTGTACAGCAGACCAACATTTATAGTGTTCAGAAAACTGGAACTTTCAATCAAACTGACCACAAGGAAATTGAAAAGATTTTTGGGGTGTATTTTCATTTGGGTTTAGTTAGAATGTCATCAGTCAGACAATACTGAGAGATTGAAACCAGCTACCCTCCTGTCAGCACCGCTATAGGCAGAAATAGATTTTGTGACTTGCTCACCGAGCTGCATGTGGTCAACAATCTTACAGACAGTGACAAAAACAAGCAGAAGGATAAACTTTGGAAAGTGCAACCTTGGCTAGAATCGTTTAGAGAAAACTGCCTCAAACTTACACCAAAAGAAAACGTCAGCATTGATGAAATGATGTGTGAGTTTAGAGGAAAAACAAACCCCATACAACAGTACATAAAAGGAAAGCCACATCCGTGGGGGTTTAAAATCTGGAGAAGGGCTGACCCAGCTGGCATTTTATATGACTTTGACATCTATCAAGGTGGAACAGGTCAAAAAAGTGCATTAGGCCAAGGAGCTGATGTTGTTGTAAAACTCATGGAATCATTGAAATATAATTCTACATGTAATTACAAAATATTTGCTGATAACTTTTTTACTAGTTTGGGATTGATAACTGCTCTAAATGAAAGAGAAATGAGATACACAAGGACAGTAAAAAAATAGAATGGGCCAATTTACGCTACTGCAAGAAAAAGAGCTAAAGAAAAAAGGGCGTGGTACCATCGATTATCGAGTAGATCAAAACCATAACATCATTGCAGTGCGATGATATGATAATAGGGCAGTCAGCCTGCTTTCTTCTGTCACAGGTGTTAAGCCAACACAGCAAGTCAGGAGATGGGTAAAGAGTAAAAAGAACTATGAGTACTTTGCAATGCCAGCTATAGTAGCAAGCTACAACCAAAGCATGGGCGGCATTGATCTCCTACATGTAGATTATTTTACCAAAGCTTATCGATTCAAGCTAAGGTCAAGAAGATGGTATTTTTATTTGTTTTGGCATATTGTAATATTAGCCATGGTAAATGCCTGGAACATATGTAGGAGAGAACATCGGCTGCTAGGACTACCCAAGAAAGAAATGCTTAGCCGAAGGAAATTTCAGGTAAACATAAATGTAATCAGTTCATACTTGTTATAATACCAGATAATATCCTACATAAATGTACATATATTTATGTATATGATATAATACACCTATACCGCATTGTACAATAAAACAATTTAGATGTGCCGTAGATGTACCTATATGCTGATAGTGACTTCTGAATTTTGCATATAACAACAAATGCAACCTTTTTTGGGGTAAACTGTAATGGTACACGTTGTAGGCTGGTGTAGCTGATGCTTTAATAAAAGTCAATACAGTGAAGAGAGGTCGGCCATCCTTAGATGACTCAGCGGCAGCTAAGAAAATTTCTAAGGTGGTAGTTGTTAATGAGGATGTTAGATTTGACAACATAGGCCACTGGCCAGGAAAATGTGAGAGCAGGGGTAGATGTAGGCATTGCAAGCTAAAGAACAGTTATACTACAATTGTATGTACAAAATGTGAAGTTCGATTGTGTTTTACGGAGGATAGAAACTGCTTCACAAACTTCCACAAAAAGTAGTAGTGGAAATTATCAGACCTTTTGATATAATAAAATAATTTTCTAACCATCATGTAATACTATTTTTATTATCATTATTATTGTAATTATACATGTTCTGTTGGCATTTACTTTGTGGCTTTCAACAATACATTATGCTCGTTAACAATGAAAATAGCTGTTTTTTTCCTTCACTTATAGCCCAATGTTGCGTATATGCAACATTTATAAAAAACAATGTATATTACCTATCATGAAATTTTTTTTGGTAGTCAGGTCAAAATCTTCCTTTCAATTCATATAAACCAATGAAATAATTTTAGAATCAATACTTATACCTCTGGGCTTACCATGGTTAAGAATGTTGGGATAGCTGGCAATGCAGAAATCGTTTCAGCTGTTAAACGTAATCAATTTAAGCCTGAAACTAACATATTATTTTCTTTCATTGGACGAGACGGTTAGCAATAAGCAATTAGCAAGCAATAGCGAAGCTTGTGTTAGACAAGTTGATAGGACTTGGAAAGGCTTAAGCACACAAGAAAGGGATACTAGCAGGGCTTGTATTAACAAGGATTTAGTTATTGCTAACTCCCCTAATAAGCCAATGCTATCATAGATTGAATGCTGAATAAATGAATAAATGCTATTTGGATGCTCTCATGCTACTATCTAACCGACTCAATACTAGGCATTACCTTAGCTTGGATATTATTATATAAATAAACTTTTAGTTACGAAAACAAGTTTCTCTGTAGCCTCAGGCAAATGGGACATAACCTAATTAATTAGCTCCCTGATAAACCATGTAAATTGAGAACTGGAGTGAATAAGTGAGTAATTAAGTGAGCAGCATTCTGCCTTAGGCTAGAGTTTAAACTGAATAATACAAATATAATTAAACTGTAAAATATTTAACAAAAATGGCCAAGTATTTAACGGCACACAACATTCTCATATAAATAAATGTAAACTAGTAGTAAGCAAACAGAATCAAGACGTTCAGTATCAAAATTGTCAACATTAAATAGTTCATCTTTTCCTTCGCTACCAATATCCATTTTGTCAATATCGGTAAGTTGCCCTAACTAAATCAGCTCTGGAACAGTAGGCCGATAATTTCTTCTACGAGATTGCATAAATTGGTAAATAAAAATGATGGCAAAAATGGCAAAAGTAATTGGTATACTGACTGATAAGCCAATGATCAGTGGTGTAGAATCTCCGGAATCATGAGTAACAAAATCAGTAATATCGGTAGTGTGGAAAGTGGTAGAAGGAATGTGGATAGACTTGTTAGTAGGAGAGAGATGGTTAGTAGTGTTGTTAGTAACCTAAGGTATCTTATTATTCGACGGTGAATCAGCTAAAACAAAGTACAAAAGCTGTAAATTGCCATTAGAAATATGTATGAAGTAAATAGTACTTACTTAGATCACTTTCTAGTCACGCAAACTGTTATGAATTTTTCTAATAACAAAGACGTAAAAGGTTTCACATTTTGTAATAACAGAGGAAACGCTTGTTATGCTTATAACGACAATTAGGGTGTAGATAGCACAACTTCTAATTTTTTGAGTTATTTTCATACGCTTATTTCATAATAATAGAAGTGGCTAAACTATTTAATGGGTTATACTTACACTTGTGGGTAATTAGCTCAGTGTTGTCAAATAAAACTTCAACGCTGTTAGGTACATTGATCTGGCTAACATCGGGATTTCCTCGAATATCAATTAAATTGTAATTAGCGAAATAATCAAGAGAATCTATACGGATAACGTCTTTGTTAGTTAAATTTCGGCTAGAATAATCGATTGTCAATAAGGCAATGGAACAATAGCAAACAACAAATGAAGAGTAAAACATTGTTGCAAATCAGAAACTGTTGTTTAATACTGGTTTCTAAAAATCGGAAATTATAAAATTTTATTATTAATGTGAAGATTGAGTTTGGATTTCCCTTCTAAATTGGTCCTTGAAATTAGCACGCAATAGCTGGCGTGCAACCTTTATTGACGGCTAAATTAGCAGTCAAAATTTCTTCATCCCTGTTTTTCCTTGGCCTTCATCAACCAAAGAAACAGTTTATAACCAAGTCTCAGCATGGAGTTCCCATCGTATCTAGGAAACGACAGGTGCTTCTGAGGACTAACTCGATGGCAGCATCTACCTTCGACTCTTCATGATAAGTTAGGTTGATATAATACAAAAATAAAGAAACATGAGAAGAGAGATAAAAAAAATCTGCTTAGTTTCAACAAAAGCTTAAAGAATGACCTTCACCAGATAGTTATACTTTTAAATTTGTTCATACCTATTATCTTTGCTCTTAGACCAAAGCCTGAATAGTAGATTAAGGCTTTTTTTGTCCTGTACTATTGGGATGTTGCTACATATGATCATGATTATTATTATAATCGTACAAACAAATGTTTTGCCGATGTTTTCATTTTTGTTCCAGGATATAAATTACACACAACAATGGATTCAACAGATACACAAATGAGCCATCGATGAGATACATGAAGGTGCAAACTTTGCTATATAAAATTGGGAAGCGTCTGACCGCTACAGCACACATGCAGAACAAGCAAACACTGATGCAGATCATTTCTACAGATTATACCGATACTACACCTCATGACATTAAAACAATGACCAAAGACTCAATGATAAAAAGAACCTGTCAATTTCCATGCTTTCCTAAACAAACAAACAGACCCTCGCTGAAGATACGTTCAACTTCCTTTAAAAGAACCACCGCGCTGTTGGCATCTAAGGAGGAAGGTGAGAGATTGTTGAAATATCTCGACGACATTCGTGGCTCTAACCTTCTCTACCTAACTGTTGCCTCAGCATACAGCGTCCTTCCGTTCCCATATCAAAGCTAAATGACAATCGCTCCAACTTACATTAAATTTTAACAAACTTTATTTTATCTATATCTACAAATAACATTAGATGGTGAAACAATATCATCTTGGTATTCAAAGTCGGTCATTGGCGTACACTAAATATACATTTGATGCCGATCTCAGATTTGACATCAAAACGTATCAGTTTTAATGTTGGAGCCGGTTTATCCAAGGACTTCTCTATTTATTTGCTTGTTGCTTCTGCCTTTGTGTGTCTGAAACAAATTGAGTATTGTAATGTTATTCTGTTTCTTTTTGTATCCTGTGTTTGACTCATGTCAAAATAGTTTAGCTTTGCACTATTCAAATCAACTATTCTCAAATTACTAATCAAATCTTGATGGGGTAGAGGGAAGGAAAAGGTGTTTGCAAGCATTCAATTTATGGTAGTCATTACCAATAAGCCAACTGAGACTATTCTTTTGTTTTATGAGAATAATTGGTGAGGCCTATGCATTTTGTGGGGCAGGTCCTATTAATCCCACTTTTAGAATTTTTTCAATCTCCTCCTCCAAGGAGGCTTTATGTACCACTGGTATACAATAAGGAGTGTGACGGATAGGGTCAGTGTCTTTTGTACCGCAAAAATTACCAGATACACCAGATATTTTGTCCAGGTCAAAGATATAAGTGACAAAAGCATTTCTTTTTGACTCAAGACAGTTTTTAAATCGTTTTTTATCAGCTTGATTAAGCGAAGATTTGCTCAGGTCTATTTTGTTTATCGGGTCAGTGGGCTCAGGGTTGATATATTTAAATACATCACTAGCATTGACCATATGTGAGTCTTCTGTGGGTAATGGAAAAGCTATTCCAAGTGGCATTCCTTTTAATACACTGATGTAGTTGTGGAATGTATTAACCACACGGCATCTCAGGTGGCTGTCACCTAGATTAGGTGTTTTTGCAAAAAATAGATCTTCATGTACTATATAGTAGGTTCAAAAATGACGTGTTCGACGCTATTAGTCTTACTTGCGACGCAGAAATTATGATCACTACTTAGGGAAGTACTAAGTCTCGATCTGCAAACACATTGCAATACGTTTCGATCTCATCATGAGTAGTTGTGGCACAGTTATTAGGCCATTGCCTCCCCTGTCTTACTTGATTTATTTTTAATTTTCCCGAATGATAGTCAACACAAAATCGGCCAAGGTTCTTTAGGTTATCAACTCGTAATATTAGTCGGCATTTACATGAATCAATCACCAAAAGAATGGCTTCAATAGGAATATTGCCTTGACTCTGGATTGGCATGAAAACTTCTCCTAAACCTTATACTTTGTATCCACTCTTAGCTCGCACTGATCGCCTGGTTTCTTTGATTTTAGACTGAATGCCTAGTTGTTTACACAAATT
The DNA here is from genome assembly GCF_963576615.1 of Watersipora subatra. NCBI lineage: Eukaryota > Metazoa > Bryozoa > Gymnolaemata > Cheilostomatida > Watersiporidae > Watersipora > Watersipora subatra. The sequence goes on along the minus strand of NC_088715.1, from coordinate 41,608,607 downwards.
AACACTGATTGTGGATATTTGTGCACCTGTGTCTATCAAAGCATGTTGTTCTTGACCAAAGATTGTGGAACATATTTAAGATTCATGCATCATATTTGATATATTACACACAATGCCTGCTAAAGTTGGTAGTAGTTGTTGGTGTAGTATTTGACCTAGTCAAAGGTTGGGTTTGAGTCATAAGTTGATCAGTTTGTTAATGGGAAACTTGTTCAGGTCTTTTATATGCTATCTATAGGATAAATTTGGGTTTTTTTCATTTCTCATATTTTCCTCAACATCACTAGTTCCTCCTGAGTGTAAATTGTTTGGGTATAACTCATCAACCTGAACCTCTTCAATATTAGTTTGCTCAACTGAAATTGGGGCCTCCTCTATTGGTTGATTCATAGCTATAGAAAATTTTGGTGTTTTTATCCATCTCTTTGGAACCACAAAAATAGCCACGCAAACTTTCCTTAGGATGTGAAATGAAAGTTTTTAGTTCAGTGCACATAAGTATGCATCTCCATAACAGACTCAAGGTTATGTATGAGCAGCACAGAAAAAACCAAAACTGTTTTATATCCCAAGTTCTATAAGCATTTAGAAATAAAAATGTCCCTTGATTTACTATGTTATTGGCTAGGTTTCCCGATTGTCGTAAAGGGTCACTTTGAAAATTGGATTTTGTTTTTAAGTGTTCCAAAACTTTCGCCTGATGCGAAGAAGCGCTAGCCTTATCATTTAATGAGAATTTGTCTTTAAAGGTGTCCCAGTCATACAGTAGCAGTTGATGGATTACCACCTTGTCATGTTCTATACCCAGAGGTGAGTAATCTAGGAATAACTAGTTAAGAGTGTCAGTCTCGGTAATAGGAGTCAAGTTACCGCTTAGATGGTGGTAATAATACAAATTGTTTCGCAGCGAAACAGAAATTTCCAAGTTCATTGCACACTCATTGTAGTCAGTGTCATGAAATACGATATTTGTATGAGTATCGAGCCAGACGGTTTGATTTGCACCCATAGCGTGAATGGTCAAAGGAATTCTACTAGAGCATGTTTCCGCAGACACTATAGAGTAATTATCAATTGGTTTGAAAGGATAAATACATAGAAAATTGTGAGTTGATTTTGCATATATGTATATATTGCATAACAAGTGTCTCACAGGCAATGTTGGATCCCGTTCTAATGAATTTGTCACTAGTTGCACAAGTGATTGCATAGCATGACAATTATTTAGAAAGAATGCTCTGAACATGTGGTTGTACTTTTCATGGATTCGTAATTCAAAAGCTTGTAACTTAGCATTAACTTCACTATCGCTCACTTGCCCATCAATACCATGCATTTGTCTAGTTGTATTGCTTAATCAGCTGCAGGCAATGCCTTGATCTAAAAATTTGACATCACCACCACATTCGCAATTTGCCGCACAAGCTTATTTTTGGTAAAACTCAACGCTCAAAGTCTGATGTGGCAAGTACTTGCATTCATTTTGCTTGTCTGGCCCCCACATCAGAGCGGAGCCGTCCTTCATGTTGCAAAAGCCAAAGAGGTAGTGGCTTACTACACCAGCGGGGCTTTCTAAGCTCTCGGTTTCCCCGTGAGGCATGAACATAGTCGTCTCATACAAATAAGCATTAAACACCGTAAATTAGCAATCTGTGCAACATTTAAAACCAGTGTGAAATTCCGGTTCAGCCAGATTATCTGTTTGCACAATAGAACCACTTTGCATTATTTCACCTTGCAGAGATGTGTGCCACTTATGCATGGAGTAGCAAGTGTTTCGTGAAACTAGTCAATCCAAATAGTCATCAGTCCTTGTCTGTCCCTTGCCAAGAAATCCCGATTGTGTCACAATCTTAGTCTGTATTTTTTACAATGAAATGCCACACTTTTGTATTATATAAAATTAAGTTTTTACAGAGTCAATGTCAGGTCGTACGGTTCATGAGTAGCAGTAGTGTCAGGTAATATACAAGGTGGTAACTTGGGCAGTTGAAAGCTTGTTACTGTATGCCCAGTCTTACAAAGTATAGGAGACTGAGGTTACCTTTCTGTCAAAAGTGCAAGGAATGACAGTAAAAAAATTACTGCCCACGAAATTCCAGTCCTATTTCTAGCTCTTTTGTTTAAACTTGGTGGTGTAGGTGGCTGGTAACAAGCTCTGTTAGTATTCATTGCGCTCAAGCCATTAAAATTCCTATCAACTTGGCTTACGCAAGCTTCGCTATTGCCTGCTAATTGTTTATTGCTAACTGTCTCGACCAATGAAACAGAATCATATGTTAGTTTCAGGCTTGAGTGATAATGTTCAACATCTGAGACCATTTCTGCATTGCCCGCTACCCCAATTTTTTCAAAGGCAATACTGAGTTGGATTATTTTCACACATAGCTGAGACCTTCTGGCTACTTCAAAAATTACAGCTGGCACAATAGTGGCTACCCTAAAAGGTACACTTTCTACAAGTTCAGTTGAAGTCCTTTCAACAGCTTTTTTAACTCTTGTCGTAGCCATGCTATCAAATATCACTGTATTATTATCTATCACTTGGCTGGCTACTACCACTGCCATGGTTGACTGCTTCTCAGTAGACATAGGCACTGCAGCTTAAGCATATGCTACTGGGGGCTGATACTCACTGTGCTGTTGATCAGTTTGAGATTTTTGACTGGCTAACCAGTCCCTAAACAAGCGTGGCATCTAATGTTGCTAATTGGTCACTATGCGCTGACCTTAATTTCTGCCACTGTTATAGTTAGGTCTATATGCAAGCTGTTGGTAAGCCGAAGACCTATCTTTATTAGCTAGATTAGGCTTACACTCTCGGCTAGCCGCCGGCTTATCACAAAAATCAGCAAAATGTTTCTCGAACAAGCATATAAAGCATTTTATAACTGGTTTTTCAAATCCTATGTTTTGACTTGTGTCAAGTCTGGCATTTTGGAAATTCACACTTACATCAGAAATATTTTTATCTGCAATGAGTGCAGTTTCTACACACATAGCAGAGCATAAAATATCTGAGAGATTTTGTGATGGAACTCCCAAAATCTTTTCTTTTATTTCCTGGAGAAGGTCAGTTCTGAAATGCAATATGATATATGGGCTATCTTTCCTCGCACTGCTGCCAGCCGTAATTTTTCTAAAGTGTTTGTAATACTTTCGAACAGTTCCAGTATTCCCTTGTCTCACTGCGGAGACTTCCATTGATATCTGCTCGTCTCCCTTCACAGCATGCAATTTTTCTCCCAGAAGTTTTTTAATTTTTTCATAGTTCACTGAGCTACCTTCAGATCTAATAATCTCTAAAATAGGCTGCTGCCAAATCTTTGAGGTAAAGTTGTAATAATAATACAAAAGAAGACTTTGGAATTTTGTTTAATAAGCAACAAGTTTTAAATTGCATTAAAATTGTGTCAAAGTCGTCTCCACTTTTACCTGGAAAACTGAGGCCAAACTTCATGCAGTCATTCTTATGGCACTGATGCACTTCATAGGTTCCTCTTTCTAGCATGTGCCCAGAATAACTTATCTCGTGGTTTTTGTGGTAGGAAACAGCTCTCTCTTTTTCATTTCTGGTTCTTGATCAGTTAACTGTGATGCCTTCTGTGTTAATGTTTGTATCCTCTGTTCAATGTTTTCTGCCTTACGGTCAATTGCGTTGAGAGAGATTTGCTGCTCATCTACTGTAACTTTCATAGCGCCAAATGTCTTGTTTATGTGGTCCATCGAATCTCGATGGATCACTAAGGAGTTTTCCTCACTATCTCCCATCACATGTTTTGCCAATACAAACTTCTAACACCAGATGTGATAGCGTGTAATTCAAACGGTGCTATCCTAAGGGGGGCTTTTCTTAGTAGCCCAATTTTGTATTGATTTCCTGCTTTAGTAATATGAGACGAGGTTTAAATTCACAGAGTCTGTTTGTTATAAAGTCACACACAGGCGAAGCAAGTAGAAAGACTGACACATCAACAAAGAATGGCATTTGGTTTTATATAATAGTGCGAAGCTAAACTATGTTGACATAAGCCAAACAAAGGATACAAAAAGAAACAGAATAACATTACAATACTCATTTTGTTTCAGACACACAGAAGAAGAAGCAATAAACAAACATATATAGAAGTTATTGGATAAACAGGCTCCAACATTAAAACTGACATGTTATGCTGTCAAATCCTATATTGGCATCAAATGCATATTTAGTGGACATCAATGTCCGGCTCTGAATACCAAGATGATATTTTTTCACCATCTAATGTTATTTGTAGATATAGATAAAATAGAGTTTGTTAAAATTAATGTAAGTTGGAACAATTTTCCTTTAGATTTGAAATGGGAACGAAAGGATGTTGGTATGCTGAGACAATAGTTAGGTAGATAAGGTGAGAGCCATGATCGTCCTCGAGATATACTTATCTCACATTTTGTTTAAGGCCTCTTGATATATGCTAACTGTTTCTTTGAATACAGTCTCATTTGATGATATAGGGGACAGGCCTTTGTTGATAGAGTCTGGTATGTTCTCTAATATCTTGGGTGAGTGGCTTGATTGCGTATGTATATAACAATAGGCATTGTTCGGTTTATTGTGAGGCTTGTACGTATTCTGGTTGATGTCGAGTGTGATGTCCAAAAAGTTCACAATTTTTCTATTAGCTTCTATAGTTAATTTTAAAGCATACTTGCTAAATAAGGCACAGATTTCTTTCTTTATCTTCTCAGCATGCCTAGGGGTGCACTTAACCATTCCTAAGCCGTCATCTCGGTATAAACCAAAGTTGTTATCATACTTGCTGCTGATCCTATGCAACATAAATAGTCCAATCAGCTTGCAGGTTTCGGCGCCATCATATGACCCCATTGTGACATCGAAGGAGCTGTCTCTACTGTTTTTAATTGAGTAATTGTCATTGTTTACAAGCACAGATTTGTTAGCATGTGTAATTATATTTTTTGCGTCAGTATCTAATGGGGTAAATTATGATGCATAGTCTAGTTCTTAGTTCATTAGGTCTAATGTGATTTTTCATTTCATAGATGCGGCCCTGTAGTTCAAGCTTCCAAGCAATATCAGCTGCCTCTGCATTTATTTTGGTGATTGTGGAGTCGTCTGCTTTTCTTGTATGATGTAGTAATGCTCTTTTGAAGCATATTGTTGTAGTCTGCAACAAACATCTGGTAGTAGTTGTTGGTCTTGTATGCTGGTATTAGTAACTTGGAAAAGTGAGACCTGTAGACCCTCTTATTCAGGTCACTAGTCAGTTTTTATTGGAAGTTGTTATCAATGTGTCGAAAACTAATATTCCTAATAAGATCGAACAGCTTTTCTTCTAACTGCTTGAGATTTGGTATATCTAGTGGTGCTATAAGAGATTTAAAGTTCGAAGTATCTTTTTTACTGGTGTCTACTTCAGGGTGAAAAAAGAAGAAAGCTCTCCATCTTATACGTTTAATAAGATGCTCAGTCATGGATACAAGTTTTCTGTGGTATTCCTTTCTGTTTGGTATAGGAATGTTATTTGTTGAATAGTCAAATTATGTCAGCTTTACAGTAAGATGGGCTGTAAATAGTGCTCAAAAAGGTAGAGCAGTCTAATATAGAATAATGTCACACTTATCTAGCATAGTGCTCTGTTACTGGAAGTAAGAGCTAAAGTATAAAAGAAGTACAAGATGGCCGAAAAAGAGTTTTTATTACTAATAGTTTCAAGTACAGACTACAATCACAAGTCAATCACTAATGCTAAAATTACTTCCTTATTGCCTATGTTAGGGCTAAAATTCTAAAATGCATCATTAAAAGGTTAAAATTGAAATCAAAATCTTTGTGGTACAAGCATGTGGCTTACGTAAGGGATAGAGAACTTATAGAAGTTACTATCCAAAAACAAAGTTATATAGAAAGTGTTTCTATAATACTGTCAGCTAAAATAAATTTCTTATTATGTCTGCAGGGTGATATTATTTCCTGTTGTTTATTTAGACTGCTCTTTTCAGGGTACATAAACATGTAATATTTTTCTAGCAGGCACAAGTTTCACAGACTAGATGTGTTGTTGTATGCAGCAGATTGGTTGACGATGGTCCATTTAATGTCATACGCAATGTTATGATATTTTAGCTCCCACATATTTTTGTTAAGGATGGTTTTATTTTTCCTGTTGGTGTCATTAAATGTAGCTTTGTGGTTAGAGTGGCGAGCCTTAAACTTTGTTTCGCAAAGTCCAATGTATGACAGGTTCTATATATGCATATATACTTATATACATATACACATGCATATATATACATATATATACATATATATAAGTATATACGAATATATATATATATATATGTACAATGTGTATATATACATATACATAAATATATATATATATATATACATACATATATATATATATATATATATATATATATATGTATATATATATATATATATATATATATATATATATATATATATATATATATATATATATATATATATATATATATGTATACATGCATATATTTGTAAACATGCATATATATGTATACATGCATATATATGTATACATGCATATATATGTGATGAGTATGGCCTTAATAAACCACAACACTGGTGGCAAGCTCGTGTTAAGGGAAATGAAAATGAAAAAGTACAAAAAATATCTCCCTTTTGGAGAAGAGATGGAGAAATGCTTGGATGTAAGAAAAACGGTAATCCAGTAGTCATTAAGGCACCGGGCGCAATAACACTGGCGCATAAATTGTGGCTTGCCCGAATACCGACATCAATCAACTCAGGTGAGTTGTAGAAAATTGTGCTATTGGTAGCAGCTAAGATCTTGAGGCGAGTGCTCAAACTCCCAGGTGTCTGGTCGGAGACCTGAGTTAGAGCAGAAATTACCACCCGTATGGGTTAACCGGGGTGAGGAAACAACTTTTATAAATATATATACATATATATGTGTATATGCATATGTATGTATACATGTGTATACATATATACATGTATATACATATATAGGAGTATATATAATTATGTATATATATACTCCTATATAATAAGTTCTTAATATAGTTTATATATATGCTCTATTTTAATATTGAACACTCTCTTCTAGTGAACTGCAACCCTCTTCTACATCAGTATATACATATATATATATATATATATATATATATATATGTATATATATATATACATAATATATATATATATATGTATATATATATATATATATATATATATACATATATATATATATATTTGGATATATATATTTATATATATATATATATATATATATATATACTCATGCTACAGACAGTACTGTCTCGGCTATTGAAGCCTCTATATATATATATTATATATATATATATTTACATACATGCATTTGTGATGAGTATGGCTTTATTAAACCACAACACTGGTTGGAAGCTCCAAGTGAGGTCAATGAAAATGACCGTGCTAAGATCATCTGGGAATTCTACATCGGGACTGACAAGCATGGCTTAGCAAACCAACGAGATATAACGATGATGGTCAAGGAGAACAAGAGGGCAACTATAATAGATACATGTATATCAGTGCCAATGACTACAGTATAGCTACCAAAGAGAAAGAAAAGGTTGAGAAATATCTCCATCTTTGGTAAGAAATTGAAAAATGCCGGGTTGTAAGAACAACTGCAAATCCAGTAGTCCTTGGGGCACTGGGCGCAGTAACACCGGCACATAAAATATGGCTTGCACAGATACCGACAGCAATCAACTTAGGTGAGTTGCAAAAAAGTGTGCTATTGGGAACAGCTAAGATCTGGAGGCAAGTGCTCAAACTCCCAGGTCTCTGGTAGGAGACCCGAATTAGAGCAGAAACTACTACCCATATACATGTAGGTTAACCGGGGTGAGGAAACCAATTAGTTTACATATATATATATATATATATATATATACATATATATAAATGTACATATTTATACATATACATACAATTACATACATATTTAAATATAAAGATATATAAATATCTATACATGTATATCTATATATACATATATATTTATATATATATATATATATATATGTATAAATATATATACATATATATATACATATATATATATATATTTATAAATATAAATATATATATATATATATATTTGTATGTATATATATATATGTATATACATATCTATATGTATATATTTATATAATGGGAAACTCCTGGTAAGGTCAATGAAAATGATCGCGCTAAGATCCTCTGGGACTTCTACATCCGGACTGACAAGCATGTCCTAGCAAACTAACCAGATATAGTGGTGGTGGGCAAGGAGAACAAGAGAGCTACTATAATAGATATAGCAGTACCCAATGACTACAATATAGACAGCAACAAAAAAGAAAAAAAGGTAGAGAAATATCTCCCTTTTGGAGAAGAGATTGAGAAATGCTTGGATGTAAGAAAAACGGTATTCCAGTAGTCATTAAGGCACCGGGCGCAATAACACTGGCGCATAAAATGTGGCATGCCCGAATACCGACATCAATCAACTCAGGTGAGTTGTAGAAAATTGTGCTATTGGGAACAGCTAAGATCTTGAGGCAAGTGCTCAAACTCCCAGGTGTCTGGTAGGAGACCTGAGTTAAAGCAGAAACTACCACCCGTATGGGTTAACCGGGTGAGGAATGAATTTTAATATATATCTAAAATATATATGAAATGTGCTTCACAATTTTGTTAAAGGTTTTATTTTTGATGACATTTGGTTTTCAACCAATTCTTGTAGATTTTACTTTGTTACATATAAAGCACTATCATACCTTAGAGTATTCACCGAAGTGTTTGATACTATAGGTTTTTAGTCAGGGGCAACATTTACTAAAGTTAATAAATGTCGCAATATACGTTGTATCATACCATATTACATGTACAATGCATTACATATTACATGGTTAAACCATATAAAGTAAGTCTCCTTAAATAAGTTATTTTTGTCAACGGTTTTAATGCAATGGCTGTTCAGTTCAGTCTAAAATTATTTTATGTTTCTCATCTTTGCATAGAGTTTCAAGTAAATTTTAGCAGATTGGTAGAATACAAAGTTAAGAAAGAAGTAGGCAAAACATTAAAAAAGTATAACTAAGGATTGTTTTTTCAAGGTGTTCTAAATCTAGCATATTTATTGTAAAAGGGTGTGTCATTGCAAGGAGATTATGCTGAACAAAAAATCTTAAAAGATTCTACATGTACATGTTGTTATAATGAAATTTTTTTTGCAAATGGATTTGTCTTATTTATTGAATGGTCTCTGTATTAACTGAAGCACTTGACATACCATATTGTTATACAATAATTATTTCACTTTGCAATAATTATTATTAGACAGAAGAATGTTGTTTGAGAGTCGGCCAACCATATGTTTCCCAAAAAAAAAGCAGCCTTACTTTTTAATTCTGATTATTTCAGAATTTAATGTAACTATTTGAGTTATGCTTGAAATTGACTCAAAAAATGTGAAATTTTAAAAATCTCAACCACTAATAAAATTCCGCTAGCTTCATCTGTACAAGTAACCAATTAGGACTCATAAATACACATTGAAATTTGGATGCTTTTTGAAGAACTGCTATACTATCACGGGAAAAGGTCTGTCATATGGGAGTGGATAGTCTTACTGTGTCAAGTTATTAACCCTCTGGAAAATGGTAAATTCTGTGCAGATGTATTTCTCTTTGCTTATTGAGCTACAAATGTTCTATTATCTTATTGTTTGTAAGTTTATCTATTAGAATCAATTGAAAATATAATTAGAATCTATTGATTAAGGTAGCTCTGCTTGATCATCTTTTGATTGATGATCTCTGAACTTAGGGCAACAAGAAAAAGATTTACAGATAATCTCGAAAGTTATACCTGGACCAAGCCAAACTTTAATCGAGCTCCAACTCAATAGTCGACACAGCATTTGTTAGAGCCCCCATACAGTCATGTTTTCAGTCAATGAGTTAGCCTTCAACCGATGTGCGAGGCTTGTCGGTTTAAAAAAAAAACTACATGAGATAAGGCAAACTCGACATAATAGTCATCGTATCAGGCTTTGACGTACACTCGCACAGATTAGAAGATGTGTCCTTGCAACTAAAAAAAACCTGACCCAAATTCGGGCCAGTCTAAAAAGAGAATTTTCAATTGCAGGATTGCTACTTGGGCCAACTAGTCAGTGCTAAAGGAATGACGACTGACCCTGAGAAAACAAGTTTGATGTTGGCTCACCTCTACGAGGTCAGGAAACTGTTAGGCTTTCCACACCAAGTAGGGTACTACTTTTAGTATACTTTGAGCAATGCTGCCACAGCATGGCAGTTGATTGGCCATTTCTCAAGTTGATGAGAAATGGCAACAAACGGCTAATTGGTCAAACAAATGGAAACATCAATTTAAAAACTGAATGAATGCATTTTGTCAGCATCTGTTCTGAAATACCCCAATCTGAACCAGTACTGAAAATATTAAGATAATGAACATAGATGGAAGTAACAGAAAAATGGGGAAGTGCTGTCCCAGGTTTAAAAAAAGAACTGCATTCAAAATGAGGCCGGTTCAAAACAGGCGTAGTGAACTTCCACTTCAGTAAGTATTTCAGTTCAGTTTACTTCACATAAAAAAATAAAATAATACAGCACATGGAAAGAGTGGTTTAAAACTGAGATAGTTCAGGATCAAGATCAAGAAACTATTTAGTTTGTGCCTTTACAAACAACAATTCTTGCTTTACACCCACCATGGTTTCTTTTACTGGCCACGTAGCAAAACAGCTATCTGACCGGTTAGCCAAGTCACTGAAAATCTATTCCAAATTCTGGAATACCAAAAAAACACCATATCAGGATTGTGTCACAGAAATGTGGATCAGGTAAACCGACCGTTTGTGAAGACTGCTAGCAGTGCAATCCCATTGAGCTGCAATACGGCAGATCTACTAAGAAAGAGCTATGAAAGGTCAGACCTTGCCAAGTACTATTGATTTAAACCTTACAGCACTATCAGATGTTACTAAAATAACACGAGAGGCGGCCGGTCACATGAGCAAACTCGCTCCTACCACAACAGCCAGAAGGTTGACCTAAAGCTACCTGAGACTACTTTAGGATTTTGTGACAAGGCTGAGTATAAACCTCAAGAACTGGCCTCAATGCAAGCAATAGGACAGAGAGATGTGGCCTACATGTACCAGTAATTCTTTGGGTAGAAAAACTAATCAAAGGCCACTTACAGCTAGCAAACTAAAAGCTTCAGTCACGGCACAATATCCGGGTGTGTCTCAAAGCATGACTAGATGAAACATTACTTGCCTAAACACATTCTCACAACAAGCCTTGATAGTACACAGTACGCCCACCTAGAGTTGGTAAAATACCCTTTTGACTAAATAAGATTCCTGCCCACTCTGGGGTGAGAAGGACAACAAACTGCCCACCCCTGAAATAGCCCCAGCCAAGATTGGTTGCAACAGTAAAGAGACTGTTACATGTTATGAAGTATGCCAAGTCACAACGTTTTGTGTATTGAAGACTTTAACCAAGACTGTACACAGGACAACTCTAGCAGAAAGTCGCGGTAGACTTGGTTGGGCTACTGTCAACATTACAAAAAACTTAACAAGTAGATATTTGTACTGACTGACCACTTTACCCAATTGCAGGACGAGTTGGCCTTCCCAAAAGCTACTGCACCTGCAGAGGCTATCACCTTAGATGTAAAAGTCTTGTTACACGGACTTTCCAGAGCAGGTTTAGATGAACTAAGAAATACAGTCTGCTAATGACTATGAGGCCAAGATGAGTAGCACAACAGACTCTCTAATCACTCAAGGCATACAGCGGCATACCTCGCAAGAAGTTGAAAGAAACAACCAACGTGCTGCTGCCCGGAAAAAAGTAATGACTGACCGACCAGCTGGAGTGCCATCTCGAACCCACAGAGGTTAGGCTCTATCGTAGATCTCCTTTACTCATTCATGGATATCACAAATTCAACTCACTCACAAAGGCTCAACCGGTCTATTGGTACATTGCCCAGCTCCTCAAGTGGCTGGAGGAGGCCCATTTCATTCCCAGACAAAAACAGATAGTCGAAAGTTAAAAGGAAACTGAAAAGTCAACCCTGGACTCTCCTAAAGATTGAGTATGGCTGGGAGACAAAAGAATAAAAAAGAAGAAACAACCGCAAGCTACAATCAAGTTTTTATGCACCATACCAACCTTGACCTACATGTAAGTTTACATGCCTGTTGGAATGCAACGGGCAATATTTTATTCAAAAAAGAAAATTATGTGAAACATCACTGTATCGGCACAGAAGAGTTTGGACAAGTGCCAGCCACCATTGAACGCTGCAGAGGTCCTAACCAGAAAATAGGAAGTAAACACCAGAGCAGAAGCAAGATCGAAGCTATCAAATTCAGCAACAGAGGCTACAATAAATCTAGAAATAAACCAAAGACTGAAATTTTGCTGGAAGAGGTTCTAACAAAATGGGAAAACAAAAGAGTCAGCGTTCTCAAGTAATCAGCCAGGGGTATATGTTCAGAGAAACCGGCACTAGGAGTTGTTTGGTGCAAACCTTGACCAGCTTGAATGGCTCAGCTGCTTGATTGATATACTCAGAAGTGATGTGTTTATCTACGATAACAGCCAAAATCAAGCAATCCCAGCAAATGAATAAAAAAATCCAAAAAGACACAAAGCCCTAAACCATAAGTAGGACTGTCATGATTTTAATTGAGAATCAATAAGCACATACTGTTCAAAAAACTTATCGAGATTAACAAGTATGAAATTTTTTTCAGCATTTCTACAAACCTGTCACCGCGACCCAGTAAGGTAAGATTAGCAATTTGCGTGAACATATGTATGTTAAAGCAGCTGGAGCGATTGAAAGAGAAGTGCTAGAGAGCCTTCTAAACTCGGACGAACAACCTGATGTCAGAACATTGACTAGTCAAACTTAGAGGAGGCAGTGAGATTTCACAACTATGGACTATGATCAGACCGCCTCTGTAAGTAACAATATTCCTATTAAAAGGGAGGCTTTTGTTTACCCACAACTGGTTGGCACTGCCAACCATTCAGAGGTGACCAAAAAAAGACAGTCTAAACTAAATCTAATAAATATTTATTAAAATCTGCCTACTAGCCAAGAGTAATCAAATATTTTATAATCAAGATCAACAAGAACTTCGGCATGTTGGAGGAGGTTGAGAAGGTCAAACTTGCTAAAACTGCTCAGATTTTCCTAATGATTGTAGCTGAACAAACTAAAGAGCTGACTATGGAGCTGAATTTGTCTCACAATGCGGCTAGAATTAAAGTCATTCGTAGAGCTAGAAAAGAACCGTAACCAGCCAGCCAACAACATTGTCATCAAGATAGACTGTTTTGTCTGCAATGCCACATGTTTCATTGCAACATTGCCTATGTATGATGTAATTTTTTTTTATTATCCACTTTTTATTTTGCACAGCTAAATGGATGGGCAGATTTGGTTCATATTATAGCAAGTATGGCCTTATTAGGGCAATGTTTAAATATAGCTATTTTTGATCAGCAGTTAATTTAAAAAAACTGATCTACTACTCTAAGTATCATCTAAACTCATTTAACATAGATGGGTGTTTATATATGTCTAATAAAATTTGACTTTTAATATTGAAACGATAAAGAGTGCTCAAAGTAACCATGCATTTACATGTAATTGTTTTTGTTGTATTTTTTTATAATTGCTAAAACAATATGAGTAGCTTGATGGTTGATTAGGCCCTTCAGAAAAAATTGCTTTTGAATAAATTCATTTATTCAACTTTCTAATGTAGAATATATAAGGCAAAAATTTTGGATTTACAAAAACAGAACATGCAATAATTATACAAATAAATTTTTTTTAATGTTCTACAGTATTGTAATACATGTAAATTGTTTTTCAAAGATTTGATGTTAGATTTTGCAAGTCATTCAGGTATTTATGTGCTCAGACAACTGTTATTTATATTTTGTGACCAGCTAGCGAAGCAAACATGAGCTTCAAACCGTTTCAGCGCAAGTTTAATGAGCATCAATTCAAATTATTCATAATATTCAGTGAATTATCAGATTTAAATGTTGATATATAGACTTCATGTTACCACAATTTATATCTGGTTTTTGTTACGCTATTACAGAAGAACTTACCCTGTATCTGATTGAAACATCATTTTATCACAATTTTTCGGTGTGATTCTAGAACAGAAGACGACGTGGCTCCTACAAACTTAGACCGTCTCTTATTATGTTGTACTTTTCGCTTTCTCAACAGACTTTCGCAAATCAATATTTGAGGGTTAAAATTTGTGGCGGAGGTGATGATGTCAGCGCTTCTCCTGGTGATGCAGGAATAGCACTACTAGAACAAGGCCAAGTGTCATGCCCACGTTTTGTCAATGGCTTTCCTGCATCAAGCTATGTGTATATATCATCGGTTTACCAGCGAGTAGGCACTGACTGTGAAGGAAGACCATCAATCATTGTAGAGTCAGGATATTATTGCGTGTGGATCCAAGGTGTTGGTGACATAATACAAATGGATGACACAAAAATGTATTTTGAATCTGGGCAACCAAATCATGTGGCCTACGCAATTGAGTTCTTTAACAGAGGTAAGTAACACATTAGAAACCAATTATTTTTGCTGACCTACATGCCAAAAACCCTCAAAGTTGCTTGTTATATTGTTGGGCTATTTTTAGCACATAATAGCCAAAAACTAAATATCGTAAAGTGTGTTTACAATTTTATTTTCACCACACAGTTAGCGTCATATAAACATGTATATAAGAGTTGTTACATTTTTCTGCACGGTATGCTGGGAACCTTTTGTTTAGAGTATCATTTAATGGGTAAATGTGATAATATCGGCTCGCTACGACTCCGGCTTGACTGGAGGTAAGGAGAAAAGTGCGAGACCAGGTAAGGAAGATCTTCTAGTGACTCGCTTACTGCTTGAAGTTCAGTAAGTAAGGCCGTGATTGTTTAGTCTCCTGATAAGTAATGACTTGTTAAAGAACCCACTGAACTAGAGAAGCATTAGTTCACCTGGTACCAGTGGTAAGTTAATATCATAGTGGAGTGATATGGTAATCTGATAGCGGAGTGTTAAGTTGACACATAGTGTCGGGATAAATTAACATCATAGTGTAGTGCTAAATTAATATGATGATACAGTGATAAGTCGAGGTGAGTATATTGAATTGTGTTAGACAATGCTGGAGTTTGTAGACGCTCGGCGAGGTGCATTGAGGTGTAGTGACTACCAATAGATACACGAACAAGTTTCAATTGACCGTTCCGTTATTATTTTTGTTCAGTGAATTCTATTTAATTTTTTCGAAATAATCCCACGACTAAACACAAGCGGAGCAATAGGTTGGGAGATTTATTAAAAATGTACATGTGCACACAACTCACGAAAATTATTCATTAACGGTCGTTGCAAACCCTTGTACGGAAATCTCATCAACAAATTTAACGATTTTTCTGTAAAATCGTTTAAGTATAACAGTGAAACAAAACACATATAAACTTATTTAAATATGTTACCAAGCCTTTGGAAGGTTACCATAATATCCTAAAACTAACCCATCTGATTGGATTATACATAAATAGACAGGTTAATTGGGCCTAAAACCGAAATAGAAACTTGAGAAGTCTTTTTTAATCAAAAGTAAGACCGGCCAACGAAACGCCAATAAAGTCGTGCGACAAATTGTATAACCACTATGTCATCCAAATTTCACAAGAAAAACGTACACATTTCACCAGTCAATAGCATTGTTTAATCGCCAAAGGTTTCTGTAATAAACATAGGCTGTTTGAGGCATAGACCAATTTACAGGTACGAAAATGTGGTACACAATTTATCAGCCTACGTTTTTTGTCCAATTACCAAAGGTTTTCTTAAATTATCTAGAACATTAGCCAGATTTTTTTACATCTTATCTACAAGCTAGGGCAAAGCTACATTGCCCCTTTGTGACAAGAATATTTCTTTATCTCATGCCAGTTTGCAGAAAACTTCCAGACGGGTGAATGCTTATGCTTGCTTTCTGTTACATATCGCGGTCAATACCATTCTACATTCAACGCAACCAACTTTCAAACTGTATATTACGCGACAGCTTACCATTTTACTTTTAATATTGCATTTCAAAAATATAATAAGCAAATTTCATTATTGCTGTTGTTAGTTAAATTACGTACAGTAGGTTAGGTCTACAGCTTGAATTAATATTTATTTTATTATTGTAAGACATAAGTTTGAGACAATAGTAGATTAGGTTTGATTTTCATACAACCTTTTATTTTGCATACTTGACCTTTTGAATTTAATTTCAAAACAACTTGACAACTACCATGGACATAAAATCTCTTAGAACACCACGTCGTTGCACTGGCCGTCTACGTGTCTCCCTATTGTTACGGAGGAGGTGAAATAGAAGGTCCTCACAGCAACCATCAACATCAAATGCTAATGTCCGACAACACGCTACTCAAACTAATAACAACAACTCATCAGATTCAGAGAATTCTTTAGTAGATGTTGTAGGTGATGTAAATGACATGGAATTGGCAGCTTTTTTGTTTCCAGATGATGATCATGATTTTATGGACATCGCCGACCATGAAAATATTGCACCAAATATTGCACAAAACCATGTTGCTCCTCCCAATGCTGCCCCCTCTATCACATTCCTCATTTTCAGTTTTTAGATTGCCCTGATTTTCAAAAACTCTGCAACAACTTTTTAGGCAGACTTGACAACAACATATCACAGCTCACATGTACTAGATGTAATGAGAAACATTTTATTACATACAATGCTCAATTACAACTATGTCATACATGCCAAACAGTTAGACCTGACACTGTTAATAAATTCAGTGTTTCTTATGATCTTAAATTTTAAACGATTTTAATTTAAATAATCATATGATTTTAAATTTACAACTTATGTACAAGCTAAGGCCAAACTACAATGCCCCTTTATGATGAGAAAATTTTATTATTTTTTTCCAGTTTGCAGAAAACTTCTACATTAGACACGTGAACGCTCATACTGGCTTTCTGTTAAAGATCGCTATCAAAACCATTCTACATTCAACGCAACCAACTTTCAAACTGTATATTACACAACAGCTTGCCATTTTACTTCTAAAATTGCGTTTCAGAGATATAATAAACAAATTTCCTTTTGTTAAATTATATACATTACAGTAGGTTAGCCTACAGCTTTAATTAATATTTATTTTGTTATTGTAAAACATAGATTTGAGATAGTAGTCTCTGTCAATTCCTGCTGATCGCTAATTTTTTAACAGCCAGCACAACCCTTTCTTTTTTTCATTATCACTTATTCCATTATCAGGTTGTGGGCTGTATGACAGGGGAATTGTTAGTATAGAATAATAGCTGGATCAAGGGTCAGTGCAAACATTTTTTCTAGCTTCCTTGTGCTAGATTTTTTGGCTACTGTTGTATTTGGTAGTTAGAAAAGGTTTAGCGAAGAGTTCACCATCTGTACAGGGATAAAGGCTTTTGAGATGGGTAAGCGGGAGGAGACGGTGGAAGAAGAGGTTCTCATAGTCCCCAACTTTACACTTAGGGCTCAATTACTGGCACTCCTAAAAGCCATAGGCCAAAGAGGGTAAGGAAACCTCAAGAACTAAGGGATTTCAGTTTAATAAACCAGACTCAACTTTCAACCAGGCTTGGGACCTGCTGATGGGGCATGATGAATAAGAGGAAAAGGTCTACGCCAAGACCCAAAAGTTTATTTCTGCAAAACAACTTGCTGGAGAAGACGACAGAGATTTTCTCTTTAGAGTTGAGCGGCTTAGTAGGCAGCTCGATTTTGGCATGATTGGTGATTCACAGACGAGCTTTGCTTTGGTCGTTGCCGTGAATGGACTAAGCGACATAATATGGAGTAGAGCTTTGATGGCCCAAACTAATTTGGATTGGAGAGGTTTAGAAACCTTCTCTGGACCAGAAATGTAGCACAAGAGGCCTCAAATATGCTAGCGCCAGAGCCTAGTTTTAATCGCCCTGTTTCTGCTCAACCTAGTGCGTCACCAAAAACAACAAGGCTAATCTCAGGGGCTAGTACCTTTTTGGATGCTGCAAGCATGGGGGCTACTGAACAGCTGCATGTCAAACAAGAGGTTGGTGAGGTACAACGGCAAGAGGTCCGAGACTGTCATCGAAAGAAAAGAGATAGTAGTGAGAGCTACAAAGCTTGACGATGCATTCGGTTTTACGATGACTACAGACGCAATTCTAACAGTCGTAAGGGTAGCCAAAAACGCTATGGGCATCATAATGGCTACAGGCACTGCTCTAGCAATTTTGAAGGTAGTCATGGAACACGCTATCACTAGCACCGTTACAGTCTTAGCAGTGACTCTGATGGCTAAAAAGACTGTACATACAGGAATAGTCATTGGATGAAGCAACATAGCTCTTCATACTAGAGAAGGGAGGACAGCTGCTAAGAATGTGGCTCAATACATCGCTTTGTGAAAACCTGCCCCATGTTAGATACAATAACTTTGAGAAACTTAGGCACATAGCAGGTGAGTGCCACAGGCCAAGCCGATGTCGTACATGTGATGACAATTATCACGCTGAAGGCGAGTGTCCCTTTAGATCAAGGAAAGACCGCTGTATTTATAAAAAAGGCTCATATATTTTCCAACAGAAACTCAGTTGACTAGCAGAATGATTGTGAGGGAGAGTTGCAGGCCCTCAGAGAACAGTGTGTTGCACTAGATAGATGGTGCAAGGCTGAACCAAAAGAACTTGAGAGACGAGAGAAAGAGCTCCATGCTGGGAAACAAGAGTACGAGAGAGTTCGTCCTTTCAGGGAGATTTTAGCTTCAGCTGACTTTCCTGGTTCCTGGGTAGCTGCATACACCCCCAAATCTTAAAAAAAATCTGTTGTTACCGTCTTGCCACCACCATCCTCCGCTAGGGACAGCAGTAAGGCATTAGGTGAGACTTAGCGACGAGAGATACCACCGCGTGAGCGAGGGTCTTTCATTGGATAGAGACAGCGGGGCATCACCAGCCACTGCCGGAGACCTCACAACAAGAGACCATGCTGAACAGGTGACTGTAGCCCAATACCTGCTTGCAGGAGACCATGCTAAACACGTGACTGTAACTGGATACCTTCTTGCAGGAAACTGTGCTGAACAGGCAACTTCAGTTAGAAACCTGCTCACGGGAGACCGCGCTGTGCTAATGAATGTATCCAAAAATTTTACTCTAGAAAGAGACTATGCTGAGCAGCCTGTAGCCGGTAGCCAGAACCATAGAATCCGCAGTCCATGGCCTGTCAAGAAAAAAAGCAAGGATACTGCGGATGAGGACTTGTTACTTGATCCAGGTGAAACTGCAGTTTGAACCTCAAAATAATGTCGGGAAAGACCCCAGACTCTCAACTCCTATTGAAGGGTAGTTTCCAGGATCTACTACAACCTTCACAAAAGCTTGCGTTTCTACAAATACTCGGAGTATCAGAGCATCTTAGAGGCTTAAGGTAGAATTACCAGGTTTTACTCAGAGACGCCAGGCTCTACGGTAAACCCCTGTTTTCCTATGTGCACCTAAGTGTGCAGGAGATCAGCAAATAGTCATTTACAGACTATACAGGCTGCAGAGGACTAGACCTCATGGAATCTCTCAGAATACAAATGAATATCTTTTGCCAGAAAGCCGCTTCCATCAAACAAAGAAAGATGTGATATTATCGGCTTGCTAAAACTCCAGCTTGACCGAAAGTAAGGATAAAAGCGCGAGACCAAAAAAGAAAGATCTTCTAGTGACTCGCTTACGGCTTGAAGCACAGTAAGTGAGGACTTGTTTGTTTTGTCTCCTGATAAGTAACGACTTGTTAAAGAACCCACTGAGCTAGAGTAGCATCACTTCACACTAACCAAGTAGTTTTGTATACTTAGAGTATATTTTTCAAATGAAAACTTGTTAAATAATAAACTTTTCCAAATAAAATGAGACATATTGTTAATTATATTCACAGTCTTTCGTGAAAAGTTCAAGTCAATTTTTATTAACATGTAAACTATAAATATGATAACAGAAACAATTTAATCTAGTTATTACTAAAATTTACTGCCAGCGCAAATCAATAGACTGATATAGAAAATTTTTCAAGTCAAGAATCATGTGATTTTTTGCGCTGTAGATATATATAATTAAAAAAGTTGGGAGTAAAGTAGTTTTTAGTAAAAGCACAATAAACCTTTTTTGTGCAATGCTTCACTCTCTTCTGGTCCGTTTGACCAAAATAAAAGGCTGTAATGCCAAGCTTGCAATAGGCTTGATGTTTTAATCTTGTGATTTAGTGTTAGGAGTTACCGATAAGAAACATCCTAGCTAGTCTGGAATTACAAGACAACTCTTTCCTTTCGTTCAATGTGCTCCAGTGTGGTTTGTAAATAACAAAGTATGTTTCTAGTAAACATAGTTTGCATTGTTCTGCTTGGTTGGTATAGGGTGTGATTGGGCTATTATTTTCCATGCTACATTGCATGCTGAGTTGCGGTCTACCAACTTCCAAATGTGATTGCTCAGTTCCATGTGGTGCTAATTGCTTTTGTGGTTAAATGAAACTATATCATTGTTTCATCTGGTTTTAAAGTTGGTTGTGCTAAGTCGTACATACAATGCAAGCAACAATAACTTCCAAAACAACAGAACTTACACAACAGAAAAGGAAACGAGGAAAGAAGTGGCTACTTCAGACAAAAAAACAGTTATCTTTTAGAATGCAAATGCCGAGCTAAGAGTGTAATATATCAAAGGACAGTAAATAACCACATGGACAACCACAAAGCAACCTACATAAAACTTTGCCGAACAGAATTTAAATCCTGATATGGCAATCATAAAGCTTCGTTTAACTACAAAAACAAACAGCAACACACAGAGCTGAGCAATCACATTTGGAAACTGAAAGACAGCAACTCTGAATACAATATAACATGGTAAATATTAGCTTAAACACAACCATGAACATGTACAAAGAAAATGATGCAAAGTATGTTACATGTATACATATATACATACAGTATACTATTATATACATTGAATCCTCGAAATACTACTGCCGGGTGTGGTGACTTTTTGCCTAACTAATTGGGACATGGTGATGTGTTCACCACGTCATTCTAATCCATTTTTCCTATAGGATTTCAAAAATATTTCTGCCCGAGTAAAAATTTGGCAATCAATGTGCTTATTACGCTGATCATAAAAACTAGACACAGTAATACTGTTTGTGTAAAAAACTTTCACAATGCCTGAGAAAATACATGACTGAAATTTTCAGTTCAGCCTTTTCATCAAAAAAATGATGATATTTTTTCTCTAAAGATTGCAGCAAAGTTGGAGTTGTGGTGTCTGCGGTCCACAGAAGTTCGGTGGCCAAGCAACTTCTCTTAACCTGTCAACAAAAATTCACTTCATTACGTACTGAACGGAACATTTTTGAGAAAAGTATCACTCAGGCTTTTTTGGTAAATTAGGTTGAAAAAGGTTTTAATTAGACAAGCTAAAATTTACAGTAAAACAAAACCGGAAACTTATAGTTAATACAATTTTAAGAACAATGTGTTACAGTTCAGTAATATGAATAAAAATACATACTAAAACTGAGCTTTGTGTGCCCGTACACATGTGAGTGTGTGTGTTTAATAGACTTAATTGATTTAGGTTAAATTTCAAATCGTTGTTGTACGTATGTCTGCCTAAAAATTAAAAACTCACTTTCAGTACATAATTCACATAGCATATTGTAATGCTACACTTAAATTCTGATCATAACTAACAAACACACAAATTACTTTAAATGTACTTTAGGTAACTATGGTTACTAATGTTACAATACTACATTACTTGTTAGTAATGTGTACATTATTTATGAATGGTTGCACTATATAAGGACGATGGTGGTTATACACATCCATCTGATATTTTCACCATACTGTTCCAACGCTGATAAAAAATTAAATTGTATCCTGAGGGCGCACTTTAATAGTTTATGCATGTATAAAACTTCATTCTTTTGTTGATTACTACTGATATGCCTTTTTTTAAATTTAGGCTTCCTTATATATAATAAAAATTTCAGATGACGGTCGCTGTTTGCATATATCGCCAGATACAGCTTAATTAGCAGATATTAGGAATTTGAAATATGAGACATCGAACTACCTCAACATTTTGTTATAAAATATAAAGCTTAATTAACACACTAAAATATGACACACTAAAATCTAAGACAGTTATTATAAAGGTAGCCAATCCAAAACATGTGTTAGTTACATAAAAATAGAAGCAGCATAGACGAGCACAATAGAATGATATCAAGTGAAGTATTTACCTTTAGAGTGTGCAGAATTGAATAAAGAGAGCTGCAGTCAACTATTTTCACACACAAAATTTATAAAGTACGATTTCAAGTTCATTTTCCAACAAACGCCACTAGTCATTTTAGAAATATTTTTAACTTTCAGCAAGTCTCCAAAATTGGGAGTGACTTTCATTGGTAAGGTTTTTTATTCATTATGTCAAACATTTCAGATCACAGTTACTAAATATTCGTTTGTGCAACAGCGCTCTTGAAAAAACAAAAAGTCAACTGCACAACACACTTAACCAATCGGGTGCTATCTTCAAACTTGTACACAAATGCTTATTTTACTCGTGTTCAACTTTACATTTCCGTCAATCTACAATGACTCAGAATCTATGAAACTTAATGACTGATGGCAAGCGTATTTAAATGATTGTGTTAAAACGTATACATGTAACTGCAAAATCGCACAAATTTTAGGCAAAATTTTTAAATACCTGGAATGAGTTTTCAGATTTTGTTACAACTTCTTAAGCCTAAGTTGCATGACAATACAACTATTATAGTCATAGTGTTATAACTATATATTTATGTACATCAACAGAATGTTAAGAGAAAACGCGTTGTTGCTTGGTTGTTGGGTATCAAACCATTAGAAATGTGATCTCTTGCATAGGTCAATGAATTAAAATTGTTTGATTCTATAAACCACATATTTTTCTATTGTTCTTGTTAACAAAACTTTGTTAAATGAATTTTAGTTTAATCTACAGATGTTACTTTGTTGGACCACTTATTTTCATTCCTTTTATAATAATAAATATAGATAAGTTATATTTTGCATCGGGCAAATATATTTTGTTAGTTGATCTTTCATTTTTTTAGAGCCCCAATTCGGATTTGTTTTATATTTTATTTAAATTACCCAAACTTGCATTATTTTGATTTAGTTTGTTCCTAACTGCTTTCACCTTGTCTTATCAGTTCTAATAGAAAAGTAATATTGATAACAATTATGCATGAATGACTTTTAACCTAAACAACTGTGCTCTGTTTAAAAAAAACAAATCATTGGCAGTCGTCATTACATGGTGTGCATTTACATCAACTAATACATATGCTATTAGGTATATTTTGCTGGTTAAATAATTTTGATCGTGTATTTTTAATTTGGGCTCAATAAACCAAGTAATAACAAAACAAGAACAAAAACAGAATGTCAAGATTGAAAAGGAAATAAATTGACATCAAGCACTTGGCGCAATGAATGATGAGACAATCAAAAAGTTAATAATCCATAAAAGCACTTTAGCAACAAAAGTTAAACTAACTACACTAAATAAGTTGCTGTGGTGTTTTATAGCTTTGAATAGAGAAAGCTATATAAAATTTCATTATTACAACTTGTTACTATTAATTTTTCAGTGGTTCCTTGCAACACAGAACACGAAATATTATCTGAAGAGCTTGAACACGGAGTTTTCGTTGCCTCTTTAGGTCAAAACCAAGGTGACCGGGCCCAGAGTTGCTCTCTGATTTTGTATGGCAATATAAAAATGATAGAAATAACAATTCTTGCTCGACCATCTGTTGCGAAAGGGTTCAAATTTGAAAGAAGGATTTTCAAGGCTAGTGATGAATATGGTTCCTCTGTCAAGCTACTTGTGGATAACAGAATGAGGCTGGTGTATGTAGATCCTACACCTTTACCTGATATTTTTGTCATGAATTTTAAAGGTAAGATGGTTTGGTGTGAGAAATTTTTTATTTTGAATGTAGTCATCATGTACATTAGATGTGTACAGACTTAATTAGGTTGACAAACAATTACGTAAAGGAAGGTAATACCTAAATAACATGATAAAACATTTGATCAATAGCCTTATTGCTGACTTGAAATATCATTCGATAGATGTGTTTATACCTTACCTCATGAAAAAGTTATAAAAGTACAAACAAACATGAATAACTTAAACTTCATTGGACCAAGCAAAAGTTCTCGAGTTAACAGCATTCAAGTATATCGAAGCACTGTCACAAGTGCATGTATTATCAGTAGACATGAGTACACAAATACAAACTATATATAAATCAAAAAGCATACATGTAGATTGCTTGTTGCAAGTTGAAGGGCCTGTCATAAAAAGTTTAGAAAGTTTCTATCAGAAATTACATATATTTTTCCATCACTTGCGATTTGTTGGCTGTCTTTGGTGTTGAGACTGCTAGGCCATTTTCAGACTAAAGTTGGCAGAATGTCACTAATTACGGTTAGTGTATTGTGGCTACGCTCAGATAAAGTACATCTTTTTTTCTGAGCACTTTAACCAAGATTTATGTTGCTGAATTTACTTTAAGTTTACTTATCCAAAGGTTACTACGCTTGTTCTTGCTTTAGATGGCCATCGCAATGCGGATGTTTGGTAAATATTGATTTTTGCATTCCTTTAGAAAAGTTCTTAACGAAAATATTTAGTTAGTGGTGAGAATAATTACCCCTAAGAACTACTAAAACTTGATGTTTATCTCTATGGCTAAGAAAAAAGTGATATTCTAAAGTCATAACAACCGTCTCGGTAGCCGATCTGCAAAAAACTGTTCAAGTTCACGATGCTAAGTTTGAGTAAAGAAAGTTATCATTGCGTGGAAACGTACCGGACATATCCGTTCTAGTTAATAATGTGTTCAAACTGTCCGTGGATGAGTTATTACTGTTTGATTGTATATATACAAATATATGCATAACGTAAAGAGTAATATGCTGCTACTATTATTATTACATTATCCACTTGCTAAGGAAGTTTCTAGTTGTATATATGCCTGACCTAGTAAATTATATTGTATAATAGGTGCATACATCTCTGACCTAAAAAAAACATTATATAAATTAATACACATAGTAAACCTGTACCAAAAAAGACTTCAATTTTCATACTATGTTAATTTGTATTATATGTACTTGGGACATTGTGTTTTATAATATCAAATGGCAGTATGCTACTTGTCAATCCAAAATTGTGACATTCTTGAGAAAGGCTTTAAAATTAAGATGCCCTTTAGAGGTGTTTCATCATGAAATATAAGATGTGATTGTTATGCTCATCACTGCACGCACAACCACATACACTCTCTTCCTATTTTTTTCTGACTAAAATGCTTGTTTAAGAATGCATTGCTATCAAAGGTGACACTCGTTAAATTTAGGACTTTTAAGCATTCCACATAAATTGTGTGCTGAAGACCTAGTAACAGTTAATTAACGGTTTTACATTTATATCAGTTAGAAATTTACAGTGCAGAATTTTTTTTTAAATATTATTTTAAAAATCTAGGAATTAAACATGTAGTCTTACCCTATCATCTGGAGGCAGCCTAAAACTCTACAAATAGGTAACTTGGTAGCAATCAAGTCTA
This sequence comes from Watersipora subatra, assembly GCF_963576615.1. Taxonomy (NCBI): domain Eukaryota; kingdom Metazoa; phylum Bryozoa; class Gymnolaemata; order Cheilostomatida; family Watersiporidae; genus Watersipora; species Watersipora subatra. The sequence goes on along the minus strand of NC_088715.1, from coordinate 41,582,730 downwards.
AGCAACCATAGAGTAGATTATTGTACTGCAATATTACGCGGCCTTTTACTTTGGTATGCACTAGATGTCTTACCAGAGACCACTGCATGTTATATGGACTGGACCTATATATAAAAAGGCGAGATGACAAACAGTAAGCAGAGCAACAAGATGCCTCATCTCAAGTAGTTACTTCTTTGCACACACTGTCGGCGGCATCTATATATATATATATATGTATATATATATATATATACATATATATATATATATATTCATGTATATATATATATACATGTATATATATATATATATATATATATATATATATAAGTACAAAGACGAAAAAGATTTTAGCAACAGTTTATTACTTAAAGTTTCATGATGCAAAATGATGTTAAGTTTGCACCAATCTTCTGTTTCCATAGTCAGTTCACTCTCTAATAGTGCTCAACAAAGGTAGGAGCGTATTTACAGATAATGGTTGAGACTTCACTGATATAGTGCTCAAGGTGGTCCACCGAGCCTGTATAAGTACAAAGACGGAAAAAGATTTTAGCAACAGTTTATTACTTAAAGTTTCATGATGCAAAATGATGTTAAGTTTGCACCAATCTTCTGTTTCCATAGTCAGTTCACTCTCTAATAGTGCTCAACAAAGGTAGGAGCGTATTTACAGATAATGGTTGAGACTTCACTGATATAGTGCTCAAGGTGGTCCACCGAGCCTGTATAAGTACAAAGACGGAAAAAGATTTTAGCAACAGTTTATTACTTAAAGTTTCATGATGCAAAATGATGTTAAGTTTGCACCAATCTTCTGTTTCCATAGTCAGTTCACTCTCTAATAGTGCTCAACAAAGGTAGGAGCGTATTTACAGATAATGGTTGAGACTTCACTGATATAGTGCTCAAGGTGGTCCACCGAGCCTGTATAAGTACAAAGACGGAAAAAAGATTTTAGCAACAGTTTATTACTTAAAGTTTCATGATGCAAAATGATGTCAAGTTTGCACCAATCTTCTGTTTCCATAGTCAGTTCACTCTCTAATAGTGCTCAACAAAGGTAGGAGCGTATTTACAGATAATGGTTGAGACTTCACTGATATAGTGCTCAAGGTGGTCCACCGAGCCTGTATAAGTACAAAGACGGAAAAAGATTTTAGCAACAGTTTATTACTTAAAGTTTCATGATGCAAAATGATGTTAAGTTTGCACCAATCTTCTGTTTCCATAGTCAGTTCACTCTCTAATAGTGCTCAACAAAGGTAGGAGCGTATTTACAGATAATGGTTGAGACTTCACTGATATAGTGCTCAAGGTGGTCCACCGAGCCTGTATAAGTACAAAGACGGAAAAAGATTCTAGCAACAGTTTATTACTTAAAGTTTCATGATGCAAAATGATGTTAAGTTTGCACCAATCTTCTGTTTCCATAGTCAGTTCACTCTCTAATAGTGCTCAACAAAGGTAGGAGCGTATTTACAGATAATGGTTGAGACTTCACTGATATAGTGCTCAAGGTGGTCCACCGAGCCTGTATAAGTACAAAGACGGAAAAAGATTTTAGCAACAGTTTATTACTTAAAGTTTCATGATGCAAAATGATGTTAAGTTTGCACCAATCTTCTGTTTCCATAGTCAGTTCACTCTAGTCGTCTTTGTACTTATACAGGCTCGATGGACCACCTTGAGCACTATATCAGTGAAGTCTCAACCATTATCTGTAAATACGCTCCTACCTTTGTTGAGCACTATTAGAGAGTGAACTGACTATGGAAACAGAAGATTGGTGCAAACTTAACATCATTTTGCATCATGAAACTTTAAGTAATAAACTGTTGCTAAAATCTTTTTCCGTCTTTGTACTTATACAGGCTCGGTGGACCACCTTGAGCACTATATCAGTGAAGTCTCAACCATTATCTGTATATATATATATATATATATATATATAGCGAATTGAGAGTTGACTAAAAAAGCTTTATTACTACTAGTTTAATATACATAGTGAAATATGTATTAGAAATTAATAGTAATAAAGCATTTTTAGTGAACTCTCACTTCGCTATATTTTAGCTATTGCTTTAAGTAATTGGGCACTATGTTAGAAAAAGTTTTGAAATGACATTCTATTCTATATGTATTTATATATATATAAATAACAACATGTATTTATATATATATAATTGAAGCGATCTTATAAAATGGTAAAATCATTTTATAACTTAAAGTTTCATGTTTAAAACAATCTTCAGATCTAATCTAAAGATTAGACCTGAAGATTGTTTTAATCATGAAATTTAAAGTTATAAAATCCTTTTACCATTTTATAAGATCTCTTCGATTTTACAGATAGCTCAGCGTATGCTTCGAGCACTCTACAGCTTACGCTGGTACCAAAATTATATGAAAAAAATTTTTTCCTCACCCAGGATACCCCTTATGGGTAGTAATTTTCGCTCTAACTCGGGTCTCCTACCAGAGACCTGAGAGTTTGAACACTCGCCTCAAGATTTTAGCTGTTCCCAACAGCGCACTTCTCTGCAACTCACCTGAGTTGATTGCTGTTGGTATTTGGGTAAGCCACATTATATGCGCCGGTGTTATTTTGCCCAGTGCTCCAATGACTACTGGGACTACAGTTGTTTTTACATTCCAGCATTTTTCAATCTCTTCTACAAGAGAGATATATTTCTCTACATTTTCTTTTTCTTTGCTGGCTATATTGTAGTCAATGGGTACTGCTATATCTATTATAGTAGCCCTCTTGTTCTTGTTGTCCACCACCACTATATCTGGTTGGTTTGTGGGACATGCTTGTCAGTCCGGATGTAGAAGTCCCAGAGGATTTTAGCGCGGTTGTTGTCATTCACCTTACCAGGAGCTTCCCACCAGTGTTGTGGTTTATTAAGGCCATACTCGTTACATAGACTTCTATACACAACACATGTGACATGATTATGCCGCTCAGTGTATGCGTTTTCTGCTAGCTGCTTGCATCCACTGATGATGTGTTGGATGGTCTGAGGTGCATCTCTGCACAGTCTGAATCTAGGATCATCTCTAGTGTGATAGACTTTTGTTTGGAGCTGCCTTGTTAGGAGCACTTGCTCCTGGGCTGCAATGATTAGCGAACCTGTATTGGTCGTTAGGTTTCCGTTTTTCAGCCACATATATGTCTGGTGAAGATCGCCAACCTTAGATATTTGTCGGCGGTAAGCACCATGAACAGGTTTCGTGCGCCCGTCATTTTTTTCATCATCATGGCGAAGATCCATTGTAAGAGCAGCCGATTGAAATTCACCTAGGAATTTACCTGACGTGGCCATAGAGGCGGCATTGGCTTTAATGCTTTGTTCCTTTTCTTTAACTCTCTGCTGTAAACTTTTGAGTACCCTACCACCATCTTTCCTATCAAGGTACAATCTAGTAGTGTCAGATTTTGGGTGGAGTGCTCCATGCATGGTCAGCAGTTTACGAGTTGCTACATATGTTTTCTTGATGGCTTTCTCAGTCCACTCTATTATGCCTGATAGATATCTTATTACTGGCAGTGCGTAGGTATTTATTGCCATGACTTGGTTCTTGGCATTGACCTGGCTTCGTAGGACCTGCCGAAGGCTATTCTTGTATTTGGTAATGGCTTTGTGACGTACCTCGTCTTCGTGGTGGATGTTGCTTTTATAATCCCCAAGTACTTGTACCCTTCTTCTATATATTTGATAGAACCATTTGGCATTCTTAGGCCATCTGTGAGCATAGAATGGTCTTTCTTAAGAATTAGCCTTGCACATTTCTCAATACCAAAGGTCATTCCGATGTCCTTGCTGTATACCTTAGTGAGGTGTATTAGCGAATCAATGTCCTTTTCTTGGTTAGCGTACAGTTTGATGTCATCCATGTAGAAGAGGTGGTTTATCTTGGTGCCACTCTTAAACTGGTACCCGTATTGAGTCTCCTCTAGCATACTAATTAGAGGGTTTAGGCATATGCAGAAGAGCAGCAGTTATTGGGAGTCACCTTGATAGATGCCTCGCTTAATTTTTACACTCGCCAGCTTTTTGCCATTAGCCTCCAGTTCCGTCTTCCATTTGGTCATTGACATCTTTATGAATGCCACGAGAGGAGCGTGAACATTGTACATATTGAGGCACTCAAGTACCCAACTATGGGGAATTGAGTCATAGACTTTTTTATAGTCAATCCAAGCCATGGCAAGATTGGTTTGCTTTCTCTTGCTGTTTTGACAGACCGTTCGGTCTACAAGTAACTGATGTTTGGCTCCTCGGGTGTTGCGCCCATTTCCTTTCTGAGCACTGGTCATATAGTGGCTCATGTGCTCTTCCAGATTGCCTGCAACTATTCCTGGGAGCAGTTTCCAAGTGGTGGGCAAGCACGTTATTGGTCGATATTTTTTGAGAAACTGCCCCTGCTTTGAATCTTTTATCAGAAGTACAGTTCGTCCTTTCGTCAGCCATTCTGGATGGTCACCTTGTTTTATTGGGCATTCCATCTGCTTGGCCATTCTAGTGTGAACTTATGTCATTTTCTTCAACCAGAAGGCTTGAATCATGTCATGGCCAGGTGCTGCCCAGTTCTTCATACGCTGCACTCTACACTTGATGTCCACTTCGCTGATGGTGAGTCTTTGCTGAGCCACAGTGTGTTGATGGCTCTCTTTAAGCCTCTTCAGCCAACTAGCAGTGGCGTTATGAGTAGTCTTTTTGTCCCAGATGCGCTTCCAGAACTTTGAAGTGCTAGATCGGGGAGGCTCTGACATTGGCCTCTGCAGTTCACCTTGGAATTAGGAATACAATCTAGATGGATTATTGATAAACAGTTTGTTCATTCTCTTGTTATCCTGCTCTTTGATGTACTGCTTCAGCCGTGTCAAGAGTGCTACTACATGTAGCTGCTGTTTGGCAGATTCTCTAGAGCTTCTATTGTGGCTTCCCTTTTTGAATGCTTCAAACTGTGGTTAGATCTCTCACTGAGCCTACTAACTTTCTTGCTCAAGTCTATGATTTTATTTTGCAGCCTCAGTTGCCAGAATGAAATGGCTAGAAGCCTTGTTGACAGTGGCTTAATACCCATCTCCTCCAAGATGACGGTTGCTGTACTGTAGATTAGGGCATTAGTCTCACTAATCGAGCCAGTTGAGATCGACTCCAGTGCCAAGTTAATGTCTTATAACAGCTTATTAGGTATAGCCTTGCTAACATTTCATAGTGGTATCCTGCTTCCATAATCATTAGCAGCAGGCATCTTGTTGATGATATTTTCCGCAAGCTCTTTTGCCCTTGGGTCAAGGTTCAAGAGCATGTCTTCTTCAACCAGTGAGTCAACACACGATTGTGTATGTGTGACAGTGTGTGTTGATATGCACTCCACGTTGGTCGAGGTTACTTGGATGAACTGTTCCCTAATTTCATCTACCTCAAGTTCTGATATGAGGTGCCGCTTAATTATGTTACTCCTCTGAGCTACAAGTTGCTTAGCGGTTAGTGGCAACTCAGGGCGCATGTTTGTTCAAAGTTGATGCATCCTTCCCATGTAGCCCCACTTTTGAGGTTCACTCATAAAGTAGCACTGCATGAGGTCTATGTTATTAGTCCGAGTCCATTTCATCCGTTTTGATCCGGTAGCCCATTTTTCACTGCCTTGTCCTGGTTCCTATATATATATGTATATATATATATATATATATGTATATATATATGTACATATATATATATGTATATATATATATGTATATATACATATATGTATCTACATATATGTACATATATACGTACATATATATATACGTATATATATGCACATATATACATATATATATATATATATATATATATATATATATGTATATATATTTAAATACATATATATATAGACAGATTGCGCAGCTGGTAAGGTATCGGGACAGTGATCATTAGGCCCTCGGTTAAAACCCCAACAACTGCACTTTTTTGGCAGTCCCTAGCCAAGACAATTGCTTGTATAACATCTACAACCTCTATAATGATTGTAATAACCAAAGCCATGCCGGCTCGGACCTCGCCGGTCAACCAAAGTCCGCGCTGACTCTAGCTGAACTAGAACAAAGCAGTGAAAAGTGGGCTACTGGTTCAAAACGAATAAAATGGACTCGAACTGATAACATGGACCTCAAGCAGTGCTACTCTATGAGTGAACCTTAAAAGTGGGGCTACATGGGAAGAATGTGTCAACTTTGAGCAAACATGCGCTCTGAATTGCCAGTAACCGCTAAGCAGCTTATAGCTCAGAGGAGTAACATATTCAAGCGACATCTCATATCGGAACTTGAGGTAGATGAAATTAGGGAACAATTCACCCAGGTATCCTAGACCAACAAGGAATGCATATCAACACACAATGTCACACATGCACAATCTTGTGTTGACTCACTGGTTCAAGAATACATGCACTTTAACCTTGACCCAAAGGTGAAGAAGCTTGCAGAAAATATCATCAAAAATATGCCAGCTGCTAATTTTTATGGAAGCAGGTCCCACTACAAATAGTTAGCAAGGCCTAAGAAGCTGTTAGAAGACATTTTCTTGGCACTGGATTCGATCTCAACTAGATCGATCGGTAAAACTAATGCCCTAATCTTCAGTGCAACAACCGTCATCTTGGAGGATATGGGTATTAAACCAATGCTAACAACGCTTCCAGCCATTCCATCCTGGCAGCTGAGGCTAAAAATAAGATCAAAGACTTGCACAAGAAAGTTAGTAGGTTCAGTGAAAAATCTTACAAAAGTTTGGAGCTTCCAATAATGGAAGCCGCAATAGAAGCTCAGTATGCAAAGTGCCTCAGTACGTACAATGTACACCCTGCTCTTGTGTCATTCATCAATACGTCAATGACCAAATAAAACACGGAACAAGAGACTAATGGCAAAAAGCTGGTGAGTGTAAAAATTAAGCGAGGCATCTATCAAGGTGACTCCCAATAACTGCTGCTCTTCTGCATATGCCTAAACCCTCTAATTAGTATGCTAGAAGAGACTCAATACGGGTACCAGTTTAAGAGTGGCACCAAGATAAACCACCTCTTCTACATGGATGACATCAAGCTGTACGCTAACAAAGAAAAGGACATTGATTCGCTAATACACCTCTCTCAGGTACACAGCAAGAACATCGGAATGACCTTCAGTATTGAGAAATGTGCAAGGCTAATTCTTAAGAAAGACCATTCTATGCTCACAGATGGCCTAAGAATGCCAAATGGTACCATCAAATATATAGAAGAAGGGTACAAGAACTTGGGGATTTTGCACAGCAACATCAACCACGAAGTCGAGGTACGTCACAAAGCTATTACTGAATACAAGAGTCGCCTTGGGCAGGTCCTACAGAGCCAGCTCAATGCCAAGAACCAAGTCATGGCAATAAATACCTACGCACTGCCAGTAATAAGATATTCAGCAGGCATAATAAAGTGGACTGAGGAAGCCATCAATGAAACAAATATAGCAACTCGTAAACTGCTGACCATGCATGGAGCACTCCACCCAAAATCTGACACTACTAGATTGTACTTTGATAGAAAAGATGGTGGTAGGGGACTCAAAAGTTTACAGCAAAGAGTTAAAGAGGAAGAACAAGGCATTAAAGCCCATGCCGCCTCTATGGCCACGTCAGGTAAATGCCTAGGTGAATTTCAATCGGCTGCTCTTACAATGGATCTTCGCCATGATGATGAAAAAAATGACTGGCGCACGAAACCTGTTCATGGTGCTTACCGCCGACAAATATCTAAAGTTGGCGATCTTCACCAGACATATATGTGGCTGAAAAACGGAAACCTAACGACCAATACAGATTCGCTAATCATTGCAGCCCAGGAGCAAGTGCTCCCAACAAGGCAGCTCCAAACAAAAGTCTATCACACTAGAGATGATCCTAGATTCAGACTGTGCAGAGATGCACCTCAGACCATCCAACACATCATCAGTGGATGCAAGCAGCTAGCAGGAAACGATTACCCTGAGTGGCATAATCATGTGGCGCGTGTACTGTATAGAAGTCTATGTAACGAGTATGGCCTTAATAAGCCACAACATTCGTTTGAAGGTCCTGTTGAGGTCAATGAAAATGACCTTGCTAAGATTCTCTGGGACTTCTACAGCCGGATTCACAAGCATGTCCTAGCAAACCAACCAGATATAGTGGTGGTGGACAAGGAAAACAAGAGGCCTATATTAATAGATATAGAAGTACCTAATGACTACAATATAGCCAGTAAAAAAAGACAAGTTAGAGAAAGATCTCCCTCTTTGAGAAGAGATTTAAAGATGCTGGGATGTAAAAACAACTGTAGTCACAGTCGTCATTGGGGCACTGAGCGCAATAACACTGGCGCATAAAATGTGGCTTGCCTAAATATCAACAGCGATAAACTCAGGTGAGTTTCAGAAAAGTGCCCTATTGGGAACAGCTAACATCTTGAGGCGAGTGCTCAAACTCTCAGGTCTGTGGTGGGAGATTCGAGTTAAAGCAGAAATTGCCACCCATACGAGTTAACCGGGGTGAGGAAACAATTATATATATATAATAAAAATACATATCTATATACATATATTTCTCCAAGTCCGTGTGTTGTAATTCCGTCTGTTGGAAATCCGGCTATAGCTATTATTACAAAAGCTGAGCAGGACAACAATGCAGAATGGTAAGTCATGGCTTAACATCATTGGAAGCTTAACCTTATTAACTAGCTTAGTGGAGTTTCCCATTGGCATTATGCCAGGCTACTAGCTTGAAAGGCACAGTTGTTTGACAAAGTTTTAAAACCTTCACAGTTGTTTTTATTTTTCTCTTAATTAATTTCAACTACATGACACACTTCTCTCATGATATGTACTTTGAAAGTTGTACTGGCAAATGTTGTTATATGTTAAATACAAATCAATTTTCTGTCCAAAGACTTTTCTATTACACATGCAACGCCGGTAGGCACAGCTAGTATATATATATATATAAATATATATATATATTCATATATATAAATATATATATATATAAAAGTTATATTTTAGTACATATGGTTTTATATAAATATATTAAATTGTATCATACTTAGAACTACAATAATAGTGCTCAACATAGGAAGGAGCAGTATAAATTTGGAAATTAAATAGTTCACTTATCTTTTCAGCTAGTGATAGTTTCCTGCTAGTGCATTCTTCCGGCTGTAGGCTTCAACTGGCAGTTGAAGTTTACAGCCTGAAGAATGCGCTAGCAGGAAACTGTACAGGGAAATCACAATAGCATCATCAAATGCTATTGTGACTTCGCAATAGCGTCTAAGGATTACTGCATGCATTATGAAACTTTTAGTCATAAATTGTAGCTAAAAAAAATTTTCCATCTTTGTATATATATATTTCTCAATGTTTGTGCATGTATTTGTGTATCTGTGGATGTGATTGTCCAGCCCTAGCTAATAAAATCTTGAAATTAATACTATCCGTGATCTGATAGACTTGAACTCACAGTCACTGTCGCTGCAAGTTTGAAATCTAGAGGCTCTACCGCTGAGTCACAGAATACCTAATGATGTATGCTGCTATCGTTGTGATTTTATGCACACATCGTTAACTGTATATTTTATATTCATCATAATTACATACCTTATACTCGAACATAGTAGGGTTGCTCTAAGTAAAACAGTAAAACTTGTTTTATTCGTTACACGGTAAAGGTAGTGCTAATATCACTCATCACTGCCAAAACATTTTGTAACAAATTCTGGACATGAATAAAAATCAGTATGTTAAAATATTCCACCATTTTATGGCACATACATGTATAATTAGCTAGTAATTTTACTGAGTGATGTTAGCAAAAGGAAAACATAAACGTGTTTTTATAGGCAATAGGTTTAAAATTTGCATTTTAACAGAGCACCTTTAAAAATGCCAAAAAATGTAGACTTTATCTAGCCAGAAAAGTAGAGGTGAAGACCTGGACTGCATTGACAAACACAGGCGATTGTTGACCAATTGATGTTGAGTACAGCCTAAGTCATCCTTAACTGATGGGTTGTCTATGGTGATTGTTTGCCTCTTAGTGTGCTAAAAAGCTACTAGTGGGAATTTGGTGACTAATGCTTTCGTTATAACAGGAACAGTAATTAGAAAGTTGAAGTCACATTATTTACTACTGTTTCAAGGGCAACTATTGTTCATATTGTATTCAGGGTTCAGCTCGTGTCATCAAAAAAAAAAAGTTTTGTCCCAATTTACCATGAAATTTAGTGGTCCAATATTTTAAAATATAATCCAATTAGCTAAAAAGCTGAAAATGAGGCATAAAAAAGATTTATGAATATTTCAAGCAGTTAATTAATAAAAAAATTTTCATTTTCGAAATTTGAGAAAACTTACAATCTCTTACAAGCTGCTCTGGCTCTCTATTCAACTTTTTATGATATCCTGTTTTACCATGTGTGCCTAAATGTATTCACATGCATTTACAAAAAATTTTAAACAGGAACTAGTATGCAATGACTTTTATAAAAAAAACCTTTAAATCTTATCAAAACACATTCTACTCTTGTACAATGTTACAATTGTACTCTGTTAGCACATTGAAATAAATTTTGTAAAAAGCAATAAACTCGCATCAGCTTGTATCAGTGGTATGTCTGTAAATTAAAGTACTTTTTAAAACTTGCACCACTCCTTTGCCAGAAGCTATGTTTGTGAACTTTAATGTAGTGTATGTACTTGTATTATATGCGTTTAACAAATGCAATAAATGAGAAAATTAGTTACTGTATACACTTTTAAAAAGTATGTTTTGTTAGCTACAAGCGAACGATGTACCACACCTCCAAATTTCATACCAAATGCATATCCTCCACCAATATTGCCACAATGGGAGTTGGGTGAAGAAGTTTTGTTTAGATGTCTATTTGGATTCCAATCTGAATCCACACCCAACATTAAAAGATGTGATTACAACTTTAGCAGCGAAAATGTTTACTGGTCACTGACCCCGACCTGCAATTCAGGTGAACTCTAAATAATCAAATAATATGTTTATCACTTTCTGAAAAAAAATGGCTTTAAAGAAGTTTTATTAAATAAAAAAATACTAAAAATAGCTCAGTTCTATACTCTGTAGCTCTGTGAGTTTGTAAAGTTTTTGTACATGATACTGATTTTCATATTCAGATCTTTAATTCATTATTATTCAAACTTGTCACCTATGTACATGTAATTGCTCAGAACCTGATAAGCATGTGTAGCAGCACTGATAATATTCATCAATAGTACATTTAGTACATAATAACATGAGTACATAAAAAGTACATGATATTTCATTATACAGTTTCATTTGAATTAATTTTGACGATGCATTTGAGATTTAATACTTAGCCTGAATTTATATGAAAAAAAATCAACATAAGAAAATGTAAGTTCTAAAGACAAAACCACTAGATGATTCAAAAGAGAACAGCTAATCAGTGTGAGATGCTTAGCAGCTACCAATAACTGCAGATGTTTAAGAGTTTGATGAAATCCTATAGATTTACCATTTTTTCTGTGAGATGACAATTCCCAAGGATGATGAAAGTGCAGGTTTTTATTGAGAAAACTGGTGACGTCATATTTTATTTTAAGTTAAACTGAACTATGTATTTTATGTTAAAAACCTACCATGACTTCATAGACATAAAAGTTATAGGTTCCAAAGACAAAACCACTGAATGTTTAAAAGGAGAAAAGCTAATCAGTGTGAGATGCTTAGCAGCTACCAATAATTGTGGATGTTTAGGAGTTTGATGGCATCCTATTAGTTTTGTCATTTTTTGTGATCTCAGAGATTATTTCTTTCAGATAGCCTCTAAGATATCCAAGGAATGATGAGAATGCAGGTTTCCTATTGGTCAAACTGGTGCTGTCATATTTAAACATATGAGTGTCCCGACACATAGGAATTTTGAAATAAGAAACAAAATTTGAGCAACTTCCTTCTTTGCGATGCTAGGCAACTTTATGATTTGAGTTATGGGACCAGTTCTTGATGCGGCCATTAAGTAAATAATTATGCAAGAGGCTGTTTGTTGGTGGAAATGTGTCAATGTTTAGCAAGCTAAAGTCATTTAAGTTAAGTTTAAAGTTTATGTTACGAAGCGCCACAAAAGTCTCTCACAATGTCAGTTACCCACAACATGTTTTGAAGGAATCAAATATATACAATACTGTACATAATATGGTACAGATTTCTTACTTTGTTGGCATAGTGAGTGAGTTACAACAATTAAAATACATTTTTCTATTGTGATATCTTAATTTTAGGTAGTTTTTTATAGCATAGGAAAGAGTTAATTGGTCTTCAGTTATTTTAAACAAAAAATGCTGCTGTTAGATTTTAGGAAATTGACATAAAATGTCAGTCTCAGAAAATATGCCAGGATCTGACAGGTGTTTATTGATAATAGCCAAAAGACCAATAGGATGTAATTACTCCGCAAGAAAACATTATTAAATCAGATTGGAAAACTAGCCCTGCGGTTTCTTATAGAATACAGCCAAAACACAGCACAAAAAGTCACCTCATTTTAACATGTTGGCTACATGTAGAAACCATAAAATGTTTGAGTGAATCCCAGGTGTAAAAAGACCCAACTACCTTTACTTAGTAATGCTGAAGCAAATATAGTTTCTATAATGTTACAAGGCATTAGGTTAGTTTGTTTCAAAACAGCAACTCTTAAAAATAAATATTTTGCCTAATAGTATATAGCAGAAGAAATACATTATGCAAAATTGTGTATTGCTTTGAATACAGAAAACTAAACTTTATGTAATTGCTCATATAGAGAGCAATCTGTGCATAGGTAAAGGTGGCTAAAATCAAGGTTAAATCTTATTTTGATTTTCATTCTAACTGTTGCCCATTTTATATTCCATCACTTTAACATTTCCTCTTTAATAAAGACAAAAAATTATATCATTGAGTGATATAGTGTAGATTTCCTTTTCGCATTATCTTTTACATTTTTGAATAATAAAAACAGCTTTTAGATTTGTTGCAAAATTAAAAATCCCCTGCCAAGATTTTATTTAAAATTTTTCATCTTATTTATATGTAAACTTTTTTTTTTTTTCTGCAATTAACATTCACTTCAAACTCTTTAAGACCTATAATTTTGAACATGAAAAAATTAATTGTGAAGCATTTCTCTTATACTGGTTAGAAATTGCCAAACCAAAATACATTGTTGACTAACTGTCTATCTATTTAAGGATAATTACCAAAAATTTCTTGCTTGCCATAGAAACATCCCATGTCGCTAACCATTTGCTCTGAAAAAAAACTCTGCCTTGTGTATAAACAAAAGGTTTTATATCATATACAGGTCCCACCTAGCTTCATTAAACAAGCGCAATGAAACCATCAGCCCCGTCGGAAACGCTAACAAGATCCTACTCTCCGATTTTACAACCCAATGTTTATATGAAGCTTTTAATGACCATCATCATTCAATTTCAAAGTTCGAGCAGTTTTAATAGTTTTAACTATCTGTAAAGTAACCAAAACCAGTAAAAACATTTTATTTGAAGATTACTCTCAGGAGGCATGAAAATATCATTATTAAAATGTTTTATTTAAAAGGACAGTCTGTTTTACTGATTAAAAAGAAGATATATTATAAAAATTTCTCTGTATTTTGCATTGAAATGTATTATATATATTTTAAGATATATTATGTATATGTATATATATTTACACTTTTCAGAATAAGTTATTTACAATGAAAAGCATCTACTGTACTTTTGAGGTGTAAGTAATAGAGATATCTAAACAGAAAAATATATGTTGAATTTTGTTTTCTTATCATCTCTTACAGAAAATTGTCTGGTGTCTTTCAAGTCAGCAAAAATTGAGAATGGCTTTGCCGAAGCAAAACAATATCGTCCGGGAGACAATCTTGAGTACAGTTGCAATAGAGGGTATGAGAGGGGAGCTGAGCCTAGATGTGATAAAGACCTAACTTGGTCTGTACAACCTTTATGCAAAAATAGGACTGCAACTACCACTGGTGAGTTTTATAATACAGCCCAAAATATGAGTATAGATCAGGACTGCTCAATTGATTATCATAGTTTAACCCCCTATGAGTGACGAGGGCAATTATTTTGCATGATACTGAAAAGTTACAATTTAAATGAAGAACAGACATATTCAAAACAGGAAAACCATATGTTATTAAAAGTTCATTCTAAGAAAAATATAATGTAACACAGCAGCAACAAAGAAAAAGAACATACTTCATAATCTTTAACTTGTTCTCATCTATTTTGTGTTATGATTTGACTAAAAAAAATTTTTGGGGGTAGACTACTTTTAAGAATGATGGTGTTATGGCGTTTTTCTTTCCTACATACACCATTAATTTTCATACATGTTCATAGAAGATATGATAATCTGGGTTCACTTAAACAAGCTGTCGTGACAACAAATACAGTATATTCATCCTTACAATTAACTTATTCCCTCTTGTAAGCAAAAGCCTGCACCCCTGAAAGATAAGCTGACACAACATTTCGGTATACTTTATCGGAAAACTTCATATTGCTCCATAATAGGCAATTTTTGTTGATGTTTAAAGGTATCTGACTGATTAGATGTTTTAAGATTAACAATTGACAATGCTTGATTGTCGTTGAAGTATTAAGAAAAAGTACAACTAAAATGATGCCATTAGCTGTTATTTTACTATAGTTGTCATTGGCCATTGCGCTCAAGTTGCAATGTTACCCATCAAGTCTGTCAATCATTTTGCGACTATCACCGTTAAAAAATTTTTTTAACTTATGGATTCTATCTTAAGAATCAAGTGGTATCATTTTAAATCTTGTAACATCATGACTGTCATATTACTTCACACATGAAAAAGGAAATGCTAAGCATTAGCCCTAGCTCCAGCCAAAGTAAAATGAAACTCTGTGTGAGGCCATCGTTAAGGATGCCATCAACTGCCACCTGGAGGCGCAGATATCAGTGAATCAACTTTTATTACTCGCATCAGCTGTATTTGCAACAAATACATCTGAGTTAAAAAATTACCTATCACATATTGTTGACACTTACTGAGTAAATTTTCAAAGTAAATATGAGAAAGATATGCTGACTAATAAAGTTGAGTTAGAAATATAATTTCCGCAATTTTTGATGACCAACAGGTCTGAAAAGCGCCGATAAATGTTTCAGCGTTAAAGTTACCTCTGTTCAAGATTTAAGTGAATTCTTGACAACATAATCCGATAACAAGAACTAAGAATAATAACTGTGAAAACCAACAGTATTGTTATTAAATTTATAACTTAAGAGAAATCCAGTCTCTAGAAACTCTACGCGCTCATAACAATAATGAAGTAATAAAATTCAATGTATTGTTTAGGCATACATAACAACATAAAAATTAGCGTTTTGTAATAAGAGCTTGCGCTATTTCCACTTAGATGATGTCCAACTATCAGTTCTGCATAATCTCTTTCAGTGATTTTATGCGCTATTCATCATTTAGATAGCAACGGTGTAAACAGAAAAATATTTTGAGTTACTTGTTGCTTGGTATCCGATTAGCTATAAAGCCAAAAATTTACATAAAGGCTCAAAACGCTTTTTTACTATAACAAATTGTTTCTCACCCAGGGTTACTCATACGTGTGGTAAGTTCTGCTCCAACTCGGGTCTCCTATCATAGACCTGGGAGTTTGATCACTAGCCTAAACATCTTAGCTGTTCCCAAAATCACTCTTTTCTGCAACTCACTTGAGTTAATTGCTGTCGGCATCTGCGCTAGCAACATTTTAGGTGCAGGTGTTATCGTGCCTAGTGTCATTATCACTACTAGAATAATAGTTGTCTTTACATCCCAGCATTTTTCTATCTCTTCTCCAGAAGGGGGCTATTTCTTTACCTTTTCTTTAGCTTAGTTGGTTATATTGTAGTTATTGGGTACAACTATCTCTATTATAGTAGCCATCTTGTTCTTCTTGATCAGCATCACCATATCTGGTGTGGTCGCTACGACATGCTTGTCAGTCTTGATGTTAAAGTTCCCAGAAGATCTATATGCGGTAATTCTACTTGACCTTACCAACAGAGCCCCTCGAATGTTTGGTTAATTGAGGTCATACTCATTTCATTGACTTCATTACACAGCACTTGCCACATGAATATGACGTTCAGTTGTGACATGTTCAGTGATAGCTTGCATACACTGATTATGTGTTGGATTGTGTCACATGTATCTTTGAACAGCCTGCATCGAGGATCGTTTTTAGTGTGAAAGATCTTTGTTTGTAGTTGTCTTGTTAGGAGCACTTGCTCTTAGACTGCAATGAGTAGTGACTTTTTATCAGTCGTTAAGTTCCTTTGTTTAGCCATATATAAAATGTATGTCTGGTGGAGATTGCCAATATTATATATTTGTCGGTGGTAAGCACCATGAAGAATTTTTATGTGCCAGTCAAATTTATCACCCTCACTGCAAAGCTCAATTGTCAGAACAGTCTACTGAAATTCAACTAACAACTTATCTGGCGTGGCCATGGAGGCCACTTAGGCTTCATTGCTTTGTTGTTCATCTCAGATGATTTGGTGGTTTATCTGAGAGCCGCCGAATGTGCTTTTGTGCTTTGCATCCGTTTAACCTGGCAACAATTAGGTGTATTCTTGTGGTAGATCGATATACTTTAACAGGGCTTGTGTCCTGTAAGTCTTTGATTAGTTCACTGCTTGACTTTTTTACAGTTGGGCAAAGAAAGCCGCACCAGTGTTCCGTCTTCTCTACAAGTGCTCATTTTTGGGCGACCAGGGAATGGTTTATCATCAGTACTGCCAGTTTCCTTAAATCTTTTGGATGACACTTGACAGTTCTTTTCTTGAACAACCAATTCTTTTGGTAATTCCTCGCATAGAAATTTATCATTTATGAAGGAAATAATGGTTACTTGCTGGTCTGCAGTAGAAGTCATAGTAAAAATGTGACTAATAAAAATATCGTGCAAAGAATACACAGATTTACAAAAACTCTGGTTTTTATATCCTTAGGTACACAAAAATTGGAAAACTTCAAAGATTCTGAAACAATAGTTTCAAGATATGGAATTATGATAATTACTTGTACTCATTTCTCATTATAGCTAATTACTAAACTTTATTGAGTGAGAGTGTCACATTCTTTAGGATATTACACAAGTGGAGTAGATTTTTTAATTATGTTTCAATTAGCACCATCCTAAAGAAGAGACTCTAAAGATTAAAATGATACCTTGATTTGTTGCAATTGAAATAATTATCTCTTTTCTATTTGGAATTGCATTTTGAGTTCATGCAAATTCATAAAGCAGCTCCATACTTTTGCACATCCTTGTAAATACAACTGGGATTCTACTAAATTATAAAATAATACAGCAAAGTAATACTAAAATAAAAGAGCCCTACAAGAAATTGGAACAAATGGTAATAGTTAGGTAAAACAGTTGCACTTAACTTTCAGTTACTGGCAGTTTCATGACTTCTTCTGTCAATATTTAGGCTGCTACTTTATCAATCCTTCTTCTGCCAATTTTCAGGCTGTCATGGAGTAGCAGCCTGAAGATTGACAGAAGAAGTCATGAAACTGCCAGTAGCCAAAAGTTAAGTGCAACTGTTTTACATACCTATTATTATATACGAATATACAAATATATAAATATATTTATCTATATTTATATACATTTATAAAATATGTATATATACATGTATATTTTTAAATCTATATATGTATACATGGTTACAAAGTTAGATTGGCAAATGTTGTTATATGTTACATACAAATCAATTTTCTGTTCGAAGACTTTTTAATTACTTTGGCAATACCTGGTAGCACAGTTTATATAAATATGTATACATTTTGTTTCCTCACTCTGGTTAACCCGCATGGGTGGTAGTACTTGCTGCTCTAACTCGGGTCTCCTACCAGAGACCTGAGAGTTTAAGCACTCGCCTCAATATCTTAGCTGTTCCCAGTAAGGCACTTTTCTGCAACTCACCTGATTTGACTGCTGTTGGTATTTGGGCAAGCCACATTTTATGCGCCGGTGTTATTGTGCCCAGTGCCCCAATGACTACAGGGATTACAGTTGTTCTTACATTCTAGCATTTTTCAATCTCTTCACCAAGAGGGAGATATTTCTCTACCTCTTCTTATTCTTTGCTGTCCATATTGTAGTCATTGGGTACTGCAATATCTATTATAGTAGCTCTTTTGTTCTTCTTGTCCACCACCACTATATCTTGTTGGTTTGCTAGGACATGCTTGTCTTTCCGGATGTAGAAGTCCCAGAGGATCTTAGCGCGGTTATTTTCATTGACCTTACCAGGAGTTTCCCACCAGTGTTGTGGTTTATTAAGGCCATACTCTTCACATAGACTTCTATACACACCACCTGCGACATGGTGATGCCGCTCAGTGTATGTATTTTTTGCTAGCTGCTTGCATCCACTGATGATGTTGGATGGTCTCAAGTGCATCGTTGCACAGTCTGCATCTAGGATCGTCTCTAGTGCGATAAATGTTTGTTTGGTGTTGCCTTGTTGGGAGCACTTGCTCCTGGGCTGACATGATTAGCGACTTTGTATTGGCCGTTAGGTTTCCTTTGTTCAGCCGCATATATGTCTGGTGAAGATCGCCAACCTTAGATATTTGTCGGTGGTAAGCACCATGAACAGGTTTCGTGTGCCAGTCAATTTTCTCATCATCAGGGCAAATGTCCATTGTAAGAGCAGTCAATTGAAATTAATCTAGCAACTTATCTGAAGTGGCCATGGAGGCTGCATAGGCTTTGATGGTTTGCTCTTCCTCTTTCACTGTCTGCTGTACGCTTTTGAGTCCCCTACCGCCATCTTTCCTATCGAGATACAATCTAGTAGTGTCAGATTTTGGGTGGAGTGCTCCATGCATGGTCATCAGCTTACGAGTTGCTATATCTGTTTCCTTGATAGCTTTCTCAGTCCACTTTATTATGCCTGCTGGATATCTTATTACTGGCAGTGCGTAGGTATTTATTGCCATGACTTGGCTCCGTAGGACTTGCCGTATACTTATATATATATATATATATATAAGTATATATATATATATATATATATTATATATATATATTATATATATATATAGATAAATCTATATAAAGATATATATATTTTTTTTTATACATATTTAATAGCAGTGTTGGTTCTTAATATACTTTACAATGTATATATATATAAAATATATTAAGAACTGATAACTTCTTAAACGGTTTACTACTCAAAGTTTCACGGTTTTTACCATTCATCAAGTAAAACTAATTTGTTTTGAAGCTCATGAAACTGTAGGCAAAAACACATCAAGTGGCCTAAAAATTGAAGCCATCTATATACAATATAACAATTTAATTTGTTCACGTCCCAGCATTGCAAATCAAGTGCTTATTAGAATGCCTGCACTTTGATACAAGCTTGTTTCGTGAGTTTAAACTTGCAAGCTCAGGTTTGTATGGAGTGAAGTAGTTCTCCTAAATGCACAAATTACAGCATTTACTGGTCGTATTGTAACTACTCGCATTATTCAATGCTCTCCACTTGATTTTATACTAGATGGACCAATCTTTGAGCTGCTTTATATAACTACTTAGCTCTGTTGATGTTCGTTTTGATGGATTGTTGAAGCTCCTACAATAGTTGTAGTATCTTTTCTTGAATGAGCCGTCTGTTAGGCATTTGGAAATTTGTGCATTTAGGAGAAGTAATTCATTCTATATGAACCTGAGCTTGCAAGTTTAAACTCACGAAATGAGCTTGTGTAAAAGTGCAAGCATTCTAATAGGCACTTGATTCGCAATGGTGTGACATGAACCAGTTTAATTGTTGCATTATATATGGCAGGCTTTTATCTTCAGGCTACTTCATACATGTTTTTGTATACAGTCATTTGATAATCAGATCATTTTACTTTTACCTGATGATCAGTAACAACCATGCAACTTTTAGTAGAAACAGTTTTGAAAGTTTTCAGTTCTTAATATATTTTATTTAACTGCTCTATTTCAATATTGAGCACTCTCTTCTATTGAACTGCAACATTCTTGTTCATCAGTATATATTTATATATATATATATATATACATATATATATAAATATATGACGTGTTTTGTGTAATTTAAATAAATTAAGAAAAAATATAACAACAACAGTTAAATGTTTTCAAACTTTGTCAGCCATTTGCAAATTTCAAGCTTCATATCACGCAAAAAAAGTTTTGTGCAGGTCAAATAAATTAAAAATAATTAAAACAATTATAAAATGGAATAGGTGCAAATGTGAAATAATTAGCAAGTAATAGATAAGTTCAGTCGGTTTTGCTACAATTGCAATAAAAGATGGTTGGGTAGTGATAAAATCAATACAGACTAAAAAAAATAAATTCCCGAATGTGTTACATTAATAATAGCGATTATTGCATAGAAGTGTGTTTGTTTAGAATGGTTACCGTTCTATCAAAAGCTATTCATCAAAACTTTGAATACGGCGATGCTAAAAAAATTACAATGTATGACAGTATTTTGTAGTTTAAGTTTTGTTACAACAATTTTTGCAAAAAATGATTGAATGAAAAATTACTGTTGATAAGAAAGATTGAAAACTAATCAAGTAATAATATCAATAATAAGAAAATGAATAGTTTTTAAACTTCAAACACGATACTCAAATTATGTTTAAAAAATGCAAGTTGAAATAGTAACGACAAAGGAAACAACTTTAACAGACTAAACCAACAAAAATTTATATTATAAACTTGAAAATTTATAAGAACTTGGTAGATTTAATGAGGAAATGTAAGTTTGTATATAAATATATATATATATATATTTATATATTTCTCATAATATGTAAATGTGAGTAAGTATAAAAGATTGCGGAATAACTAATACTTATAATCTTGCACAATAAACCTTATCATAATCTTACAAATGTTACAATAATCTTTACTGCTGGGCAGTAAAAAAAGTGCACCATCATGAGGACTTTCTCAACATGAATGATTAAACCAAAATTCAGAAAATTTCCATGACAGTAATGTTGACTACTAGTCACAATAAGGCCCTGACCTATAGCCTTTTGGAAAAATTTGCTTCGATTAGCCATTCTAAAATGTTCTACTAGGGAACTCTAGCGTTCGAAAACATTGAAAGGTAATGGACAGTCTGAAGAAGACTGTGGAACAAGAAACAGGTAGAAGAAAACTTTGCATACCACACAGGCCAAAACGAAGATGAAAGAAACTTTAATCGTAGCTTTCCGGGAATGTTCTAAAGTTGGAAATAAATGCAACTCAATCTAAATAAAGCTACACAAGGTTTTATTTTCAGAAATATACGCAGAAATCAGCAAAAAGGACCTATATCAGCACATCAATTGCTCATGTTAACCGCTGACTCAATTTGCATTTGGCCTTTTTCCGGAATGATCTGACACCCAAAGAGCCTGCTCAAGCAATGTGGTTTCTCAAGGTTATCCTTGACACCAAGTTTAAAGAACCCCAATATGTGCACATTCAAAAAATTGTATTGAAACCGGCAGGACTGACTAGCCTTAAGGCGAGGTCACACGAGCCCCGAACCGAACTAAATGACGCAAAACGACGTCGCTCTCAGCTGTAAAAAGTTCGGCCAAAGACATTTCTAGCCGAAGCGAACTGTTTTGGTACTGCTCGAAATTTCGTGCCGAACCCTTGTTCTTATTGGCTGGTTAAAGTTCTAGAATTCTAGCGAGCACGCATCACATTTCTCTTTACGTGCGTGTGAGTAAAGTTAAAAAAGAAATGGGACGATACTTTTATTTCGTTAAATAAACAACATGAAGCAATTTACGACAAGGTTCACCCAGACTTGTGATTGGGTTGCATAAATGTAAGATGTTGCACTGAAGTTTTGCATAAATGTAAGAGAATGGTTGTGATTTTCTTTTGTGTTGAATATAAGTAATGTGTCATATTCATCCTGATGAAGTATCGTTGACTGATCTATTTATGTAAAACCACAGTACTATGATAAAGACTGTTTTTGTTTGTTATGTACTCAGCATAGAAAAACATTCATATGTTATTAAAAAAATATAATTATGTTGATGGGAAGGGTTAGCAAAATCTTTGTATCGAGTGATTTATTTTGAGCAGCTGAACGATATTCTGATAAATCTCCTGTGTAATTATGATTTATAATAGTTCCTCAAAGTTTTTTGTTTACAATAGAAATATTTAACTCAAATACATAAAAACTACTAATGAAACCGTGTCCTGTCTCTATACGTATGGTATCTAAGAAGCGAAGTTACTTCGGTGGCCGTGTGACATGTGCCACAAACCGAACCAGCCTCCGAACCGATCCTACGTCGGTTCGGTGCTCGTGTGACCACGCCTTTACACTACTGTTCAGCGCAACTAATCAAACCTCTGAATTGTCCTCATTTTACCAGCTACTTCCGCTCCAAAAAGTTTGAAGGCGGCCCAACCAGTTCCTGATCAGTACTAGATGTATGACAAATTTTCTGAGCAAGCAGGTGTTTTACAAACTTTCTCCGGCTGCAAGAAACCTTCATGAGGACAGTGACAGCCATCGTGTCCTGGTCAATTGCACATGGCTGTTGTTGTAAGTAATCATGCATTTCAACATACAGCTCTGTGATGTAAATACCAAAAATATTTTTGTGGTTAATAACAATGGTGAGGACTCTATTTTGGAATGTCATTTTAGTATCGCACTGATGCGCTATACAGTTTTAGCAGTCTGTGATCTCTGTAAACAATTGACTTCTGGCCTGTACAGAAAAAAGTAGGTTTCATAGCAAAGTTTAGGTGTTAAGATAAAAGGTGGGGCTATCCCAAAGCAAAATTGCTTTTCTATACCGGGTAACTACAAGGGACTACTGCCAGTTAGGATTGATAGACGGTTGCCCAGGAGGACTGCTGTTTGTTACGAGTTTAAACCACTCAGAGTTGCAGGAAGGTGTAGGTGTACGATGTGTCAACATCAGGGATAAATCAATACACCTCCAAGCCAGCATCATGATTGGTACACACACAGTATTCAGACCATCAGATAGATGATGGAATATGAAATCATCAGGTAAGGTGTAAATAACAAAGCTAGTCTACCCAGAAGACATGTTCTTGCAGCCCCAAAACAAAATTCACATAGCCTGGGTAGTCCAAAGAGCTGGCACAGCTGAAACTTGTCAATGGCTAGTGGCAAGTACTTTTGGACGCCGAAACACAGAAGAAGTAAGAGTTTTTTATTTCTCCAGTCGTGTATATAGACTATATAACAATTTTGATTTAACCCTATACACTGGCCATTTTCCGGAGGCTAATGAGATACATGCTATTTGGCTTGCATAAAAAAAAACCATAGTTTGACCTCAGTGACACAATTATCATTTTCCTGATAACGGCATTTGCTTACACTATTCAGAGAAAATTGTCTAGCGTTTACGAAGAGCCAGGCTGAACTTAAACTTCCCAAAAGTTAACTTCTCCGATCACAGGTGCATTATTCCAATTATGCTGTAAGAATTAAAGGGTTATCTACTTAACAAAAATAAAAACAGGCTGTTCGAGAGCAGCTGACTCAGTGGGAATTTTGGGAACTGCAAAACCTTTTTAGGTACAATAAGCCACAAATGGCAGTAAAGCCTGAGCTTACCAATCCTTCGTTTTTTTGTGAAGTCGTTCTATCGTTGTCTGCCATCTTTATGGACAACTTTTATTGTTAAAAACACGAAGCTTCTGCAATTAAATATTGCAAACAATGCTTTTGTTTGCAAATTTTTTATTTTAGTATTAAAACAACACCGAAAAACACTATTAATCAAAAGAATGCCGATCGTTTTCTACAAAGATGGCGGCTTTTTTGTGAACGAGCCCATGCACAAACAAGGTGATGACGTCAAAAAACAACGATGGATTGACAGATAAAAATGATAAATGAATGTGGGGAGAAAGGAAGTTAACTATCTTTGCAAAGCTGAAAGAGCAAATTTCCTTACACCTGTGATAAGCAACCCTGATCTGAACCAGCGGTAAGTGCTGGACAATGATGCGAATAACTGTTGAGTGTGTACCATGGTATTACAGCTAGCAAATAAAAGGGTTGTTACCATGGAACTTAAAACCCCTGGAATGGCAATCACATGACTTTTATGTTGATAATGATACGTAACGTATGTGCCATATTGGAGAGCTGATCAAATGCTAGTTCCGTTTGTAAACAAACGGTGAAAAATGACAGAAATGTACATGTTGAATAGTTATTTTCTAGCTGGGTGGAAATGAAAACTCCTCCTACACAACGCTTAGAGTGCCCTGATAGAAGAAAACCTCTTTATAACATATGGAGTGGGATATATCAAAATATAAGTAGATGTAAAATAGTTTTTCATGGACCATTTTATTCATACAAACTGTTGTATTACAGATGCATAAACCCAGCAAATGATATATTCAGGCAGAAAACAACTGTTCCATTATATTAAAATTTATACTACATATGCATAAATTCATTTGGAAAAACTTAGCACATGAAGTATTTTGATAAAAACAACACATCGGTATGCTGCCAAAACAGAAACTGTTTTCAAGATTTAAGTGATAATAGCTTATGACTGTATGATATGTATAATACAGTATCTGTAAAAGATGGAATGAACTACTGCAACAACTAAACGGAAATTAAAAACAGTTGTAATACAGGATAATCAAAGTAATGCAAACAAGGAAATGCAGGAATTAGTGTAATCAGATTATTAAACTTATACATACACGTTACAGAAACTGTGTAAAAGAAGATTTGTATAGCACTGGATATTGAGCCAAGGTGCCTCAGAGTTTCTTAGAACTGAATCAGATTAGGAATAACAGCACAAAAACAGCAGCAGATGAATATTACAGTGATTACATTGTTACTGGTTTTTAAAAAGTACTACTTTAGTATTGTATGCCACAAAGATGCACCTTGCAGTTTGAGTTTAGGATTTTAGCATAATGATGCTGTCAGAGATCATAAAACGACTCAATAAGGTTTGTCATGAATGACACAGTAGTTGGATATGCCATTTGCCGTATCCGTAAGGTGTTTCCCAAAGCATAACACATCACTAGATCTTACAATGCTGATAAATTACACCACACAATGGAGTGGATCTGGCTTTGTATTAATACGAGAGTATTGATCTGCAACTATATCAGGATCCTAATGACATCGTCTGATGGAAGCACCAATCCTCCATTGTTTTGTAACTTGAGTAGAGTATAGAGATGTCTGTACTGGATACTTTAATTAGTGGTAACCAGCAACTAACGGCCAATATCACGACAGCACTTTAGTTAGCTTTTGCACAATCTAGCCAGTTATATAGACTATGCTGTTACCTATAACAGAAATGTGAAATCTGAACTCGTTGATTTCCACAAACTGATCAACTTCTGAAGTAGCCTGTATAATGAGAATCTCATTTAGAGCAGTAACATTACCTGTCTTACTAGCATTTGATTTTGCACCGCATTTGCTGATAAGCTTGCAAAAGGTAACCTTAAACTGAGTAACAGTAGGATTATTATTCCAACCACCTAAACAAAAGCATCAATTATAACAATTACATAAAATCAACAAAAATGAATGTTTTATTTACATAAGCATAGTACCTTTAATATACAACAATACAGTTAATAAGATAGGCGAAAATAAAACAGCTCAAAATGCTACCATATCGCTATGTAAAATGAAAATGTGGCAATTTTCACTGGAAGTCATCCACACCCATCTTAGGCATAAAGCTTAAAGATTGACTTGCAACAAAATTTACATTACAGTTATTTGGTATCAAAAGATTCACCATGTCTTACTCTGTTGTGTTGTAGGCAGGGCTGTCAAAAATCGATGACATTTTTTTAAATCAAAAAAATCGATTTCTATTGATTTATTTGATTTTATTTTAATTAAATCAATTTTTTTTATTTTTTTGTTTCAAAGAGATGTTTTGTGTTCTAAATTGCAAGTTATTGCTATCAATGTAGAAATTATGAGTTGCAGGAGTATTAGGTAGTTTTATTACAACAATCAGGAAATGAAAAAACAATTACACAATTACCACACGACAAAAAGGACAGCATAATTTATGCGTTAGACATTAAATCCCTGAAACGAAGGGTAAGATTCACAGAGAACAGATCATACAACTGCTAAGCTGCAGACATATCCATAAGCACTTGCTGTGACAGCTGTCATTGTTTTTCGTGCTGTTTGAGGTTTCTAAATTTTATTTTAGATATATGTACTTTAAGTTGAGCAACCTTGCAGCACTGTGCTTGACAATATGATTTCAAATTCAATCATTGAAAAGCATCATTCAACATTGAAAAATATTACCTTTAAATGACTTCAGTCGAACGTTTTAACCTGTTTTCAAAACATGGATCATTGAAGTGCTTGTTGCAGATAAGTGCTCAAGGATCAGGCTTATTCACTCTTCTACGGTTGCGATACCAATGAAAATAACAAGAGTTCTCAGTTGATTTGTTCTGAAATTTAAAAATTAAAATGTAACTGTAGAAACTATTTAGCAACAGTTGTAATAACAATAGTATTATTACTCTCCTTACTGCTAGCTACTGTTTTCTCTTTACTGCTATAGCTATATTCAGGTACAACAATAAATTATATTACAGGCACGACAAACCTTTCTTTCAAATATAAATATTTAGAAACAACCTATTTGTTTGTGGCTCCAAAATATTAATATAAAAAAATTGCAAATTTAAATAATACAAAACCTTCGTTCTGAAGGAAGAACATTTCACTCACTAGCTTATAAATTTATCTAATCACCGACAAAATACAGTCAAACTCGTACACTCAGTAGCGACACATATCGACTCTCACTCACCCCGTGACTAATGTAGTAGAACTAACTAGTAGCAGTACTAACTAGTAGTAGCACAACTAGTAGTAGTCGTAGACTTTAGCAATAGTGGTAGAACTAGTGGTAGAAGTGACTCACTTGTGGAATGTCATGCTCTTTCCTTTGAAAGTCCATTATTGCGGTTTTTGCAGTTCATGAAATAGCAATAGCACTGTGCACCTACACCCTTCTCTCTCTTACCTAAACTATTGGTAGTAATCTCAGTAGTATGTTCCTTTGATTTAGCGATGTACTCGTGATCTTCCATAGCTGTTAAATCTGAAATTAGATTTCTTTCTCACATTGAACACAATGAAATTAACTCAAACGCTACCTGAAAATGGCGTCGGCCAGATTTCCATGCTTGCGAATGACCTTTGCCTTTCTAGGGGGTTTGAGTTCAATGGTTGTTACTGTTTTTAGTAAAACCCTTACACTAGTCAAGAAGAAATCTGTGTCACTCAAAGGAAGCTGTTGCTGTGGTAACGCGGTTGATCATTTTAGGCACTGCCTTTATGTACCCAGTTTTTTTTTGCAAATCCACACCTTTTTTATGGCTACACAGAACGAAGTAGCCTTTGAAACAATCATCCAAGAGTTTAGAAATCTTGGCTGAGTCCCAGTTCACTCTGGAACATGAGCGAGCTACAATTTAGGATTGCTAAAAGACAAAATTTGCCAGATTAGTATGGAAAATAGGCTTGGCTATCACCTATGGCCGCAAATAATAAGTGAAACGCTCATTGGAGTATAAATTCAAAAAAATCAGCAAGATAGGGAGATTAGTAAGCCGAATTAGTTGACTTTTCCACCTTGCAGTTAGCAAGTACTCTTTTGAAGGCATACCGATATTCAAACTACCAACACCAATCTACTTTTTTACACGCTGGTTGACATGACGCAACCACATGAGACAGAATTCTTTTTTACAGATGCATTAGGCCTGTTAGTTTTATTGAAAAGGCAAGAGAGGAAGGGAACTTGGCACACTGACTAGACTTAAACAAAGCTCTACTGCATTTTCTTACGGCGAAAATGGGAGACTCTTCGGCAACCGTAAAGGTAAGTAGCCTGGCCAGGCTACTTTATTGGACATTTCTGCTTTGCACAGAAGTATTTGTGATAATACGTGCGGGATCCAACTGGTTGACACTCTGTCATTATGTGACAGCCATGACCCACTAAGATCAACCACTTTAAGAAAAAGCCAAACAGCCAAGCAACTGAGTTGCTATACCTGAAGTGGGCACACCTCCAAGTACACAAGCGTACTGATTAGATTAGAACAAGTCAGGGCTTAGTTGTTTGAGCCAGCCATATATTTCGTTTATCTGAGACCATGCTGATTAGGAAGCAGATCTTATCAGAAGTTCAGACATGAAGGTTAGAAAATACTACTAGTAAATATTTACTAGTAAATATAGTCAAACTGCCTGTTTAGATAAATAAGGAGATAGTACAGACAGAACAGTATGTTGTCTTTAATTTCTGGCCAGGGGTGACCTAATTTGGGAAAGCTTGACACTTGGGGTTTGTATGGTGTCACTACTAGCGCCCAAAAGTATTGACAGCACTTCCTCCAACACTTTGCTATCTAAAGATGTTTTCGCTGCTGACAACGCCTTTTCCATGACAAGGTGATAATTTGAGTCACCAGAGTCAAGCTGCCTCAGTAACTTTAGGTTATCTCTACACAGCTGATCCAAATTGCAGCGTCTGATTCACATGCTATTAACTTGCTTCTCTGAAAATAGACTACAAAAGAAATACGAGAAAGTGCACTGAACCGACCCTGAGACTGAGCAAAAAACCCTCCACACCCATCGAGATCCGTGACAAGCAATTGGCTCATTTGTTAGAAAGACTCAGCTATTTTAGAGAGTTTTTATTGGCAGGAGCTAATACCGGTAGTTTGGTATAAACCACAAAACTTTCTGGAAAAGATTGGCCGTTTGTGAAGACAGAGGTCTAATGACTTGATTTTTGAATGCAGCATCACCGGCTCTGGTCACAACTGCTTTCTCTTTTTGTTGTTGATTTTGAGTTAACTTCCCTAAGGCACCAACTGGTGAAGATAGTGCTTGGAAAGGGCACTGGGCCAAAACTAGCTGCCCAGGTAGTTCTATAGCAGTCGGCATCATCAAGTTGAGACTTGGCTCAATAAAAGGCACGGTCGTCATTGAGAACTTGGTGTGCCAGGTGTTAGCAGCCAAGATCAACTGAGTACCAAGCCGGTACCAAGGTTCCAATGCGGTAAAGCCAAAAATGCCGCAAGCTATTTGTAAGGAAACCAGAAAAGACAAAAGACCAGAAATTGCTGGCAGCTAGGTTAAAGCGGTTCCGATGTATGTGCACACACCAAACTAAGTGAATTCACTTTTTAATGCATATTGGTCTTGTTGTTTCATACACGGTGGCGTGATTCTTGTGGAGCACTAAATGAAGCAAACATTTCTCCCTACTATTTACAAAATGAGAAAGTTGATACAGCATATTTTTGTAATAAAAACAACAATTTTTTTACCAGGTTCACTCACCACTCTGCCTCACCGCACCGGCAAGGTAGTCAACCAAACTTTGCCAGTGGTGTTATCTTTAGTAGGAGTCTTGGCGCTGGGTCTCATTACTGCTGGAGTGCTACTCTATGTTAAAAAAACTAGTGAGAGGTAAGATTTACAATGCCACTCTTTTTAAAGCAAAACATTTATATGTGTAAGTATATTCACACCATGTTCTAATGACAATGCATATGAGCACATGGTTTCAAAAGCAACTGTACACACATGCATGCACGTGTATGCAGTGTCAGGTGCGTATGCGTGTTTGCAAGTGTGCATTCATGCACAAGTTTTTGTGTGCGTTCATGCGTGCCAGCATGTGTGCAAAGTCCAAATGTAAGTCAGATGAATGTGCACATGAATATTCTTACAAATACGTATATACACAAATGCATTGGTTTGCATTCATATATAAACATGTAGATATAAATGAATTTATATGCATTTTTGTATACATGCATTTATACACTAATGTAGGCACAATATAGATACATACATATATATATATATATATATATATATATACATATATATTTACATATATATGTCATTTAACGTATACATACTCATATATATACTAACTGGGCTGTTGTCGGAGTAATAACAAAGTCTTTGGACAGCAAATGGATTTGTATTTAACATATACCAACATTTGCCATTCTAACTTTCAAACTATATGTCATGAGAAAAGTGTTTTGTGTAATTGAAATAGATCGAGAAAAAACTAAAAACAACTGTGAAAGTTACTGAAGATTGTCAAACAGCTGTAACTTCAAATTTCATATCATGAGAAAATGATTTTGTGCAGGACAACTGAACTAAAAATTAATGAAACAACTGTAAAGGTTTTCAAACAATTGTAAGTTTAAAACTTCATTACTCGAAAAAAGCGTTTTGTGGATATAAATTGGCCTAAAAACACAAGGTTACTACTGTTTAAATTCAATGTTAAATCATTGGAGAGTAGTTGCTAAATATAGTTTATTTCACTACGATCACAATCCAAAAATAATTTGATTTACAATTATATGATTTCAATTTTTTTTGGTGTTGACATGTAAAAATATGGTTAGCTATTATAGATGTAAATAGAGTGGTATATAAACTCATATTCATTATCTAATGCAAAACTTCATTGCAAAATACATCTTCATTAAAGTCGCACTAAAATATTAGGTTTAACTTAGTAACTGTAGGTACCTACAATGACTATAGTACTAGCTTTACTACCTGGTGTTGCTTGAGTAATAATAGAGTCTTCGCACAAAAAATAGATTTGTAGTTAATATATTTACTAACAGTTTCTCTTTTGCATTGAAAACTTCATATCATGAGAAAAATGTTTCAAGTCTGGCAAATAAATCAAAGAAAAATGAAATGACTATAGAAAGGTTTAGATGTACTTGTAAAATAATTAGCAAATAATTACTAAATTAAGTCAGTTTTGCTATGACTACCACAAAATAATTTAGAAATGATATCATTAAAACGAACTGAGAAAATAAATAACAATTTTGAATATGAAGAATTAATAATAACAGTTTTGCTCAAAAGTGTTCATGTGTATGTGTGTGCCCATACTAAAGGTTACTATTCCACCAGAAGCTATCCATCAAAACTTTGAAAATGACGATACGGATACAATATAGTTTTCGGCATGAGAATAATTGGTCTTGACCTAAGATATACTAAACAAAGATTAGAACCTCCAAAGCCTATTAAACCTTAATATTTCTTAACATGGGCATATTAACACGCGGCCACATCAGTAGAATAATCAGTGTGTGCCATAGCTATTCCCATAGATGGAGGGACAGATTCATTATAGATATTATATCCACAGACTTACTTTGAGAAATATTTTTATTTATATATATATATACTATTATTTTAATAATATTTTAGTCCAACCGCTTCTAATGAGTGCATCGCTAAAAACGAATTTTTAGCGCAATTACTAAAAGTTTACTTTCGTATTAATAATATTTTTTTGAAATATTTTATGGCCAACTAATTATCTTTTAGGTTTGTGTGTAGAGTTTTCTTTTTATATACTTTTAAACCTGTTTTTAGTACATATATATATATATATATATATATATATAAACTATATTAAAAACTGAAAACTTTAAAAACATTTTACAACTTAAAGTTTCATGGTTGTTACCATTCATCAGGTAAAATTAAAATGAACTGAAGCTCATATGACTGCACGTAAAAACACATCGAGTAGCTTAACGATAAAGGCCATCTACATATACGGTAATGCAACAGTCTAATTGGTTCTTGTCGCAGCATTGCAAATTAAGTGCTTATTTGAATGTCTGCACTTTGACACAAGCTCGTTTTTTGAGTTTAAGCTTGCAAGCTCAGGTTTGTTTAGAATGAAGTATTTCTCCCAAATACACAAGTTACAGCGTTTACTAGTCTTATTGTAACTACTCGCTTTTTTCAATACTCTTCACTTGATGTCATACTGGATGGATCGATCTTTAAGCTGCCATATATAATTACTTAGTTCTGTTGAAGTTCGTTTTGATGGATTGTTGAAGCTGCTACGATGGTTGTAATATCTTTTCTTGAATGAGCCCTCTGTCAAGCCAACATATGTCTGTTTGGTAGCATTAGGTTCGTTGGTCATAACTGTAGCCTAATAGATGACAGAACTGGACGAACATGCATTTGGCAGTAGACCTGTACTTTTATCTCGACAGTTCCATGTTGCTGTTGTTGGCTTTTCGTTTGATAGCTGCCCTTTGTTGTTATTTGTAATAATCTGTCCAATATTCTTCATGCAGCTATAGCTAAGTTTTAAATTGTTTCTATTGAATATCGAATAAAGTTTGTGATCTTTGGGAAATTCTTTACTCAGAGCTTGAAGAAAAGCTTTCCTATATTGGTGGCAACATTTTTACAAAAAGGGGGGTTATACCAAAGTATATCTCTCCTG
This sequence comes from Watersipora subatra, assembly GCF_963576615.1. Taxonomy (NCBI): domain Eukaryota; kingdom Metazoa; phylum Bryozoa; class Gymnolaemata; order Cheilostomatida; family Watersiporidae; genus Watersipora; species Watersipora subatra. The sequence goes on along the minus strand of NC_088715.1, from coordinate 41,550,204 downwards.
CGTTTGTTTCTGGTGTTATGCCCTGTTGTATTCTCACTAAATGTCAGTTTATGATGGTATCCACTTCCCTTAAGGGCTTCTTGGTGCTCTTTTGTATTTTGTCTAAATATATTTTGATTTGATGATATTGCAGCGAGGCGCAGGTTGACTGATACTGGAATGTTTTTGATGATGGAAGGTGGATGGTTAGATCTTGTGTGCAGGTATCTAGGCATATTATTGGGCTTGCTGAAGGGTCTATATAATTCATTCTGTAGATCTAACGATATATCCAAAAAGTCAATGGTGCTTTTATTTGCATCTACAGATATTTCCAGCCCATATTGATGGAATAATGTGCACAGATTTTTATTGAGCTTCTCAGTTTGTTTAGGAGTTGCTTTCACTACGCCAAGTCCATCATTTTGGTATAATCCAAAAGTCTCTTTTGTTATTTGGTTTATCTGATGTAACATAAAGCAGCCAACCGGTTCACATATTTCTGCTCCATCATAGGAAACCATAGCCACATCGAAGCAGTCTGCATGTCCTGATTTCCCCCATGCTTCATGATCACTATATAGCAGGGTCTTTTTGGTGTGCAAGATTATTCTGCGCTCATCAGATGTTATACGCGCTCCTTTTTAGTTGAGCCCTTTTAGCGATCACTAGCAATGGAACGAATAAACTTTGACTACTCAGATAAGAACATTCTGATACCATCAGAGGACGAGTATATCAGGAAACTCATTGAAAAAACTGAGCAGTTTTGTAGACGTATGATATGGAAAGCCTTCTTCTATTTAAACCCAAACATAACATCAAAAGATAAGGAAACCTACAGTTTTAAGTCCAGAAAGATGCTTCCAGTGATTCCAGAAACCAGCAAGTTTGAGACTCGTCTACTCAACATAATCAAACACATCAAGTTCAAAAATTTAAAGTGTAATTTTTTAAGGAAGATGCAGTCTGACATTAAACAACATGCGAAGAATGTCAATACCATTCTAGTACCTGCAGACAAAACAACTAACTACTGCAAGCTGGATACCAACACTTACAATGATCTTCTCAAAAACAGTATCACCAAGTCTTATAGCAAGGTCGATAACACCACTATATCCTCTATTATGAGAGAAGCAATGGAAATAGCTAATTCGCTTAACATCAGTGACAGGATAGACTCATTGGTGACCTACAATGCCTTTATCACTTTAAAAGACCACAAGGCAAGCTTTGCATCTAAACCATCTTGCCGCCTAATCAACCCTACTAAGAACGAACCTGGCACCGTAAGCAAGAACATAGAGAATGCATAAACTTTAAAATAAATAGCACCATCAGCATAAATCAATGGAAGAACACGTGTGACGTAATCACATGGTTCAATGCTATTCCTAATAAGAAAGAGTGTAGATTTCTATATTTTGATGTTGTTGAGTTTTACCCCTCTATATCTATTGACCTTCTATCTCTAGCTTTAGACTTTGCTACCAACTACGAGACTATAACATTTGATGAGCGCAGAATAATCTTGCACACCAAAAAGACTCTGCTATATAGTGATCATGAAGCATGGGGGAAATCAGGACATGCAGACTGCTTCGATGTGGCTATGGGTTCTTATGATGGAGCAGAAATATGTGAACCGGTTGGCTGCTTTATGTTACATCAGATAAACCAAATCACAAAAGATACTTTTGGATTATACAGAGATGATGGACTTGGCGTAGTGAGAGCAACTCCTAAACAAACTGAGAAGCTTAAGAAAAATCTGTGCACATTATTCCATCGATATGGGCTGGAAATATCTGTAGATGCAAATAAAAGCACCATTGACTTTTTGGATATATCATTAGATCTACAGAATGAATTATATAGACCCTTCAGCAAGCCCAATAATATGCCTAGATACTTGCACACAAGATCTAACCATCCACCTTCCATCATCAAAAACATTCCAGTATCAGTCAACCTGCGCCTCGCCGCAATATCATCAAATCAAGATATATTTAGACAAAATACAAAAGAGTACCAAGAAGCCCTTAAGGGAAGTGGATACCATCATAAACTGACATTTAGTGAGAATACAACAGGGCATAACACCAGAAACAAACGCAGGAGAGATATACTTTGGTATAACCCCCCTTTCTGTAAAAATGTTGCCACCAATATAGGAAAGCTTTTCTTCAGAGCTCTGAGTGAAGAATTTCCCAAAGATCACAAACTTTATTCAATATTTAATAGAAACAATTTAAAGCTTAGCTATAGCTGCATGAAGAATATTGGACAGATTATTAAAAATAACAACAAAGGGCAGCTATCAAACGAAAAGCCAACAGCAACATGGAACTGTCGAGATAAAAGTACATGTCTACTGCCAAATGCAAGTTCGTCCAGTTCTGTCATCTATCAGGCTACAGTTATGACCAACGAACCTAATGCTACCAAACAGACATATGTTGGCTTGACAGAGGGCTCATTCAAGAAAAGATATTACAACCATCGTAGCAGCTTCTACAATCCATCAAAACGAACTTCAACAGAACTAAGTAATTATATATGGCAGCTTAAAGATCGATCCATCCAGTACGACATTAAGTGGAGAGTATTGAAAAAAGCGAGTTGTTACAATAAGACCAGTAAACGCTGTAACTTGTGTATTTGGGAGAAATACTTCATTCTATACAAACCTGAGCTTGCAAGCTTAAACTCAAAAAACGAGCTTGTGTCAAAGTGCAGACATTCAAATAAGCACTTAATTTGCAATGCTATGACATGAACCAATTAAACTGTTGTATTACCGTATATGTAGCTGGCCTTTATCGTTAAGCTACTCCACGTGTTTTTACGTACAGTCATATGAGCTTCAGTTCATTTTAATTTTACCTGATGAATGATAACAACCATGAAACTTTAAGTTGTAAAATGTTTTAAAAGTTTTCAGTTTTTAATATAGTTTATTTAAATGCTCTATTTTAATTTTGAGCACTCTCTTCTAGTGAACTGCAACCTTCTTCTTCATCAGTATATATATATATATATATATATATATATATATATATATATATATATATATATATATGTATGTATGTATGTATATATGTATGTATGTATATAATGTGTCAGGATGGCCTAGTGGCAGAGTAGTTTCTTATCAATCATGGATCTGGTGGTTTGAGCCCTGTTTGATGCTGATCTGACAAAAAAGCTCTCAGTGAGCTGTCAACCCTTAATTACTGGTTTTTTTTGGGTCTAGTCCATAACTTAGAGTCTCAGGGTACCACACTGACAGCGTATGTACATTAAATATCTACTTCTGTGCTTGGGCATTCGGTCTTTTGTCCACATTCGGCAAGTGAATGGGTACATGGCTTTGTCAGTTTTGAACTACTGCAAAATCACTCCTACAGTTCAGAAAGTGGTAGATTCTGAGAAGTGGTTCACCTCTTCTCAACTATGTAGCTAGAGCAAAGCACGCATTGCTAAGTTGCAAGTCTTGATCAATTTCCGACCCACCGCCATGTTATTATTATATATATATATGTATATAGATACATATATATATATACACAAACTTACTCAGATAAAATATTCTGAGCATTTAGGCCTGCATATGGATATAAGTCTACACCTGCCCTTACAAATACACTTACACATGCATTCAAATATACACAATCACATGCATGCATCGACCAATACAAATGTCAATACATAATTATAATTCACTTTTCGATCGCTAAAATGTATGTTCACTTGTCCGATATTATTATATTACCAAAATTAATTATTACTTATATTCTCAATCAAATCAAACACGCAAATAATATATATCACATTATTGCCACAACAGTTTATAAAAACTTTTTGCCTTCACAAAAAATAAACCAAGCAAATATTTAAAACGTTTAAGAATGACATCTCAGAGGTCTATTGACTTAGAATGCTCGTTTTAGAAAAGATGATCCTAAATCTCATACAAGGGGAAGCAGAGAGTAAGTATGTGTTTTAATTTTTTTTTTATAAATACAATTTTCAGGAAGTTGTTATTGTTAATAGCAGCAAAGTTTAAAAAATTTAGCATGCAGTCTGTCTAATGGTTTCTACAGTCCTTTTCTTGCTTATTTACTTTACAGTTAGTAGATATCAACTTTATACTTCAGTGTGTGTTATGTATGAGTTTCAAGGGTGTGCATAAAAATTTAGCAATTGTGGATTCAATCATGTATAACTTCATCAGTTTTGGAGCTGATAATGTATTCAAAAGGACATTTTACTAGAAATTGATACAAACTTTTTCACAAGTTGTGACTTCCGAGTTATTTGAACATAACTTAAAAAGCTATGTTGTGTTGGCTAGTGTCACTAAAAAAACCAAACACAGACTTTTAATCAGCTGGAAATATTTCAAAGATCACGTGTTTAGTTAATGACAGGGACATAGTATGAATGGGATTACAGTTTGACAATATAACTCAAATTTTTCTGGTGCTTGTCTACAATTGTGGTGAAACTATCCTAACATGTTAACTTATTCCAGTTCTATCACTAGCATTGAGAAAGCTAACACAATATACATGTACAATCTGCTATGAAATACCATTAAAAGGTATTATATTAAACTTCAATCGTACAGCAATATATATTAAAGTTATGTTACTCATTATAATTCTAAAATTGATATACTTTTATACATAGTGATATAAATCAGCACACATTTGAAGCCTACAGAGCTGCACACTTTGCTTTTAAACATATATGTTCAAATAAAAATTGGTATTGGTAATGAAACGATATTTTGATGGTAACCCTAGTTTTTTTGAAGCAGTAAGTATTACAATAGAATCTTCTATTTTGAACGGCTTAAAAAACTTGTAAATGAAACTGAAGGGAAAGCGTTTAAATTCAAATGTTATTTAGTGAAACTTCAACTAAAACTAACCCAAAAGATTTGGTTTTTTTTTATTTCATTGATTGTTGATAATTTTCATCAGCAGCTTCATTGAAATACAAGCCAGAGATTAATAAAATTAATGCATGAATCTTAAATTATGTTTAACATAAGCCTTTAATTCGATTTTTGTTGCTCCTAACTTTGACCGACTTTTTTTAAAAACACCTAAAGTCTTAAACTTATATGCTACCTATTTTTATATAAAAGGAGACAACAATCAGAACATTCTCAAAGAGGTGGAAGTCAATCAGTGAGAAGGATGAGTTCTACAGAAAGGTGAAGTATTATAGCAATATAAAAATAAGAATTTTGGTCTAACTTTTCTCGGTTTTTTATTGGTTCTGCAATATGTTCCATTCGTTAACCTTTTTTGGGAAAAGCGACATAATGAAATTGATTTTTTTATTTAATTTTCTTTAAATTTGAAACGTCAAAAAACCAAAAGAACTTTTTTATTTTTCAAAAAAAGTGATAGGATTTTTGCTTTGAATTTTTCACACAGTTAAAATTTGAACTAATTTTAAATTTTAACCAATTTAATTAGTTTGACACAATATCTGACTTCCCAGTGAATATAAGTCCCATCACAAAACTAAAAAAAACACTCCCATCGGAAGAAATCAAAGTCTAAAAAGAAAATGGTTTAGTCGTGGTACAATTTTCTTATTTTATCTCAAGGCATTCAATTTTAAATCATTGTAACTTTTAGCAAGTTTTCAGTAGAAAAGTAAAAATACACTTACACATGCATTCAAATGTACACGTTCATATGCATTCGTCGACAATTACCATTTCTTACACCTAAGTATTAGTTTAATTTCCCATCACTAAAACAAAAAAATAATAGTTCATTGTAAAGTCTGGCTATGAATTCATAAAAGCTTTTTAAAGTTTTCATGTCTGATATTAATATATTTCTAAAAGTAATTTTTACTTGCATGCTCAATCAAATAGGACATTTTTGCCACAATCTACTACATAAACGGCATTCGTTGTCTGTGTGTGTGCGTGTGCGTGTGCGTGTGCGTGTGCGTGTGCGTGTGCGTGTGCGTGTGCGTGTGTGTGTGTGTGTGTGTGTGTGTGCGTGCGTGTGTGTTCGCCTTATAGAGTGGTCTTTCCTTTTTAGTCATACGAATTTCGGTTGTACGAAGTGAACTGCATTGATATGAGAACTGTATCGATATTACACAGCGGTCTTTCTTTTTTCATACGGTCGTACGAAGCCAACTGAATTAATATGAGTAGTAAATATTGTAATTTCGGACTATTAGCCACTGCTTTTGTCTGGTGATTTGAGCCAAGGGGCTTATATAAAGTTGCAGCAATTCTGTTGTTTTTCTTTACCGCTAAGGTGCATTTACCGAAATATCTGGTTAGCACGCCTCTTTACAGTGCTCAAAGACACTGTTCTGTTTTAAACAGCAAATTTTTTGCTGTGTTAAAAAGCTGCATCTTGAGTTCTGTGGCCTATACAAAAGGGTTTTACAGCTATACAAACGTACTACTCATTGAATAAAATAAATTAATGAATAGTTATTTACATGCAATTAATATTTTCTGCCAACGTGTATCGAGAAGGTCACGTGAACGTTTGTTTCCTGCGGCTACTAAAAAAAAACACAGTTCTCACCTTCTAAATTTCCACATCAAAAAGGTAAGTGCTTCCTATTCAATGTCGTATTGTCTATGAATTGCCACACTTTCAATACATAACCCTTTCACTTGCGTCCATGGACAAATTTAGCTATCGGCCTACTGCCAGCCATTTTGCCAATATTGCTTCATATGTATACAATATTTTTTTCAATTTTAAACTCCATCTAGAACGTTTGTTTTGGTTATATATTTCCTTTTGCCAACATGTTAACAAGAACTGCTATGCAAAAAATGCATTGTGTCTATACTTTGTGCATTGATAAAGCAATGTGATTTTGCTAAGCTACAAAGCTAAAACGATCCTCTACAAAGTTTCTTTTCTCACAAATCATTACTTTCACCGCCATCAAAGACAGTGCTGCTATAGCGATTTTAATTATTTGTGTAATCACAAAAAATCTGAATCGGCTATAACGTCATCAACATAAGTAGTTAATTGTTTTCTAACTCAAAGGCAGTTAATGAACCTGCACAAAAAATCTTCTTTTTCAAGTTGGAAATTCTCAAACAAAGCTTTAGAACTAAACTTTACACTAATTTTATAGAAAAATCTTAGGTTAACACTGTCACTGCCCCAAAAGTCCTAAAGACCGTTGGTTATGTTATTATCAAATAATAAAATTCAGTTACTAGTCATTGCTGGTAAAATCGCAAAAATGCGTCTACGCGGTCAACCATAGAAAATGCATAAATGAGTCTACTTCAATGAAAGGGTTAAAAACGTTGGATATGCCACTGTTTGTAATAGTAAAATGTTGATTTCCTTCCAGAGCCGAAATACTTTTGCTTTTTTTTCAGCTACGAGTACACAGAAATACTGCTACTACAAAACTTGCACGAGCACTCTGAGGGTTGCGATAGGCGGCGGTGAAAAGAAAGAAAGAGGCTGGTATCGACTTACTGTCACCCTGCTTTAGCCATGACCAGCTGTATGTCGCCTGCTAAAAAGTAGGCACAAGCCGAAAACTGTTTGTTTATACACCCAACAGAAAAACAACAAATGTTGTCTATCCGCAAGTGTTGCATTGAACTAAAATTGTGTTATTGTTATGTCATCATATGTTCTTCATGTTCTGCTATACCACATGCAGCATTTTCTAACATATTTTTCAGTATAAATATGTTTTCATGCATTCGTTATCCTTATTGTATCTCACACAAATGCTATCATGTTAGCGCTATGTTTTAATATTGTAAGGTGCTAATGCTGTATCTGCCTTGACAGCATACTGTCTGTGCTGTAATACATATAATATTTATTGACACAACCTCATTACTGTTTGTATGTACCATGTCAAAAAACAGGCTAAAGACAAAAGCCTGGTGAGCTATGATTAGTGCTTTAAGCATGTAGAAGTCTCCGTTCAATAAATGCTGGCGATATCAAAATATTTTGTATAATGTTTTCAAAGATGCAAAACTTTTCAATACTGCCATTTTGAAGAACTTCAGTTTGCCTAGTAATGCCAATTTTATTATAAGTTTTCTGTACCCAAATAGGGCAACTACAATTGGAGTGGTTTAAGACTGATGCATTGAAGACTAGCTGCAAAACATATTGCAGATTTTCATTGTTCTTCCCAACATTATTGACATATATAACTGCATATGTGTATGCATAGTGTGATCAGGGCAAAAATTTTGGTAAACTGCATATTTCGAGTTGTTTTACGGTATGAAAGACAACTCTCAATAAACTTCTTGCTGTACATAAATCTGTTCCCATGGACGGGTATGCAGCTAGCGGTTTGGGGCCCTGACATCACTCGGAGATGCGTGGCAGATCTTTTTTGCCCCTAATGCAGTGAAAGTATGCATGCGCGGGTTTCCGGATGAGTTGGCGACTGCGAGACGATTGATTGCGAAGCGATTGAGTGCTAGGCGATTGATTGCGAGTGCGAGGCAATTGATTGCAAGGCAAGTGCAAGGCAGTTGATTGCGAGACGATTGCAAGGCGATTGAGTGCGAAGTGATTGATTGCAAGGCAATTAATTGCAAGGCAATTTATTGTGAGGCAACTGATTGTGAGGCGAGTGCAATGCGATTGATTGCGAGGCGGGTGCAGGCCGATTAATTGGGAGTTTGAAGTGATTGATTGCGAGGCGAGTGCAAGAGCGCGAAGGTCAACATCTTGCGGAGTAAACACTGGTAATCCAAAGCGGGGTCTTGGTGGCAGAAGTGCACGATCGTTAACTGCAAATATAGATGGGTATAAATGGATGCATAAATCTAGACACATAAATCTATAATATTTTATAGATTTTACCCGCATCTAGCTGTAAAACACATTGCAGATTTCCTTTGTTCTCCCCAACATTATTGAGATGTATATGTGTAAAATCAGGGCAACAATTTCAGTAGACAATTTACATAATAATAAATCAGGGCAACAATTTCAGTAGATTGCATATTTGGAGTTGTTTTACAGTATGCAAGATAACTCTCATTAGACCTTATGATGCACGTGAATCCTGTAGGTGGGTAAGGCAGCTAGTGGTTTATAAAAACTGATCGCCTATACAAAAGATAAATCAAACAAATATTTAGAATGTTTAAGAATGGCATCTCAAAAGTATATTTACTTAGAATTTTTGTTTTAGTAAAGATGACCATAAAACTCATACAAGAGGAAGCAGAGAGTGAGTATGTGGTTTCATTCTTTGAAAGATTCAATTTTTGCGCATTTTTCATTGTTAATATGAACAAACGTTTATAAGCTTGGCATACAGTTTGTCAGAAGGCTTTGCAGTACTTTTCTTGACCATGTACTCCACAGTAGATATCAACTTGAAATTTCAGTTTGTGTTGCGGCGAGTCACACGAGTGCTTATAAAAATTTAACATTGGTGCATTTAATCATATATTAATTTGTCACTTTTTGTGATGATTATTTATTCAGAGGAATGTTTTACTAGAAAATGGTGCAAGCTGGTTTACAACTGGTAACTTTTGAGTCATTTGAGCATAACTTCAAAACTATGATTCAACTGCTGGTTTCACTCAAAAAGGCACACATGGATTTCCTCATGGCTAAAATTTTTCAATAAATACTTGATAATTTGTTGACTGACACGTAATATGAATGTGATTACTCAAGAAGATTTAACTAAAATATTTGTGTTGTTTGTCTATAGTTATAGTACTACTATCCAAACATTTAAACAATTTTCAGTTTTTTCACTAATATTGAGAAAACTAACACAATATACACATACAGTATACATATACAATATTCTATAAAATACTGTTCAAAGGTCTTATATTAAACTTCAATTGGACAGCAAAATATAATGAATGTATGTTACCTGTTAGAATTCTAAACTTAGTATTTTATTTTTAAACATAATAGTACATTTATCAGTATGTATGCTAAGATTACATAGAAGCACACCTTATCATTACACATTTATGTTTAAATAAAAGCTAGTTTTATTTGTAAAACAATCGATTGATGGTAAACAATTTTTCTCTGAACTATAAGTACTACAATGCAATCATCAATTTTGAACTGCCTAAGAAATTGTAGAAGAGACAAAAAAGAAAGCGATTTGAAGAATAGGTTCCTTAATTAATCTTTAACTAAAGCTAACCTAAGTAATTTGTGGTTTCTTGACTTCACCAATTGTTGATCAAGTTCATCATCAACTTCATCAAAATACAAGCTAGAGATAAATAAAATCAGTGCATGAATTTAAAATTATGTTTAATCTGAGCTTTAATACCAATTTTGTTGCTTCGAACTTTGACTACTTTTATTGAAACATTTAAAGTTGTGAACTTAAAGCACTGTCTAATCTTTTATATAAAAGGAGAGAACACTCAGAGCATTCTCAAAGAAGTAGAAGTCAATCAGTGAGAAAGAAAAGTTCCACAGAAAAGTGAAGTATTAGCATTCTAAACACAGAAAATCTATTTTGGTTTAAATTTTATGAATTGTTTATTAGTTCCGCAATACATTACATTCAATAACTTTGGCAAACCAACCTAATGTGCAGTGAGTTTTTGCGTTTGCCTCTTGCTAATATAGCGACTTACGGCATTTACAATCACTACTAAGTGGGTTTTGGTTACATATTGTCTTACACTAAACGAGTACTAGCTCTGATGCACAACTAGAATTGTTGCAAACGAGATGACTGGTGAATGAGTATGGCTCTTTATTACGCAATCTTAAACTGCACAGAGATGAATTAATGTTCAAATAATCCACAAATGTCTATATATAGATTCATCGCTGATAGACATTATCTCCTGCTCTTTGTTCTTCTCTCTCACTAGTGTATCTTCATTCGATACTTATTCTTACCCATCTTGTTCTGCACTGGCTTAAATATCCATATATACAGTGTTCCTTTGGCTTTCCATGAAAGCTCGCTTGCATTCTACTATTATTGCTAATCCTAGGATAGCTTGATGCATGTGGCCATCAGAAATAGCTGTGTTTTGCAAATTAATAACAAATGGAAACCGTTGTTTTTACTTTAATATTTTTTAATTTTAAACCTGAAAAAACTAAACATGTTTTTGATTTTTTAAGAAAAATGTTTAGGTTTTTGCTTTAAATATTTTACAGAATTAAAAATTCGGCTAATTTTAAAACTTAGTCTGATGCATATATTTGACATTTTATTTAATTTTACAGTGATTCAAAGGCTCATCACAAAAGTCGCAAGAAACACTCCAACAGGAAGAAATCGAAGTCTAAAAGAAAATGATTTAATTGCAATAAGAATTTTGACATTTTGTCTCAAAGCAATCTGTTTTAAACCGCTGAAACTTTTAGCATTTGAATAAACAACAACACAGTATAAAATTGTACACTGTTATGACTTGTGTTCAATGAGACAATAAGTTTACTATGATTTTTTATTCATGTTACTTACTGTGTTTTCTGCGAAACAGTTAAATACTTTCAGTATGGTCGGAAATAGGTGCTTTTTGCTAGAGTAAACTGTAAATATGTTTTTAATAGTTACAAAGACCATAAAAAGTAAGATTATTCTCAAACAAGAAAGTTGTTTATTTTATAATTATAGGGTGAAGCAACCGACTTTGTGAGTCGAATAAAAAAAATATTCATCATGTTTTACAAGCTTGTTTGTATTGAACTAGCTAAGAACAACACTCAATTTGTTGGGGAGACAACAAGTCTGGCTTTTTTTAAACAATTTCACATACTGAAAAACCTTTAATTGAATGTCATAACCAACGCCGTATCTATTTGTACGCCGCGTCTATTTGACCACCAATATTAGAAAAGGGTTAAAAAATAGAGCGCCACCCTCTAACTGAACAGCACCTTTAATCAACTGCCCCTTTGACAATCTCTGATTTTTATGAACCCATAATATCAAGTGGTAAGTAAAAAATTGTCCACAAAATTGTATTACTACTAAATATTTTACATAAATAATTATCGATTCTCTTGTCCGACTTCTGAGCTTTCTATGTTTTTTTAATTAAATATCTAGAAGCAACATCTAAGAAACACTTAATAACTGTTCACGCTATAAATTAAAGTTCTCTTTTTAACTCGGTATTGATATTTGAAGTACATTTATATAAGCAATTTTTGAATTTATGTTGGTAGATGAACTTTTAGTTTAAGGCCAACGAGTAAGTTCAGCAAGCAGATCTTTTACACGATGCATTTGTGCTAACAGCAGTGCGCAAAAATATTGCATATTAGTTCAGAAGTGCAGAAATATATTTGATATCAGATGATATTGTTGAAGGTATTGGACAACCAGGAGATGTTTGTTAGATCAAAAGCAAAAATCAGAACACGGCTATTTGAGCAAACAATGCAAATATTTTTGTTTAAAAAAATTAAGTTATGTTGTCGGCATGTAATATAACATTGGTTTGTTTATGTCAGTTAATAATCTATATATATATATATATATATTTCTCAAAGTCTGTCTGTGGATCCGTCTGTTAGTTTTCTGGCTATAGCTATTATTAGAACAGCTGAGCTGGACAATAATGCAGACTCAATGTCATGGCTTACCGTCATTGGAAGCCTAACCTTAAAAACTAGCCTAATGGAATTTTCTATTGGCATCATGCCAGGCTACTATCTTGAAAGGTACAGTTGTTCGACAAAGTTTTAAAACCTTTAAAGTTGTTTTTATTTTTCTCCTAATTTATTTCAACTACACGACACACTTCTCTAATGATATGTAGTTTGAAAGTTAGAATGGCAACTGTTGCTATATGTTAAATACAAATCAAATTTCTGTCCAAAAATTATTTTATTACACAGGCAAACGCTGAGTGACATCGCTAGTTAATATACTTTGTATACTTTGTTAAAATACTTATGTATATTTGCAGCATGAAATAGAATATTGTTTTGTAACTGGTAGTTTTGTGAATTTATAGCATATTTTTAATAGCATTATTGCGGTAATCTGATCTTTCCACTTATCAATGTTTGTAACTCATCTTCTATTGCACATAAAATGTTAGTTCTGGCTGCAAACTATAGAAAATATACCAATGGTTTCAATGGGCTTTATCGCAACATTAAAAATTTAGGTATAAAATAACCATATGCTTGGAAATTTAAAATGGAATGAAAAATTAATAGCTCCAATAGATTGCGCAGCAGGGAACAGGCTATGATACCAATGCATGTTACTTGCAAGTATAGCTATCGGCTGGTGGAGATATTACTTCAATTTTGAATAAATAAATTTTAAGAAGCTTACAAAAAGTTAAAGTGAAGTCAGCAAACTTATAGCATCCAAAAGTTTCAATATCGCTTCACTGAAGGAAAAGGGCAAAATATGGGCGACATTTGCTTCACCCGTAAAAAAGGATAAATTTATCTTCCCAAATTCTGTCAAGCCATTTGAAAAATAAACTGTTAGCCCTCATTTTAAACCCACCACTAATCAATTGCAAATATAGAGAAGAGTTAAAAAGGCATCGATTGAAGGTTTTACAGTGGCTTTTATTGTAAAAACTTAAGAGCTTTACATAAATTACAGAATAATTAACAGAAACAAACAATTGTTTAAAAATAGCAACAGAAAATACTTTACAACTTGTAATCACAGTCAAAAGTATATTTAGTTTATCCTGTTTTCAAGATAGATACGTGTTTTTAAATCATAACTAGAGTTTTGCTGCATAAGCTTTAAATCTTATTATGTAAACAATCTTTATATTTTTACCATTACAAATAATTTAGCAGTTAAACATTTTTGTTGACAAAATATATATATAAATAATATATATATCTAAACATCTACATTGTAAATATATAAATAGATTGAAAAGATATATATTTTTAATTACCTAAATAGATTTATAGCAAGGACAAAGGATAGTAATAGTAAATAACCATGTTTGCAAATGTCTCCTAAATAAGTGATACACAGAAAAGAAATTTTTTTTCTAAAAGCCTATTTTATAGTTTATGGGTTGGCTAGTCTAGGAGAATGGTTGTAAGGTAGGTTGATGATAGCATTCTTCACCACTTGGTCAGGTGATAATAGATGATTGTACATGTAGTTATTCATGAATACTAACTCTTGTGACATGATTGCTACGGAAGATAGTATAGAAACCCTGGCATTAGCGGCAAAATTACAGGTGATTCAAGACATGCAATTTGGTTGGTCATTCTAAATATATAGTACTAGCTGTTACTACTACACAACATTACCCAGATACTAAAAAAGTCTTTGGACAGAAAATTGATTGGGCTTTAACATATAACAACATTAGCTATTTCAACTTTTGAACTACATATCATAAGAAAAATGTTTTTTTTAATGCAATAAAATAAAAACAGAAGTTCTGAATTTTGTAACTGGATATTTTTAATGAAACAAGTGTTGAAATAATTAGCATGTGCATTCGGTATGAGATATATAAAAACGTAATTGATTACTATGCCGTTCTAGCTCAGTGGGAAATCATCCGGATAAGGAATTTGTTAATAATGTGTTTGCGGTTTCAGTCGTGAGTTTAAAACTATTAAAACGCGGAAATTTAATATCAAGATTACAAAGATCTATAGCCGGAATGCAGACATATGGCGACAACATATGGACTTTGAGATATATACATGTATATTATATACCTTTTACTTTATGTTTTTAAAAGGTTTATAGTTAATACACTTTGATTTACAGTTATATTGTTACCTTATATATTGAGATAACATTATGTTTCATCCCAAGCAAGTCAAGGTGTTAGTATTTGCGTATGAACAATATGTGCAGTTTATTTCCGTTATACCACTCATAGAGAGAAAATGTTGTGATATTGTGATTTAGTCAATAGTGTTAGCATTATGTAGGTAGGCTGCTGAAGTGTATATATGTAAAGTTGCTCCAGCTGTCTGATTTAAGCTCTGGTGGGAAAAAGAAGATATCAATTGCCAAATATAGAGCACTCCTACTCAGATCGGTTAAAACAACTAATGTGGAAAGCACCAAGTCAGTTGACCTGCAGGTCATATAGAATACAAGTAGGTGATTTATTGAACCAAGACAAAGAGAGGGTTTTGTCGGGTGTGGAAGTATTTTTTCATGATTTCTTGATTTGGGTGGTTTTTCTTCACATTAGCGTTTTAATAGTTCACTACTAGTTTTCAGAACAATGTCTCTTAAAACTGTAAGTGTGGCTGTGATGTAGTTACATGAAGAAACTCTACACACTAATATCTTATCTAATGAAAGCAATAGCCCCACACTAATTACTATACTCTTGTTTGTTTTTTTCCATATTATGTAAACAAATTATTGAGTGCTTGAGTTTTGCTAGAGTTAAATTCATAGGCATATGCTTTATATGGATGCTAGTAGCATTTCAATTCTGGTTTTTGGTACGAAACATTTAAAAAATTTTAATATCCTAACACTAGTATATCAGTACAAAAAAGCGTCAAAAATGTACAACTGTTGTGACGCCGTTAGTTTTACTTTTGTATCTGCATGCCATTAAACTGCTTGTAAAGATGAAAACAAAAACGACGAAAGGAAAGGCAGCAAACTCAGTGTTTAATAAACAACGGCAGCAAATGTGATAAAAAGCAAAGCAGCTAAAAGAACAGAAACAGATTAAAAAAATGGCTGTACAAGAACATTTGGGAATAAGTGGTACATTCAGTTCAAGTATATTTATTGAAAACATTGTAAGTGATTTCAGCTGCCTTACTGACTCAATTTGGTGCTTCTAAATTTATTGACAGATGAATTTTGAAGCTTTGCATTGTGTTAATTATAATACAGTAAAAATATCTCATTTGAAATTAGATATTGACTGATTGCCTCTCACTAATACTGGCACAGGTGCATTGCTGGTGGTAATTGGAGAGAGAGTTGCTGTACCCCATAAATCGTTTACAATTTTCTTTGATTTAGTCAACATAATTTTATTTACACATTTGACTTTAGCCACAGTCCTTTACACAATTTATTGTGGGTGTCATTAATTCCCTAGTCGACAATGGCATCTAGTTTCACTCTCTTTCTTTTACCGACAATATATTCTGCTGAATTCTATATGTAAACAATAAGCGCGGAAGTTTCTTCTGTGCCTAAACCTTGGCAATCAAGCTATGTAATAGCTATCTACTATCCAGATGTTTTCTTTCATTGTGTTGCTCTATGTCTCTTTTCCTAAGCCCTTGTCACTGACCTAGGTTACATACCTTTATTAACAATAGTTAATATAAGGACTATCTCTGTATATTTATATTTAATAGCAGTTCTCAAGCTTTACATTACACGTTAAATAGTTTGGTTTGCATGAGTATGCTGAGCTAGCTCAACTTTCAGTTAGGATCAGTAGCAAAAACAGATTAAAGAAGACGATTCCTATTTGTAACTGCACCTTACAGGATACTTCTATCATCATCAAGTTTGTAAGTCTAAAAGTTTTTACCCATTTAAAAGCTTTTTCCGATGATCAAAGACAAGAGGGATTCAAGATTTCATAATTGTTTTGCAACAAATGATAGTATCAAAAAGGTATGCATTAGCGATAATACCAAAAACCCCTTATTTCATCATTTTTGTGACTACCTTTAAAAATGCCATCCCACGGACTATTATCTGATGTAAATGCAGATAGGTTTGTGATTGTGTGAACCTTGTTATTATAGACAACCACCAAAGTATTGTGTGATTAAGACCTGCATACGACAGTGTAGTATGTACCAGCTTTTAGGTGTGACGAAAAAAAAAACGTAAAGCTAAGTCTGCAGTTTTAGCTCATGAGGCAACTGAGGAAGTGAGTCATACCAGCAAGTTAATCTTACATTATTGTTAGCCCATAAAAACAACTGTATACCCATCAAGTTGCCCATTTTGTTTGACTACTCTCACCAGTTCATAAACATATCTAACTGCCTAGTGCTGTCACCAACTTATATGTAAGGTGGTGATAGCACACCTTGGCATACTCCCTATCTCTGAATGGTGCATCAGTGAGTCATAAAAAACATCATGGTAATTGAAAGATGTAAGTTTAGTTGGGGAAACGGGAAGTCTTAATCTGATGGTGATGAACAGTAAGTAGGACGCCCCGTCAAAAAGCATTTTAACATGAATGAGATTACTGAGACAATATTACAAGGAGCAAAAGTAAAAAAAAATTGAAGAGACATGAGCTGAATAATGTTGAAGATGGCTTTTGGATTTCTATTAAATCATCATAGGTAGACCTTGTTATGTTATGTCTTTATGTAGCATCTCAATCCTTGTTGGTTGAATATCACTGTTAATTTGTCTATTACAATTATTTTACTCCGCTCCAAGGATAAAAGTCTATATGGTTCATTCACTCATTCTCTTAAAGAAATTATAGCATTTTTGTTGAATCATAGGCTATTTGGTTCTTGCATTCGTCCACTGAAAAAAATTCAAGCTTCTTGTTGAATCACATGCTATTTAGTTGTTTTACTCATCTGCTACAAGAAATCCTAGTTTGTGACTGAACCACTTGCTAAATGTTAAACTGCAGGCTACAAGCCAACCTCTTGTCTAATGTTTGTTCATTTTCAAGTACTTTAAACAAGTCTAAGGCTAATTTACTTTGTCAGTCTTTTGTGCTGTTTACTACAAAATGCACCTGCTGTTACTAACACTCACTAAACAAATCATTAGTTGAAAACTTGACAATTAATGTCAAGTGCTACTACCGAGCGTGTCTAACATTATAAGAAGCACTAGAGCATTCATCGGATTTAGTCATAAGTAGCGATTAGTACTATCTCTCGTTGTTTTGAGATTTGAAAGTTGCTAAAAAGTATGGCTAGTCTATTCTCATAAAAAACATTAAACACTCATTAAAACTAACACATTTTGTGTGAACAGGTATCTCTATCATAACCTTCTACAGACTGATAAATAAGTTGTTCATATCAATTTTGGAAAAAAAATGCTTTTGTTACCCTAAATACTGATAAACTAATCATTAATTTTTTGTTGAGTTCGCAAAGGCGATTCACACTATCAACCAAGAATTATTATTGCATACCTTTAAGGACATGATATTATGCACTAATTCTATCAAATTAATTAAAAATTGCTCAACTGCTCTTAACTAAAAAGTTTTTTTAACAGCATGCCGTCATCTCTTAAAAAAACTTACAAAGTTCTTTAAAGTTCTGTCTTTGATCCTACTCTTTTTGTATACAATAAGGGCTTGTTTCATAGCACAAAACTATTTGACACCATCCTGTTGGCCGATGACACAAACCTGTTCTTTGAAACTAAATCTCCGGATTAAGACGTTTATATTATAAATCATGGGTTAGACACCGTCGAAAATTGGTATCTTATAAATAAGCTAACAATAAATGGCAAAATGACTAATTTTGTTATAACTGATAGTTCCCCAAAACAGTAATACTTCATAGAACGGCTTCAATACATCGTACCAATGTAAATAACACTAAAAATGTCATATTTTAATGTGCCTTTATTAAAATTATAAATTGTACATTAAATTGATCTTCTCACATTTGAAAGTGACAGCCTGAGCTTGCAATTATCTCAGGCCTGATTTATCTCATTTCTTCTTAACTGAAAATGTGTGAATTATTTTTTGTAGCCAATTTATACAAAGTAAAATGATTACCATTTTCTGGTTATGAAGAACAGACCAATGACTTATCTTAACAAAAAAATTTGTTGTAAAAAGTGTAATTGAAGAACTATTTGCAGTTTATACTTGTGTTAGTACAATTTATATTGTTTACTGTAAATGCCATAGGTTCAATTTTCATCGAAGACATGGTTTTTAGCGCTTTCAGCAAGGCTTTAGAGAGACGAATAAAAGTTCGGATTATTATAGCTAGATTTTAGGTTTGTTTATGAATATATAATATATATATACAGTATATATATTTATACAGCGGTTTTGTGATGGCTGAAGTGATTTTCTAAAGGCTTATAATCACATTTCCGTATACTTTGCTTTTACGACACAGCAGAGTAAGACATGGTGAATCTTTTGATATCAAACAACTGTAATTTGAATTTTGTTGCAAGTCAACCTTCAACATCAATCTTCTTAAAGATTATCTTTATAAAGAGATTTAAAGTCAAGTACGCAACTCATGTTTACTATATACACCACTCCTTGTAAGATTAAAAGAAGAAAAAGGCTATGCAAGCAAAAGTGGATAAAAAGCCAGGTTGTATACCCAAAAGCGAGTGAGTCATCGACGAGCCAAAGAAACATAAAATAGATCCAGAGACCAGCCTACCCAAAACTACCCAAAAACTCAGAATCAAAAAGAATATATATGCACTAGTTACATGTAGGTCAATCAAAGCAAAAAGTAGATGAAATTTAGAGAAAACACTGCCAATAAATGACAAAGGATAACCTGAATGTTATTATATTAATATTGTATGCATCAACATCGCGACTATGTAAGAAACCAGCCTTAAACAGCTATGGAAAGCAGCGTCTACATCATGAAAATCAGCAGTGTACACAGTAACCCTAAGAGCTTGATGCATATTGCATTCCTCTGATAGCTAAATAAAGGTTCACACTATATCACCATATTTCTTTGTTGACTTTTCGGCAATTATTCATCGACTGTGTTCACCATAACCGATGGCATTGTCAAGGCCATACTAATAGGTCAAGAAAGTTTGCAGCATTCAAACTTTTCCGATAGTGTAAAAAGCATTAACAACAGCAAAAAGCACTTAGCACTAATTCGGCATCAATGATTGGTCATCAACGAGTGCTAAATATATATTTACCCTTTAACTGTTGCTGCGGGAATAGGACTTCATCATTTCTCTCACCATATTGTACAATAACACCGATCTACCACAGAGTATTCGCTGATGTAAACATGGGTAAAAGTAACTTTGTAATAACGTGAACATTGTTATCATAGAGGATCACCAATATGTTGTGGAGCTAACACCTGCATACAGCGGTGTAGCTTGAACCCGCTATTAGGTGTTGATAGTAGTTCCAATAATAATTGTTGATCTCCTGCCGATATCTAGCGGCAGCACAATTCCAGTGTTTAAAAGTGATAAATCTTGTATGTGCCAGAGAGTGTCAGCTGTAGCTGATAAATGGCTATTTATGGTGAGACTATTTACTTAAGGTAGATAAGAAACTAGCAGCCATTCATTTCCATCCGCTTGCTTAGTTACAATGTAACCCACTTACACGTATTATGTACAGATATTAAGGGGCAAAAGGGACTACTTTAAGCATATACTCTGAGTACTACATCCAACTATAAGTATTACAATAATGTCTCAAAGAATTTCATCACCTCTGTTAGACTAAGCAGCTCCAAAATTAGCATCAACTAAAGTTATTACTACTATTATTACTAACGCTACTACGTTACTAAGTTATTTTTTCTTGCAGCCATATTTGTTATTACATTGATTCGTAACTTTTAGCAGTAATGATAATATTCAGTGTGCCTGGCCTACAGCTGTAGTTTAGCTTGCAGGTCATTTGGGCCATAATAATAAGAGCATATGTTAGTAGTTTTAGTACAGCATAAAACCTTTGACTTTTATATGTTTTTGCAAACTGCAAAAGGTTAAGAAAATTTTACCTGAAGTTCATACTAAAGATCAATTCTTGTGTCAAAAATCAAATCAACTATTATAAAAATAGAGCAACCATAAAACGATTTCAGCCTTATTTGGCTAAACATACAGTGTAAATTAGATTCAAATCTTCGCCATTTTTCAGTAATTTTAAAACCTATAGCACTGAGTGAGCTGTAATTTGAAAAGATGTAGCTGTAATAGTATTTATTATTTCGCATATTAATGCTTGTAGTTTTGATTTGATCATACCATCATTGACAGCTGCATTGAAAGCGCATGCAATAAAAAAGTAAATTAAAACACAAGCTGAATTTAGATTGCGATCATGCCTCACAATTGGTACCCCCATTTTCCCTGGCTAGCGAGTATTTTTCCCTCTTGTTTCGACATGCTCCGTCACTTGCTACAAGACCAGTACACAGGCCATTGCTTACCGTATTAATTACTACAGTTAAAAACTATTATTATTCACACATTGATTGACTTTGTTACCAATACTTACTGTTTCTATTCATTACTGAACAAGTTTAAAAGAACTCAATAGCAGTATTCATGAATGTTTTTTTCATTGTGATGTAATTTGATTTCCTGTAGCAAATCTATGTGTATATCACTGATGATTCAATCATTTATATAAAGAATATTCTATATATATGTATAACTTATAAAAAAATAGATATATTTAAATATATACATATTACATATATACTAAATACATATATTACATATATAATAATTATAATGACATGCACAGCTATTATTGTATTTTGCTATTCAGTGTTTCATGTTAACACATGCTAGACCTCACCTAATCTAAAGCCAGACTTTGTTATTGACAAAACTACTGTTATCATACAGTAGTGTCAGCTTGAAGTAAGATATATACACCAAACATTACTAAGTAACCATAATACTGATAAGTAGGCGACAGACAGTCTACCTGACATTCATATGTATTCTTATTATGAACTTCAACTACCATCAACAAAGGAATGCTGTTTTTTATTGTACATGTAGCTTCACATTATATAATATAGTTCAAATTGTAACCATGCATATACAACAGTTTTTCTAAGCTAATTACTAAGCAATTTATAAAATACTCTAGATCATCTATAACATTGACCATAGTTTCTGTCAGACGTAATCAAATTTTCATTTTGCCCTCTATGCAACTCATTTATTCAAGAGATGAATGTCTATATGGATCCCTTCTCTAAAAATACATATATGAGACAATAGGGAAAAAGGAGAAGTCAACGCATGAGTAATATAGGTACAGTTGCTATTTTTCAACCTCGAAAAAACTAGCATTAGCAATATCATTGTGTCCTGTTGTAAGACTACGTAGCTTGGTGATGTATAGTCAAATCTAGACTTGAAAGTATACTTTTAAACATACTTATTGAAGTTTAATAATGAAAAAGAAATACAAATGTATTATGAATATTAATATTAAACCTTTATCAAAAAAGTAACATAAAAGTTTATCACTTAAGGAAGATTACTGAATAATAGCCCCAAAAAGTTGGACTTTAGCATGTTCAGCATATAAGATATTTGTTTTTGAGGTTTGACATCTGAATAAAGTTGGACAGTTTTAGAAACATTTGTTTTATGCAAACATTATAAGTTTGCGCAAAAGCATCATGCTGTTTTAACCAAATTGTGGGTGGAGCTAGATACCAGCTCAGTTTCCTACTAAGCTACATAAGCAGACAAAGTGGACCTGCTGAATCATTATTATTAACGCTACAATGGCTGCTATCCTTCTACTGGCGGTGCTCACTCTGTTAGTATCAGCTGCGCAATCTGATGTTATTGAAGCGTTAAAACATCCTAATGATGATGTAACAACATTAAATTCAGAGTTGGCAAAGACTGCACTCAACAACTTGCTGCTAGTTCTCAGGTCATGTCGTTGTGATGCTTCTAATAGCCATTCAGTGATGATCAGCTCCTACACCAAACCAGGTAATACATCATTTTTTACAAATATGACTTTGTTTTGTGTGGAACTCACATGGCTGCTATGATTTTAAATCTTTCATGTATCATATTTTTAACATTAAGAAACCTGATGATGAGTGTTTACAAAATGCTTACCAAATTTGTTTACAAAACTACTAATAAAAAACTTACTAGTTACAAAATGCTTGAAAGTTACTAAAACTGTATGTAGAGAGCTTTTGTAGCAGAAGCTAGTCATTAAAAGCCATTAAAAAGATTTTTTCTCAAAAAAGTGTTTATAAACAACCTCAATTTAATATGTTTGTTTTACAGAATCAACAACAATGTCAGCAGCTTCCAAACAATCAAACACATCAAAAGTGCCAGTGAGCAAAGGTAAATTCAACTTTCTGCACACTGCTGCTTCTCGTTACCCAGCTACAATCAAACTACATGTGTCTTCCCTTATTTAAGGAATACTATTCATTCATTTAATAAACCAAACAAAACAATAATAGCTTTATAATTTATTAATTTAACAGATTGTCAAGAACACTATGAACGAGGAGCGATTACGCCTGGTGTCTACCTAATAAATCCAATAACCAGCAAATTAAAACCATTTGAGGTTTGGTGTGATTTTTTTGATGGTCATGGTTGGACAGTCTTCCAAAAGCGTTTCGACGGCAGCGTTGACTTTTACCAAGACTGGTTGCATTACAAAGAGGGATTTGGGACTATCCCTGGAGAGTACTGGCTAGGTAAGAAAATTGGATTTAGTTTCTTAGAAGGAAATTATCGCCACATATTTTTTTATTTATACTGTCAGTTTGTTAGCAATGGGGATTTAAACCCAAACAAATGATCAATACACAAAATAGCATTGCTATTAACTATTTGATGCTTTGATAACATAATATTTAAAAGGTGTGTAATCTGTGATGTGGTGTGACTAAATTTAACATTGATATAATAAGCAAGTCTGTTCCACATCTAATTTTGCTTTTTGACTGCTGAATTTAGTGAAAAGATTAAACGGAAAATGACTTTTTAAACATAAAATAATACATTTTAAAACTCAAGTCTGTTTATATTTAACTCTTAATAACATACATTAGTAATTAAAGTTTAACTAGGACAAAAGCTAACAAACATCTATGAACTAAAATAGCACATATTTTAACACATAATGCATTTCAGAAAGTCTGCTACCAAAAGTACATATTTTATAATTACTATTATAAGTATTAATTTTAAGTGTATGTTTGTTATATTTTAGGACTGGATAAGATCCATGCATTAACTCAGACAAATAGGAGGCTGAACATATTTCTCAAAGAAGGCAAAGGAGCTAGACAGTCTGGAACTTGGTCTAGCTTTATAATAGGCAGTGAATCAGAAAATTACAAACTAAATGTGAGTACAAGGTGCATAGGGGTCATAGGGGTCATAGGGGTCATAGGGGTGTATGGAAATGAGTATTATAGTACGAGTATTGAGAAACTACAAGCTAAAGTTTCAGTGCACAGTAGGCTACACAGAGCTATATGAAAAATGAATTCTAACTAATACACTATTATGAGTAACGCACCAACATGCCGAAAGCATTGATTTTGGATCATCTGTCATAATATTCAGTTATATTTAAAATAGTTAGCATAAACTTGTGTTTTAATCTATAGTAGCAGAACATTAGCTAGTTCACCCCTAGCTTTAGACAATCATGATTCTGTTGATAATTAAACAATGTTATGGTTTATTACTTGACAACATTTATATAATTTTATTATCTACTATAACATATTAAAAAAAATTGGAAAGATGTTTTAAATAACCCCTTACTTTGCCACATCAAAATAACACCACGGTTGGTCAATAGAACACAAAAACTTGTTCAAATGAAATATTTAATAACATATTACTCAACAGTAATATCATTAGTTGCGTGTCTATCTTTAATTGATTTTTATTGTCACGCTTTATGTTTCTCTTTTTCTCTCTTTCCTTCTCTCCCTTTTTCTCTCTCTCTGTCTCTCTCTCTCCCTCTTTTCTTTTCTTTTCTCCGTCAATCCTTCTCTCTTCTCTAACTTCTTGGTCTTCCTTTTTCTTTCCCCCTCTCTCCCTTTTGTCATTGCCTTTTTTACTTCCTTTTCTTCTGTCTCTGCCTCTCCAGCGGCAGGTTCAGCATGTTCAGGATTTGTCTTTGGTATTCATAGTTAGTATTAATCGCATCATCGCCAATTCATTTTTAACTGTAATCGTAACAAATCAGACTTTATTTAGGCGTCATTAGCTAATTATTTTGCATTCACATTTAAACAATTTCACCATTATTTTATTTTTCTTAACTGATTTGACCTGTACAAAACATTTTTTCTTATGATATTAAGTTTTAAAGTTGCATTTGTCTGCCAAAGTTTTAATTTACTAAATTTTAATTGTTCTCTTAATTTGTTTAAACTGCGTGAAACACTTTTCTCCCGATATGAAGTTTGAAAGTTAAAATGGAAACTGTTTTTATACATTAAAATAAAACAAAAATTGAAAAGATTTGTTATTTTTTGACAAACAGTGTGCATGCACCCAGTACACTGCTAATCTTATAAGTGTTGTTTTTGTTGCAAATCATAACAACAAGTAATTTATTGTTACTTTGTTTGCTCGGGGGAGTTAAAAAATTAAAACATGTTTTTATGATCATTGTAGTATTCTGTTTTGGGTTTTTTTCATTCTATGGCAATGATTCGAATTGTAATTAGTTATTTTACAGTGCTTTGAGATACAAGAAAATTGAAATTCAGGTTCGGTCCCAAAATTCAATCAGCTCATAGGTTAAGGTGTGACTGTATGTATTCGCTACGTACTCCACTGTGCGTATCAGTCTGTTTTCGCGCACTGAGTTACAAAATGTTCAGCTAATCAAATACTCTACTAGGCTAGTACCAGCAAAGCTGAGCCAGTTTATTTCACAATATTTTGTTGGCTTTGAAAACCCATATGCTTACATTGTATATTTTTATTCCTAGCAACGAAGCGGGATTGGACGATTTCTCCTTAACTCAAGAGCACTTCTTATCTCTTTAAAAATGTCCATGACACACTCTAACAATTATATTAGCTAACAAAGTATTACTAATACGTAGTTGAGTTACCATATGACAAATTTTTGTTGCAATCAAGGTCATAATTAACTTTTTGGTAGTTACTAGTGTAAATGTAAAAATATGAGGGTACATCCATATTTCAAAAGTAGAATTTTGTTAAAAAAATTTTTTGATGTAAAACCAACGTCTCAGTTTGATTTTAATTAAATGTAATATTTGTATATTCTTTTAATGGGATAAATTATTGTATATAAGCAAACACAACCTTGTTTATGTATCTATTGTATGGGAAAACTTTCAGCTTTTGCTAAACAGTAAGTTAGAAATCTGGCTTGCAAAATATCTTCATCCGGTAAGTTTTTTAATTACAAATATGATAATGATAAAAATTTATTTTCAAATGGAAAATTATAGCAGTTTGTAATTATTTAATAACATGGTCTTGTCCGTAACATTTAATGAAGTTGTATGCAGAAAAGAGAAAAGATTTTATGTAAATTTGTCAGGAGCCAATGTATAATTAGTCTGTATTACATTACAAATGTATGTGTTTGTGTCTCTTACCAACAGGTTAGCAGTGTAGCTTTTACTGGGAGTCTTGAAGAGTACAGTCTCTCCTATCACAATGGTATGTCTTTCACTACCAAGGACAGAGAGCATGATGAATTGAGTGGTGGGAACTGTGCTGTACTTTACCATGGTATGTACATACTTGTATGTAACTGTTCATATTTTCACAACTCGCATGAACATAATTAATTTCTAATGTATCCTTGAACTATAATTCTCTCATAACTAGATATGTTATACTACATAAACACTGCTAACTTTACAACACCTATATTTACAATAGAAATAGTTGGTGTCTATCATGGAATGTTTATACCAAGAGTTGATATATAATAGCCAGTGAATATTGAACTGGTTAGTGGTTAGTAATGAAGTTACTATAAACCTAGCAGCTAGGAACACAGGCCAAGCGTATATAGTACAGTCATACCTCAAAAAAGTCTCTAACAAAATTTGAGATACAAGTAAAATTTTGAGCCTTTTACTGCTTCGAGAGACAAGAAACCTTTGAGATACGAGCATGCAAACTTTGTGTTGATGGTCTTTAATGTTCTCATCGCCGCCCATGTACAATTTTATCTATCGGCTATCAGCCTACTGCCAGTCATTTTACCAAAAATTGCCGATTTTTTTTAATGTTATGTATGCAAATTTTGCTCGATTTCAAACTATATCTAGAAAGTTTCTGCTAAATATATTTTGTTTTGTCAAC
The DNA here is from genome assembly GCF_963576615.1 of Watersipora subatra. Classification (NCBI taxonomy): domain Eukaryota; kingdom Metazoa; phylum Bryozoa; class Gymnolaemata; order Cheilostomatida; family Watersiporidae; genus Watersipora; species Watersipora subatra. The sequence continues at coordinate 41,523,210 of NC_088715.1, read as the reverse complement.
ATGTTAACAAACAGAGCTATGTGAAAAATTCAATTTATCTTTGCTTTGTGCATTGCTAAAGCTATGTGAAGCTACAATCTATATAAAGCTAAAACATTGTTTTTGACAGTGCTCCTTAATCTAACAAAAATTTTCATCGCTATAAGAGTCAGTGAAGTTCTTTTAATTAGCTGTGTAAACACTAAAATCTGAATCCTAAATTGTTATAATGTCATCAACATAAGTAGTTTTTTTGTTTTTTTTGGGAGGTCCTTACGAAAGCTGTAATAAGACTACATAGTTTGAACATCAGAAAGAAATATTAATATATGTTTTTGAGTTGAAAAATTTCAAACAAGAATTTAAAAGTGTTCTATGAATTAAGGCTAATTTATGGAGAAATCTTCAGAAAATACTGTCAATACTATAACGGGTACTTAAGATTGTTGAATATATTGTCAATGAATAATAAAGATCAGATACTACGTAATTGCTAAAAAACTTTCATAAACGGGCATATTGCAGTCCACCATATATTTTGCATAAATTTGCACACCACAGTGAAAAAGTTAAATATATAAATAATCTAACAAGTGACCGTTAGGTTCTGCTTGAGAACTTCCTCGCTCAGTCTTTCTTGTCAAAGTAGTTTTATAAAAGGTTTGATAATGTCAGCCAACGGTAAAAATGTAAGGAACACAAAAAAGTCAAGCTGGAAGCAAATAATAAAATATTAGGACAATGACAAAATTAATTTTCAAGTCTCATAAAAGAGTAAAACTCAGTTTTAGGTGTGTGTGCGTGTGCGTGTGTGTATGCGTGTGTGTGTGTGCGTGCGTGTGCACACGCACGCGTGCATGCATGCATGCGTGCGCGTGTGTGTGTTTAATAAGCTAAGTTCACTATATATTAAATTCACATATTATGTTGTATTATGCAGCATCACAAAAGTCTACCATACCAAATGCGAGGGACTTTTCTTTCTCAAAATTAAGAACTCAATATAGTATTGCGCATAGTAATGTAATATTTTATTGCAGATCATAACCATTAAATAGGTAACAGTTTCCTTGTTTGAGCGTAAGTACTAAATTACAACATCCAAAACACAATATTACATCATAATATCCTGCTTCAAGTGTTTTTGTCAGTATAGAAACAGAATAATTAGCATCCAGTTAATTTATATAAGAAATATTGCCTCGAGATAGGAGCACATTGACATACAAACCTAGTCTCAAAATGCATTAAGTTCGTAGTTATGTCAAGTTATTGTATGATTGTATTATATGTCAAGCTCATATGACTGTATTATAAAGTTGGAGTATTTGTTTTAATGTAGTTTTGGTTACAGTGATATTCATATTATTACATGAATGGTTGAGTTTTCTAGTATGACCAGATTTGTAGATACTTTTACAGAGGCATTTAACACTGTAAAATAATTACATTTTAAGTAATAATGAAATGTTATTGCATTAAAGATCTAATAAATTCATAGCAAGAGTTTATTCCCTGTGTCAACTGTGTCTCACTGTTTTAACCTTTACAATCACATCACTCTGAAATTCTAACTTCTATGAGACATGAAGGAGTTAGGAAAGTTGGTCTAGCTAAAGGATTGCTCTCTTAACTTCTACTATAATTGTAATGTTAATTATAGTACTAATATTTATAACTTTCACCAGTTTCCTAATAATTGTAATTTGGTCATAAGCTTTCAATCAAAATCTTACCCTATTTATACTATGGTAATTCATAGTGATGACAACTTGGCAGCTGCATAGATATGAGATTAAGGTGTTCACTTAAAAATTGCTAAAATACATAAATGTGTTAAACCAGGTTCTTGCGTGTTTTACTTCGCTGTGCGTACGTTCCAGTGTGGAAATACATTCTGTTAATATTCACAGTCTAATAGTTTCCTTTTGAAAATATTTTTAGTCTCATCTAAAAAATTATATGTATGTAAAAATTATTGTAAAAATAATTTGTGAATAAATACAATATTTAAGTAAATGATAAAGCATTGTTACAAACCTAACAGTAAGGATCACAGGATAAACTTTTTATATAGTATAAACTGTTGCAGGTGAGAGCAAATAACTCTAGTATAGTTGTGGTCACAACAGAATGTATATTACAGGTGGTTGGTGGTACAATAACTGTCTCGGTTCTAACCTCAACGGGTGTTATAATTGTACTAGCTTCAGCGGAATTTACTGGGATAATGCTGACAATGTGAAAGAGACAAAGATGAGAATCAGTAGAGATTAAGTTGAATCAACTTTGTTCAGTAGACACAACTAACTAGTACCTAAACCCTATTGACTTCATGATGTTCAAATATGCCTTTGTTACAAATATAATATATTATACTTATAACTATAGTATAATTTACTTGTCTGATGCTATCACTAAGAGCAGTCTAATAACTTCTTATGATTTTATATGAAATCAAATATATAACATGATGCAGCAATCTTCTCCAACTATCGTATGAGCAGTTGACTGTTTTCAGCAAAATATGGTTGTCTACCAAATACTATGTGTCAATACTGAATGTCTGAGATTTTTCTAGGAACTTTAAATTTTTACATTAAATGAAGTGTGACACGCTCAAAAAACTCTGCCGCGTACCACCACGCAAATTAGAGACTTTTATGGAAATGTAAAGTTGAGCGTTACTTATGTAAGCTGAATTTAAGCATGCCAAATTTGCCAACACCCAATGTTTAGTGTACTGCATTGTTTTGGAGAAAGAAATACAATTTTACGTTTTCTGTAGTTTGTTTCTAAAATTTTTATCTGAATAGTGTTGTTGCTTGCAACAATCTTTTAGTTTTAATATATTTTGTTTCTGCTTGCAACCATACACGTTGCATGGGTTATTGTTAGTTTCAGTTTGCTTGTTATTGCTAGCAGCCATCTTTGTTGTTTTGAATGTTGACATTAAGTTCTGATGCAGTTTCAACCACAATTTACCTATAATAAAAAGCATATATGTTTTTCTGCTATTATTTGGCGCAGAACCATGTAGAAAATTTGAAGATATTTTATATAGAAATAATTGAATCATCATCGATATAATCACAGCCTTGCTAAAGTAAATAAGAAAATAACAAAATCAAAATCTTTCGTGAACACTCCAATTGATATTTTTAAATTTATTCCTATTTATGTATTTTCAACAGTGAATTAAAGTAGTAAGTTTTGATGCAGAGTTCAGTCATTTTGTAAGGTATAATAAAAACTTTCTACATCAGTTTTTACTATCTGTATCACCATAGCAAATCAAGTCTAACTCGAGACTATAGATCGGAAAAATAACTAAGTCTTTCAGTTTTTTCTGTTCGGCCAATTACAGTGGAAAATTTTTTACCATTTTCTGGTTGTTTAACTTGCAGTTATTCAATTTTCTCTCATGGTTGTTTTGTCTTTATAGTTGATTTTCCTCGCAACACCGGTATTCAGCTTGTTGCAAGACATGAGCTCAATATCAAATAGCTTTATTAAAATATTCAAAAGAAGTTTCTGAGCTATCAATTATCTGAACTAATAGCCACTGGAAGAAACCTTTTCGCATCAAAGGTTTTATACTGGAATGTACTTACGAACAAATTTTCTTGATATATGTAGTGTGTTGGAACTACCCTCTATAATAGTACAGCTTTAGTCCATATAATGACACTCTCCATTGTACTAAACACAACCTTCTCCATAAGCAGACGCTAGTGCTTAAGTAATGGTACAGCTTGGCAGGGATATGTCACACTTTTTTGCTTTTTTAACTTGACTGGTTTGAGAAAACCAATAGGTAGTTTGTATTTTAATATCTATCTCCTGTCTTCCATCTTGTTTATCTTCTTCTTGTTTTAGATACATGTAATGGTAATAACTTTCAATATTTGGTAGTGCCACAGGCCATATTTTTATGCATATGCATGTATCTTTGCTTTGTAATTTTTGCAATTATACTCTATAATTATGAATTGCATTGATGAAATTTATTGAACATTATAATTTTCAGTCTTTACAGTGTCATGTTTTAGGATGAAATAGAATCTGATAGATGCTTGGTGGAAATATTTTATAACCAATTTTGTGATATTAGTTTCAGTCTGTTTTTATTGACATTTTAAAATATTACCGGTACTGCTTAAATTTGCACACCAATGTAATGACAGATATAGTTGCAATTGAAATTAGCTTTTGGCCAACTATAGAAGTGTTGGTTAAATGTTTATTTTTTGGCTCGTTTAGGCTGTCCGAGGAGATGCTTTTTTGAGGTATGATTATTATAATTATTGTTGTGATCTGGTGGCAGCCAGAGTTTATAAGGACTAAATTAGTTCTTTCTACATCTTAATATTAGTATACTCTAAACAGAGCGTGTAGCCAGTGAGCAAACACATTGAAAAGCACGTCTGCTAGTCTATTATCTGCTTTAAGTAAACCGTGTTAACAAAAATAGCTACTTATCATCTACAGCTGACGCTCCTTGGTACATAAAAGACTCTTATCACTTATAAACCCAGGAATCATGCCGCCACTAACTATTAGTAGTGATCCACAATTCTTACTAGAGTTACCTGTTCAATCAACACCTTAGCTACCAGAGGAATGCAGTATGCCGTTAGTTGTTTGTTTTACAGTGAATACTGCTTGTATTCATAATGTAGACTCCGCTTTTCATAACGATTTGAGGCCTCATTCTTTCACCGTTGCGATTTTGATGCATAAAATACATGTATAAGTATACTAAAGCAAAACTAAAAGGGTTGTAACAGTTGTACAATTTTTACGCTTTTTTTATTTATATTATAGTATTAAGATAATCATCAATTTTACGTGTTTTGTATCAAACCAGCTAGCATCCATATAAAGCATATGCCTATGAATTTTACTCTAGCAATACTCAAGTACCAAGTAAATTGTTTACATAAAATGGAATAAAAAACAAATAAGAGAATAGTAATTAGTGTGAGACTATTGCTTGCGCTAGATGAGATATTAATGGGTTGAGTTTTTTAATGTAAGTACATCACAGGTACACTTACAGTTTGGAACAAAAATATTGTACTGAAAACTAGTAGTGAACTATTAAAATGCTAATGTGTAGAAAAACGAAACAAATCAAGAAATACATGAGACAATACTTTCACACTCGAAAAAACCCACTCTTTGTCTTGCTTCAAAAACCACCTACTTGTATACTATGTGACCTCCAGGTCAACTGACTTGGCGCTTTGTGCATTTGTTGTTTTGACCGATCCGAGTAGGAGTGTTCTATTTTTGGCAATTGATCTCTTCTGTTCCCCACCAGAGCTTGAATAAGACAGCTGGAGTAACTATGCAGATTTATACTTCAGCGTTTTACCTACATAATGCTAACACTATTGACTAAATCACAATATAACAACATTTTCTCTTTTTAAGTGATATAATGGGAACAAACTGCACATATTTTCATATGCAAATACTAACACTTTCACTTGCTTGGGATGAAGCATGATTTTATCTCAATATATAATATAAAACTTAACTGTAAAACAATGTGTATCAACTATAAGTTTCTTAAAAACATAAAATCAAAGGTATATTTTCATTATTCAAAGGTCAATTCATTATAAACATAACATCGTTGAACCATCTCAATGTAAATTTTTCAACACTCAGGCTATTCTTTGCCATTTATTAACTTTGCTTTGTTAGAATGCAGTCTACTTTTATCTTTATAAGACTTCAGTAGAGTATATTTATTCTTGCTAAATTCTGATTTTTTTCTGCCTATCAGTTATACTCGATTCTGGATCAATGTCTATATGTTCTTTTTCTGTCAATAAATCACTCGCTGTCATGTGTACAATTTTTCTTTTCACTGCCCGTTGCTTGCATTGCATTATTTTTCCTGTATTCTTGTGAGGAGAGTTGATATTTCTGAGATGAGATTAAGACATAGCTTTGAATCTCTCATCTTCAACATCAATAGGAAGTAGAGATATTAATCAGGCATTTATGAATAAATAGCTCGATGACCTAGTCATATACAAACATTGTTACAAACTATAATAGGCCTTTGAAATATGTCGGTTTTTATGATTGCTTGAATTAAAAAACTAAAAAAGAATATGAGAACAGTGTATCCATTCTTTTTACCAACTTGCAAATCTCAAAACAACTCAACATAATATGAGCTATTACTATTTACGAGCTATTACGAGATATTACAAGCTCATATTACTATCTATGACTTTTCTATCTTACTCATAAATGTTTTAGGGCTTCTTGTACATAGGGTTAAGCAATGTCTATAGTGCCACCTGTCATTACTTTCACGTTTATTTTATTATTTGGTAATTGATGACTTTTGACCTAAAAAATAAGGTCAATAAGTAGTCTTGTTAATAATCGACACAACAGACTGACACAGCAGGTTACTCTTTAAAGTGCTTTAAAGCCAATAAAACGGACAAAGTGTAAATGAGAGATGAGCATGTACATGTACATGGTAGCTTACAATACAACATTTACAAAGTGATCCAGTCACAAAGCTAGGATTTCTTGAAGTATATGTGTAAAAGAACCAGTTAGCCTGTGATCTTCGAAGCCAATAAGTGAACAACAAATGGTGGTAGAATTGTACAATAGCAGAAAATTATACAGGAAGACTATATGCAAGTAGCTTTTAAGCCAACAAGGATGGAGGGGCTACAAGAAAACGTAACTCAATGTCTACATATGTTGATTTTAATAAACGCCTTATATTCATCTTTGAGATATTTCAGAGCATTTGAGCTCGAGGTCATGTATGACATGGTTTTCTTCTCGAATTGACTCCTTGATCAGTCTTTATACTTCAAAGTGTATGGTAAACTTACAGATACAGCATTTAAAGATTGAGTTTTTTATCAGTTTATCCAGCCACTAGGATGTCTAATCTTTATATTATAATAGTGAGTCAGGTGAGGTTTGACAATTGCAAGGATAAAGGCAGATTTATTATTGCAATATAAATTAATTCGCAAAACATAATAAGTAAGTCTCTTAAAAAAGTTGGTGAAAATAATAAAAATGATTACTGGAAAGTCACCAAAAGCAACTACTTTTTAGTTTTTAGTCAATATTTATTACTAATCGGGAAATTATCTGAACAACTGTTTTGTTTCAAAAAAACAATTGAAAATACTTCACTCTTTTTGTTAGGTGTTTCCGATTTGATTATATTATCTACAGCAAAAAAGGAAACTATGACTAACTATACACACAGCAACAAAATAACAACTTCTGCTAACAGTTATACATATGACTAACCATGATAACAGCAACAATAAGACTAGTCATGTACATACGACAGTATGAATACATGTAACTATGTACATAATAACAATATTATCTGCTAAAAGCAAACTGCATCATTGTTTTGTTATTTAGTTTGATACCAAAATTATTCACTGGCTAGAAAATGTATACTCCCATCAATTGTCTCTAGTGAGGTATACAAACTGATTGTTGTCTCACAAAATATATTTCATTGCGATACAATAGTTTAATAATGCTCGCTATTTTTTAATTTACGTTTGAATATTTTGCTTCTAAACGGCTTCTGTACTGAATGTTTTTTTATGCTCACTATGTTCCAATTTTGCTGAGCTTTTATCAAAGTTATAAATCAGTGACATTATGTAGAAAATGATATGCAGTTCATCCCTACTAGCTGAAGCTTTGTTTCAAAGTATGGAAAACTCTTTGCATAAGAACTGAAAGAAAAATAATAATAAAATTTAACAATCCAATGCGCATGGTTGCTCGCGATAACAAATAAACCGAAACTAACCACAACCAAGACAACATATAATATTATGTTTGCTAGCAACATCAAGACAATTTTAAACTAACCACAACTTATGATACATACATGGTTGTTAGTTACAACTTTACAAAATGAAAATAACCACAGCAAATATAAAGTATTTGGTTGCTCGCCATAACAAAATGAGCTCAAACCAACAAAAAACCTTACTACATACGTGTATATGATTGCAAGCAACAGCAAAACAAACTGAAACTAACAAAAACCCTTACTACATACGTGTATATGATTGCAAGCAACAGCAAAACAAACTGAAACTAACAAAAACCCTTACTACATACATGTATATGATTGCAAGCAACAGCAAAACAAACTGAAACTAACAAAAACCCTTACTACATACGTGTATATGATTGCAAGCAACAGCAAAACAAACTGAAACTAACAAAAACCCTTACTACATACGTGTATATGATTGCAAGCAACAGCAAAACAAACTGAAACTAACAAAAACCCTTACTACATACATGTATATGATTGCAAGCAACAGCAAAACAAACTGAAACTAACAAAAACCCTTACTACATACGTGTATATGATTGCAAGCAACAGCAAAACAAACTGAAACTAACAAAAACCTTTACTACATATGTGTATATGATTGCAAGCAACAGCAAAACAAACTGAAACTAACAAAAACCCTTACTACATACGTGTATATGATTGCAAGCAACAGCAAAACAAACTGAAACTAACAAAAACCCTTACTACATACGTGTATATGATTGCAAGCAACAGCAAAACAAACTGAAACTAACAAATACCCTGACTACATACGTGTATATGATTGCAAGCAACAGCAAAACAAACTGAAACTAACAAAAACCCTTACTACCTACGTGTATATGATTGCAAGCAACAGCAAAACAAACTGAAACTAACAAAAACCCTTACTACATACGTGCATATGATTGCAAGCAACAGCAAAACAAGCTGAAACTAACAAAAACCCTTACTACATACGTGTATATGATTGCAAGCAACAGCAAAACAAACTGAAACTAACAAAAACCCTTACTACATACGTGTATATGATTGCAAGCAACAGCAAAACAAACTGAAACTAACAAAAACAAATGTAAAGATTTCTTCGGTTACCAAAATTAATAATAACCAAACAAACTAAAACCAAAAAGATTGTTGCTAGCAGCTACATTATGCAAGTAATAATTTTGGAGCATAACATGAAAAAAAGAATTTCTCGTTCCTTTTACAAAGCGATGTAATGCAGTAAAATATTTGAGCGCAGTACGCGCTCCTACAATCTAGATAATCCATTCCAGTAATGTTTATATTATAAGGATGTTGCATTATAAAAACATTAAAATACATCTGAATTCCTAACTTTATCCACGATTTTTTCCAAACTCACCTCTTTAGGCATACAAGAAGGAAAAACTATTCTCAAGTTTTTTTCCAGTTGGTAGGCTGCACCGTAATTGCAACATCATTAGTTTGCATCAACAACTTCTCTTTTTTATGATCAAGCTCACTGGTTTTAGATATGATTATTGCAGTAATCCACAATTAGTTGATGAGGAGCACACATCTTCGATGTTCATTTACAGTAGTTTGCTTATTTTTCTTAATAGTAAATCGTAATCTATCAAGTCAATATGTCAAGTAACTTCACATAAATTTTTTATGTTGCATGGAGTTTAAGTTATAAAGTTTATTTGTTGTCGAAGCATCTGGTGATAACTTGTTCATGCCTATTTGCAGCTTAAGTAAGTGAAGCTTACTTGGATATTTTTAAAAGGTCTTTGCATTTCTAAAGCGGGTGACAGAGATTTTAAAACTTGTGTTTTTTACTATTGTTATTATTTTTATTACATTAACAAAGTTTTAAAACTTGTCCATAACTATCAACTTTCTATTTGAGCTCTCTATTAAACTTGTGAATGATGTGGAAAGTTGTCTGATGCTGCCAACTCCAGATGGCAAGGCAGTTGGACATCCGCCATATTTTGCTAAACAAAACAAATTTGCCTACAATTGCTAGAGAAGATTAGTCTGTCATGTTATCATTACACTTTGAATGAAATCATAACGAATTGTTAGAATATATATGCTGATATCAGCAGAAGACCAACATAAAATATATTTAGAAATATAATATATTAGAGTTCCAACAAAGTCATGTTTGAACATCATAAAGTCAAAAGAGCTTAGTTACTAGTCAGTTGAGTCTGTTGACTAGAGTTGATATCACTTAATCTCTACTGACTCTCATCACTGATTCTTTTAGAGGAAAGAAGTAGGACCAGTAAAATCCAGTGTTTGCAACATTATTATAGCCTCCATTGAGATTAGCTCGGTGACAACGCTTGTACCACCACGCACCTGTAATATACACATTGCTGCAACTGAGACTATACTCAAACTCCCTCAACTCCTCTGCCAATAATAGTTGTACTGCACATCTAATGGTAGTCTGTGTTTTTGCTACTAGGTCTTCTATTAATTACTACTAAATATCACAAACTGTTCATCTCATTTTTTTATATACAATCTATGTTTTACTGTTATACATTCTACAAATAGATTTAGTTGTTTTGCTGTTGCTGACACCTACTCCATAGTAAAACTCTAATAATTGGGAATTTTAGCTAAGAATATTTGTTCACTAAACTGTATTTCAATACAGGTTATACAAACAAGATTATAGTTGAACCTATTTATACATTTTCTAAAACTTGCAGCCAGATAACCAATTACCAGATATAGCTTCCAGGGCATCATCAATATGCAATATCCCAGTATAAATTAAAAAATATTTTGATAAGAAGCATAACAATTAAATGCAATTACTAAGTAGCAGATGCAACCTATAACTATTATTGGTTCTATAATTATAACTAAAATAGTAAATACTAACAATTGAGATGCTAATCTTTTAGCCAGACCAGTTTCAGCCACTCATCTATGTCTTATAAGAGTTGCTGTTTCATTGTAGTTGCTACCTTCCAGCCATGTAATTGTTCAGGTTTAAAGCGTGAGACATACTTAAAGATGGTATTTAAAGATAATACTCTGTATTCATTTTAAAGTATGTCACATTACTATTTCGTATTATTTAGATGCAATATCTTAACTGTTTTTATTTGTCGGTGTTGAAAGCTACCGTTAATTGTGTGATACAACCAACTCAAAAAACTACTAGATAATAAACATGCCGCTGTAACCAAGGCTGTATTAAAACAAATTATTCTTACTTTATTATCCTGTCTAAAATTGGCTTGTGTTTTTTGTGGATAGTTTTACAAGATTACTCTATTACATGTAAGCAAATAATCTTTATTCAATAGTTACCTATGCCATCACCTAGTATATATACTCAGTAATAGAAAATCTAACTAGTTACGTATGTTATAATTTTAAGTCTTGTAAAGTTAATAATGTTTATATGGTATAAAACACCTAGCTAACAGGTAATTATAGCATGAGAATACATTAACATTTTAACTCTAATTTCATTTCTACGCGTTTTGAAAAATTGCACAGCTCCATACGGGTTTATGCTTACCATGATAATTCCTTGCACAATTGTACCCATTCCATTCATCATTATCTCTGTCCTTTGTTGAAAAGGACATGCCATTTGAGTAGGACATACCAAACTCAACAAGACTCCCATTATAAGAAGCACTGCTAACCTGTTAGTACATGAAGAATACATCATCACTTAAAAGGATACAGATTACTTAATAGAAGAATCACAAAAATACAACAAATAATTTACTATTTTAATTGAACATAAAACTTAATCAGATAACAACAATTAACAGTAAAATTTACATGCATTAGGAAACTTACTGTAATGTGACAAATATTATTTTGTAATACTATTTTCAAAAGATTAGATAACAACCATGTCGTGTACAGTTCTTAAAGCAATAGGTGTTTTTAAAAACCTTATAACTACTGCATAGCATTTTAGCCTCTCACAACTAACATGCATGAAATTCCATGTGTTCCTACGAACTATAAACTATGCACTTCGATTTATCACACAGTTTTCTTTCTCCACCTCTCTTTTTTCTCCTTTTTTCTCCCCCTCTCTATTTTCTCTTTCTTTATGTTTCCTTTCTTAGCCCCTCCCCATCCCTATTCCACTTTCCCTTTTTTCCATCTCCAATTCTCTCCTCATTTTCCCTCTTCCCGTCCTTCCCTATTTTTCCCTAACCCCATAACCATCCTCCTTTTTTCTGTCATCTCTTTTTTTTGCATTATCCTCTCCTTCTTCTTCTCTCTATTCCTCCCACCCTGTCTTTGTCTCTCTCTGTCCTTCTCCTACTCTCTTTTTCTCTCTCTTTTGTTCCTTTTTCTCCTTATTTCTCTTTCCCTCGCCTTCTCTCTCCTTTTCTCTCTCACTCTCTCTTTCCCTCTTCTTCTGGCTCTTTCTTTCTTCATTTCCATGTATCACATTTTCTACCTCCCCTATCTCTATTTTGTAGTTGTCTCTCTCATGAATAGCATACATTTTTCTTTCATACCCTTGTGTACTACAGTATATACAATGTACCCACATTGAACTTGTAGTTGTTTCTCTCTTTCTTATCTTTTTCCCTATTTTTCTCCTTCCCCTGCCTCTTTTTCTACTTTTCTATCCATTTCTCACTTATAGCATACATTCATTCTTACGAGCCCTAATGTACTTTGGCTTGTAGTTGTGTCTATCACTAATAGCATATGTTCATTTCCACGTGTTATTTCATATTTTGTACTCACATTTAGCTTGTAGTTGTCCCCCTCACTCCCAATTATAAAACTAGACCATGTTCCTGACTTTGTAGTCCCATTGACTGATTTGGCAACAATGTTCAGCCTTCTATTAGTTTGAGTTAATGCATGGATCTTATCCAGTCCTTAAATAATAAGCATGAAAATTAAATTGATACATGTAATAATATATATTTAGCAGCACACTTTCTGTAATACATTTTACAAAGAAACATATTGTCTTTTGGTTCATAAATAGCAGCTTGTTATTTGTCACAGTTAATTTTGGATTTTTACTGTAAGTCATTAAAAGTGGAATATAAGCACAATTTTGAATTGGAAAATGCACTTAGATACCCAAAGAGATAGAAAAATGATCTTCTGCTGGGTTTATTACTAAATTGATCAGCTAAGTTTAGCAGCTATAATATACTCGCTTGCATTACAATTCTTAAACGTTTGAAGAGTAAGCCAAAGATATAGAACATTATATATCATATGATTGCAGCGGAAATTAATTATTATATTTTGTTAGATGTTGGCTACTTCACTGGTTTGACTACTATATAATAACTTTAGGCTGAATAAATAAGCAAAAACTTTGGAAAAAAGTTTTTGCAATTTTTTGTGTCAGGAGCATACTTAAAAAAAGGATGAATATAATATTCTTACCTAGCCAATACTCTCCAGTTATGTTACCAAATCCCTGTTTGTAGCTCAACCAGTCTTGGTAAAAAACAATGCTGCCATCAAACCGTTTCTGGAAGGCAGTCCATCCATGACCATCAAAAAAATCACACCAAACCTTAAATGGATTTAAGTCGCTGGATGGTGGATCGATTAAGTAGACTCCGGAGCTAGTGGATCCATGTTCATAATGGTCTTGGCAATCTATTAAGAAAGTTTCTGAAAATTATTTTTATTTGGTTTGATCCAAGTTATGTATTTAGTAGCAGAAAATTGGAGTCAAGTTGTAGTTGAAAAAAAGGACTAGCGAAATGTGATAAAAGGAAATTACCTTTGCCTATGGACAATGCTGTTGTAGCAGATTTTGTTGTAGCTGCTGATCTCAGTTCAACATCTGTAAATAAAAATAACTTTCACACACTTTGAACTTAATTTTTTGTTTGTAGCTCAGATACTACCTTTTTGTTTTTTGTAGGTTTACACTTATTTCATAACGACCTGTGGAACTCAACACAAAACCAAGTCATCTTTGTGAGAATCATGTAATACCTGAGGTAGAGGATGAGCTAATTATCCTTTCTGGACGCTTAGGAGCATCAAATCGACATGAACTAAGAGTTAGAAGCAAGCTGCTGAGTGTAGTCTGTGCCATTTCTAATTTTAGCAATGTTGTGTTTTCATTACTAGGTTCAAGATCATACCCGTTCAGGTCCGGACACTCAGCTTTTAATAGCCTGTGAATGGTAAAGATTCGCCGTTGGTAAAAAAACAAATTTTTCTCAATACTCCCAGGTTCAATAACGTCAGATTGTGCAGTTGATGATAGCAGAGTCAGCAGCATGAGTTGAAAAAAATTAGCCATTGCAGAGAAGCATTGTTAAAAATACTTTTACAGCTAAGTTTTATCTACATGTGTTTATATACTGGAAGAATAGGCATATGGGTAGCTCCTCCCACTATTCAACTTTACCATGCTCTGACAATCAGAGCATTGTTAATTTGCAGGATAGCTAATTTAAACAGGATTCAAAAAGCTCAAAATTCACCACTTTGAAAGAAAGATTCATGTTTCTTAAGTAAAAGAAATAACAAGTATAACTGACAACATACAATGACCTCACCTATTTCAAAACCTTACCATATGTTTGCTCTCCAACCTGACCCCCTTAATTATTGTTAGTTCTTACTTCCTGTCTACTCCTCAGTTTGACTCTCTGTCAACTCATTTATTTGACTTCCTGTCTACTCTTAGACCTGAAATCCTGTCCACTCATAAACTTGACCTTGTGGTCACTCTCAAATTTGATTCCCTTCCTACTTTAAGATTTGACTCCTGTTCACCTTTAGATCTGACTCTTTGTTTATCTTTAGGTCTGACTCCTGTCTACTCTTACATCTGACTTCCTGTTTAATTTGAGATCTAACTTCTGTTTTAATTATATATCTATCTTTATATTCACTTTGAGAAAAGTGCAAACAAAACAGGATCTACCACCATTTTAGAACATAGCAAAAATTACCACCAATTTCTTCTAGTAAATATACATGTTTTTTAGTACTTCAAGGGAATCATAACTGCAATGCATAACTTGAAAACATGTTCAATCTTTTTTTACGTATATCAAAAAAGTACTTGAAGATAACCCCCTAACACCCAAAAACATTTGTATTTATTGAATAATAAAAACTTATGTTTATGTATAGCTATAGGTACTGAAGGCATTCAGCACTCCTTGGTTAATAGTAGTGATATTATCTAACAATAAAACTTATGAATGCCAGGTGGACTGTCTGCCACCTACTTATCAGTATTATGACAATTGATTAAAGTGTTGATAGTGTATCTCTTATCTTAACATACTCAACTGTATGGTAACACTAGTAATGTCAATAGCAAAGTCTGGCTTTAGATATGGCGAAGTCTAGCATGTGCTAATATACAACACTGTATAACATAGATTGATTAAATCTATCATGGGTTTGGGTGAAACAAGATATATTTATGTATATATATATATATATTTATATATATATATATACTCATGCTATAGACAGTACTGTTTCGGCTATTGAAGCCTCATCAGTGCAGCTCAAAGCTTAGGCAAGGGAAACAATTCCCATTACCCATGAGAGTTGACTTCCTGCCACCAAACAACTAAGTTGCCTCGCAGACTTTAAGAAAGTCAATGTGCTGGCACCAGAGTGCTCAAATCACAAAAGTGATGAGCTTTGCACAAAGGCTAATAGTGCCGCAACTCTCACAGAGTGCTCAACCAAACCGAAGTGAGGGAGCATATATATATATATATATATATATATATATATATATATATATATATATATATATATACATACATATATATATACATATATATATACATATATATGTATATATATAGTACAGACAGTATATGTATACATACATATGGTATACATACAGGCATGGTACAGTACACGTACATAGGTATGTACGTACGTACATACCTATGTATGTACGTACGTATGTATGTACATACGTATGTACGCATGTACATATGTATGTCTATATGTATGTATGTACATATGTATGTAGTTACGTATGTATGTATGTATGTACGTATGTATGTACGTATGTACGTCCAGATGTAAGTTTGTATGTATGTACTTTTGTACGTACATATGTATGTACATACGTACGTACATACGTACGTACATACGTACGTACATATGTACGTACATGCGTACGTACAAATGTATGTACGTATGTACGTACGTATGTACGTATGTACGTACGTATGTACGTACGTATGTACATACATATATACGTTCGTATGTACGTATGTATGTACGTATGTATGTATGTATGTACGTACGTATGTATGTACGTATGTACGTACCTATGTAGGCACGTATGTACCTACGTATGTACGTACGTATGTATGTATGTACGTTTGTATGTACGTACAATCGTACGTACAAACGTGCGTACATACATACGTACATACGTACGTACGTACATACATACGTATGTGCATACATACGTACATACGTACGTACATATGTACATACATACATACGTACGTATGTACGTATGTATGTACGTACGTACGTATGTATGTACGTATGTACGTACGTACCAACATACGTACGTACATACATACGCACGTACGTACGTATGTACGTACGTATGTATGTTTGTATGTACATACGTATGTACGTACATATGTACGTACGTATGTGTGTATGTATGTACGTACCGATGTACGTATGTATGTATGTTTGTACGCATGTCGTTTGTACGTGCGTACGTACATACGTACATACATACGTACGTACATACGTACATACGTACGTGCGTATGTACGTACGTATGTATGTTGGTACGTACGTACATACGTATGTACGCACATACATACATACATACGTACATACGTATGTATGTATGTACATACGTATGTACGTACGTATGTACGTTCGTATGTATGTATGTACGTATGCATGTACATACGTATGTATGTACGTACGTATGTACGTTTGTATGTACGTACGTATGTACGTATGTACGTACGTATGTACATATGTATGTATGTACGTATGTATGTATGTATGTATGTATGTACGAATGTATGTGCGTATGTATGTACGTATGTATGTACGTATGTATGTATGTATGTATGCACATACATACGGTTGTATGTACATATGTGCGTACGTACATACGCATGTACATATGTATGTATGTACGTTCGCACGCATGTATGCATGTATGTACATATGTATGTATGTACGTATGTGCATATGTATGTAGGTACGTATGTACATAGGTACGTATTTACGTGTATACGTATATACGTATGTATGTACGTATGTACGTATGTACGTATGTACGTATGTACGTATGTACGCATGTATGTATGTATGTACTAGTCAAATGCCCTGCCAGGTCCAGGTAATAGAAAAAAGCATTTGAACAAGAGATTTATGTTTACTTGTATTTAATGACCACAACACAAACCATTTTACTTTCAAGTATCATGTCATTAAAAATGAAACAACCATGAATGTTTTCAAACATTATTTAAACAGCTGCGACTTATTAGTTTCATATTGGAAAGTAATGGTTTTTTCGAAACGAACTAAGAGACAAAATAAAACTGTAAATGTGTTTAAATGTAGGTGGGAAATTATTTGCATGTATAGGTTGAACAAAGCATATTTTGCTATATTTACAAGGATAAGGTATTTGGTGAGTTTTTCAATACCTCAATGTTATTAATCAAATGTTACCTAGCTGTCAGCTACCAACAAGTTTGCGCAATTGGAATGATTTCTTCCCTTTATAAAATTGCTTGCAGAGCTCTCCGAGGTTCAATCTTAGGTTTTTATTTAATTCAGTTATTAATTAGGGAATTAGTTCATTACAAAAACTAGTTTAACACCATCTTGTTTGCT